>NC_135715.1:148141587-148817118 GCF_964656455.1 Halichoerus grypus
AATCAGAGGCTTTAAAATCAGAGTTCCAAAAAGTATGTTAGTGAAATACCTTTTAGTGTTTACTAGATTATTCTGGCACTTGTAATTTAAGAAGACTTTATCCATTTCACGAAATATTTACCAATGCAAATAATTCCACTTTTATAACTTCCTTCTTTACCCTATTCCTTAGTGATCTGGAAAATGTGTTACTAGTAACAAGGTTGTTTTTTGCACTGTGTAAACTTGTAGCACTCCTAATCAAGGGGCGGGTCTATAGCCCTGGTTTTATCAAGGATGCAGCAGCAAGTTTGGGTGGCAGTTTTTCAAACACCTGGTGGACACCTGTACTCTCCATGAAGTCTAACAATGACCATTTCAGGTGATGATCTAAGTCATTTGAGTCATCCACCTGGAAAAGGACCTATCAAATTTTCTTGCCAGCAGACACGTGTGGTGAGTGGTAGGTAGCTAGGAATCGCCACTTTCACCGAATGTTCTGAAGTTCAATAATGCAGGGCTCATGACTGGGCATGTAGATAACACCACTGAAGACATATCTGAAGGTCACTTTAGACGGACTTGGTAGATGTAATGGCATGATTGTTATCAGAGGTAGGTTTAAGTGTATTCCTCAGTTTAGCTCAGTGGTTCTTTGCATGCTCCCTCTAATATGTTCATTCAGCAAGTGGTTCTCTTTTCTATATTTAGCTTATTCCAAATTTATCTTTGCTAAAATACATTTGATATTAACTGACTAAAGCTGTTAGGCAAATCATTGTAAATCTGTTTCAGGTCTTGTTAAATTATTTACTGACAAATGAGTTGCATGGTGCCTTGTGAGATACGGTAGTTTCCATAATTCTAAAGAGAGATAAAATACGCAATGCAGGGGCGCCTGGGTGGCTCAGTTGGTTAAGCGACTGCCTTCGGCTCAGGTCATGATCCCAGGATCCTGGGATCGAGTCCCACATCAGGCTCCCCCTGCTCTGCAGGGAGCCTGCTTCTCTCTCTGCCTCTGCCTGCCACTCCCCCTGCTCGTGCTCTCTCTCTCTCTCTCTCTCTCTCTCTCTGTCTAATAAATAAATAAAATCTTTAAAAAAAAAAAAAATACGCAATGCAGAGTCAAGTTAAATGACTAAATCTGCCAGTGGGTTTTTTCGAGTGTCCTTAGGTTTGTCTAGTAGGAAAAGGGCTTATTCAAAACTAAGAAAGCTCTAATTTAAACTCTTAAGTGAGTTTGTAATCATAATGGTACTAATAGTAGTTACTGGCATTTTCTCTAACTGCTAGCCTCATGGATCCTATCAGTACTGTTTTATTCTCACTTTTCAAAATTATACAAAGTGGAAGATTTGGTTCTACTACTAGAAACAAAATAATTTTCTTTACTGTACACATGGAATAAAAAAAGTAGTTTATTTCTAAATAGTCTTCATTCTTCTTGTCCAAAGAATCACCAACATAAGGTAAAAATGATTTATTTCATCACAGAAAGAACTTTGAAGATGAATGTTGTAAAACCTCAAAGAACTTTGGAAATATAGCTTCCTAGTCACTTAGGACTTTATGTAATCTCATTCTGGTTTCATTTCCTAAAATTACCATTGATCTCTACCACAAAACACTTTTCATAGAGCTACATTTCCAAGTCCAAAACTTTTAACCAATCTTTTTTGCTTTCTTCAGTGTAAAAGCATGATTTATTCTGCATTAAAAAATTATAAATCAGTGTGACCTAATCAATACTAAGTTATCAGAACACAAAAACCTAAATCCTGTAAATGCATAGCAGTGCCTTGCAAACTTGCTTCTTATTTTCTCAAAATTTTATTATTCCTGTACACACTTTTCATTAATGTGTTTTTCTTTATAACAGTTCTTAGTTTTAGTTGAGTTACCTAACCCTGATACTAAAAGTATATGTTTGTGCCAAGATTAAGGAAAAAAAAACTTTTAACTTCTACTCCTCCATTTCCAAAATATCTTGGATTTCTATGGGCCCTATGCCATATTCTCTTCTCCCCTTACTTATCCAGTCACTATAAAGTGGGCTAACAGAAGCATTTCCCATACATACCTCATTTACCATGAAGTGTCCTGAACCTTTGTATGAGCAAAGTGAGGATTTTCTATTTAGTACATGCCTTTCCCTTGTGGCAAATTCAACATGCTACATTTCTTTTTTTGTAATTTGAATTCAGTTAATTAACATATAATGTATCACCCAGTGACCCCATCCCCTCCAACAACCCTCAGTTTGTTTCCTATGATTAAGAGTCTCTTACGGTTTATCTCATGCTACATTTCTCAATCAAAATAGGGAATAAGCACTCTTCTCCAAACCCAGTTTTTCACACTTGGATGGCAAATGGAAACTTCTTTCTGTCATTCTACTGTGTAGAAGAGATTGTGCCACTGAGTAAAAATGTCAAAGTACAAGATCCCGGTTACCTCTTATTTTCTCCTCACTGCTTTTCTTTCTTTCTTTCTTTTTTTTTTTTTTTGTCAAAATCCTAAGTCTTTCTGCTAGAATTATTCTTGCAAATTATTGTCTTTACTTCCAATAAAATCTTTAAGAAATACATGCCAGGTGGGGTGCCTGGGTGGTTCAGTCAGTTGGGTGTCTGCCTTCGGCTCAGGTTATGAGCCCAGGGTCCTGGGATTGAGCCCCACATGGGGCTTTCTGCCCAGAGGGGAGTCTGCTTCTCCCTCTCCCTCTGCCCCTCACCTCCCCACTCGTTCTCTCTCAAATAAATAAATAAAATCTTAAAAAAAAAAAAAAATACATACCAGGTTAAGGTTTTAACTCCCTACCCCCATCCTGGCCTGGAATGTCCTTAACACTTTTAATACATGAAGCAGTAAAAAAAATTAAAATATAAGGACCTCTTCTTCCTAAATATCTGTTACTGATGTAAGAAACTCAAATATAAGTTTTTTTTTTAAATAACATCACTTGGGGCTTCCATAATTTTTTAGACTATTGAATGAACAGGTACCAAATCTCTGATGTGGCATAAACCAGTGTTCCTCAAATTGTGGGTTCATGGATCACTGGCTTCAGAATCACTACTAGAACTTGCTGAACATGTTAGAATGTCTAGGCCCCACCACAGACCCTCTGAATCATAATCTTTGGGAGAAGAACTGGGAATCTGACTTCAAGGAAATTCTTGGCCTATTAAATTTTGTGAAACACGACATAAATACAACAGCCTAACTGGACCATGCTGAAACCTGGACACACTTCCTCTGTCTCTAGGTACTGCCAGACTATTTTATTTTATACTTTTAAAGATTTATTTATTTATTTGAGAGAGGTGGGGAGGGGCAGAGGGAGAGGGAGAGAGAGAATCCTTAAGCAGACTCCCGGCTGAGTGCAGATCCTGAACACAGGGCTAGATCCCAGGACCTTGATGTGAAATCAGGAGCTGGTTGCTTAACCGACTGAGCCAGCCAGTGCCCCTTGCCAGACTATTTTAAAAATAACAACTAAGGGGGAACCTGGCTGGCTCAGTCGGAGGAGCCTGTGATTCTTGATCTCGAAGTCATAAGTTCAATCCCCATGGGGCGCCTGGGTAGCTCAGTCTGTTAAGCGGCTGCCTTCAGCTTGGGTCCTGATCCCTCTGATCGAGGCCTGTGTCAGGCTCCCTGCTCAGTGGAGAGTCTGCTTCTCCCTCTCCCTCTGCCTGCCTCTCTGCCTACTTGTGCTCTCTCTCTATCTCTCTGTCAAATAAATAAAATCTTTAAAAAAAAAAAAAAGTAAGTTCAAGCCCCACGTTGGAAGTAGAGGTTACTTCAAAAAATAAATAAATAAATAATAATGACTATCAAGTATAAATCAAGCAAAATATTCTACCGTGTTCCCAGGCATAAGAAATGTCTCAGAACTCCCAGAGCAAATTATTCAAATATCTATTTTAAAATGTATCCTGTAATGTTGCAATTATTTTTGTGTGTGTCTGTTTATGCCACTAGATTGTGAGCACAGTAAAAATAGGACATGCATTGTAGCTACCTCTATAACTCCAAACCCTAGGCATAAAGAGAATAAATAGAAAGTGTGTTTTGAATGGATTACTTACAAAATGAATTTAATTAAGTTGAAGAAACTGGTGTTTGAGGGTGCTCTTAGCCCTATGAAGCACATTATAATTTCTGACACCTTAAAAAAAAAATCATTGACTAGATTCTACTCTAGGAAATTTGGATTCAGTTTATCATTTGCGGCCTAGGGATAAGCATTTTTTCCAAGTTTCTAAGGTGATTCTAGTATACAGCTAAAGTTGAGAACCAGTGGTACAGATAAAAGAATTCTGTGGTAGGTGGAATAATAAGCCCCCAAGTATTTCCATGCCCTAATCCCCAGAATCTGTCATTTCAAGATTATGGACCTTAAAATAGGAAGAGTATCCTAGATTACCATGAAGTATTCTGGTAGGCTAAACTAATCATTTGAGCCCTTCAAAGTAGAAGAGGAAGGTTGAATAGTCAGCCACAGAGGTGCAACAGAAGAAAAGGAAGCAGAAGAGATACGGCACAGTTGACAGCTTTATGAGGGAGCCCACGTACAAGGACTGGAAAGAAGCCTCTAGGAGATAAAGGTGGCTCTCAAATTAATAGCCAGCAAAGAAATGGGGACCCCAGCTCTACAATCTCAAGGAATTGAATTCTGCCAACAACCTGAATGAATCAGGAAGTAGATCTCTCCTAGAGCCTCCAGGACAGAATTCCTTGATTTTGGCCTTGTAAGACTTGAAATAGAGAAACTAGCCAAGCCCGTAGGACTCCTGACCCATAGAGCTGTGACACGATAAATGTGTGGTTTTTTTTGAAGCTACTACATTTGTGGCAGTTTGTTACAGCCATAATAGAAAATTAACTGCAAATCTTCACCTGATCAAAAATTACATCTTCCCATCAAATATAAGTGGTAACTTTTGGCTTCACAACTGGCCAGTCATTCCTCCTAACTTTAGAACACATTTATCATAGTGCAAGGCAATCACATTAGCTGAATTTCTTCCAGATGTTCCTAAATTGTTAGGTGATTTTAAGAAAATCATTTCAACTCTTTTCTGCTTGGCTTACCCAACTAGAAAATGCGCACTTAATCTTTAGCTCCCTTTTCTATATTGCAGACTTATTGAAAGATATGTGCTGGAGTCAGAGAGGCATAGCTTCAAACTCCAGTTCTTACAACACTTAAACTCACTATTTCCTGACAAGGGAAGGAGTACGCAAATAGTGGCTTGATCAATGTCGCTTAGAATTTTTATCATAATTAATCTTGTCAGGTTCTTTTAAGTGTTAAATTACATGATAGATATAAAGAACTTATAATAAACACCCAATAAGCATTAGCTATTGCTATGATCTTTATTGTTCTATAATTTTAATTAGTTATGGCAATGTTAATCTCATATCTCATGTCTCATACCTATCTTAGTGACTTGGCCAAGGGCATACAGATGCTTAGGCTGACCCTAAGCTAAGAACTCGGATTCTCCAACTCTAAATCTGAAGCCCTTTGCCCAAACTATACTGACTCAGAGAATTGAGCCATTTTTTTGGGTAATTAGGACTTAGAAAGTGGTGCAGGATACATTTCTGTTTTGCTTATTCAGTTATTTTGCTTAACCATCCAATTTTCACATTTCATTTCACTTTCATTTATCAAACACATTTTTATTTTTTCTCACGCAATTTCTTCTTTTGATTCCTTTTCTTAGTAAAGTCAGGATATTTTACTTTTTTTAAACTTACATTAGTAAGTTTCACAACTCAGACTTGCCATTCTGGTAAGGTACCAAGATAAAAATCACATGCATTTTAATTTAAGAAATACTTCTGGAAACTCAATTAGTCATCTTACCCTATTTATTGAGCATCTACTTTCACCTAGTTGTGTAGGGAGATAGAAGTGAATATAAGTTAAGATTCCTCAACAAAAATATTTATCAAGTTAGAGAACAGTAATCTTATTTTAGTGGTTTAGTTCATTACTTTTAAGCAGAGTCCGTAGGACTCATTCATAAGGTTCTAAAGAGGGATGATTTCACCAACATTTAAGATAGGAAGTTAGTCCCCGTGCTCAGTCAATATGTTGTCATTCAGTGAGCTTGAGCAAGTTACATACCTTCCCAGGTATCTCATTTGTAAAATGAAAGAGTAGAATAAGATTATTTAAGCCTTGGGTAAGTGTTCAAAATTTATGTAAAAGGCAGGATTAACAGTTTTGTTCAAACTAACTCAAATCTAAAATATCCTTGAAACCAAGCCTCTCTGACACAGTTTTTTCTGGTTCAGGAAGACTTTCCCTAGGTTTCTTCCTTCTAATTGCCCAAAGGAGTTTGAGTTTGAATCTAAGACAGTGGAATGTAGACCCATGATTTTTTTCTTTTGCTACATGAGAATTCAGGGAAAATGTATCTAGATCAAAAGAAATCACATCTTGATTTTACCTCTTCATATACTGCCTCTTTTTAGAGCTATTCTTACTTTTGAAAAGCTGTTTGGGGTAAGTCTAGTTCTCTCTTCTCCACTGCAGAAAACTGAAATTAGAAAAGCAAACATATTTCTTCATAAGCCCGCTTGCCAGACTTCTTCAGAATGGGATCTGATTAATTCATCTAAGCCAAGGTATACTTATTGTCATCAATAAGCCTAAATGCTCCTGGGACTGGAAGCCAACAATTTATGAATTTGGGATACATTGGGTTTTTATCTCTTGCATTTAACAAGAAATTACATAGGTAAAAAAATTTTAAATTATACAGCTCAGAAATGACAGGACATGTTAAGGAATGATTCAACAATGCATAAACTCAACAAGGTAATCAATGAAATAGCAAGAAAGATTATTACATTTAATTCATCAAAATCTTATGAATGACCTAGTATATAAAAGCACTCTAATAGCCAATTTTAAAAAGTCAATAAAAACCTCCAGAAAGTATTTTATTTTGAAGAGACATCAGAGTTTAACTATAACTAAATTCCACGTGCTAAGAAAATATATATTATAAATATTGCCCTACTGAACAATGATACAATTTTCCCTTTTCTAGGGAGATTATAAAATGAATAAAGTAACATCCACCTGATATTTAATAATTAGCCTAATAGAGGGACATCTGTGATAAGTAGAGGCAGGAGTTGTACTGGTTACAAATTCTGATTTGAAAACCCAACTCAACCTCATACTTCCAAGTTAAACAACTTCTGTAAGAATACCTTTCTCATTTGCAAAATAGCTCCTACACTAAAAGGCTATTGTGAAAATAAAATGAGATAATGTACATAGACTTTTTAGAACTCAGTAAAGTTAGCTATTGTTATTACTGTTATTTTTATTATATCACATTAAAATTTTTAGAAACATAAACAAGATTATACATGTTTTTAAATTATTTGCCACAATTTCTATAGCATTATACATGAAAATTTACCCAATATTTCAAGGGGTGGTCATATGCATTGTGAGTTTATCTTCTTTAGAAATAATGTGTTTGGTTTTTATTCTGTCATTTAAGCCAGTCATGAAAATATCAAATAAAGTGAATGGTAACAAGTATATTCCCAAATCTGATGTCCATTTAATTAACATAATTGCATATTTCCTAATATTGAACTTATATAAAGCTCTAGCAAATTGTTTGTATACATTGTAATCAAATAGTCACATCTTAAAGAATATAACATGCTACTCCAATTAAAAACAAGATATAAAATCTCCCAAATTTGAGTTTAATTTTAGGTTGACTATAATAGCCTTTACTGATACTGTATTGGTACCAAAAAAAAAAATATTGACTCTCTGCTTACTTGCTTATCTAACGAACATTCCAGGTTGAATAGCTGTATAGCCATTAAAGACAGATAAAATTGTGATTAAATTTGGGCTTCATTTTACACTCTGAAGTATGTACTCATGGGAATAACTTTCCCATTGTGGGCATGATTAGCCATTTTCCGGTGATTTTGGTCACCTTCTTTTTATTTGAAAGAGGCAAGTGGCCAAATCTCAGCCCAATTAGTAAAAGGTGGGAGGGAGACTGAAAAAAATGCTTTGTACTTGATGAAAAAACTCTCCCTCCAGAGATCTAATGTGGAAAGAATTGCTTGCTCAACGAGCATAGAAACAAAACATATCTTTCCAGCTCTTTGGACTAAGAGCTTTACACCTATTTCCCTTTCACAAAGTCAAGAGTCAAATTCTATGTGAAAACATGTTTTCTCCAAAGGCAATAAAATCAGAAAATATATAATTCCCCTGGAATTTTAATTTAACGTAATAGCTCATCATCAATACTGTATTTCTGTTATTTGGGGCTTTCAATTTTTCTAAAAAAATCAAATTTATACAGTACCTCCTAGCATGTCTCAGCATTTGGGAAGCTGATGATACTGTCGATCCAGCACAATTTCCTTTTTTCCCTGATAAAATGAACCCCTCTTTCCAGCAGAGAATCTGTCCCCTCTGGTTCAAGTGAGTCTGTCCTCCTGGTCACAGAGGTAGGAAGTCACTAAAATCTGGTCAGATTAGCATAATCTTCTGATTTTGGTTTGTTTAGGCATGGAAACATGGTCAAGCTACATCATTGGTGTTCTCCCTAGGACTTCTCTATTAGTGTTATCAGGGAAGGTTTTCTCTTTCTGGGGGGTTGCAAACCAAGTAGGAGAAGGTATATCCTAATGCATCCTGCTTACCATATGGGAAAAAAATATTTTAAAATATGAAGTCAATCAGCTGAGAGCTAGGTGGAGATTGGTGGAGAATCCGATGACATTATTAGAGCCTTTGAATCTCGCCACATCCAAAATAAGCTATAATAATGGACTTCCTCACCAATGTAGCCAGTAAGTTATATTTTATGCCTAAACAGGATTGATTTGGAATTTTGTCTCCAAAACATATGCAACCAAAACATTTCTAACATTTTTAGAAATGCTGGTGGAGTGGAATGATTAATAAGAAGGTTCCATTTTGCATTTTGCCTAGCTTACAGAGCCTGAATGTTTTCAGGTTAGTGACTTTGCTAGGCCTTAGTTTCCTGACCTGTAAAATAAGATGACTTAAAGCTTTTCTCCATTTTGTAATCTAAATATCTACAGATTATTTTCCTTTTCACCAATTTTTTTTTTAAATCTGAAATAGACTTGGAAATATATGTTCTTGGATAGTCCACAACTAGTATGTGCCTATAGCAAGATATTTATAGCTTGCTCAAAAAATAATGGGACACCTGGGTGGCTCAGTCAGTTAAGTGTCTGACTTCAGCTCAGGTCCTGATCCCAGGGTCCTGGGATCGAGTCCCACATCAGGCTCCTAGCTCAGCAAGGAGCCTGCTTCTCCCTCAGCCTGCCACTCCCCCTGCTTGTGCTCTCACTCACTCTCTGACAAATAAATAAATAAAATCTTTATTAAAAATAAAAAATAAATGCAACTCTTACATGAAAATGTATGAATAAATTTTTGTGACCTTGGGTTATGCAATGTGTTTTTAGATATGATACCAAAAGCACAAGTAACAAAGAAATAGATGTTGGACTACATCAATATTAGAAACTTTTGTGATATAAATGATACCATCAAAAAAATGAAGAGGCAAATCACAGATTAGGAGAAAATATTTAAAAGTCACGTATTTGATAAAGGACTAATATCTAGAATATACAAATAACTTTTATTATTCAATAATAAAAAGATGAACAACCCAATTAAAAAATGGGCAAAGGATCTGAATAGACATTTCTCTACATAAGACATACAAATGACCAACAAGTATGTGAAAAAACATGTTCAACATCATTAGTTATAGGGAAGTGCAATTCAAAACCACAATGATACCATTTCATACCCACTAGGGTAGCTATGATAAAAAGGTGACAATTATAAGTATAGGAAAGATGTGGAGAAATTGTAACTTTTACATTGTTGGTGGGATTGTAAAATGATGTAGCCACTTTGGAAAATAGTTTAACAGTTCTTCAAAATGTTAAACATAGAATTACCATATATGTATATATATATCTGACAGAAATGAAAACATATGTCCAAAAAAAACTTGTACATGAATATTCATAGCAGTATTATTTTTAATAGCTGAAAAGTGGTAACAACTCAAATATCCATCAAAAAAATGTGATATATCCATACTATAGAATATTATTTGGCAATAAAAAGAAAGGAGTAGTAATACAACGTGGATAAACCTTGTAGACATTACACTAAGTAAACAAAGCCAATCACAAAAGACACATATTGTATGATTCTATTTATATGAAATGTCCAGCGTAGGCAAATTTATAGAGGCAGAGACCAGATTAGTGGTTTCATGGGGCTGAGGGAGAGTGATGATGGGGACTGATTGCTAATGAGTACAGGAATCCTTTCTAGGGTGATAAAAATGTTCTAAAATTAAATTGTGATGATAGTTGCACAATCCTGTGAGTATACTAAAATCATTGAACTATACACTAAATCAGTGGATTATCTAGCATGTGATTTGTAAGTTAATAAAGCTGTTTTTTAAAAAGTAAATGCAAGAAAAAAGGTATGTGTATATAAGGGAAGATTTGTGCTGAGCAGAACATCTAGTTTCCTCTCTCTCCTTTGTCAAGAGATAATATTCACACTGTAAAACAAAACACAATGAACAAAAACCTGCCTAATTTACAGTGTATCCCATGGATGTAAACTCTGAATTGTTCCTTCAATTTGATGCATCAACTCTATTTTACATGTTTAGAACTGTTTTATTTGTAAGGAAAAGTACATTCTCCTTGAAATTTACTTTTCAGCTCATACACAAAAATATTATATTTCCTTTGAGATAAAAATTTTAGTTTATAAAAAATAACCATTATACATAATTGAGGCAAAAGCTATTGTGATAAACTTAGAAAATATTCCTTAGGTTTAAAGAATTTATAATTGTTTATCTCTTTTCTCCTGTCAGTAATTTCTTTTCTTTACATTTCTACAGTCTTATTTTATTTTTCTTACAGGGGTGGAAAACTGACAATTTATGTACAAAAAAAAATTGTAGATATTTGTATTCCACTTGTGACATATTTAAATTGTATTATTATAAACAATAACAAAGAAACAACAAATGGGAGTATTAGCAAGAAAAATTAAGGAACTTTAGTACATTCTTAGAAATTAACCCAAGTTAAAAAGCTTACATCCCAACTATTTCCCTTCTATGAAGTTATTACTAGGTAAAAGAAAAGTGAAAGAAGGATGGAAAAGAGAGAGGGAGGAATGAAAGGAGAAGGTAGAGGTAGGGAGGAAAGAGAAAGCTCAATGGGTGTGTCTCAGGTAAATGCACACTTTATTTAAAATTAACCACATTTTTCCATTATTTTTGTAAAGAAGCAAACAGTGTTGATAATACTGAAAAAAATTTTTAAAGATTTTGTTTATTTGAGAGAGAGTGTGTCTGCGTGCAGGAGGCGGGGGAGGGGCAGAAAGAAAGGGAGAAGCCGACTCCCCACTGAGCAGGGAGCCCGACAGGGGGGCTGGATTCCAGGACCCTGTGATTATGACCTGAGCCCAAGGCAGACACTTAACCAACTGAGCCACCCGGGCACCCTGGTAATCCTGAAATTTGTTCCTTTACAGGATCTCTATTTCTTACAACCATTAAACATAGTTTCATCTTCGTATTTTTTAATATATTCATTTATTTATTCATTCATTCAAACATTTATTTAGAACCCAATATATTCCAAAAGCAATGTTAAGTGCTGAGGATCCAGAAATGATACAGTTTTTGCTCTTAGAGTTGGTTGAAACTTTGTAAGTGAAGAAAGGCATGTACAAATATGGATAATGAAGTGTTATAGGTAGTCAATAAATATTTTTTAGTGTTTAATCAGAGGGAATGATGCATTTTACATGGGAGTGGTTTATGTGTGAGGGTGAGTGTGTGCACGCACACACATGTGGAGAGAGCGAGAGAGACATAGAGAATATGACACTTCAGTGTAGTTTTAAAAAATCAGTAATTTGAAGTGCCAGGTACTTGAAAGACGTAGGTACATAAAAGATGAGGCTTTCCAGGGAAACAGGCAAATTAGAGACGGTATTTTCTGTCATATTGAGGAGTTTTTGTTTAATGCTCCAGACTAGAGATTTTCATCTAGAATGCCTGCTCTGACGTGCTGTGGCTGTGATTAACAGGACTGTGATTAGCAGCGATGAGCTTGAGTCTGGACTCAGTGAGAGGCACTGATCCATCGGTGATGTCTGCCATGGGCACCATCCTAAGGAATAACATGTATCCCAAAGATTTGCTAACTCCACTACAAATAATAATAATAATAGTAGTAGTAGTAGAGAGCTATGACAAGTTTCTTGTTTTAGGAAGCAGGAGGATTGGGTGCCTGGGTGGCTCAGTTGGTTAAGAGTCTGCCTTCAGCTCAGGTCATGATCTCAGGGTCCTGGGATCAAGTCCCACATCGGGCTCCTTGCTCAGCAGGGAGCCTGCTTCTCCTTCTTCCACTCCCCCTGCTTGTGTTCTCTCTCTCTCTGTGTCTGTCAAATAAATAAATAAAATCTTAAAAAAAAGAAAGAAAGCAGGAGGATTAATTCAAAGATGGCAACAAGGGTAGTTGTAGAGAGACAAATTAGAATACTGTAGTGACTTTTAAGTAAGTGAAGCAAGAAAATAATCATGAAGGCTAGAATTAAGAATAATAATAATGGGGACAGAAAGGAATATTTAACAGAGATATTAAAAATATTTAATGTGTGAGAATAGGAGAATTTAGGGAGTATAAGAAACCTAAACAGAGTCCCCCAAATTCTACCATGAGTATCTGAATGAGGTCCAATCACTAGTATAGGGGGTACAGCAGAGGAAAAGGGGTGGTAGGAAAATATCTGAGTATAGATCAGACATTTTGAAGAAGAAAGTGTCTGGGAGTTTGTCTAAATGGTTCTGGAAATCCGTTAAGGGAGGGCTTTGAAATGGAAAGTTCACACCCATCATCATATAATAGAATAGTAAATGGTGAAGTTTCATCCAGAAGGACTGTCGTAATGGGAAGGGAGTAAACAGTGCATTCTGAGATGTGCATATGAATGGAATGAGAGCACAGTTCAAAACATTAGTGTTGAAGAAATTCAGCGTAAGAATGTGTGTTGATAGAGGACAGAGGTAGAGTGTCTAGGGACAAGGAACTAGAAAAACAAAGGCATAGGTCCAGAATGAGCAAGGATTGTGTGAATGAAGGTAAAGGTGCAGGCCTGCGAGGAAATTGAGATTCTTTGGGGAAATAATGAGTGGAAACCTGGCTATGTCATTTGGACCTTTGCTAGGCACAGAGTCCCATGATGCACTCTATAAACTGCTGTAATTTTGCACATACCAAGCACGGCTTATTTTTAATTATTTACTCCTGTGACTAAGTCTGGGTTGCAATTTAAAAATAGGTTTTCCAATGCAAAAGCAGTTGCACAGGAAGAAGCTCCTTGCTGAATTAAGCCTTGCTTAAGTGAGAACTGCTGCTTAAGAAGAACGCGTTCCCTGTGAAAAAAGATGGCAAATCCATTTCAGTGAGTCTAACCTTTACGGGGTGCTATTATCAACTCAATTGTATGTTTTTTCCTGTTTCACAAACATGTTCCCAAAAGACTTTTAAAATAGCTTTCTTTCCTGCTAAATTGTTGTGTCAAGCACTTTTTCTGAATCTCAGCCTTCACTGGACCAGGATGTGTTAAAGAAAAAAATGCCCTGTCACGCTTGACATGGTGTAGGAGGGCTTAACAACAATAGTAAAACATTTTCTTAACCTGACTGCCCCCTCTCTCACTGCATCTTAAGACAATGTATTTTCATGAAAATGCAAAATACCCTGAAGAAACAAGAGATGATTTTCCGAAAACTCAAATCTGTATAAAATCTGTCCACTAAACTAGGATTTTTTCCTAATAAAGAGAAAAAAATCACTATAGAGAATTAATGTTTTTTTTTTAATAAAAGTTAAGATAACCTAAAATAAAACCGATTCATCATATGGAATGGTTCCCTAGGTACCTCAAAGTTGATCTTTTATTTTTTTTCTTTTTTTGGAGGAAAAGAAAAGATCCACAACATTCTGAGGTCTGACTTGGTCACTTCAAATGAATCTCATGCATTGTTGGGGCCAGTTTCTCAAACTGCAACTTGGGTGGTAGTACTACATGTGTTTGTCTTCCTAGTAAGGAGTGTTTCCCCACCAGAAGTCTTTCTGAGCAGTAATAACCCTGGAAATCTCAGGGGAAATAAAAGAAGGTGATGACGAAAGTCAGTGAAAGATAAAAGTCCAACAGCCATCTTGATAGAGGCTATGGCTGGAAAACTCACATGTGCCCTTCTGGGGCAAGAGTCAGTCCACCTAGCTTTTGGCAGCAGATAACAACAATTAAAAAAAAAAAAAAACTAGGGACTTGAATTGGGAAAAAAAAGAAAGACAGGAAAACGGTAGAAAGTAAGATGCAGGGCAGGGAGCACAGCTTTTTGCATCTCTGGTTTTGGATACTAGCTGTCATATATAGTAACTGGGAATCTAAGCAGAAATTTAACCTGCAAACTCTCCCTGGGTTTCTTTCTTTCTTTTTTTTTTTAAGATTTTATTTATTTAAGAGAGAGAGAGCACAAGCAGGGAGAGGGAGAAGCTGGCTTCCCGCTGAGCAGGGAGCCTGATGCGGAGCTCAATCCCAGGACCCCGAGATCATGACCTGAGCTGAAGGCAGACTCTTAACCAACTGAGCCAGCCAGGCGTCCCCCTCCCTGGGTTTCTTTAGCATGATACAATGTCTCTTAAATACATACATAATCACCTATCACATTCTGGGACATGACAAGTGCTTAAGAAGTAATCTCTCTCCCCTGCAGCAGAGAGGGAATGCCTTGGTTTGCTTTAATTGGTCCCAGTGACAAGATTTGTAATTTTAAGTAAAATTATATATGGATATTTAACAAAGCCAACTCTTAGCTTTCTTTACAGAAGGGCTTTATCAGCCATCATAGGCATGGGATTGCCATATTCCAGGGAGTGTGGACAAAAGGCATTGTTTCCAAAAGCACTTGTCTTCTTATCAAAACTACTTCACTCAGTACATAACACTGCTGACCATTGCTCTGTTAGGAGGGGCCTTTTCCTATATATGTTAGGACTTTCCTCTAAAAATGGTAATAAACACCTTAGGTTAAATCTCTCACATCATTTCTTTAGATCCCCAGGACAACACTATTGAAGTGAAGTCTTTTATGCTTTTTCACAAACACATACCCTAAGAAGACTTGTTTTGCATTATCAACTGTTGGTTTTTATGTAAGCAAATAAAATCAATTCCTGGATGAAGAAACAAATGAAACTGAAGGTACCAGAGGCATCACCTGGAAATAGCAGGGGGTAATTAGTTGGAGATAAAATTGTGCACGTGCAAAATGTAAATGATTCAAGGAGAAGGAAAGCAAAGCCTGCAGCAGCTCTTGATTAAGCTTATTTTGTTGTCCAAAATAATCAAAACATAATAATATACACACAAAGCACTTAAAATAATTAAGTTAATAATTTGTTATTAATAAATGAAATAAAATTTACGTTTTGTGTTTTAAAACATAATGTAGTCTTTTAATATAAAATAGTGCCAATATGGGGTTGTGGTGCAGTTGGGCTTTATCACTTCATTCTTATTGCCAAAGCGTGAGTCTGGACCACCCACCCCATCCCAGGGAAAAAAAAGTTGATATGTCTGTGTGTGGCAAAGAAATGATAAAAACAAAATGATTTTTAAACTAAAAAATACTTTCTTGTTCTGTAAAATTGCATATATTTTGATTTAGTTCTTAGTATTTTATAAAAATTACTTGTAAGAAGACATGTGCTTTTAAAAATTGGGAATAAATTCTCTAACTAGTAAAGATGTACAGAATATTCAATTTACAAATGAAACTGAAATTTTCTGCTATACATCTTCATCATGAAGAAAATCTTAGGAGGATGCTGCCTCTATATAAGAGAGGGTCCCAGTTGGTAAGAAAAAAGAGAAAAAAAGAGGAAGTATAGGAGAACCTAATATTGTTGGTTGGTTGGTTGGTTGGTTGGTTGGTTGGTTGGTTTCTGTGGATTTTTAACTAATCATTGTTTGTAATGCTATGGTTAGTACTTAAAATAAGCAACTGAAGGGGCGCCTGGGTGGCTCAGTTGGTTAAGCGACTGCCTTCGGCTCAGGTCATGATCCTGGAGTCCCAGGATCGAGTCCCACATCGGGCTCCCTGCTCAGCAGGGAGTCTGCTTCTCCCTCTCACCCTCCTCCCTCTCATGCTCTCTCTCTATCATTCTCTCTCTCTCTCAATAAATAAATAAAAATCTTTAAAAAAAAAATAAGCAACTGAATATGTCTCTGAAAAAAATGTGGTTTAGTCCCCTTCTGCTGTGTGTGTGTGTGTGTGTGTGTGTGTGTGTGTGTGTGTAAGAGAGATTGAGAGAGAGAAAGAAAGGGAGCTAAAACTAGAAGATAGGACCTGTTTTCCTGTTTTATTTCCTATTTATTTCCTACTCAGGGAAGGAGTGATAGAATCAACGTCCTTAAAAACACATGTTAACTAATGAACTGGAAAATCTTTTAGTCTGATGTAAGAAGAGTAGAATTTTGGAAAAAAATAAACTGTTTTATACAATAAGGCTAATATTGCTTTATGAAGGATCTCATTACTGTCTTTTCAGGACTTAATTTTAACTTGACCATCCTTAAGAACTCTGAACTTATTCCAGTAGTCTCCCCTCCCCGCCCACATTGTGCCACCACCACACATGGCTTTGTGGTCCTTCTTTGTGCATCCTCTAAATGGCACGTTGTAACACTGGACTCGGTGAGGTCTGATCTTTTATCTTCCCCACTAAATATAAGTGCTATTTGAGGGCATTGCCTTCCTAATCTTTAAGTCTCCAGGGCATTGGCTGGCGTGTGGCATCCTTTACTTAATGAGTAAGTAAATATTACCCATTACCAAATATGTGTCCATAGTCATAAAGATTAAATTGTTTTAATGATTTACAAAACCTGATCACAGTAAAATTCATGTGTATTTAGGAAGCATAAAAGAAAAGTTAAAATGGTTTGTCCCATCCATTTGTTTGTTTGTTTGTTTGTTTGTTTTTGTATTTTTTTCATAAACATATGTAGAGCTCGAACCCACAACCTGGAGATCAAGAGTTGCACACTCTTCTGACTGATAGCCAGGCGCCCGTCCCACCCATTTGTAAAATAAAGACAAACACTATTAAACTAGTCATAAAAGTGTTCTTTCATAATTCTGAAAAAAATTTTAAAAATTGGTAGGTGAATATATTATGGCAATCAAAATGGAGAAGATAGCAACAGTTTCGAATGAACTATTACTTCTAATTCCTAAATAGTGCATATTCAAAAGTTTAGTAGTATATTTTCGCCTGTTAATCCTAGAAATTTGTGACAATATTGACTTTTATATTCTAAGAGAAAAAAAATCCAAATTTAAAAATAAAAGAATGAGAAGTCTTTGGGCATAAGGTGAGGACTGAGGTACAGTGAGATATAAAAATACATTGATTGATATTAAAGCTTTCCTTGGCAATAAGCATATATTTAGATAAAATATAGCTTTAAAAAATTCAAATAGCCTCTAGTTGAATATGAATAAACCCAGGGTTCGAATTTTAACCAAACCTGGGGATCACAGAGGGAAGGGAGTGAGGGCTGGTTCTAGCAACAACTTTGACCTATGGCTTCCTGTGCATGGTGCATTAAGGTTACTAATATTCTCACCTCTATATGTTGTCTTGGCTTCTGTTAATAAACAAGCTGTATATAATTTGAGCAAACCCATTTATCTTTGGTGGTCTCAGCTTTGTTTTGTTTTTTTATTTGTAAAATAAGGGTATTGGACTAGATTCTTAAGGTTCTTTTTTGTTCTTTAATTCTGTTGTTCTGAGTGGAAAATACTGTTACTACATTCAAGATATATATATTAATGCAAATACATTAAGTATCAAAGGCCAAACTGGAAAAAAAGGAACTTTTCCCCACTAATTTATGTCAGATATACAGGCACAAAATATTACAGTTTGCAAAATAATGCTATTTTGATATTTATTGATATACTTAGAAAACTTAATTTTGGATTTTGTTTTAGCTATAGGGAGCTTCCCCCCCCCTTTTCTCCTCAAGGCCTTAATTAATAAATGAGTTGTGAGCACTCCTAAGAAACACTATTTAGAAATCGGGAATCTAGAAATAAACCCCAAAGATGCCTAATATGATGCTCATAAAATTCTATCATGTGCTGTGTACCTTCCTTTGGAAAAGTTAGGATGATACAGAAGCCCAAAGGCCTACTGCAGAAATAAAGAAATGAATTCACTATAATCTTGGACTGGAGTACTTTGTCCTGTACAAATGAAAATTTAAAAACTCTCCTCTGCACCTAGTTCTATTTTTTTGCTCTTTTGATAATCCAGAACAACTTTTGGATTTTATTGTAATTCATCTACAAATTCTCCCATCTCAGAAAAGTTACCAATAAAATTTTAGGAAAGAAATTAAGTATTTTAATCACTGTATAGTGGATGAAGTGATTATACACCAGTGATAGCTAAAGAATAACAATAGCTAGACCAAGAAAAAAAGATTAAAAATGCAGTGTTTTCTTTAACATTTTTATGCTAGTCTCTCATTTTCCATGCTCTATACAGTTTATAATTAAAATGTTTCATGGAGATATATAATTTGGTTTTTCCTAAATTCTTTCCTAAAAATTAAGTAGCAATTACAATTTAAAGAGAGTACAAATAAATTAATTCAGATCATATAAAGTGTTTACAATTAATCTTGGTTAAAAGCCTATCCTTTTCCCCTCTTTTTCTTCCTCCCCCTGTTCTGCCCCAAGACTTGTAACAGTCACTGTGAGCTCTTTGTAAAGGAATGTTTTACATGTGAGTGCCTTTAATTGACTCAGTTTACCAAACAATGATGGATAATAGCCCTGAAATCCCTAGGAAAATGTTTTAAACATCAAAGTTTTTCCCCTCTTCCACTGGATCAGCTTTTCAAACTCATTTGTTTTGATTCAGGAATCAATTTTAGTTAAGATCAGGATTTTCCTCTGGACGATAGAGAAGATATTATTGTGATCTAAGCAACTGTAAGAGAGAGGGAGGGAGGGATGGAGAGGGAGAGAGAGCCTGAGAGGCTATTCCAGAAGGGAAGTAACATGGGCAAAAAAAAGTAACAAAAGACAGGGAGAAAAGCATGAACATCAGATAGGCATAATACTTACATACCAGAATTTCAAATTTCAGAGATTAAAACATTCATTCTGTTTTCCTTGACAACTATTATATGTGATTATTGTCAGCTGTTATATTTTAAATCTTATAAGGTAATTCCTCTATCTGATGACTGCTCTACCTATAACTGTTAAATTTTTTACAAGTTCAGTAAGTTCCATCTGCCCCCCTGCCATAAGAGGAAAGCAAGAGGATGTTATAGGACTATAATATTACTTAACACACTGTTACTCACACACCAAAAGGACAAAAGCAGGTTTGGGGCAGACAGTTTCCAGCAAATAAGGAAATTATTCTTCTCTTTAGCAATTCTGATACAAAACTATGCAAAGTAGTTGTCATTGGCCTTATCTTGAAATAGTTGTTTTTATTGAAGGTATAACTTGTGTGCTGACACACCCAAAAACCTTTGATTCATGTCTCAATAGATATAAAGTACCCAAAGGGCAACCCAGAGTTTGCTTTGTTCACATTTACATCTTGGGAGAAGTGAGAAAGATTATTTTTTTGGAGTTAGTCATTGATTGAGTCCGTATTTTGTTGCACTCTGATATACACTGATACTATGTATGTATCCAATTTAGGCACATTCTTTCACCCCTATAACCTTGATCTCTACATAAAATGGGGATAATGATATTATATCCTATTTAGAGCTGATGTATGTAAAAATGAAAAATTTGTATGTGGTAAGTTAAGAACACTTTCTGGCACATTAGTAAGCACTTAATAAATGTTAGTTATTATTATGGATCATTATAATGCAAATTTAATATTATCATTAGTTGTCACACAGCAGGAGGAATGGAAATCTA
This sequence comes from Halichoerus grypus, assembly GCF_964656455.1. Lineage (NCBI taxonomy): Eukaryota > Metazoa > Chordata > Mammalia > Carnivora > Phocidae > Halichoerus > Halichoerus grypus. Next base: position 148,161,714 of record NC_135715.1, read on the forward strand.
AATTGGGACATCAGTAAGCAAATATTTTATTTATACAAAAATTTCACTTTTGGGAGGAACGTTCCTTTTTCCATTATGTTTTATTAGAGTGTGAGTATGGGAAAGTTGTATAATTGTAGTTGCCTAAGAAAGTCAATTAGTGTATTTTATCCAAGGAAGTTTTTTAATTCCTCACTATTGGTCAACAATATTTCATTTATAAATATAAAAGTTACTTTAAATAATAAAGTTATAAGTAGATGACCACATTTTAAACTCACTGCTCACGTATTAATGTAGACAGCAGCATATCATAATGGACTCATTTAAATCCACTTTTATTAAGAAAGATCATAATTATTAGCTGCCAAATCGGTAGGAGATTGAAAACACGATCTTTCTTTTATCATAATACAACAAATCTACCTAAAATCAAAGTACATATGTGAATCCTCGCTAAAAATAGCAACTGACTGGCAACCTCTGAACTATATGCCATCTGCTATCTTTATGCCCACCACACATTGAATACGCAAAAGTTGAAGAAAAACCCATGGAAACACTGACATTTAAGACAGATTTTTCCAGGACCATGGAGGTATTCTAATTAACATAGAACTGGATTCAGAAACAATCAGCCCCTACCCAAGGGACAAAAAGTCGACAAACACATCATCCCCAAATTACTGTCTTTTCTGAAGCTCATAGGATTGAGAGTTGTGCTTATCAGGAAATTAATAAGTATAGGTGGTTTTGTTTTTTTAAGGCAGCCAGAGAAATGAGTTTATTCTTTTTGTACACACCCCCTACTCCCACACCCCCTCACTCCCCATCCCCACCTCTATTCATTCTGGAATTGCACTTTCTGGAAAATAAAATACATTTTGTTTGTTGACTGATTGATTTGGTTAGGAGTAGACACTGGTGTTGTCTCAATAATCTCTGTGGTTAAGAGTTAATCTAACAAATCAAGCCCTATAGGGAAGGAAGGAAGTAGCAAGAGCCCTAGTAGCAATATATTGAAGTTCCTAGAGAAGAGGTTTTTATGCATTCTATTGGTCAAAGTGTACGAGCTCTAGATGACAGGATATGAGATATATATGTAGGATATGAGACAATTCCACATTAGAAAAATCTAGATAAATGTTTAGATAAATGCTTCCTAAGTGTTGGGAATTTGGCTAAAATCAGTACTTAACATTCTTGCCTTTGAATTTCTGAACAGAAAAGAGGTTTTGGGAACCCCTAGAGAACAGTGAGAGCCAAGGTCATTTCTCAAAATGTGTATGTCAGCAAGTGGGTCTCTCTTCAGGCCGTGATCAGCAAACAAAATAAAATAAATTTGTTCTTTAAAGGGGCATGCTTGAAAAATACTGAAGAATAGGGAAAGAGAAATCTTTTTGAAGAATCTGAGGAAGAGTATAGATCTGAAAAGTATGCTTACTAATATATAGAAAATTTTTCATAAACCATTGTGGCGTTTAATAGTGTCTCTGGGAGGGAACTATTAGTATCTCTGCTATCAATTTGACATTCAGTCATAAAAGGTTTTTTAATTATGTATAGTTCATGAGATATTTGGCTGAAAAATTCTTTTTGAAGGATTGATATGTAAGAAGTTCTTACACAACAATTTAAATTGGGGAGTTATTGGCATATAGAGGACATGATGATTATTTTCTACTTAGAGATTCAACTCAGTTATTATCTGGGATAACTTTAAATTTTCAAAGTAACTCTTACCTATTTACATCTACTCCTTTGAAATAAAGTCTTAGAAATTGTTGGCATTATGGACTAAATTGTTTCTTCCAAAAACTTACATGTTGAAGCCCTACACCACAATGTGACTATATTTGGAGATAGGGTCCTTAAGGAGGTAATTAAGGTTAAATGAGGTCATAAGTGTGGAACTGGAAGAAACATCAGGTATGCACACACACAGAGAAAAGTCCATGTGAGGACACAGTCAGAAGGTAGATATCTATAAGCCAAAAAGGGAGGCCTAAAGAGAAACCAAACGAGCCAACACCTTGATCTTGAACTTCCAGCATCCAGAACTGTGAGAAAATTAATTTATTTATTTAAGCCTCCCAGTCTGTGATATTTTTTATAGCAACTCTTGCAGACTAATACAGTTAGGTTTTAACTTTATAAATGGTATCATTATAAATTATCTCATTTTAAACACTTTCTTATTGATGAATAGGCCATTTCATTTATTCAAAATTTAGAACAAAGAAATATACTTTAATTTGCAAAAGAACAATTTGTGTTAACTAAAGAAAATACTACACGTGAGGCTAAATTAAAATGCATTGAAAAGGCCTTCCTTAGATTAGTTTAACTAGTGGCATAAATCTATTTCTAAAGGATCTATGGTATCTGCCTGAAGGCATTAGAAAGATGAATAGCATAATATTAAGCCATTAAATATAGCAGTTTAAAAAATGCTATGATTAATAACTCTTAGTTCTGGAGTCACATGCTCACCTTTTTGGAAGCAGAGACTGGCTCAAATGCCAACTTATCCTCTGTTTGCCCTACTAATCATTGAACCTTCAGTTGTGATTCCAAAATCTATAAAATGTAATAGATGCTAACATTTCTAAGAGAGCTTTCAGAGTAAGAATATTGAAAATCATTTTCATGGAGTAGTTGAAGTTAATCAAATCTGTTATTTCATGTTTTTAAAAGATCATATCTTTCCAAGATAGCAAATATAAGATAGAAGTTTGTCATTTGTATCAAAAATCAGTTTGATTAAAATAATCATTTATTTTTTTAAGATTTTATTTATTTGAGAGAAAGAACGAGAGAGATTGAGAGAATGAGTGGGGGGAGGGACAGAGGCAGTAATAGACTCCCCGCTGAATAGGGAGCCCAACATGGGGCTCTACCCTAGGACCCTGGATCATGACCTGAGCCTAAGGCAGATGCTTAACTGACTGAGCCACCCAGGCGTCCCTAAAAGAATAATTTAAATAACTAGTTCTGGATGAGATCAAAGTTCTTTCATGACATTATGACTTAGTGTTCATAATGCATATCTTGGAAAAATCTCTTATTTATTGAACTACTGTTTTTTTCAAAGTGTAAAGATAACATTATAATGAAACTGGCTGAAAGTATAGCTCAAATAGACTAATACTCATAATTATTTTTCTTCTTCTTTTGATAATTTTTTAAAAGAAAAGAAGTAGACCAGTAGGGAGAGGCAGCTGTCTCTGTGGCGAAGAGCATACATGATGCCTTTGCCAAGTTTCACGTATTTGCTTACAGCTACAAAGAGCTCAGCAAGCCAAAATCTATTAAAAGAATACATTGAAACTGAGTATGAATTCTTGTCAGCTACTTCCAGGAGGAAAATAAATCATTAAGGGCTTCATAAGACTGAATTGGGAGTCCAAACTCAACAGGAGATAATATGAATTTACTTTTCAAGAGTATATATGTTTCAGTGGTATCTGCAGGAAAAGTGAAAGCATTTTGAAATATACATGAAAGGGATACAAGACAGTAGAGTGTGGGGGAAGGCTAGTGTTCAGACAAGAAATGAAAGAAAATTTCTAATATCTAGTCTTAAATTATTTGCACATAAATATATCAATCATACATGTCTAGGAGTTTATCTTTAAGTAAACTTATATCAAGTATTGAATGCTTTGCATGGTTTTTTAGAAATAATTGAGTTAAGGGTTTCAAAGCCATTGGAGAGTTTCCTCTGAACACACTAAATGCTGACTTATGAATGCTGACTTACAAGAATTTACATGTTGCCTCAGGTAGAACTATCTAAGCCATGAATAGATTAATCCTTGGGGTTACATAGAGCAGTAGCAAGACCTCCCATGTGGATGTAGCTATCCTCATTTTTTCCTATCTGAAAATAACTTTATTAGGAAATATCACACACTTTCTTTATTGGCAGGTGACTCATGTAAAACCACAAGATACTTTGAATCAAGCGGATAATATCATAGTTCACTTACTATATCCATAAATCCAAACCCTTTGAAACCTACTCTTGGTTCCATACTATCAAAATATCTTAATTATCAGTAAGACTAACTAAGGACTAAAACTAAAAAAACTCTTTTTTGTGTGACTGAAATCTTGTTTTGACCCAGAAGCCTATGGATATCAAGTCGTGTTATCAATAACCCACAAATTTCTGATTTTGTCGCTCCTTAGAACATAGGACCTCCTAAGTTTCAAGTGTCTCTTGAAATCTCTAAAGAGATGGTTTACAAGCCAGTCTCTTTCATAGGACCAACCAACACCATTCTTTCTCTAGCATTCTGACTTCCTTTGTCTATGCCCTCTGCCCTCAGAATCACTGTAAGTGACCTTAATCTTGCCATGTCTTACTACTTCAACTTGACAATGATATCACAAAGACTATACCCTAATCCTCTCAGAGTCTTCAAATCTACAGGTGCCAGAGTCCTTCTGTGTTCTGTGCAGAAAAAGGTAGAAAATGGCCTCTAAAAAAAAAAAAAAAGGCCTCTAACTTTACCCTCTGCCACCTGGGCCCTAAGACAGCCCTCTTCCTCACCAGAGTTTTGCTAATTTTCTCATGAAAGTGTTGCCTCCCTCTTCAGGTCCTTAGAATCTCCAAACCAGTTCAAATGTCCAGTAAAGTATAGGCACCATGCCACACTCTGAATCTTTATGTCTTCCTCATCATAAGTTAGGTCTTGACAAAATAAAACAAAACAACCTCCTATTTCCTTCTTCAGCAACATTCAAAGTTCCTCTGAATATTTTTCAAGCATATAGATGTTGGTGGAGGGTAGTAGGAAGTGGACAAAAGTAGGGTGTTTGGACCAGACATCTCATCCTGGTTCCTCTAATTAGTAAAAGGAAAGCAGAAATTGTCAGGAATTCTTTCAATAATCTATTATCAAAATATCAAAAAATAGATATACTATCTAAATGTCTAAATACTGGGGTGCCTGGGTGGCTCAGTCATTAAGCATCTGCCTTTGGCTCAGGTCATGATTCCTGGGTCCTGGGATGGAGTCCTGCATCAGGCTCCCTGCTCTGCGGGAAGCCTGCTTCTCCCTCTCCCACTCCTGCTGCTTGTGTTCCCTCTCTCGCTGTGTCTCTGTCTGTCAAATAAATAAATAAAATCTTAAAAAAATATATCTAAATGTTATCTAAAATAAATTACTATAAACCAAGGTTTAATTTGATGTTATTTATAACAATTCCAATCAGGATTTTTAGGATAATTTACGTAGTAATAACTACCATTTATTGTTTACTGTATGCTAAGCATTGTCTTAGGCACTGTATACTATCATATTCAATTCTTTTTTTTTCTTTTTAAAGATTTTATTTATTTGACAGAGAGAGACACAGTGAGAGAGGGAACACAAGCAGGGGGAGTGGGAGTGGGAGAAGCAGGCTTCCCGCGGAGCAGGGAGCCCAATGCGGGGCTTGATCCCAGGACCCTGAGATCATGACCTGAGCCGAAGGCAGACGCTTAACGACTGAGCCACCCAGGCGCCCCTATCATATTCAATTCTGAGGGTAACAAATCATTACATTCTTTCTCTTATTTTTTCCAGATAAGGAAATTAAAGCTCAAGTTCATCTCACTAGTGAAGTGAGCAAGCTAAGATTCCAACCTGAGACTCCCTGACTCCTAAACATACACTCTTTTTTTAAAAATTTTATTTTATTATGTTATGTTAATCACCGTACATTACATCATTAGTTTTTGATGTAGTGTTCCATGGTTCATTGTTTGCGTATAACACCCAGTGCTACATTCAGTACGTGCCCTCTTTAATACCCATCACCAGGCTAACCCATCCTCCAACCCCCTCTCCTCTAGAACCCTCAGTTTGTTTCTCAGAGTCCATAGTCTCTCATGGTTCATCTCCCCCTCTGATTTCCCCCCCTTCATTTTGCCCTTCCTACTATCTTCTTTTTTTTTTTTTTTAACATATAATGTATTATTTGTTTCAGAGGTACAGGTCTGTTATTCATCAGTCTTACACAATTCACAGAGCTCACCATAGCACATACCCTCCCTGATGTCCATCACCCAGCCACCCCATCCCTCCCACTCCCCACTACTCTAGCAACCCTCAGTTTGTTTCCTGAGAATAAGAATTCCTCTTATCAGTGAGATCATATGATACATGTCTTTCTCTGATTGACTTATTTCGCTTAGCATAATACACTCTTAACCAGAACTACTTCTGGACCCTGTTATATTTCACTTCCCCAAATAGTCACTGGCTATATAGATATTTATCAGTACTATTTTGAAGTTTATATGAAGCATATGCTTCTCCCCCCATAGAACCATTACTAAAAGATCCATGTTTGTGGAGCATTTGCTTACTATGTGCCCACCACCATGGTAGATCCTGTAGAGAGAAGATATGAAAATAAATATTCCTTACTGTTCTTTTACATTCAACTTGGTTTCTTTGCTTATAGTAGGAGAATAAAAATATACTTCAAGAAAAAAATGGACCATATTAAATGATACTATGCAACTTCTGCCTTGAAATTATTCATTTTAGCAATAACATACAATTTGAAATTTTTCTGACTCCAGAAAGTATCTTTTTTTTTTTTTTTTTTTTCAGAATTAGTAAAACAGTATGTAACATGATTTTGGAAGATTATGTAGTGAGGTATCTTTCAGATAAGCCATCCATGTGTGACCAGTTAACAGTTGAGGAGAATTAATCATAGAAGACACTTTTACCTCAGTATTTTATCTTGATACTAGCGATACACAGGAAGGACCCATATTTTTACATACAATTCTAGTGAAACACAGACTGTTGAAATGATTCAAAACAGAACACTGTCAGACAAAACTGAACTCAATGCCATTCATAGAAATTAAAGTTAGAAGGACCTAATGGAGGGGCGCCTGGGTGGCTCAGCCATTAAGCGTCTGCCTTCGGCTCAGGTCATGATCCCAGGGTCCTGGGATCGAGCCCCACATAGGGCTCCCTGCTCAGCGGGAAGTCTGCTTCTCCCTCTCCCACTCCCCCTGCTTGTGTTCCTTCTCTCGCTATCTCTCTCTGTCAAATAAATAAATCTTTAAAAAAAAAAAAGGACCTAATGGTTTTATTAACAATAATAGTAATAATAGTAATAAAAGCTTTTATTTGATGAGAACCGATTATATACATTTTATGTTTATTATCTTGTTTAAATATCATCATTTCACAATATAAACAAGATCAAATAGGTACAAAACCTTTACTTTATAGATGAGGACACTCAGGACCGGGGATGTGAAATGTCCTGACCACGTTAATGCAACTGGTCAGAGGCAGAGGAGAGACTAGAAACATGTCCCCTAACTCAAATCCCTATTTGTTATCCTATGCTGTCTCAGGGAAATCATCCCAAATATACAAAAGCCTGTGAACTGAGCTAACAGCATTTTTAGTATATATATTTTTTTAAGATTTTATTTATTTATTTGACAGAGAGAGACACAGCGAGAGAGGGAACACAAGCAGGGGGAGTGGCAGAGGGAGAAGCAGGCTCTCTACCAAGCAGGGAGCCTGATGTGGGGCTCGATCCCAGGACCCTGGGATCATGACCTGAGCCGAAGGCAGATGCTTAATGACTGAGCCACCCAGGCGCCCCGAGCTAACAACATTTTTAAGATAAAATGTGAACAACCAATTATATCCACAAATGGTCACGTGTTCTTTATTACTGAGATTTCAGTAGAAAATATATATTTACATATGGGTTCAGGCAGATTTAAAAATTGATGACTTCAAAGAGTTATATTTAATGAATAGAGTCTGTGCTTTGTCTTTATTTTTGTCTATTTCACCAATGTTTGAAGTCAGTTTGATACCCCTGCTAAGTCTGGCTTTATCTTCTGTAATAAAATAAATTTTATCTCAAACCTTTTTCAATATAAAAACTTAATGCCTAGTGGGTTTCTTAAGGCCCTGGTGCTAAGTAGGTTGCTACATAAAGAGAGAAAAATACAATTAAATGGCAATTGAAAGACCTGGAATAGACACAGTGGCCACGGTCTCTATGCACATGTGTGTGCTGTCTGTTAATTGGTAGCATTTTCATGTCAGGTTATGGAGAGCAATTTCAAAAATTTGATAGGTCAGATTTTTTCAACAGAGATACAATCACAGTGCTTATTTGAACAGAGTTTGCACTAAAACTGCATGAGAGATCTTGAGGCAACAACTATCCTGAAGTTTAAGATACATCAGCACAGGATGTGAGCCCAGTTAGAAAATAACTTGACAAATTCAGTGGACACTGGATTGGACATGAACCCAAAACAGGGTGATTTCTTGAAGTACAGATTGAACAGGATGTGACTATTTGGGGGCATCGTGAAAGGGATTTATCAACTCTAACACTAGTGATATCCTAAGGATAACAATATCCTTAATCAGAGAATGCTTGAAGTTCCAAGTTCACCGTATAAGAGAACATCCAGAAGAACATGGAGAAAGATTAAGTTTATGTGAAGAATGGAGTATTGCTTATAGATAATTTCTAAAAGGCATGATTATGTAGTTTGTTGTCATTGTATAGAATAGTCAATACAAGTATATTGAAAAGAAACATACTAATTTTGGTTGTGACACCAGGTTACTATTTTCTTTCTTTTAACCATTTTTTTATTTGCCTGTTTCTCTGTTTTTCATTTCAAAAATGTAGGGGGTTGTATCAAAAATCTGTAAGGATACTTCTGGTCCTACAAAGCTATAAAGCTAATATATTAGAATGTTGAATATAAGGCTTTTTAAAGCTCTGTGCCCAGAAATGGCATCAGAGACTTCCAAGTTATAGAATTGTAATAGAGAGAATAGAATTTACAATTTACATTATAATATTTAGGTAGATAAGGCTTATCAGAGAAAACATGGCTATTCCGTGTTCACTACTAAAATTTTGCAAAGATTAATTTGACCTTCAAAGATTGTAATAGAAAATAATAATAGAATGTAATAGAAGAATTTTTCTTTCCTTTTTTTTTTTTAAAGATTTATTTATTTATTTATTTATTTATTTGGAGAGTGTGTGCATGTCTGCAAGCAGGGGAAGGGCAGAGGGACCCACAGAGGGAGGGGCAGAGGGAGAGGGAGAGAATCCTTAAGCAGACTCCCCGCTGAGTGGGGAGCCCCACACAGGGCTCGATTCCAGGATCCTGAGATCATGATCTAAGCCAAAATCAAGAGTCAGATGCTTAATTGACTGAGTCACCCAGGTGTCCGTAGAAGAATTTTTCTGGCTACAAAGATATGTAGACTTTTCCAAACCAGGCATTACAAACTGTAAATCAAAAAAATAGTCTTATGCTTTTTAACGTAATATATCTGTGTGAACACACTTCTTTCTCTTCATTTTTATTGCATGAATTTTTTTTCTCACAATGCATCTGAAGTTCAGCTAATGTTCTTCAAAGTTATATATATGTATATATGTATGTTTGTATATAATATTCCACCAAATATTCTAGCAAATGTAATGCAGAATCTGAGATGTTATAGAAGTATTTAAGATTATTTTTCCCTTGTAAAGAAAACACAAAATTTAACTTGATACTGTTGAGGAATATTTTTATGATATGGATATAATCATAAATTCTAAGGTCTGCTATGATTCAGAAAATTTACACTTATGATGGGAAAATTCATTCTAAAGTATTTTATGATTTTATATGTGTGTGTGTATTAGTGTTTCCAGTGATGTGGCAGCCTATGTGTCCTAGCACTGTTTTCTGGATCCTTTATTGAGTCTACGGCCATACCACCCTGAACGCGCCCGATCTCGTCTGGATCCTTTATTGAATGTCCAAAGACTTCAGAAGAAATTGAGAGTAAATAGGGAATAATAAACTTTTTCTGGAAATAAGTAACTAAGATTAGCACACTCTATAAAGTGGAATTCCAAATGATTTAAAGTTGGAGTTTGTTACTAATTATGCAGCAAACGTGAAAAACAAGTTGACTCTATTTTGAAATAATAAAATATAATAAATTCAGGTTGGCATAATTTTTTCCTTATAGATAGGAGCTATCCAGCTTAAAGCCTCGTTAACAGTAGCCAACTTTTATTTTTATAATGTGGATAATCTTTCAATGAAGTAATTCTTTACAATGGGAATTGATAGTTATTGGTTACTTAAATTTCTCTTACTTTTTGGTGTCATGTAGACAAAACATTTGACAGAAGTGTTGAATTTTCATCTGGTGGTTTTGGGGTCATATAAAACAGCCTAAAACAAATAAAAGTAGGTTTAAAGGCTGGCTTGAGTTAACTAATTGTCACCAGTCTATTTGCCAGGTTTATTGAATCATAGCTTTAGTTTTCTTTAAATCCAGTCTGTTTCTCATGGCAGGCAAACTTTAGATTCAGCCTATTAAAAGCTACAACAGTTTGTGTTGGTTTTCCTTTGTCTTATATCTACAGCAGTCTGAGAGAGCAACGAACTTTTAGCCACAGCAGGAATTTCCTGTAAAATACAATAAATGACTGTGCTTTCCTCATATTCCACATCCTTTTTTTAATTCCTAGGTCCTAGGCATTTTTCCACTATTTTAGGTAGAAATTTGCTCGCTTTTACAGGAAGCAATACATGTAAATGTTTTTCAGTTTTTTAATAACTCATAGACTTATAAATAATATATGATTAAATATATTAGCAGGACAATGTACATTAATGGACCAAGCCACAAAGTAGAAGGCTTGCCCAGCTGGCACTTATTTTTTTATTTTTAAATGTCTTATTTATTTATTTGAGAGAGAGAGAGAGAGAGTGAGAGCATGAGCTGAGGGGAGGGGCAGAAGGAGAAGGAGAAGCAGGCTCCCTGTTCAGCAGGGAGCCTGATGCTGGGCTAATCCCAGGACCCCAGGATCATGATCTGAGCAGAAGGCAGATGCTTAACCAAATGGGCCACCCAGGCACCCCCCATCTGGCATTTATAAGTATATTGTGACTGATGGAATAACATAAACAGAAAATGAGATCATCTCAGAAAGATATAAATATGGGCAGTTTAGGAAGAGCGGGCTGGAAGCTAAGAACTAGCTCCTGATAGGTATAAATAAAGCGGCATAATCCAACTGATAATTTTATTTTGTCCCATTCAGGCTAAGGTCTGTATATTTTGGGACAAGGAAAGATTTTGTCAAAATCGATATATTCCATAAAAAGATAACTAGGTTGCTTTGAAAGGAAGCTTAAGGAAGGCCTGGGAGATAGGATGGAAGACAAATGAAACAATAATAAAATATCTAAGCAAAACAAACAATGTTTTTTTGTGGGGGGTGGGGAGGTGCTTTCTTTTTATGTGGGGTTTTCCTACATAGGGGAAATCCACATCACATCAACTGTTAGAATTCATCTGGAGTCTGATGGACTCTGGCTGAGATTTGGCCCGAAGGGTCTAATTCTTAATCATAAGTATGGATCTATCCCACTGAACAACCTTTTCAAATATAAAAATCCCTTCAATATAGGTACTCTCTGTTCAACTGACTGCTAATTTTCTGAATCAGTGCATCTTGGTAAAAGGTTAGGGAGTTTTCCCACATCTAATGGCAACCTCTTATGTTTTTGCAAATGTATAATGTTCTTCATTATCAAAAATAAAACTTCATTATCAAAAAATAGAAGTAAGCTATTTGTTAATGATCATAAATTACAAATATAAGTTATTACACATAGAATTATAAGCCCCAGGTTCAAAGGAACTTTCTTAACCCCCTTATAATTTATTATCTTTAATAACAAAAGATAAGCCTTTTTGGTATGTTCCAGCCCATTGCTTATAAAGCCTTGTATTTATTTGCTTACTAGTGGCACCAACAGCTCACTTCCATATGATATATGTAGTATCTAGTCACATTATTCCAGATCCAATTAATCTTATTGTAATTAAGCCAGAAAGATAAAGGTGGAAAATAAATCACTGAATGAGCAGGACATTTAAAAAACTGCAATGTTTGTTGTCTTCCCTTTCCTTTGAAGTGATTGCCTGGCTACTATGCAAACCTCTTCTAATCTTTTCATAGGAAAATTTTCAATGAAGTCTTCCTTGTTCAAAATCTTCTATGCAACAAAATATGCACCTTGGTGAAATTTTGTTAAAAAAATTTCCTGTACAAATGACTGTCAATGAATGTTTTTAAAAATCCTACTTGATTGCATTACTATTACAATTTCTGTAGGTAGAGCCATTTTGAAAATATATATAATTATCTTATCGGCATAAAATAATTTTTAATAAATAGACACTGTATTAGTAGATGAAAAACTAAAATGTATGAAGATGCTTAATTATCTCCCCGATAATCTATAAATGTAATGCAATCAAGGTAATGAATGATTCTAAAGTTTAACTGAACAAATAGCAAAAGACAAATGGACCTTAGAATCCAAAATAATTTTTTTAAGATTTTATTTATTTATTTGACAGAGAGAGAGAGAGCACAAGCAGAGGGAGTGGCAGAGGGAGATGGGGAAGCAGGCTCCCCGCTGAGAAGGGAGCCAGACATAGGGCTCGATCCCAGGACCCGGGGATCATGACCTGAGCCAAGGGCAGAAGCCCAACCAACTGAGCCACCCAGGCACCCCTTCAAAATAATTTTGTTAACAGAATTTAGTAAATATAACAATTTAGTTAAATTTCAAATCAGTAATAGAAAAGATTAACTACTTAATGAAAAGTATTGATAAACCTATCAATTTGGAGGAAAAATGTATATCTGAGATACAATTTCAGTTGGATTAAGATTTAAATGTGAAAGTGGACTATCAAATTATTAGAAATTTAAAAATTAATATTGTTGCTATGTTGGGACATAAAAGGATTTTTAGTAAGATTATTAAACAGTAGTGGTAACTAGAAACAGATCCTTCTGTTGCCAAAGTTCAATCTAGCCAGAGATATTCTCCTTATTTTTTTCTTTCCCACCTCTTAACCATTGGTTATGTTTTTGAGTCTAATTGATGATTAAATAAAGCAGTGCAAAAATATTCAAAGTTGGAATTGAACTATTACAAATCACTTTGTTACAAAGAACTTCAGATAATATTTTATCTCATTCCTATCTTTAATTCAACATAGTTACATTCAGAGGTTGTAGAATCTCAGAGCTGAATGGACCTGAGAAGTCTTATAGTGAAACCTGCTCATTTTACAGATTTGGAAAGTAGGAGTTTAGGAGACTTTTTGCCTTCTATCCCACAGCCACGGTAGATGAGCTAAGACTAGGAGTTCTCTAAGTTTCAGTTCTGAGCCTCTTTCATTAGGTTAAAATTAAACCATAGATGAGTCAAACTAATATGATAGCAAACTGCAATCCTGGTTCTCATTTATATTTTTTAATCTCCCCAGAGACAATTCTTCAACATCTTTCCTGCTGGAATTTAAATACATATTCACTTTAAACAGTGCTTGTTAAAAATAAAATTTTAAATACTACAGAAGAGTAGTATTTAAACTTTTATTAAACTTCTCCCAAAAAATCTTAGCAATACTCCTCAAGTCAGAGATCAATCTAATGAAGAGAAAACAGTTTAAATTTGTACCTTTCATTTTCAAGCCACTTCCAATTTATCTCCTTCACAGTATCCAATAGATGTTAAAATTTATAAGTTGGAAAGACACTTCGAAAAAATATTGTATAATCCTCCTAGTTTCCACATAAAGATGACTGGTACACATAGACAGTGGAGGTGAAAATCAGTTTTTGCCTGGTAAGTGAGTTTTCTTCCATTTTATGCTCTTTCCTATATGTCTTCATTAAGAAAAATTGGGGCTGATAAAAATTGATCTGTCTCCACTTCACATAAAAAAGCTCAGGAAGAAAAATCCAGCTGTGAGATATAAGTAGGCATTTTGAGCATTCAAACCTTGCTCTAAGGAACAGTGAGTCATATAAAATGTAATGTGCAAAGGAAGCTGACACATAAAAGGATAGAACAACAATGATGAGTTCCCAAAGACAAGCTGTGGGAAAAAGAATAATTATAGAGGGTCTATTTTTGGGTCCAGCAGAATGACTTGGGAATTTAAAAATCAGAAGAAGGAATTATGTCACTTAGCTTTGAATTTAAGATAAAATTATTTAGGAGCCTTTTTTCATTAATGCTATTATAGTTTATCAGGATGATACATGATTGAATTGTTAAATACTTTGCAGTCTAAAAATAAGTTAGGACAGGAAAAGTACTTTAATTTTGTCAGGAAGGGGGCTGTGAGGTGTAATAATAATTGTATAATTAATATGTTATTGACATGGAAGTATAATGCTAAATATAAATTAAAAGACATATCCGTCTACAACAGTAATCTTTTTGGAAGCACCAGTGCCCCTGAAGCTTGTAATTAATGCCCAGGATTGAAATGGAAACTGTTTGGCCAGGGAGTTCTAAAAATAGTCTCTAGAACAACTTAAATCTTTAAAACAGCTTACCCCCCATTTTCCTGTTCCCTTATTTATAAGTGATATCCTCTTATGTTCCAATTATGGGAAAGTTTTACAATCATTTATAGGAATAGAACAGTGACTATATGATTCAGAAAAGAAAGAATTCTACAGAGGAAAGTTATTTAGTTCAAATGAGCAACCTAGCTCTATTATTTAATAATGTTAAACGTAATTTGTTTTCTATGTAATCCATATAGAAATATATATAGTTATAATAAGGTTACCTACAGACGTTGTATATGTGCATGTATGTACATACATGTATGTTTGTGCGTGTGTGATGTTTGTGGCAAATATTACCAAATTACTAATATTAATAAATCTGATTGGACCCATTCAAATTAATTAAACACTCCTAGTTCTCTGGCCAAGAGAACAAGAATTTAGGGACTAAATGCTTACCCTGAGGTCCAGGAAATAACTTCATAAGGTTGCCAGATGTCCATATGTCCATCTCTACCAGCATTTTGTTAGACTACCTTTCAAAGTTTTCCTTTATTCGGGAGTTATTTGACATTAAGTTATAAATTAATGTGAAATTCTGTGAAATCTTTCTTACTATTGTTAACATGTTCATATTATTCTCAACTTCATTGGCAATCCAACATGTTCCTTTATTTAGGTCCTGAATGTTGTTTTGTAATGTATGCAATACCTGAAAGTAGGGCCATCCAAAGTTTTGACAGGTGGCAGCACAAGTGGTTGGTGTATCATCGTAGAACCCTGGATGACAAGAGAACATTCCTGTGAATTTGGTAATATTAGTAGTGAATAATGGGACTTTACAGAATTTAACTTAGTTATATACTAGTGTGGGTTTTTTGTTCAAACCATAAACCCCTGTATTTTAAATGTTGAATTTTAATGGGAAGTTGGGAGATGTGTCAGGAACTTTTAGGTTGCCAGGTTGCCATCACGCTAACCTGGAAGTAATCAAGAACTTTGTTCTTGGCACCTTATTTTTTAATAATGAAGATTTTAAGGGGTGCAAACATGAAGGATGGTCCCTGTTCAAGATCTTAGCAGTTGGAAGAGGTGGATGCCCTGAAATGTTCAGGAGAAAGGTTGTTCCTGGAAGTATGGAAGGATTGGTCAGTGGTTCTGAGGGTGGAATGACATAGCCAGTTCAAAGTACAGAAAGAAGGTCAATGTGATCAAACTGGAATGAGTGAGAGGCAAAGAGTGTCACAGGCCTTGTCAAAAAAGGAGGCAGAAGTTAGATCATGGCAGGTTGGCATTTAACTTTCTTTAATTATAGGACATTACCAAAAAGTGAGATTCACCCACCGCTGAACAAAGACTTAATGTATATAAATGGGGTTTATGCCTCTTTTCAGACTCAAACTAATGTTGAAGGCAAGATATAGCTATAATTGAATTTAATCCAGCTTTGCACTTACATGGTATTTGGACTTACTGAACTTCAAAAATGTGAAATTTGTGTTCACAGATTATTTATCTCCATTAGTTTATATTGTGATATGAGAGGTTTTTATTGAACTTACTTTTATGGATCATCAATTTGTAGCTACTTCTAACAACAACCTTTGAATTATTGCCAAGGATTTCTATGAAGTCAATAGAGATATTTACATGAAAACTCGAAAGTTAAGAAAGCTATGTTAAAAGCAATCTCTGTAATAAGATTTTTGTGACTCAAAAAACATTTTGGATTACTTTGTAAAGTTGTACACCTTCACATATTTTTAATAATTTATTATATATTATTTTAAATTGTATAGTATATGTTACAATTAGGATCATGATCTAGTCTTAGTGAGGAGATGTGTATTTTTACACCAACAAACACTGCACATTTTTAGCATCTGGATTTTCTACAAGCTATTTTGGAAAAAATAAAAACTCTTGTCAGTCTCAGGCTTTACTGGCATATATATAGAATTCAGAAGGTTCAAAGTTGAAGTTTATTTTGAGTGTTTTCCCAACTTGTTAGAAAATAGCATATGAAGTAGAAAGGACCATGAAGTGTTACTGGTTTTCTTCTGCATGGCTCTAGAGATTTTATTTTCACTCCAGCTGAAAATGCTTCTTTCCACCATTTTGGTGATTTGGGATAAGTAAAAAACAAATATGTCAGTAGTTTCTTCTGGCTATCAGAAAATTTACTGATGAGGGGAGGGGGTGGGAGGATGGGTTAGCCTGGTGATGGGTATTGAGGAGGGCACGTTCTGCATGGAGCACTGGGTGTTGTGCACAGACAATGAATCATGGAACACTATATCTAAAACTAATGATGTAATGTATGGGGATTAACATAACAATAAAAAAATTTAAAAAAAAGAAAATTTACTGATGAGGTAATTTTGATAAGTAAACACATTGTACATTTTTTTTAAGATTTATTTATTTATTTGAGAGCAAGAGAGAAAGCTCGAGAAAGAGCAGGGGGAGGGGCAGAGGGAAAGAATCTCAAGCAGACTCCCCACAGAGTGTGGAGCCCTTTGCGGGGCTCGATTTCACAATCTTGAGACCTTGACCTGAGCCAAAATCAACAGTTGGGCACTTAACCAACTGAGCCACCCAGACACCCCAATGTGTTGTACATTTTAATAAAATAATGCATATGTCAGCATGGTCTGACTTCCACTTTTCTCTGAAAAATATCTGTGTCTGTAGTACCAAAGGTTAATTAACATCTAAGAAGAAAAGATGCAAAGAAAACATAAAGCCTCTAGATAGATCTATCTAGAGAAACCCCATGAGAAAGCTGTTTTTGTTCAAGCAGTGCCATTGGCTGAACTGATTAGACAATGAAATCAAAATCAACTAAACCCTAAAAACAAAAGAAATATAACAAATAAGAATAATAGATAAACCTTATTAATGTAATGTCATGGTGAAGCACAACAATTGAGCTAAAAAGATGTAAATCTAAGTATATTTAGTAAGAAGAAACAAAACATTGAAAAAATATGTGGGTTAGATTCAGCTAATATTTATAAGGACAATCAAGTGGTTTCCAAAATGAGTGGTTTCCAATATGTGAAAGACACAAACTCTAATGCCTTCTATAGTGTTTTTTTCTGTATAAGAAATAATTTTTACCACAGTAGAGAGACACTATCTCTTTCAAGAGATTTGTAAGCTCCATAAATGATTTTAACTATTCGAAAAATTATAAAAAGCATACAACACATGTCATTATGCGTTTGTTCAAAGTCATAGACTTAAACACCAAGAATGAACCCTAATGTAAACTGTGGATTTGGGGTGATCGTGCTGTGTCAACTGTAGGTTCCTCAATTGTAACAAATATGCTACTCTAGTGGCAGATGTTGATAGTGAGGGAAACTGCATGAATGGGGACAGAGCCGTATGGGTAATCTTTGTTCCTTCCAATTAATTTTGCTGTGAACCTGTAACTGCTTTAAAAAATAAAGTCTATTAAAAAAAGTGCACATGCATCTGAATGGAATTATTCATTTTCTTCCTCTCTTTATTTTTAAGAGGTTTTGATGTGTGTTTGATGGGGTGTTTGAATAAAGGAAATGGGAAGTTAGAGATATGATTCTAGGCATTATCAGTTTGTGTTCTTGTCATGCTGAGAAATGCTATTTATACCTTCCCAGTTTTAAAAGTAATAAAATACACTTTCTCCTTTTCCTGGACCACCTAACCAAAACAAGATAGTCCTTCTCTTAAATAATTATGAGCAAAAGTGGCTTACCCATAATTCTACAACATCAAGTCACTGCTACCTAATTAAAAACAAATGTTTCAGAGAAAAATTTTAATTCTTTCTACATACAAATTTGCTGTGATTCATAATCAGGGCAATGCAAATTAAAATCACAATGATTTTACACTGAATCACAATGAAAATACTATATTACTCCCACCAGTCTGGCAGAAATTTAAAAGTTTAACAATAATAGAAAGTGTTGGAAAGGATGTGGTGCAGTGGAAACTTCATACCCTGTTGATGAGAGGATAAATTGGTACAAGCACTTTGAATTGCTAAACTCCTGAAATCCCACTCGAAACTATATTCCCTGAAGAAACTCAGGCATATGTGTACCAGGAGATTTGTAAAAATACGTTCACTGCTTCATTGTTTGTAATAGTAAAATGGTGGAAGTAATCCAAATGAAATACACTATGGTATACTCATACCATAGAACACTCCAACAGTGAAAAGAAAGAAACAGCTACATACATTAATAGGGCTGCATCTCCAAAATGCTAAATGAAAGAAGCAATCTCCGAAGACTATATTCAGAGTGATTGCACTTTCATAAAAATAAAAATAAAAACAGCAAAACTAAATAACACATTGCTTAAAAGCATGTATGTATGTGATAATGCCATAAAGTAAAGCAAAGGAATAGTAAGTACAAGTTTGGGTAATGGCTTACTTCTGGGGCCATGTGTGTGACTTAACTAAGAGGAACATGATGGACAAGCTGGGTTCCATAAACAGGCATTTATTTATTTAAACAGTATATTTATGCTATGTATAATCTTCTGTATGTACAAGATTTTTAAAATTAGAAAACATTTTTGTAGAACAGTATGAAGAGTATAATTCCTTAATCTGGGATTATGTATTTGTTGTGGATTTATGGATCAAAATATCAAAATGCAGTGTATTTGGGATAGGTCACAGCACTGGGGTGGGGGAAATGCAGCTGCCTCACACATCACCAATCCAAGTTGAACGTTTACTTACTTTTGTCAGGATATTGTTAAGATTAGACCTCCTTTGAATATTTCACAGTTAAATCACAGTCAATGCACAATTTAAACACTTAGAATTTTATAAATATGATTTAGGTGTATGAATTCTATTTGACTTTAGGTTACTTTCTTAGTTGTATGGAAGAAATTTTGGAACACCAATGATGAACAGCCCATGAATCAATTATGTGTGTGTGTGTGTGTGTGTATTTACCCCTGAGTCCAGTGAAAGAGGAAAGGGTCAGTAAAGTTATATTTTGGATTATTACCAGGTTCTCAAGACTTTTAGGATGATTCAGACAGGGAAAATGCACCCCCAAATCACAAAACTAATAATTCTCAAAGCCAAAATTAGAAGAGAAAGTAATATATATGTCTTGTTATTTATATGTAGTTCATGTGAATTAATGCTTGTTATTTTATTATTTAGAAAGAGAATCACTTGGTTTAAACATGTGTCTTGTTCATGCTTTTATTTTGTTATTATACATTTGAACCTAACTGTGCTTTTATGTCTTAAGTCTCACCACATCCAGAGTTTAGTAGAGAGAAAACTATTTTCAGGGCACACAGGGATCATTTAAGCATTCCTCCCTCTGTATGCTGAGTGATCTCAGCCTGATTTGGTAGATTTGGAATTAGCCAAGGGATTTGTATTTTACCAAACAGTTCTGCTGCTTTAGATGTGGTATCATGAATATAGCCCAATATCTGTGCTGCCTTTTGAAAAAGTGTCCTAGACAGACTAAGACTTGCCAGTAGGTCAGACCCTATGAACTCTTACAAGTACAGTCATTATCTTGACTAATAGGGCCCAAGCCTTAGAACATGATTATCATCTGGGAGGTGGTGTTTGCCTCTTGCAAATTCTTCATAAACACTCTTCACCTCTTATCAGAAGGAATAATTTCTAGGCTTAACCCTCAACCCAATTTCCCAAACAAAAGGGTAGATAAAGTTTTCCTATCTGAATTGTTGGGCCAAGCAGTTGGGAGGCATTTGCATACTAACTTTTTGTCCATGGCCATGTATTCCAAGTGTCTCCACATCTTAATTTATGCAGTTCAGTGCTGGATTTGTACTTTCTAACCTTTCTGGCAAATAAAATATATCTTATTGAACCAATTTATCTTCTTTTATTGCCTCCCCTTTTATCTTCTCTCTTTTCCTCTCTATTTTGTTCACTCCCTTTTCTTGATCTAATTTCTTTTACTTTCAAAACCCATCTCTCACTCTGGTTTTATGTCAGTCTGTTTACTCAGTGAGCAATAATTGCTAAGTTAATTGTATTCTTACAGTCATATATATATCTGTTCTCTAGAAGAAAAATTTTCTGAATCTTCTCATTTCTCTGTTCTCCAGATTGGCCCTTCACTCCCTAACTTGTTCCTTTCATGTCTTGTTTTATCAATTTCTGGTGAATCTTCAAACCCTTCATCTTGTCATTTACCAAAGGTACTGTCACCAGACCTGTAACAAAATGCAGTGTTCTGGATTTACTCCAGGATACAATGCATGTAAACATGGACAGCACATTTGTTCCTTTAGAGATGTCTGAGGTGAGGACAGCTAGAAAGAGGAATTAGTTAAAATAGGACTAATTAGAGAATTGTTAATAACATTGGTTTGGGCAACATCATGAACTACAAAATTGATTTAAGGTCCTATTCTGTGCTCTAGGCTAGCTAGGTATGTCTCTGGTGTTACTATCAACCTCCTGGAACAGAGATACTTAACACAGTCAAGGTGATCTAGCAGATATAAAAGCTGAAAAATTACTAAAATATATATATGTATATTAGGATATATCTTTAAATCCACTATGCAACAGAGAGCCAATTGTAATATTTAGTGAAACTATTTTAAATTGACAGCAATTTTTTATATCAGGCAATTATTCAAACCTCAAAACAGCCTTTTTCATCCTACAAGTAGCACTATTAGAAAAGGCTCTCGAGAATATGTGGTGTCTCCCCTGAATCTTGATGAGAGAGAACAAATATTTTGGCACTGCCGTTTTCTGAATCAGACTACTGTGAGTATCTATTTGTCACTGTAAGGACTGATACTAGCTTGAGGAAAGTATAAAGTATGTCTGCTCACTGTAAGAAATTAGTCCTTTTTGCATTCTATTTTTAAATTAATTATTTTTTAAGATTTTATTTTATTTTTTTAAGATTTTTTTTTATTTATTTGAGAGAGAGTGAGAGAGAGATATCACATAGGCAAAGGGAGAAGAAGAAGCAGACTTGTCGCTGAGCAGGGAGCCCGATGTGGGGCTCGATCCCAGGACCCTGAGATCATGACCTGAGCTGAAGGCAGATGCTTAACCAACTGAGCCATCCAGGCGCCCCTATTTTAAAAGATTTTATTTTTAAGGAATCTCTATACCCAACGTGGGGCTTGAACTCACAACCCTGAGATCAAGAGTCACGTGCTCTTCTGACTGAGCCAGCCAGGTCCCCCTGTAAAGTAATTTAAACGAAGTACTTGAATTGAAACTTCTATTGGGGCTTTTATTGATGTAAAGGTTATTTTTAAGTGCTTTTTTTCAGCATTTTGCCAAGCTCATCTAGATTAAAATTTGTCAGTTGTCTGTTGGTCTCAACTTTATTTTATTATTATTAATTTTGTCTATTTTAAGCTACGTGGGACAAAGAAAACGTGTTGTAGAATATTGGGTTGTGATGCTATCTATAAACATACCAGAAATAAATTGAATGTAGACTAATCCTTAAAACAAAATACAGTTTTTGTAAGGGCATTGTTATCATTTATGTTTTGTAATCAAAAATTTATTATAAGTACATTATCTGATAATGACCATATCCAATAAAGTCAGGCAAGAAGAGTTAAAGAATAGGAAAGGATGGTGGGAAGAAGAAGCTATTTGACAGTTTGCTTTTACGTTTTGAGCAATACTTCATTCAGGATGGAGATTTGTTTAATTCAAGCTGGTTTTGTTGCTTGTGGTTTAAAATTTGGCCAGTGTGTTATTAGATGATATGTTGAAATAAACAGCAAACTAACTTGAACACATTTTATATACATATTTTCTCTGAATATTATGAGCATAATTTAAGAAGCAGTCTTTTTCGGTGGCGCCTGGGTGGCTCAGTCGTTAAGCGTCTGCCTTCGGCTCAGGTCATGATCCCAGGGTCCTGGGATCGAGCCCCACATCAGGCTCCCTGCTCTGCAGGAAGTCTGCTTCTCCCTCTCCCACTCCCCCTGCTTGTGTTCTCTCTCTCGCTGTGTATCTCTCTCTGTCAAATAAATAAACAAAATCTTTAAAAAAAAAAAAAAAGAAGCAGTCTTTTTCTCAAAAGAAAATTACTGTTTCATAACATTTATGGTTTCATAACAATTATTATTGTTACACACAAGTGACATGCATATCTGGGCTCAGAAGAAAAAAACCCACTTATGATATTTCTAGGTAAATGAATGATTAGCACTCTGTTTTAAAAGAAAATAAAGTTAGCTATATGAATCTCAACACATAGAGAATCTAAATTTAAAAAAACAAGTATCATCATAACTTGTGAGATGAGTCAATTCAGAAGATATATTTTGTGAAAATCCATCATGAAGCCCTCAAACAAATCATGACTTTATGTAATGACAAATATATATTTCAGTTTATAAAAAAAATTATTTGCCTTAATGTTTGGAAAATGTCCAAAACTATACAAGGATGAAAGGGCATTGACAGTTGGTTTTCTTTTTAGAATTATCTTTAAACATTTATAAATCAACACTTAGAAGCTTGATAAATAATAGATTTTCAAGCACTTAACACATCACTTATCACACAGTTGTATAATTTTTTGGGAATTAAACAAGCTTGTATTCTACATATATATATATTTTTTTTTTTTTTTAAATGATTGCTTTACTTTTTTTCAACTTCACCGCTAAGTTTTTTCTCCTTCTATAGACTTTTTAGTGTTACTGTCCAGAAAGGCAATAAGTAATGGAGTAAGACTTTTGTTGGGAGACAACAGTTGGCAGGTCTGCCAGGTTCAACAAGAAATTCTGCCAAGTTCAGCCATTGTTTGGCCATTTGGGGAAATGCTTCAACTTTTGTGTTAAAATACCAAGCAACCTTCTCATTTACCCTAGTTTGAAAGGTCACGCCTTGGAATTCAGTGAAACCTGAACACTAACGACGTTACAGAAAGCATCTTTACTAATTTATTTCCCTTTATAAGAGCAGTGGAGGGATAAATATTAGGTTGACCTAAGAATAATAAAATGATAATTAGTTTCTGAATATTTTCTCTTTGGCGATGGGTCATGTTTCTAACACCTTCAAAATTTCAGCTCTAGCATCTATTGTATACTGGATACAAAATCACATAGAGTCACCATCTAGTTTTCTGTGGAGACTGATACAAAGAAACATATTCATTCATTTAATCATTTATTGAGCAGTATTTAAGCACTATTAGGTGCAGGCACTTATCTAGATGCTTAGGATATATTAGTGAAAAAAAAAGCAGACAGAAGTGCTTGTACTTGTAGAGTTTTTATGTGTTAAAGATATGGACAGAAAATAAACAATAAGATAGAATATATGTAAATTATAGTTGATGGTTTGTTGCAATGGGATTGATGTTACAGGAAAAAGCTCGCACAAGCTAAAATAGATAAAGATGAGCAAAAGGGTTATGGTGGTGTAGGTGCAGCTGACTTTAAATAGTGTCTAGGTTAGGTCCCCAAAAAAGGTTTGTATCTGAGCAAGACTCCAGGGAGGAGAGGAAGGTGGCATATGAATTTCTGAGAGAAGAGCATCCTATGCTCTTTAAAAGAAACCCACAGATAATTTTTAATCTTGTTTCAGATAATGTGTTTACCTTTCTTCAATTTTATGCCAGTTGATATCAGAAGTACTAACAAGAAGTATATTTGTCTAAAGGAAGAAGAAATACTGAAGTCTGGAATCCAGGAACTACAGGCCCACAAATAAGGAAGATTAGCATTTTTTCTATATTCAGGTGCTGTAATGACGGATATATGATGAAGAGTAAAGGAGACATAATAAACTTAAAAAGTTAGTTAATTCATTCAAATAGGTATTCCTTCATTAATTTCTATTATAATCTTATATCAATAAATATGATGCACAATGACCTTTGTTGTTTATTATAAATTTAATTCTAAAGCGTTATCCAAGTTAGAATTGATAGAAAGGCTAGAAAAGCTCATATGTTTTATTTACAGTCTGTGTCCTTCCCTGATTATAAAATTATGCAGTTATATCTGGAAGTAAAATCATAGGCCAGAATGTAGAACAATCCTTGAAGTCTATATGAGTTTGAGTAATTAGGAGTGGAATGTTGTCTAAATGTAGAAATCTAACTTTTTTTTTTTTTAAAGCAGATGTTACTTCAAGATCTACATCATAGTTATACTTAACGAAACCCTCTGAGGACATATAGAGCTAGAGTCTCCTACTTCTGTTAGAAACCCATTAACTAGATTTATTTACCTTATTCAGGACTCTAGCTTCAGAAACTATATGTAACATGAAAAGTTTTGAACATGTAGTCCTTTATGGTACAGATAGTACTAGAACTGATATAGTTGAGAGCTTGCAACCTTAAATGTGTAGTTTTTTATGATGTTGAGAATTTAGTGAATAATCAGCTTTCAGGATTAATCTGAAAAATCACACAATTAGTGAATTTTTAAAGGATGTTTGAGTTATACAATGACTCAAACATAAACTCTTTGTTAATTTTGGTGTATTTATTTTGAAGGAAGTAGGCTGGAATCTGGCTCATTAAATATGGACATACATTAATTTTATGATCAAAAAGATTCAGTAAGTGTTTTCTAATAATTTTGAACTGATAACATGGAACACAACACAGGAAATCCTTTTGGAAAGTGTATAATTAAGGAAGTTAACTCATGTGAGGAATTCAATTAATTAAAATATTGAACAGTATTTAGGAAAATCATTTTACGGGCTTCACCCCTGCCAGTTTGTTCTAGACCTTAATACTTGCTCATATCTCATTTGAAGGCCTTCCTGTTCAAATTAATGAAACCAAGCATTCTTCAAAGCTTTATTCTTAAAATATCTTTCTTTAACCACATTCTGTCTTTAAAATGAACAGTTTCTGATACCCAACCATGATGTTTGCAATTAATTTAGATACGAGGAAATCTTTCTGTTAAAGTATGAAAAGTCAAAGTTATATTAGAAGCAGTTGAAAATAAGATATTTCAGAATATCTTAACCAAAGCACATACAATTGTGAACTAGGTAGAGTCCATTAGACTGTTCTTTATTTCAGGGTTGGTTTTTTTTTTTCTTTTTTTTATGTTTCATCTATAATCCAGGGTTTCCCAAATATAATAAATATGTACAGAAAATATCTGATTTATCAAGTTTTGTCATTTTAAAAAACATCCTGCTTCAGGCATTCAGTCCTGACCTTGGGACAAGATGAAAAGTCGAGTGGAGGCCAGCAGAATAAATGAAGAGTTCATACTTTAATCGGGACTGAGCACTGAGGTGGAGCTGATATTGTCCAGAGCAGGGGTCCTGTCTTGTTTATCTTTAACATCTAGCACTGGGCCTGGCACATTGTGAGTGCTTGCTAGACTGAGGATCATTCTGTTTAACCCTAGCGCCCCTCCATAGCAATAAGTCATATAACTGTTCTCTGATAGGATTAAATTCTGGTGTGAACAGAAAGTTCCCCAAATAAGATATGCAAGGAGAACAGACTTTAATTTCCTAAAAGAAAGAACAATTCTGGAAGGTCTTATGTGAATCATGTAGAGGAAAAACAAGCTACCTTTTTTGGGGGGAGTGTAGAAACCTTATATCTTTCAGCCTCCCTCATTTATAATGTTATTGTTTTAAATATTTCTTCTACCTATATTTAGAACCAAATCAGACTCCACCCCCTCAAAAAAAAAAAAAAAAAAAGCACTGAGTAACTGGAGAATATATACCGTGCTCATAATTAGATGACTTAACATTATTAAGATGTTAATCATTTTCAATCTAACTAATGAATTCACTGCAATTCCAATTATTGTTCCAGCAGGAATTTTTAAAGAATTTCCAAAATCTAAAAACCTAAATAATTTTGGGGAAAAAAGAGCAAGTATGGACAAATACCCCTAACTAGTTGTAACAGTTAATTTTATGTGTTAACTTGGCCAGGCTGTGGTGCCCTGTTTGATCAAACACTAGTCTGGATGTTGCTGTAAAGGTATTTTGTAGATGTGATTGACATCTAACATCAGTTGACTTCAAGTAAAGGAGATTATCTGTATAATGTGTCTGGGTCACATCCAATTAGTTGAAGGCTTTAAGAGCAACAGTGAGGTTTTCTGAAGAAGACAGAGTTCTTCAAAACTTTTGTTTTCCAAGCTACTCTTAACTACCAGAGGATAGAGAGTAACTACTGGGAGTTTGGTTTGGAGGAAGGTGAGGGTTAAACAGGTATAGATGAAGGAACTTAGTGGAAGAAAGTGCATACACAAAGAAAGATGGGAAATTACCTTGCAGATTCTACCTACCATATACAGGCATGTCTCATTTTCTTGGGCTTCTCGGCTATTGTATTTTTCACAAATTGAAGATTTTGGTAACCCTGCATTTAATAAGCTTATCAGTACCATTTGTACAATAGCATTTGCTAACTTCATGTCTCTGTGTCACATTTTAGTAACTCTCTCAATCTTTCAAACTTTTTCATTATTATTATATTGTTATGGTGATCTGGGATCAGTGTTCTTTCATCTTACCATAGTAATTGTTTTGGGCATCACTGACCATCCCAATATAAGATGGCAAACTTAATAAATGTGTGTATTCTGACTGCTCACGCATCTCTGTCCCTTTCCATGGGCCTCCCTATTCCCTAAGATACAACCATATTGAAATTAGGCCAGTTAATAACCCTACAATGGCCCCTAAATGTTGAAGTTGAAGAGTTGCATATTTCCCATTTAAAATCAAAAGCTAGAAAAAGCTAGAAATGATTAAGCTTAGTGAGGAAGATATGTTGAAAGCTGAGATAGGTCAAAAGCTAGCTTTCTTGTACCAGTTAGCCAAGTTGTTAATGCAAAGGAAAAGTTCTTGAAGGAAATTAAAAGTGCTACTCCAGTGAACACACAAATAATGAGAGAACTATAGAGTCTTATTGATGATATGGAGAAGGCTTCAGGATGGGTTAGCCCGGTGATGGGTACTAAGGAGGGCATGTATTGCATGGAGCACTGGGTGTTATACACAAACAATGAATCATGGAACACTACATAAAAATAAATAATTAATTTAAAAAATATAAATAAATAAATAAATAAAGAAGATCAAACCAGCCATAACATTCCCTTAAGCCAAAGCCTAATCCAGAGCATGGCCCTGACTCTCTTCAATTCTATGAAGGCTGAGAGAGGTGAGGAAGCTGAATAAGAAGTTTGAAGCTAGCTCAGGTTTGTTCATGAGGTTTAAGGAAAGAAGCCATCTCTATAACATAAAAGTGCAAGATGAAGTAGCAAGTGCTGATGTAGAAGCTGCAGCAAATTATTCAGAAGATCTTCCTAAGATCATTAATGAAGGTGGCCACACTAAACAACAGATTTTCAATGTAGACAAAACAGCCTCCTACAGGAAGAAGATGTCCTCTAGGACTTGCGTAGCTAGAGAGGAAAAGTCAATGCCTTTTCAAAGCTTCAAAGGACAGGCTGACTCTCTTGTCAGGGGCTAATGCAGCTGGTGACTTCAAGTTGAAGCCAGTGTTCATTTACCATTTTAAAAATCCTAGAGCCCTAAGGATTATGCTAAATCTACTCTTCCTGTGATCTATAAAATAGAACAACAAAGATTGGAGGATGGCACATCTGTTTACAACATGGTTTACTGAATATTTTAAGCCCACTGTCAAGAACTACTGCTCAGAAAAAAAGTGATTCCTTTCAAAAGATTACTGCTCATTGAAGATGCACCCGGTCACCCAAGAGGTCTGATGTACAATGAGATTGTACAATGAGATTAATGTACAATGAAATTAATGTTGATTAATGTTGTTCTCATGCCTGCTTAGACAGCATCCGTTCTGCAGTCCATGAATGAAGGAGTAGTTTCAACTTTCAAGTCTTATTATTTAAGAAGCACATTTTCTAAGGTTAAAACTGCCATAGATAGTGATTCCTCTGATGGATCTGGACAAAATAAATTGAAAACCTTCTGGAAAGGATTCACCATTTTAGATGCCATTAAAAACATACATGATTCATGGGAAAAGATCAAAATATCAACATTCACAGGAGTTTGGGAGAAGCTGATTCCAACCCTCAAGGCTGACTTTGAGGGGTTCAAGATTTCAGTGAAGGAAATAACTGAAGATGTGGTAGAAATAGCAAGAGAACTAGAATTAGAAGGAGAGACTGAGGATGTGACTGAATTGCTGTAATCTCATGATAAAACTTTAACAGATGAGCAGTTGCTATTTGTGGGTGAGCAAAGATAGTGGTTTGAAATGGAATCTATTCTTGGGAAAGATACTGTGAAGATTGTTGAAATGACAACAAAGGATTTAGAATACTCCATAAACTTAGTTGATAAAGCAGCAGCAAGGTTTGAGAAGACGGACCAATTTTGAAAGTTCTACTGTGATACAATGCTATCAAACAGCATCTCACGAAAGGTGTCAGTGGATGCAGCACTTCATTATTGACTTATTTTAAGAAATAGTCACAGCCACCCCAACTTCAGCTACCACCACCCTGATTAGTCAGCAACCATCAACATCAAGGCAAGACCCTCCACCAGCAAAACATTACAACTCACTCAAAGCTCCAGATGATGGTTAGCATATTTTAGCAGTATTTTTTAATTAAGGTATATGTGTTGTTCTTTAAACATAATGCTATTGTACTATACTATTTACATAACTTTTATATGTACTGGGAAACCAAAAAATTCATTCAACTGGCTTTATTTTTTTTTTTTTTTTAGAGAGACTTTTTTTTTTTTAAAGATTTTATTTATTTATTTGAGAGAGAGGATGAGAGGAGAGAGAGAGCACATGAGAGGGGGGAGGGTCAGAGGGAGAAGCAGACTCCCTCCTGAGCAGGGAGCCTGATGTGGGACTCGATCCCAGGACTCCAGGATCATGACCTGAGCTGAAGGCAGTTGCTCAACCAACTGAGCCACCCAGGCACCCTCAACTGGCTTTATTAATTACGATGTCACTTTACTGAGATGATCTAGAACCAAACCCTCAATATATCTGAGGTCTGCCTTCACTTTAACCTAAGGTTTTGGGACCAGCATCCATTCACACTAGGGGTGACTAGATACCAGCCACCAATTGGAAAGGGAAGCAGAGTGGTTAAGAGCATGAGCTCTGGAGTCTGGATTCCCAGGATTCAGTTCTTGATACCTCCACTTGAATTGCTATCTGATTTGGGCACATTACTTAGAAGCTCTGTGCCTTGATTTTGGAGTTTCTTATAGGCAAGCAACAATAAACAACAACAATAATAATAATTCCTGAGGCTTTGGGGAAAGTTAAATGAGTTTATACATGAGTAATTAATAATGTACACGGCAGAAGGCAAATCCTCAAAGAAATCAGCTAAATAATCTCAATAGGGCAAGCCACCCTTTGAAAAGGGGTTCTCCTGTATTAGTGCAGTATGGAAAAATTCATCCACTGCTAACTTTGGGAGGGAGAACTGCAGCTGGGAAGGCAGACTCTCCTGTTTGAGGCAAAAATAAAATTTATTTGTCCCTCAGGAGTATGAAGATATGTGCACTCATCTAATAATGTCAAGGACCAGAGGATTAAGCTGACAATAAATATATATATTTACCCAAATAAACCTGACAAGTTCAAAGATATTTTAGTTAGTGAACTGGGAAATTAAACTCCCAGTTAACTAACTAAAATATCTAATAAAATTTAAAATGTAGCAGCGTCCTCACTACATATGACATGGATGCTGTCTGAAGTGTACTCCATTCTAGGCAGTTGTTTCAAACAGGGACAGTTTTATTGAAAATAACTTTTTGAAGAAGACATATGTAGACTGATTAATAAAATATTTAAACATGTTAGTCTAATATTAGGTTTCCATTATTTAAGTAAAAGTGAGTCTGCTCTTTTGCCTCACATTTGAAAACTACAGAGTTAGGCAAAAAAAGCACGTACACACACACACACACATTTTGTTTGACAACATGCTTTTTGCATAGTTTTAATCCTCCTTATTTTCAGTTATAACATGCTTTATTCTTCTCCAGTACTTACCAAAGTTCCGATTTTCCCTTCAAATTATCCTTGGAAAGAAGGCAAAATTGAAGTTTATGCCCAAAATATCTAAACAACAATTGGTATCATGTTAATGAAGATGGATTCGATTAATACTCATTTGCAGAATTTATGAAATTGATACTTGGATATTAGACAAATTTATCTTAGTTTGATTGCTAAAACCAAGCCTGTGTGCTCATGAATATGCTAATGAACCTCCATGTGACTAAGCTGTGAGGAGAGGGGCACTCTTATAAACCAGAGAGTTGCCATTTACTGTATCACTGTTATTTAATATACCAAATGACATGCTCAGGAGTCACTGTGGTTTTATAAGAAACACAGCTGAGCTCAGGTTAACCTAAACACGAATAGAAAAATAATGACAGATTTATACAAAAGTTTATGCCATATTAACATTTTCTAATTAAAAAATACATTCCATGTTAAGGGGAATAAGATTTCTCTGAAAATTGGGCTCCATCCAACAAACTCAATAAAGTATAGAGCTATGGCCTTAATACTA
Organism: Halichoerus grypus; assembly: GCF_964656455.1. Taxonomy (NCBI): domain Eukaryota; kingdom Metazoa; phylum Chordata; class Mammalia; order Carnivora; family Phocidae; genus Halichoerus; species Halichoerus grypus. The sequence goes on from NC_135715.1 coordinate 148,192,677, forward strand.
TAGGGGTAGGTTGGTTATTTATTTATTTATTTATTTATTTATTTATTTATATTTATGTTGGGTTGAGCTGAGTTGAGATTTTTGACCTTTTAGTTGGTAGTAAGGTAAAAAACATACATTTAATTCAAAGCACAAAGGAATAAAAAGATAAAACTTGTTTTACGTTTAAAAAATAAATTCACTATTTTGATCACTTTTGCAAACGATAATATATTAGTGTGTTAGTTTTGTAGAATACCAACTCTTTTAAGTAAACAAACTAAAGGAAAAAAAGGAAGAAACATGTTCTAGGAAAATATTTGCAATTATCATCTGATAATTAATACTAGTAATCTCATAAACATACACTCTAACTCAGTTCACAGCCAGTGATTCTCTTTTATTTTTAAATAATAATAAGACTTTTATTGTGTTGTTAAAAATTAAATTCATTTCTTCATTTTTTTGTAAAATAATTTATTAAATTAAAAACTAATTTGCTTTCAAGATTACACAAGTATTGGAAAATGCAAAAATTATTGATTTAATGCACAATAAAATTATAATACTAATTAGACATGAAAAAATAATAATCTAGATTTATTGAGGACTTTTCTGTTTAAATTGAGATGACAATATAATGTATAAAAATATATTTCCTATTATTTAAATGGTTTGCTTACTTAATTTATCTAATTATATGTTCTTTTATCCTAAGTAACACTAGCTCAAAATTTACATTCCAAATTTTACAATTAAAGGTATTCCACCTATTACTGCTTCAAATTTTATACTAATTAAGACTCTATTTCTTCAAAATTATAAGCCAAATTGTAGGTAGGTAAACCAAAATTAAGATGTGAAAACTATCTGGATCCTTTGAGTTGTGTAACTGCTATTGATGAAGGAATTTGGGCAGGAATTCCTATGGGAATTCTATGGGAATAAATGGGAAAATGATTGAAATATCTGGTTAGTATGTAGCCCTGATCTTCTGTTTCTTGTAAATTTTTATTTTCCTTCTAATTTCATCAAAACATTTTCTTATATTAAATGAGAGGATTTTTTGAAATAATGTAATAGTGCTGCATGGTAGAAGTACTTTGGTAAAAAAAGAGAGCTTTCCTGAGAAATTATAAATGTTTATAGTTCATGCATGGACTTCAAACCCAGATACAGACAAATGTTTTAAATAGTTACGTACTGACTTTTCATCTTATGAGTATTCTGATAGTCTGATTGAGTCAAGGATTCAGAGGTGCTACACATTTGACACTGAGTGTCTTTCATTAACACCATTGCAATGATACAGCTTATGTTTTGGGGTTAATGCCATCTCTGAATCCTAAGTAAAGATAAGATAGAGAATAAAGCCAATGATTTCAAATAATGTCCTTTGAATATATTTGTTTTTTGAAAAGTTGATACCATATTCCTGATATCTCTAAAATAAGAATTACTTTTTCAAGCTGTGTAGATAGTCATACAACAGAGTATAAAATCAGTTTTGTTTTGTGAATGTATATTTTGATCCTTTAAAAAATGTTTTGTTAATTTTTGTATAAATATCTCTAAGACAATTCTTAAAAATTAAGTTACTATCAAATTTTAACCATGGAGCTAAAAATTGAAAGCAAATAGTGTTATAATGGTCACAAAAATGATGTAAGTTAAAAATATGTAATAATACTATTAACTGAAGTTTGATTAGTTTTATGTGTTATCAAAGAATTTATCCACATTAACATAAAGCATATAAGGTCATCTTACTTTGTGTTAATATTATTTTGAATTTCTTACTGAAATAAATTCATTATGCATAAAATAATGGTAAAATACATACAGTGAATGTGAAGGTTCTCCTAAATATGCTAGCATTTTGGTTCCATTTAAACTTACGCTAGGCATCACCAGTGAGTAAAGGATATACACCTTGGTCACTCATTTAACACAATTTTTAAAATTACGGAACCAATTCTAATTTCTTTTTGTTTTCCTGTTTTTTCCAATCTTTGTTTTTTAGAGTGAATGAAGTTTTATATATTCTAAAAGTTTACATTTTTAACTAACAAAACAATATTTTAGAAAGTGCTAAGATATGTTAGAAAAAAAGACCTTGTAGTAATAACTAAAGCACATTTCTTAAAGATAACTGAATATTGCAGGTAAAACATACTCCAGCTCACATTATTCTTATGATTTCTGAATCCTATGTTTCATACTTAGAACTGGCCTTAGACTCTGCATTAATTTTATGATCCTATAGCATCTTAAAAAGAAGTTAATTCTTTATGGCTGAAAGCATGCATTGATCCTCTGATATTCTCTTATCATTAAGGAAAGCGAACTTTAAAATATAATGAGTTCTTATTTGTAACTTTCAGTTAGTTATTTTCTCAAATAACAAGTCTTTGCCTAATAACCTTTGAAATTCAGTTCCTAGTGGTTTTCAACAGTAGTTTCTGAAAAAAAAAAAAACAAAAACAAAAACAAAAAACAAAAAAAACTGTAAGTCATACTATTAGTACACTTTAAAAAATTTAATTAAATTATGGAAGAAAATTATGGGGAGTTCCTTTTTATAAAATACGATATTAATATAATACCTCCTTCTAAGAAAATAATCTAAATTAAAAATAATGCTATTTTAATTTTTGTTATTAATCGATGGCATTGGGTTAGGCATTTAATGTGTTCTTTTCATTTCCTTCCCTAATTATCTAATGGCTATTTACAAAGTCACCTTCTAAAAACACGCTTTCCATTTCTACCCATGTGTCAGGGAATTCAATACAATTGATGATGGAAAGGAAATAGGAAATCAGCCATAATATTTTTAAGAATCACAAAAATAAGACTCAATTGAAATTTCCATTATTTGGAGAAATTTGTGGAAAAAATGCATAGAAAATTATGAGGGAGTTACTCAGAATGAGTTTGTAGTCCACTGTTGATGTGCCAGATTATGGATGATTAAGTACAGGATTTCTCCACTGAAGGACATTTTGCAGGGTATAATTATATAGGTGAGAAAGAATATATATATGTGTGTGTGTGTGTGTGTGTGTGTGTGTGTGTATTCTTATGTCAAATTATGTCAATCCGTATAATTTGAACCCAAATCCGATATCTAATTTTTATATAAATAAATTGTATCAGTCAATATAATTTGAACCCAAATCTGCCAGCTAATTTTTCTTAGCAACAGATTTGTGACAGCTCTATACCAACACCCGAGTAGACAATGGTTTCCTAACAGTCCAGCACAGTCTGCCCTGGTGAAGGAAGCATTAACAGATGTTTCATCTCAACAGTACTGTAAGTTTTTTTCTGGACATTCGTTTTTTTTAACACACTTTAATTTCTGTTTAATAACCTGACATACATATTGATATCTGTATGTTTAATAACCTGACATACATACTTGGGAAAACTTTGTTACTTTTCTTTATTCACAGTTATCTCTATTTCAATCCTCCCCCCAAAAGCCTGCAGAGGGATACCAGACAAATTGAAGTAATACGCTGTTAGCTAAAGAGTTGTAAAATTACAGCTAATGGACAAATAACATTTTCTCAATCCTAGCTGGGTTTTTTTTTTTTTTTCTTTTTCTTTTGTAGCCCACCCCATGATCCAATACAGCGGAAACAATTCAGGGTTAGCAAGAGAGAGACTTAACCACATCTGGCAACAATGAACAATGAAAATTCTATTAGTTCAATAGTTGGAGATATATGTGTAAATAAAGGTGAAAGGCAAATAGAAGACACATAATAAATTCAAAGTGATTACTTTTCTTTGAATTCTCCATTTTGTTCAACTACAGAGTGACTGAGACTCCAGGACCCCGTAAGTAGTTACTCTTTCCCCCCTTTCTCAGAGTACTAACTATATAAAAAGTTTAAAGACCCTTCCTGGGGGGGAAATGTTTTCCAGCTGTCAAAATTTAAGCTGAGCTAATAGTAGAGCAAATTTTAAAAGGCATTGTTCCCTGATTAAGTTACTTGTTTGAAGTATGTCTTTTAATCCATTTCGATTTTTATTACTTGCTAAATTTATCTTCTAGAATATCACTGTACATAATAATATCCAGTAGTAATAGATTTTGTATACATTTTGGAGTAATACACTGGAGTTTCTTTAACATATGAAATAAATGAGAATATGTTTCAATATTATTTCAATATCACTAAATTCTACAGTAGAAACACTGCCAAACTAAAGGAGAATACTATTCAGAATACATAGATTTATTCTGAATAATGTACTTACCCAGCACAGCTTCTAAAGAAATTCTTGGTGAAATATTCTTAGGATGGAATTTGATTTTCTGAGATTCCGCAGAAGAGATTTACCCCCGGGGCAAGGTGAGGAAGAGGGAAAGCCTTGTAATGTAATCCCGCCGGCAGGCTGAGGTCCAGTTAGCAGAGCTTGATGATCCCAAATCAGGAGGTGATACTCTCTGCTGGAGAGAGAGGGTTGTTCTGAGTAGATTGGAAGTGTTGTCACATTGTATGTGCTCAGCAGCAGAAGGGAAACATCAGAGCTTCCTGTTACATCACTCTGACCCCGCCTGCAGTTAGTGTTAGGTTACTTTCTTTCTCAAATAGCATACCCCAGGAAAGCAGCACTCCTTTCTTATTCTGAGACATGAGCAAGAAGCAGCCTGAACAGACAGAGATCATATGCTGTATGAATACATTGTTAGCAGCAAAGCTGGCTGGATTTCACCTTGACGGAGTTCTGTTAGAACTTGCCACACGGAGCTGCCTGTGATTTGAAGGAAATCTGAATATAATATCCTGCTCCAACAATTAAAGGAGTTAGGGGAGTGTGAGTGTGGTGTGTGCGTGTGTGTGTGTTGAATTATACTTTACAAAGCATTGAGGAACTATTATCTAACATGTCTTTCTTCATAAGTAAACACAAAAATAATACCTGCATCCATCATAATTAACTCTGTGATCCAACTCTTACTGAGTTCTAATAACCAGAGCCATTACCCGATCAGTTTTTCACAATTAAATGATGAAACTTTATCCTGTTTTTAACATTTTTAACTTTTTTTACTTTGTCCATGACGTAACTATGTGTGTATATGTCATAAACAAAACCACTGTGTGTGTATGTGTTGTGTGTGTGTACATATACACAGGATTTTTTGTCATTATATATAGGAATATATATTAGGGAAAATGATCTTTTGACAACATATGTATAAGTTTAAAATAATTGCAAATATTTTAATATATTTAACTTATTATCTTATCACCTATGAAATAAAAAAGTAATTTATATTACGTTTATCCCTCAAAATAACCTTACCAAAAATGCAGATCACTTATAATGATTATGTAAAATATGTAACATACTCTAATTTTTTAGAAAAAGTTTTCCCTCAAAACATAATTTTATTCCAAATGTGTTTAATAAATCATTGGACATTATCTGGGAAGAATGCCTTAAATTTGAAATGCACGTGTTTTTAGATAATATGATAAGTGTTTGAGGTACAACAATGATCGTAACTGCTGAAGCCTAAACAGCACTGGGCATCAATTTCTTCCTCTGTAAACTAGAAGAGATGAATTAAATAATATATAAAATCGCTTATATCTCTAAGATTTTGAATCAACAAATTATGTAACATTTAGAAATAGGTAAGATACTGGAATAATTATTCAACTCTTAGTAAATTTGAGATCAGAGGCACTGGAAATATTAGTAAATTACTGCAAAATTCAGGAATAACAATTTTTGTTAACTAATAAAGGAAGACAAGGCAACATAAATTAAAAGGATACCATGCTCTGAAGCAGTACGCTCCTGTTGACATTTTTATTATCTGGATCCATGGAAGAAACTTATTACACATCTTTGATTTTAAGATCAATAGGATCAAGGTGAATAAAAATAAATAGACTTAAAAATAGGATATATACTAATCTCTGTCAGTAATAGTTAAAAGACTTGTAAGAAACTGAGTGTTACAACTTTGGTTATTGAGAGTTAGAAATAACCAGAGGGGTTAAATTGCCAGGTTATAGAATATTGTATTTTCAGTTACAGTTTGGTTAGCTTTGCTTTGGGAGGCTGCTGAGACATACTTCATTTTGAGCTATTTCCTTCAGCTCATTAGAGGAAAAGTCAATGTTGCAGACAATGTCTGGCTCCACAAACAAGGGTTCTTTAGTCAGAATACTGCTGGAGATAATCCCAAGTGAAAGCTTGAATGAATTCTGCTACGAGGGAGGACACTGCTCAGGGAACTACTAAGAAAGAAGTCGAAAGCACTGCGGTTGGACCCAGAGACATGAAATTCCAGTCCTGGTTCTGACACTCTCTAGTGTGACTTTTGACAAAACTTTTTAGGTCTTAGGGTTCCCATCTGAAAATTCAGAGTGGAATCAAGTACTAGATTTTAATATCTGAATGATCACTGTCCATGTCTTCCCATCTTCCATGTTTTATATAATATCCGACCCCTAGAAAGAGATTAATATAGCTTTTGAACTTAAGTTATGAAAAACTAAAACTTTTCCCAGTAAGTTCTCAAAAGCATTAATTTTTTTTCAAAGATTCTTTTATTTCATTTGCCCAATACTAGTAAATTCTGGTGAATAAAAAGTCTATGCTTGGAACTTATGTCTTAAGACTCTTACAACAATGCTCTTTCCCCTCTACTTTACATCAAGTGATATACTAAAGGCTAATAGAGATATCATATTCCTATTTAAATGATTGATCAGGCATATGGTTATAGTCCATGAAGATTCTTGGATAATTCTTACGGGTATCATCTATAAGCCTTACTTAGAGGTAATAGGCAAACTGCATCCCACTAGTCAGATCCTTAAGAGTTGCCATTTTATAAACTCCAGGTGAAATAAATGGCATGAAGACTTCCAGGGAGCCCCTCTGGGTATGGAGGGGCAAGACAAAAGATGGATGATGCAAATTTCTCAAGTACACACTGAAATATGATGACAAATATTTAAGAAAATGCAGTCGAACAAAATGAAAATATTTCAGTAATCAATGAGGTGATTCTTAGGCAATGTGGCATTAATCAATAAATTAATTCAGCATTATGTATTTCATATAGATATAAAATCATCTTTTTCCATACAGATTGAAGACACTGGCGACCATTTAATAATTAGTGATCCAGCTTATTTCTTGAGCTATGTACTGTAAGAGTTGTGTTGGGGAGTTAAGGAAAAAAAGGATGTGTCCTGCTATATAGTTATTTGTAGCACAAATTGACGACACATGAGGATTCAAGCACCAGATTCTCTGCAGTTAGCAACTAATGCTACAGAGTCTAGATGTAGCCACACAGAGCTGTCAATAGGGTTTTCTATAGAACTGAGGAATAATGTATAATTGAAAAATGACATACATAATGAAAATAGTTGTCCACATTAGAGTCCTACACACAGGACTGTACCTGCGTTTGTGGTCGCATGTAAGTCTCACAGGTGCCACAGTCCCACAATAATGAATACCAAGGGCCATGTGCAATGCACTTTGACTCATACTCAGGAGGAAGCTAACTCAAAATCTCTGCATTACTGTTTATATTATTTTACTAAGTTAGTCAAATGGACCAAAAAATATGATTTGACAAATTTAGTTCTCTACAGGCTGCACTGATCACTTATTTTGAATTTGTGTAGCTACAGCCTTGGAGGATGGTTCTGCCACAAAAATAAACAAGACAAAACAAAACGAAACACTTTTACATAAAATATATTATGGACAGACTACCTCTGAGGAGAATGGGGAAAGATCTTTACAAATGATATCCATGATTATGCTGTGAATTAATATGTTTCAGGTATTATGTTGTACGTTAATAATTCCTCTGTGTTCTCAGTTGTCTGAAAGTCGTTACTTATACTCAGAGATAATTTATGCAGTCAACGAAACTAGGTATATGATGCTTTATTAAAAATACACCAATTATTTAAGGAGAACCCCATAATTTTTATAATCTTTGCATCAAAAAATTCTATTAAGGTAATAAGTTGACCTGACCTTTTATTTTTTTACCTAGCAATTGCTTAGTATATTTAAAGTTATTTCATTATGAAATGAACTGTATTCAGTAAAAGGACCCAGATCCAATGGCTGGGCCATTAAGAGTGAAAATGCTGTTTTCTGTTATTAAAACCAAAGAGCTGATCTTTAAATCTAATTGTGCACATAATTTATCATCTTGAAGGAAATTATAATGTTATTTTTAAAATATCTACTATGACTACAAATTTGAAAAGAGCAGAAAACATTATATCCATATGTAGGTAAATAAAACTATTTTACTAATTTATAGCTTGTATTTCTTCTAGTATTTTATAATGGGTTTCCCCAAGAGAGTCAAACAACATATCAAAAACAAGTGGCTAAAAATCTGCCTATTCTTTTCATTATTCTCATTCATTGTTCTTACTAAGTTCTGATGAATTTGGATCTCCCAAGAAAATCAATATGTTTTATAGATATTCATGATCGTTTGAGCCTCTCCTCCTCCAAAAGGAATAACCCTAGCTAGAATAAAGGGCTAACACTGGCAAGTGAGATAATCATGGACAAAATCAAAATGAACGCTTCAATACAACAAAATTATAAATGCTCACTTAAATGAAGGTACAAAATGAACTTTCTGAGAGTGAACATTGTCAATTAGGGTGATCATATGTCCCAGTTTGCTAGGGCAGTCCCAGTTTATATTTCCACACTCAAAAATGTCATGATTTGAATGGGAAAAAAATACATGATCACCCTAGCCATGCTTATCCATGTTGAACTGACAAGTGGTAACATAAATATTGACAGTGAGTAATGTCTTTGGGAAACTTGAGTCTCTGTTTCCCAGAAGAGTTTAAAATAGGTCTTCCTATTTCTAGGATAGTTTTAGTTGGCATTGAAAAAGATGCCCTTTTCGTCTCTGGATATGTATTTATTGTGAATTTATGCTGAATTGCTTCTTATTTGCAGAATATCAATCTTGATTACGAGAATAAATGATTTATTTAACTTTGAGTTTATGCGTGTTGACTTAAGTAACATATGATTAAAGTCCCATGTCTTAAGTTCTAAAGATGCCAAATAGCATGAATGTTTTCCCACCAAAGACTTTTTTGTTCAACTATTGTCATATTGGTATAACTTGTAAAGTTATTAATAATTTATATTTTTCTCTTTAATAATTTACTCATATTTAACATAACTCTATTATATACAGTGAAAGTTTTTAAACAAAAAGGAATGTGGAACTATATGTAGTGCATATATTAAAGAATAATACAATAAGAAAAGTAGCAGATCCTTTTTATAAGCTTAGCTTTGAGGAATTAGGTATCTACAGTCTCATCCTGCCATCTAGTGTTAAATATTCTCAAATTGCAAAAAGTTGCTCTCTAACTGAATAATGAAATTCTTCTTTTCTCTGATTAAAAAAAAATCCCAACAGCTAGGGAAGATTACAAAGAAAATATTCTGATGCACATGATAACTAGAGTTACAATGGGCAAGTACTTACTGTAGACTATACAATTAAAGTATCAACTTATGTACAGTGAAAAAATACATCATAAAATATTTAGATGCAAAGGCAAAATAATTAAATGTTAAAACATAATATAAGTAAAAAAATAAATTAAAAAGACCTACCATCTTTTGTCTTCCAATAAATATATATATTACATACATACATATATAATATGTATATTTAAATATTTGAAGCGATCTAAAGCTGGACAGCTCTGAAGCCCATGGCTAGGCTAGAATGGATTAACTCCTATGTATCTGACCAGGAATACAAATCAAATCTTCAAAAGCTTACAACAAAGTGAAAGTGTCTCTGACGTCTGTTAAATCAGTCCCTCACTATATCCAAGCATAAAAAATATATATTCTATCACTATGTGTCAGAAAAAATCAGTCACTAATTGGCTATACTCCCGTTCTGGCTAAATACAGCTGACATTTGAGAGAGACATTATTTGGGGGCATACTTATTACCTCCAAGATCTCTCTCTACAAACATTTGTATCATAAGAAATCAAGGTTTCTGAACAACAGCCTCCCATTAAACACATATTAATTGATCACCTACCATGTGCCAAACATTTGGCCAGATACTGGAAGTACAAAGTGGTCCTTTGTACATTGTCATGTACAAAAGACATGGTCCTTGATCTCAAGGAATTTATTTTCTATCCTCAGGTAGACATTTAGAAAAATACACTTATTTTTGCTTATATTGCTTAAATAACTCAGATTGTTAAAAACAGTATGTTCAATGACTGGAACAAATCAGGCTGAATAGATAGGAAGGTAGGATGGAGGGAGAACATATTTCCTGTAGAAAAGCACTTTCTCTGAAGATAATAATTACTCTGGAACCTAGAAGGGAAGAAATATGAGGCATTCCATAGATTAGAAAGAAGTATTTGGATGCCAGTAATTTACTGAAAGAGTGCTCTTAAAAATTAGGCAAAAGCATTAAGATAATGAAGCAGGTTTGGAAAAAGGATGAGGTGAGCAAACATGTGGATTTGACCTAAGCAATCAATTGCTTGATCAGGGTAGGGCTTTGGAATGTAATTTGCACGACAGAGTTGGCCTCCCTTGATGCAAGGAAATCTGTCTTTACTGGCTCCTTATTAGTCAGTCATTGTGTGAGCCACTCTGGGAGTGGGGCACATAATTTCTAGAGAAAGAACTACTATCAGCTGAGGACAGTTTGGAGAAGGATGCAGCTGAGGGCTATGAGCGGCCAATTCTCCCAGCAACTGCGAGATGAGTGCACTGGCTCAATAAAACGCATATGGGAGGGGGCACCAAAATAGAATTTGCTGGAAAACTGTGACAAGCAAACAAAACCTGTCCAAATGCTGCACCTAGAATATTTGTAGAGTCTGGAGACCAGTCAGTAAGAGGAGAGTCCCACATGAATACATCAGGACATAAGTTGTAGGACCTTGTAGACTATGGTAAGGAATTTGTATTTTATTCTATGTGGGACGGGTCATAAAATCCAAATCCAGTTTTATGCTTTGTTTGGGTGTGGTTGCGTCTGGCTGGGGTGGGGGGGCTAGTGTGAGGAGGCAAGTACCAAAACTTTTCCTGTGAAATGTTTCCATGTCTTTCTGCAGTTATTAATGAAGTTAATGTCCACAGCGTTCACCAGGGTTCCTTACATAGGGTATCCTTAAAATTCCCTTCTCGTGGTATTTGTGGATATTCAGAAAATAAAAACACTACAATTGGAGGAATCTCTCTTTTTAAAATTAATTGTAAAGCATAAAAACAAATTCAATAATGATTTGTAGTGATTAGTAGTACATCTTTAAGTACTTAACATCTAGTAGTGCTGCTGGGTCTCTGTTTTGTTTTAGGAGAGGTTGAGGAAGAAAAGTAACATTGATAACTGGCATTTTTCCAGATATCTGCTATATGCTTTAGATATTTAACTCCGTGAGGATTTTATTCTCACTCTTCAGATGAGGGAATGGAAACTTAGTAAGTTTATACAACTGGAAATTGGTAGAACTGGAGCTTGAAACCTAAGTGGTTTAGTTTTTAAACCCGTCCTCCTTTACAACATTATTGGCAAAATATTTAATCTGGCAAACTACTTCAGTTACTTTTGGAAGAAAATTGTATGGACTATAAGTAAAGTGATGTTGGTTACTGAGGCTTCAGTGAGATAATTCTACATAGAAAAAAAAAATGAGTATTAGCAAGATAGGAAAACATAGCACAGTGTTTAGCAAATTTACATTAGAACTTCCCCACTAGCTTAGCTATATTTCTATTTAAAATATTTGTATTTTTGATTTCTATCCAGATCATGCATTTTTCAATATTATTTATATATGAATGCTAGTATAAGTTTTTGAATATTTGAGAGGATGACACAAGGAATAAGGGTGGTCATTTTTTAAACTCAAAATTTCCTAGAAACAAGACATTTAAACTTTGTAAGGTAAATTTTACCTCTGTAAAAGGTAAATTTTACAGAGAAATAAAAAAGAACATTCACTGATTTTAATCCCCTTTTTACCCATGTTATGGAACTTTCCATATTAAAAATATTTGTAGCACCTCTTAGGCAATTAGTTCAAAAACAAGTTACTAAAATTAAAAAAAATTCTCATATACATAATTTTTACATTTTTCTCAGTTAATCTTAAAACCACTTATGTCAATTCCATCTCATTTTATAAAATTGTTACTTTAGCAAACAAAATTTACCTAAAAGTTCCTAATTTAACTTTTATTGCCTCACTTAATTTGAGTAATTGTTAGAGCTCAGAGACTATATTCTGAAGCCTTAAAATATTAAATATTTAACAAATTGTAGTATGAGTAGTTAACCATTTATTAAAGGCTTATGATGTAGCAAACACTATGCTGAGTACTTTACATGTGCTCTCATTTACCCTCATGATCATTTCACAATAAAGAGACCATGAGAGATACCAAGGCTTAACAAGCTCAAATCCAGGTTGATTTGAATCCAAATTCTATGCTCTTCATTATTTTATTTGATTTGGTTTTTTCTTCCACAGCCTTTAAAATATTACTCATTTGTGTCTGACAGTTTATTGAAGCTGTGAGATTTACTACATTTTGAAGATTTTCCTCCCTGATTGACTGTGTATGTATGTAATTTGGGAGGGAGAAAAAGAGAATGTGCAGAGTTAAATAAAAAGTTTCCTATCATACTTAACTTTACAGTTCCAAAGACTTTCTCATTGAATAATGTCAGATATTTTGAGTAAAAAATGGTAGTTGTTTATTTCTTCTCTGGAGTAGCAATTTCTTGGCCAGATGGATCATTTAGGTAGCTCACAGCTGTTCACATTTAGAAACTCTGGAAATTTCCCTAGAGTGATTTGCAAATTTTGTGGAACGTTGGTTGAGAGTAGGGAATATGTTTAAAAAATAGACTATTGGCAAGTAAAAATTCTTGCTTTCTAATTCCAAAAATTGATGAAGGAAGAAGGAAGTAGCAGTTTCGTCCGGCTTCTAACTTGAGAGCACCTGCAGCTTAAGGGGTCAGCATATTAGAATTATAACCTCTGAAAATACATATTAAATATACATTAAAACCCCCCAAATAGGTTCATAATTGATTTAGCTGATGTTATCTCATAATGAGAAGAACAGCAAATGAAGAACAGCAAATCATCAGTAATGCTGACAGGAATGATTTAATTTTGGCTACAGTTCAATTTAATTAAAACTTGTTAAAATAAATTTTATATTGAAATAAAAGATTTTGGTACTAGAGATTTATTTTCACTAAATTTTGCTAGTTCCTTTATGAATGATTTTTAAAAGATGGGGTGCCCGTGTGGCTCAGTCAGTTAAGCAGCTGACTTGGTTTTGGTTCAGGTCATGATCTCATAGGTCCTAAGGTGGAGTGCGCCCCCCTCCCCCCCCCGCCGCGTGGAGCCCCCCACTGCATGGAGCCCCTCCCCCCCGTGGAGCCCCAGCGCTCCATGCTCAGCTGGCAGTCTGCCTGAAGATTCTCTCCCTCTGCCCTCCCCCAACTCATGCATGCGCTCCCTCTCTCTCTAAAATAAATAAATTCTAAAAAGAATGATTTAAGAAAGATTAAACACTTTTATAATTATTTCAAAACTTTCATGAGCTTAAAATGCTTTGATGATTTAGTGTAAATCAGAAGCACATGAATTACTTTCTCCAGAATGCATATAATCTTGAGAGGAAAAAAAGTTAATGTTTCAGAATTTTTTTAAATCATAAGCAAAACCAAAATGTTAAGGCATTCAGAATCTCCCAAAGTGAGTGGAACCCCTGTAAGTAATAAATTGGAAGCTTCTCATAAAATCTTCTGATGTCTGGAAATCAATCAGGCACTGAAAAACAAAATCTGTTATGGATGTGGTCAATTTGGATATGGCAAGCTGCATCAACATAGGCCAGTTTTGAAGGAAAATAGCCGACCACTGAAAATGACCACCGTATGCTAGAAGAGATGTTATTACCAAGAGAAGAGCCTAGCCAATGTTGATTTTTTTTTGTTTGTCTTTTTGATCACAGACCATCTTTACACTTTTTGGCATACTGTGTATTGGAGTTGAATGCTTTTAAATAGAGAACATTCCCATAAAAACCTAAAATGCCAAAATTGGGAGAATTCTTATAGGCAGTCTAGCTCAGTCGTTCATTTCAAATATGAGCAAATGTGAGACTAAAGAAATGAGATGACAACTTCACCGCCAAGTAGGGTCAGTATTGGTACAAAAACCAGTATCTTAGGTCACACTATAAAACTTTTCCCCACAGGCTCTGACGGAAGGTGAAAGCATTAAACAACTCTATTTTAATTAACTTTTATTTTTCTGGGAAAGCACTACAGGCACATCATTGAAAGATCAATTAGCCTTTTAACGAGTAAACAACTAGTATCCTCCCTCAGACTTTCACATCCAACTTTATTCTGGCTTCCTTCATTCTTGCCATTGAGAGGTACAATTTCACTTTATTTAAACTTCTCTGTGATTATTCCCCTACATTCTTCTCTGTCCTTTCGGAATTTTCTCTTTATCACTAGTATCTGAAATTTCCTCTGTGTGTAGGGGGTGTGCTGGGTAGTTTTCCGTTGTTGGTTATAGCACACCGTTTCAATAAAGGAAACCTATGTTGTTTACATCTTTAAAATCTCTCTCCCCTCTCTTATAGCCTATTTTTCTGGACTTTCTATTACTTCAAGGTTGGGCTCCTGAATTGATTTCCTAATTTTCTTATTTTTTATTATCCAATTTTTTAAAAAGGTTTTATTTATTTGGCAGAGAGAGAGAGCAGAGGCAGGTGGAGTGGCAGAGGGAGAGGGAGAAGCAGGCTCCCTGCTGAGCAGGGAGCCAAATGCAGGGCTTGAACCCAGGACCCTGGGATCATGACCCGAGCCGAAGGCAGATGCTTAACTGAGTGAGCCATCTAGGTGCCCCTTTTATTATCCAGTTTTCATTTGTATGTCTCTTTCTCTTTATAGCTTAGAGATTTTCTTCACTCCTCTGTTTCTTAATTTGAAAAATGCTTATGTATTGGGGTGCCTGGGTGGCTCAGTTGGTTAGGTGACTGATTCTTGATTTCAGCTCAGGTCATGATCTCAGGGTTGTGAGATCAGGCCCCGCATGGGGCTCCACGCTCAGTGCAGAGTCGGCTTGGGATTCTCTCCGTCTACCTCTACCTCTCCCCATAACCCATCCCACCACCACCCTCTGCTCAGGTTCTCTCTCTCTCTCTCTCTCCCTCCCTCCCTCTCTCAAAAAAAAAAATGCTTATGTATTTTAACATTTTCTTCCTTCATAATCTCATGTTCTTGTGTCCCTTCTCTGCAAATACTAAGGGCTACAATAAATAGAAGAATATTTAGCTCTTTTTATGTCCCTCAACATATTTGAATTTTCTCTAAAGGATTTAAAAAAAAATTTTTTTGTATACATCTTTCATGAGATTTACTGCTACATACATTAGGGTTTTTGTTCTGTTGTAGCCAGTATATATTTTCTATTTTTCAATTTAGTGTACAAAAATGCTATTGATTTCATGTATTGAACTTGCATGTAGCAATCTTGCTATACTTGTATTATTTCTGTTTTTTATTTTCCTGGATTTTCACTTATGATAAGCATATTATATGAAAATAACTGTGATATAATATACTTATGCCTAATTTGTTTCTTTTTGTTTTGGTGTAAAATTAAGACTATCTGTATATGTTGAAGAGTGATAGATATGGAGAACATCTTGATCCTGTTACTGAGTTTAATGGGAATGTTTCTGAAATTTTGCCACTACATATCATGTTGTATGTTTTTGGTAGATATGCTTCATTAGATAAGGAAGAGCTCTATTTTGCTCAAATTTTAAATCCTGAAACAGGTGTTGAATTTGGTCAAATGAACTTTATCTATTAAATGATAATTTGGGTTATTTTTTCTGTTAATACTTTTTATTACACTAAATAATTACCAAATGTGAACCATCTTTATATTCTTAACAATCATTGGTATTACTGATTTTTTTTTTCCCTTTTGCCTCAGATTCCAATATGGCTGTTACTGATCTTGTCTTTTTAATAATTTTGATACTTTCATCATGAATTGCTTTATTTTTAAAAAATGCTGCATTACAATATTATTTTTCTTGGTTACTGACTTTTTTTTATGTCTTCTCAAATTTTGTGCCTGAGGCCTCACTCTAGGCCCAACCCTGGCTGTCAGATCACAAATTGCAGATAGTGCTTGTGCCAGTTGGATACCTGGAGTGGACTTGTGAACTTAACCAGAAAGTAACATTTCTCTAAGCATAATATTTGGGTCAAGGCTGGCCATAAGATATTTGGGTCAAAAAGAGTGCGGCCAGGATTTTTTTTTTATATAAGAAATTTTTTTTAAGAGTTTTATGTTCACAGCAAAATTGAAGAAAAGGTACAGTTTTTCCATATATCTTCTACCATGACACATGCATGGCCTCCCCCTTTGTCATCAATCCCCCAGCAGAGTGGTACATTTGTTACAGTTGATGAACCTCCATTGACACATAATGATCATCCAAAGCCCATAGTTTATCTTGGTTCACTCCTGGGGTACAATCTATGGATTTGGAAAAATATATAATGACATATTTTCATCATTAAGGTAACCTACAGAGTATTTTTACTGTTTTGAAAATCCTGTGCTCTGACTACTCATCCTTCCTTTCCTACTTACCTCTGGTAACCACTGATCTTTTTACCATTTCCATAGTTTTGCCTTTTCCAGAGCACCATATATTAGGGATCCTACAGCATGTAGACTTTTCAGATTGGCTTCTTTCACTTAGTAATATTCAAAATTCTTCCATGCCTTTTCATGGTTTTGTAGCTCATTTCTTTTTGACATTGAATAATATTCTATTGTCTGGATTTAGCACAGTTTATCCATTCATCTGCTGAAGAACATCTTGGTTTCTTCCAAGTTACAGCCATTATGAATCAAGTTGCTACAAATATCTGTGTACAGGCTTTTGTGTGGACAAATATTTTCATCTTATTTGGGTAAATAGCAAGGAGCATGATTGCTAAATGGTATAGTAAGAGTATGTTTACTTTTGTAAGAAACTGCCAAATTGGTTTCGAAAGTGGCTATACCATTTTGCATTCCTACTGGTAATAAATAAGAGTTGCTCTTGCTCTATCCACCTCCTTGCCAGCATTTGGTCATGTCCGTGTACCTGATTTTAGTCATTCTAATAGATGTGTAGTAGTAGCTCATGGTTGTCATTCGTATTTTACTGATGTTCTGTGTTGTGGAGCATCTTTTCATACGCTTATGTCATCTGTAGATCTTCTTTGGTGAAGAGTCTGTTAAGGTCTTCAACCCATTTTTTTAACAGGGCTGTTATTTTTCACTTTCAAATGTTCTTTATATATTTTGGATTACAGTCCCTTATCAGATGTGTCTTTTGGAATATTTTCTCCCAGTTCATGGCTTGTCTTCTAATCTCTTGACATTATCTTTTGTAGAGCAGAAGTTTTTAATTTTAATGAAGTCCAGCTTATCAGTTATTTCTTTCATGGATCGTGCCTGAGGCCAGGACTTCAATTCTTTTGAGGTAAGAGAATCTAAACTTTTCTAGAAAACTTTATCTGAGAGGATGTGGGCCTTAAATTCTAGAAGTCATCTTGAAACCTGTGAGATTAAAAAATAAAGGCAAAAAATGTTGGGTAGCAGAATCAGGAATAAAGATAGACTGAGTTTTCTAGACAGTATGAGGCCCTGAGTCCATCTATACTGAGGTAAAATGCCTTTGGCCTTTCTAATTTTGTGATCAAATATATCCCCATTTTGTTTCAGACTTTAGGGACCAGAATTTTTTTGGATGAGGAATTTTGGCCAGAATTTTTGGATGAGGAAATCCTATTCATTGTCCTAATGCTCTATTTTATTATATTAGATGACTAAATGCCTACACACCTCTCTCTCTTGCTCGCTCACTCTCTCTCTCTCTTTGGTGAAATGAATTACCATGTATTACTACTCCCTTAAAAAGTGATGTGAATAATTCTAGCCAAGACACCAGCTATGTGATTGTAGTTCAGAGACTGGTCCTAAGGGACTAACAGGATCTGCTCTGTTCCATAGAACAGAATACAGGAAAAGCAATTTAGGTGTGTTCATGCTAAAGTTCTTGAGAAAGAACTGAAAGTCAAAAGTTGGAAACAAAATTCAAATACTAACTTCATAAAAAGTAAACAAAAATATGAGCAGCTGATAAAGGAACTCAAGGTTTTTCCTAAATAGTTGATTACTTTAATGTCATTTTCTTCCTTATTCTGGTATGGAAATGGGCCAGGACACCTTCAATAGTCAAGATTGTTAGTCCCTTATAAAATGTATAGTTACATGACACATATTTAAATATACATGTCATAATTATATAATTGTATGAGATGATTGATAGAAATACATATGGAATGGAGCATGGACGGTAAAACATAGTATATTAATTTGTTTGACAAATAAGATGTCCTAGTATATGAATGCACATTTGTAATTGAAAGGAGATTATTAACAAATTCCAGTAAAGAAGGTAAAAGTCAACTGGAGCTTATGGAACAATTTTTTTCTTTGTCTTAGGACTCAATCTTTGTAATAACTGAAGAACACTAAAATTTTTTGAAGTATAAAAAACTTCATAACAGTCACATTTTATTATTCAGGATAATATTTTATTATAATGTAAAAACTAAAATCATTTGAGCAGTTTTCAGTATGATCTGTTGATATTGAACATAGAATAAACAAAGGTAAATATATATAAATTCTGTATAATGTAATTCTACATAAAATTCACAGTTAGATGTATTTGATTATGTAAAACAAAGCAAGACCATACCACCAGAGAGCTTCTTATCTAAAAACAGAGTAAAAATAATATTCTCATGAATTAAACATTGCAAACTATCTTAGTGAGTCTTTCTTGATTAAATAATGAACCCATGAATGGTTTTTGGAGGAAACATTCAACTCACTAATGTGTTATTTATATGTTGCTGGTGGCAACTAATCACTTACCCTAAGGCGACATTACCCTTTATTTAAAGGTGTTGCTATCCATGTATAAATGATAACAATGCATATTTCACGGGGATTTTGATTTCCAAAAGTCTCAAATTCCACAGCAAAGATCCAGTTTAAGGCAATTACTTATGTATATATTGTGTATATTATTACATTTGAAATCAAGATATAAAATTTTTAAGTCAACAAATTGACACTATTTTATAATGATGTAAGTTTTATGCCATAGGATGAAAATGACTTATAATTCTATCTTAAGACTTCATATTCAGCCTCAAAACATAGTGATTTTATAGCTCACATCAGCTGGACCCTGAATTCATGTGGATAGTTGGGAAGAGATCATATTTTTAGGTAGGAAATCAGCATGAATAAGCTGAGTAATTAAAGATGTATTCAGTGAACAGTGTAGACCCTTTTAACTAAATTGAAATAGTCAAGAAAGAGAGCAGTAGTTAAGTCCAAAAAATATATATATCAAAATAAAATTGTGGGGAATAGGGTGGGGTTAAGTACCAACTAGTGAGTCCTTGATGGATTTTGAGTGGTAGAGAAATATATTGAATTAATTCTTAGGAATTAAATCAATACTGATGTGAAGAATGCAATAGGGGCAAAAAGCCTGGAGTTGAAGTTTATTAAAAAGGAAGCAATAGTGTTTAGATAATGATTAGATATGTATATGAAGAAAAATAAGTCAAATTGGGTTCAAACTTTCAAGGCTGAGGAACAGGCAAAATTATAATACTATTGCTAGAGAAAAGTCATAAAGCTAAACTAAGCAGATGAAGTGATTAGTTGTTTCTAGATGATAAGTTCAAATTTAAATGCAAAGTTAGAGATGAACACTATAGAAACTAGAATGTCCAGGAGGCTGTTGAGAGACTGCAATAGCTGAGCAGAGAAGGAAATGTATAGATCTGGAGAAAGTGAATTAACTCCAAGGAAAGGTTAAGTCACTGAGAGTCAATAACACATAGATTTTTCTAGTAGAATCTTCCTCTTCTACAGCAATAACATGACTTTTTCCCCCCGCCTTAAACATGACTTACTGGATTGTACTATGTGCAAAGCCTAATGATAAATGAGTAGATTTCAGTAGGTTTAAATAGTCTTACTATTTTGGGTAAGAGAAAATTTTGTTAAACAACAAAATTGGGAAGTACTTAAACAATTTCCTTTTTTTTTTTTTTTAAAGCTGACATCTTTAAAATTTACTCGAATGAATTTTGTTGTTTCACAGGAGTTACAGTCCCTTCTAAGATTAGATTTTGCATTCAAGAGATAATTATAGTCAGAAGGGGTTATTATTGCTATGTAATAATAAACAAGGAATCCTCAAACTCATGGTTACAAACAACATTATCATCTCTCATAGTTCTATGAGTTGCCTGGGCTCAGCTCAGTGGTTCTTGCTTAGAGTTTCCCATGCTCCTATGGGCAGATGACATCAACATCTGTGCATCTGAAGGCTCCACCAGGCTCCTCCACAAGGCTGGCAGGTGAGGTTTTCTGGGAGCTCAGGTGGTCAACAGAACAAAGTGAACCTCACCTCTCTATGTGGCTCAACAATTTCCTTTTGATTGCCATTAAAAACTTCCTTTTCCAGGTGCCTGGGTGGCTCAGTCATTAGGCATCTGCCTTCAGCTTGGGTCATGATCTAGGGGTCCTGGGATCAAGTCCCATGCCAGGATCCCTGCTCAGTGGGGAGTCTGCTTCTCCCTCTGCCCCTCCCCCCTGCTCACGATCTCTCTCTCTCTCTCTCAGATAAATAAATCGTAAAAACAAAAACTTCCTTTTCCACCAAGCTTCTTCTTACCATGATCTGTACGTAACACACAACTTTTCAACCATTTTTACTAATATAATAGGTCATAAGCAAATAAAAAATAGTTAAATCAATCAGAATCAGGCACATGATAGAGTTGACTCTCTTTGTTCAGATAATGGTTTGGCTCAGGACTGATCTGAGGTACTGGTTTATAAAAAAGGAGAAAAAGTATGTCCAGGGAGGGAAGCACATGATGGAATTGTATTATTACCAGCTCTAGTTAAATGTATAATTGAGTGATCCTTACAGAAGGAAGTGCTTGTCACCATTTTAGATGTGAAATCCAAAAAGTGCTTGATCTTTAATAGCTGTATTTTTTAATCTGTGCATAGGCTATAAAGGAGATCATCATCTACATGATCAAAACAAATAAATGACAACATATTCTCAAACAGATGATCACCAAATGAAAAAATGGACTGATTTGATGTGGCCAGTAATATGATAATTTGTAGTCAATGGGAAATAGAAAGGGATTGAGAGAATAAGTAAATTCATAGTAGTCAGCCCTTGAATACGTACTTTGATTAGATAAATTCTGATACAAATTATTAATAGTGGTTAATATGTACATAGAAAATTCATGGAAATATTCACTAAAAGGATTTCAGGAAAGGAAAAATAAGAATTATAGTGAAAAGTTTCATCCAAAATATTTAGAACTGATGTAATAATGTAACAAATTTATATTTTTTTAACAAAAATTTTTTCATATACTATTTTCACTGTCTGCTTCTTTCTTTTTCTTTTGGTTTTAATTAATCCTCCTTTTGATATTCTTTGGATGAAACCTACAGAAGGAAGAGAAACAAATTTATTATGCATAATAAAGTAATACAATAAAACATTTTACCTAAATTTTCTCAAATTATCTTTTAATATATAGAACTAAAAATTGGCTTAAAAGCCTTTAATTTGTCTTTATGCAGAACAACCTATTTCTAAGGAAGTCATTTCACATATATAAGAATTAGCAAAAATGGATAAGCATGTTTCTGAATTTTTATTACTCTTCTTCACTTAGAAATTCATGCTCACTTTATTAAAGCAAACATGGCTGAATATGGTTGGTGGAATCATATGTGATTTTCATTTATGTATTAATACTCTATAAACATGCATCATTTTTATATTCAGAAGAAAATTAGTAACTACATTTAAATGTGCATTATAAAATGCTTAAAAATATTTTGGTATAATTTAAAATGAAAGCTTAGTATGTAAATATTAAAAGAATAAAATGTTTTGTTTCAAGTAGATTATTTTTCTGTGAAAGACACATTATGAGGAATTGTAGTTAACATCTTCAGCAATATCATCTAAATGTAGTTGAAAGGGGGACATATATTACCTAAATTATAATATTGTGTCTTATTATAAATAGAACTAATTTCATAATATTTTTCTCCTATTAAAATTTGTTCATAATTTCAATGCAATTGTTATCTTAAACACTAGTGAATTAATGGGAAGAATGTCCTTTATACCTTTCTTACAAGTCCTAAGACATGCTTTTTTAGAAATAAAATTATTTTCATTCCCTCCACATCCACTGTACTTAAATGGGCGGCATTTCCCAATGACTGAATTGTAGTAGAATCGGCTCTCATTGGCTTGACACAATCCTCTGTCTGCTGGAGTCAGACACCAGGAAGGACCATGATATTCTAAGAACATCAAGAAAACATGGTAAATTATATATGATAGTTAATCTGAAACTTTCATATTTATTGATTATTTATTCTCTTATAGTATATTTATGTAAAACAGTAATCTGAATAATAAAAGTAGTACTCAGTGAAATTCATGTATTTCAACTCCAGGAAAATGCTTTACTAATCACCAACTGTCCACTACAGTAAGACCTATCTCTAATAAATAAAAAAGTAGATATATTTGTTAAAGAGAAGTACTTTGCTGACTCTTCATAATGTAAAAAACTAGCTGTACATAATAGACAAACCACTATTCAAAAATTGAACTTATAAAAATTTGTTAACCATATTCACTTTAACAAATTATCAGTTTACACATCATTTTTGTTCATGAATGTTCAACTTCGGGAGGAAAAAAGTCCTGATGAGCAATCCTTATTCATTGAATGACATCACTGAAGCTGAGGAAGAGTAGTTGTTGTTTTGTTTTTTGACTAACGTTCTAAATGATGTAACATAATCACAATTTAAAGCATAGGAACTCAGGTGTAGCAAATTTCAACTTTAAGCTTCAGAGAAGGATCCCTGAAGAGATGGTTTGATTTAGTAATAAAGTTTTCTTGTGAATCGAAGCATCAGTTCTCGATGAGTTAGATGTTTTTGCAAAGGAAGGAATATTGCTAAAGCCAGTAAGATAGAACATTTACAGGTTTAAACCAGGCAGACAAGCTGGTCTGTCGATGGGACCAACTACTTTAGAAACCGAAGAAAGAAAATACAACCAGGATAATAAAAGGATCGCTCATTTTCTTAAGGTAAAGTAGAGAAATAGTTTCAGTACAATGGTAGTTTTTAGCTCTTTGGGGAATTCCTGTGAGGGGAAGCTGGTACTCCAGCAGCAGACTTAAACCGCTTAATATTAGTAAACCAATACTGCAGGCAAGTTGGTAGACGGTGAGAAATCAATATAAGAAAACTTTAATGGCTTTGCCAAATTGTGAGCTGTGGCACAGCAAATGCAGACAAAGATGGTATACTAATATACAAAATCGGCAGAAAATAGAACTTTGAGGAATCCAGCCAATGAAGGCAAATAGGTTGGGCAGAAAGCTATAAGTGGTCTGATGACAAGTGAACCCTAGATGAAAGACTATAAAAGAAATAAAATGAAACAATTTGAGGGGAAAATGCAGAAATTATTTGATCTAATCTGAATTAATGAACAATAATCCTAATTAGACGTGAAAAAATAAGAATCTGCATTTACCTCCTGCCTTCTTGATAATTTAAGTGATTAGAGTGTCTTGATATAATGGCTCCTATAATAAGAGAAATTCCGGAAAATAGGAGTGGGAATACTATAGAAAGAATATACAAGACATTTTAGAAAGATGAAAATTCTGTGTCAAAATTCAAGAACTGTAATCACCTAAAGAATATTGTATAATTTAGGTCTTTGATTAGGTCTATAAACACTAATTTTTTTAAAAGAAGACCTTTGGATCTATAAAACTAAAACATTCAAAATCATGTAGTCTAATTTATCTTCTATGTCATCCTATTTGGGAGTTATAGTGCATGATTATTGCCATCATAAATCAAAATTAAAATGTTATTTGGTGAGAATGTATGCTTAACTTTCTAGAAACTGTTCAAGTCTCCTGTCTCCAGTAATGGTTTATGTAAGAGGAATTTTCTAACAGTATAGTAGAGATATACTGTAATTGAGCCCTACTATTGTGCAAACTTTTCCAGTGTCTATGCTCTGGATTCTCATTAACCCAGAACCTAGAATATGAGATGGTTATCAGTTGCTACCACTTCTATCTCCATGAGCTTCCAAAGTCATCACCTGTATTCAGAAACAAAAGAAGTACTCCTCAAGCAATTAGCCTAATTTGAGAAACAGAGAAAATTGCTATTTTTTTAAATTCTCAGCAAGCACCCACAGATACTTCATAGCTGATATAGGAGTATGATGATATGACTTATACCTCGATTTCACTTTTGCATTTTGTATATAAGATTTATTAGCCCACAGTAAGTTGAAGATAATATATATAGATGTACCTGTAAGTTGTATACTTCTTTACACATGTTGATTATTATGTCTTAATAGTAATGCTCTACCTAAAGTTCCTTATTCCAGGACAGAGAGAATTTTCTGATGACATGAAATAAATTCATCCTTATTTTCCCTTAACCTGTAGTAAACCTGGCCCCATAACCAAATCAAGGCTATTTCAAAATGAGAACAAGCTAGACTGGTACATCTGGGGCTACAATACTTAGACTGAAGATAACAATGGAGAAGGCTCTGAAACCATGGAGGATATACTACCAGTTTGATGGGGAGAGGTACCCTAGCTTCTGTCTTCCTTTGGTCACTGAGTCTTCCAACAATGTCTGCCACTCACCAAATCTACTCAACAGCCAAGGGAAAGAGTACAATATATGTATGGGACAGTGCAAGAAGAAGGCAGGGGGATTAGTTTGAAGGCAAACAGATAGTTGACCAGCACAGATGCCATTAGAGAGGTTCATAGCTGTTCATCTATTTCACTTTGTTTGCCCTGATTTTAATCACTACCTGCACAGATTATCAAATACAACTCACTTTTGACCCAGATAATTATTGTGGTTTCTAACACTAAAAATACAAGTATTTTGATAGTGGGTTAAAATTTGAAATTAATTACTAAGAATGTATTATAGTTAACTTGTAAAAAAGTCTTTAATACTATAATTATCAGTTGTGGAGTTTTTATAAGGCCATTATTCTTCAGAACATGAATTATACTTGTATGTAAACTAATTCATTTCTCCTAAAATCATTTGAACTCTAAGTAGCTAAGACTATCATTGGATCAGGGCACCCGGGTGGCTCAGTTGGTTATAGCATTCAACTCTGGATTTCTGCTCAGGTCATGATCTCGGGGTTGTGAGATCGAGCCCCATGATCTCGGGGTTGTGAGATTGAGCTCTACACTGGGCATGGAGCCTGCTTGGGATTTTTTTCTCCCTCTCCCTCTGCCCCTCCCCATTCCCTTCTCTCTCTCCCTCTCTAAAAAAGACTATCATTAGATTGCTTTAACATAGACAACGACAATATGATTAAAATAATGAAGCAGATGGTTTCTCAAGGACATTTTTAGCTCTAACATTTTTTTGAGTCCTTGATTATCATCCAGTTCTATCTCTAACGGTGAGGAAATTGAAGTTCTTGCACCTCATGAGGAGATAAGCTTGACGGTTTTCAATGAACATATGTATTCTAGATAAACATAGGCACTCACCTATTCAAAATCCAGACAATGATATCTACAATGAAAGAAAATATAAAGGTTTTGAAGTAGTTACACAATGAAATTTTTTTGGTCTAGATTTAATTATTCACAGGTATTTAAGATAGAATAAAAAGACACTAACCTGACTTCTGTTCATTTTCCAAAGGGAATTTAAAAACCAAATGCATTCTGTCTTGATCTCGCCATTAATAACAAGTTGGATAGCTTCCATTTAGAGGGTACATGATAGGTTTCAGAATTCAGGATCCATTTATATTCTGCCAGGAACTGCCATGATCTAGTATGACTGCTAAACTGAAGGTGGCACTCCAAAATCAGTTTTATATTTAAAGTGGTTTATGTAAATTTTCTGAAACTTATACTGTAAACTTTAAATTTTATAGTCCCTTTGAATCCTTACCATGGTGTCTTTCTGTTCCCATTTTATATAATATTTAGGCTTTTATTTTACCAAACAATTTAGGATTTATGAATTACCCCATCACTTGCTGAGAAATTTTTTGTCTTCTGAGATTGTTTTAGGGAATTGAATAATAAATCTTTCCTTTGAATAACACATTCTTTTTTCCCATAATTTTCTAGTAAAGAAAACTATAAATATTTTAACTTTCTAATTATAACTTATCATTGTAAGACACTGAATTAATACAAAAGTATAACAAATATAAAACAAATGTTCTCAATAATTTGACCCCTGTCCCTTAACCATTATCAATGCTTTATTGTATATTTTCCTCCAAATTTTTTGCCTAGGCAAACATATATTAGCATACTATTGTTTCTTTTTATACTTGATAACATTTTGTGAATGTTTCCGTATTCGTATATATTTCATTTTTAATATGTACAGTGTTCATTTCTTCAATTGACTACAGTACATTTAGTCAACCCATTACTCATGTGGATGTAGATTATTTTTTTCAATTCCAGATTAATGGCTCATGAGCATCCTTGTACACTAGTTCAGATATTTCTAAAGATCTTTCTAAAATTAGAATTGTGTAAAAGCTATACTCAATTTGTAATTTGGTGGATGCTGCTGAATTTTCTACCAAAAGCTTATATAAATTTATACTTCACAATGATGTTTAAAAGTACCTAATCAATTACTTAATAAAATGTGCACCTTACTGCAATGCATTTATTTGTATTCACTGTTCTCTCCTCATACCCACAAAAGTAGATGATTACTATAGAGATGTTTTTATTAGGTAGGGAGCTTAGCAGTTCTCAAGGTTGCAACGCCCCAAAACAGATACTTTTATGCTGAGCTTCTTCTATACTGTTAGGGATTCTCTAGTAGCTACTTTCAGTCTGTATTTTATTTACTTCATGATGTGGTAGAGAACAAAGATAGCAAAGAAATATGAAAAGGAAATATGCTAGAATGTTGACAGTGATTGTCTCTGTGAAATGCAAATATGGCCAATTGTCTTTTTCTTTTCTATTTTTTTCAATTTATCTGCTATTATAATATTCAAATTATAAAATAAAATATATAATGTTAGAAATAGGATTATATAATCAAAATATTTTTTGATTCACCCCAGAGTCCTGGGGTCATAAGGAAAAGGCTAGAGATTGGAATTTGTTTGTGGTTAGAAATGGAGAGTAAACCTGTCACCTGTAAGTATACTATTTACAGATAGTAAATCTGTACTATAGAAAAAGCAGCATCTCCATTCACTAACATGGGAGAGTTGGCATGAAATGGGCAGAAACTGACATTCTATATTGAAGGAAAAACAGCAGGGAATGGGAATATTAGTACGGTGGAACTTTTTTCTTTTTTCTTTTGTCTATGTGTACAGTAACTTAGCTGAGGTTGAAATGTAAAAAGCAGGCTTCTAGGACATCTGAAACTGAAAGGTCATGGGGGAATAGACTGTAAGACCCCTTGCCCCAACAGGGAAGCCTCCACAGATTAAAACAGAAGAGAAGTGGTGTAGATATCTATTGGGTTGGATTTCTTTGTCTGGATACTGACTCCATGGGCAGAGTTCACAAAGTTATCTTTATCCAGGGATTTTTCTAAATAAAGCCATAAAGCAAGCAATACATGGTAAAACTATAAACTAGGAAGCTGTTATAAGTATAATTTATCCTAAGATAATTGTCTTATAATTAGAAAATTTTTTCCTTAAGCCATCTGCAAAATTGAAAACCCTGTAAGATTTTAGTAAAAGGTGAAAATTAACACTTATTTATTCCCTTGATCAGCTTTTAAGGAAGAATGAAATTTTAACAAGTGGAAGAGATAGAGGGGGAAATGGGTGAAGGAAAGCACAAAAGTCAGAATATTCCTAGTGTGGGACACTTTGCAAACTCCAGGCTATCTGAAAAACAGAGTGCATGGAGAGTATAGTGGGATGCAGGATTGGGAGAGTAGATTTAGACCAAATTAAGAAGGTTTCTGATTACTAATATACCTGGATTTTATGATATACACATTAATGAACAACTGAAAGTATTGAAGGATGAAAAAGTTCTGCTCTTTCGTGATGCATGAAGCAAGCTCAGCCAGGCATGTGTAGGCTGAATCCTGCAGGAGACTTGCAATAAAGGAGAATATAAGATGACCCTAACTGAAGCAGGTATAGTGGAAATGAATAAAATTAAGTACCACATTGACTGTGAGCAGGGAGAGAGGTAGAGAGAAGATAATTCTGGTATTTTTAGACTGATTGACTTAGAAGATGGAATATTTTTAATATATTATGAAATAGAATTATAGTATGAAATATAGTCATAACAGTTTCATAATTTATAATTTTATCATGGCTTTCTTTCATTGTAGCTTTACTTAGAAAAATCCCTGAATAAAGATAGAATTGTGAACTATGCCCATGCATTAGCCAGCATCTAAACAAATAAATCCAAGATGTTCGATAAAAGATAGAACACAGGTTTAGAAAAAGACAAAATTTTAATTTTGACACCCTTCAATGGAAATACAATATCATGACTCTGTCCCCCCACAACACTTGTGCAGCTGTCTTAGCATATAGTGTAGGCATTGACGTCATCCTTGTATCTATCCCCTCACCCCATTTCACAGGCATGCCTGTAAAGAACAACACCATCTTTCTTATTTATTATTCACAGACTCCCAGTCCCTGTGACAATTCCCATCATATAGGAGCCGCTCAGTATTTGTTGAACTGAACTGGCATTAAGAAGTATAATGGATTTGCGCCTCAGGTCATAAGATAAAATTAGAAACACAGGTTTACAAGTCCTCTGATTAGAGAATACCATCCAAAGACACAAAATATGTATTGGTGTTTTATAATTACGTTTGAATTTTAGAAGGGCTTTATTTTATTTCAAATAATCATAGTATTAAGTGTATTGAATGAAGATACTTCAGATCAAGGTTACAGGCTTTAGTTATATTTAAAAATGATCACTAACAAAATGTATACAAATAATATCCCTGATTATTTTTTCCTGCTATAAATTTCCATTGACACTGGGTAATCATTAAAACCTTCAAATATTAATACTTTTCAGCCCTTATTGTGTGCTAAACATAGGGATAAGAATTTTATATATGTCATCATAATCATCAAAAATTTTATGAGCTATTACTTTCCACATATAACAAATGAGGAACATGAGGCCAAGAGTTGTGTAATTCTTTCAAGGCCACAAAAAGTTGGCAAATAGCAGGACTGGAATTTAAACCTACATCTTTCCTCCCATAAGCCAGTGCTCTTCACCATTATGATGCATCCTCTGAAAACTACTAGAAAATAAAAATAACTGAGCAAAGACAATTTAATAATTATCAGGTAAAGAGAAAGCTGTCACAACTTTCCTTTTATATCCAGTTTTCAAATTCTCTCTTCTTAGGTTCAGAATGTCTTCTATACTTCTTACCCTAAGTTACATGCATGAAGTTGGAGTTTATCAAGTTTGAACAGGAAAAAGGTATCTAATCCAAATAGGCCATCAAATGAAGAAACTGGAAACAAGTCTTGGGAGTAAGAGTGCTGAGCCAAACAGTATTTGAAGAGCCCAAATATTTAAAGGCAAGAATTATTGTGTTTGTATATTCAATCTGGGCTGATTCTAGAAATAATAGACCAAAGTTCCAGGTGTTTGTATACTCTGTGATCATATTTGCATGGGCCAGTCAGCTATCCATTTAATAGCAATAAGATGTGACAGAAGACTAGAAACCACATTCCACCGTGTCCCTAGAAAAGATAGAGGTGGGACTTTCCTAATTAATACATTTTATAATAATGCTTTTCAAACCTATTCCTGCAAAGATTGGTCATTATTCAAATAGAAGTAAGGTAGAGAATTAAAACATAGAGTAGCACAGGCTTTTCTAACCTCTTCCTCATTCCTAACCTGCTTTATAGCAGTAAATACCAAATTCATATAATAATAGGGATGTGCCATCTAAAATCAGACACACAGATCAATGGAATAAAAAAGCTCAGAAATAAACCCAAACTTAATATGGTCAATTTATCTATGACAAAGTAGGAAAGAATATACAATGGGGAAAAGACAGTCTTTTCAATAAATGGTTTTGGGAAAACTGGTCAGCTACATGCAAAAGAATAAAAGTGCACCACTTTCTTTATCATATATAAAAATAAACTCAAAATGGATTAAAGACCTAAATGTAAGACCTGAAACCATAAACTCCTAAAAGAAAACATAGGCTGTAAACTTTTGGACATTGGTCTTACCAATATTGTAGGAGTTTGTCTCCTCAGGCAAAAGCAACAAAAAGCAAAAATAAACAAGTGGGACTACATCAAACTAAGAAGCTTCTGCACAGAGAAGGAAACAACAAAACTGAAAGGCAACCGACTGAATGGGAGATGCTATTTGCAAATGATGTATCTGAAAAGTGGTTAATATCCAAAATATATAAAGAACTTGTACAATTCAACACCAAAATAACAATTCGATTAAAAATGAACAGACGACCTGAATAGACATTTTTCCAAAGAAGACCTACAGATGGCTAACAAATATATGAAAAGAGGCTTAACATTACTAATCCTCAAGGAAATGCAAATCAAAACCACAATGAGCTATCTATCACCTTATACCTGTCAGGATAGCTAGTATCAAAAAGACAAGAAATAACAGGTGTTGGTAAGAATGTGGAGGAAAAGGAACCTTCGTGTGCTGTTGATGGGAGTGTATATTGATGCAGCCACTTTGGAAAACAATATGGAGGTTCCTCAAAAAATTAAAAATAGAAATACCATATGATCCAATAATTCCACTGCTGAGTATCCAAAGAAAGCAAACACACTAATTTGAAAAGACATAGGCACCCCTATGTTCACTGCAGTGTTATTTACAATAGCCGAGATATGGAAGCAGCCCAAATGTCCATCAATAGATGGATAGATAAAGATGTGGTGTGTGTATACACACATATACACACACACACACGCACATATATACACCCAATGGAATACAATTCAGCCATAAAAAAAAATGAGATCTTGCCATTTGTGAGACCATGGTTGAATCTAGAGGGTGTTATACCAAATGAAATAAGTCAGAAAAAGACAAATTCCATATGATTTCACTTATATTGGAATCTAAAAAACAAAACAAGAAAACTTATAAATACAGAGAACAAAATTGTGGTTGCAAGAGGGCAAGGGGATGGAGGAATACTCAAAATATGTAAAGATGATCAAGAGGTATAAAGTTCCACTTATAAAATAAGTCATGAGGGTGTAAAGTACAACATAGGGAGTATAATCAATATTGTAATGACTTTGTAGGGTGACAGATGGTAACTAGATTTATGGTGATCATTCTATATTACATATAAATGTCAAATCACTTTAATTAGACCCCTGAAACTAATACAATATTGTAGGTTAACTGTACTTCAATTAAAAAGTGCCATCAAATTAGTATTGTTAAGGCATTTGTTTGTAGCTTGTATTCATTTGTGAATAAGTTTTGATTGATAGTTGTATAATGATCAGATATATAATGAGATACAGTATTTTACTTGTTCATATACAATCAGTGTCATACAAAATAATTTGATATACAAATTAGAAGTCTGTGGGTTTTTTTTCTTTTAAAAGTATCTGTATATTCAAATTTCAGAAACACTTCTCTGGAGGAATCTCATACTGGGGCAAAAAAAATGTATCCTTGTTAAAAGCAGAGATGGTCCAGGAAGAAAAGGATTAGCAAAAGTAGTCAGTGGTCACTGCAGGTGACTGTATCTGGCTGGCAGCAGTCTTGGCAGAGGGGAAGTGCTACATTTTTGTTTCTCACCAGCTCTGGTGTCAGGAAGTAGAAGGTCTTAGGGATCCTCTCCACAAGTTACCTATTTTTAGAAAGCCAGCTTGTCAGAAAATCAGTGTATGAGGCACCAGATTCATATTTAAATTAGGAGGGAATATCTATGTTTCTGGGTCTGAGAACACATTATGAAAAACAGGATGCTTTTGTGGGACTATTTAAGTGGGTTTTTGATGAAGTGGGGTTTTTCAGAATTGTTGACAGTGCTAGTGATTAACCGTGGAACTCCTTAGATTATGGGGGATATTTTCTTTGCAGAAACTTTCCGTGGTTGTAATGTGTAAGCAAATCTTCAACAAGAGGCCAAATAGGCGACAATGTTTTCTTGCAAATCTATAAATTAATTGTATCAGTGATGGTGTCTGACTTTCAGGCAGTTTATATAACATCTCTTCCAAAAGGCCAACGATCACCAAAAAATTTTTATAAGATATATGTGTATGTATGTGTGTGTTTATGTTTTATGTTTATGTTTTTCTTTTCTCTCCATTTTTTTCACATGTATATGGAATCCAACCAGTAGGTTATACATTGAATACAGTCAGGAGAGAGAGAGAGAGCCTCAAGTACCCAAATGGTTTGCAGAATGATACTTAATCATTTTCCCTTGACTTAGTGGCTTCCAGGAAGCAGTAAGGACTACGTCAAATATATAGGTGTTCCTTTTCTCTGTCAGAGACCAAGTACAAGACTGAGTTGCCAATAGGCTTTTGAAGTCTATCAGAAAATTTTGTTTTTCCAAAATATCATATAGCTGATGTAGTCCCAAGGCAGCTATTAAGAGTTGACATAGAGAAGTAAAGGCGCTATGAGAACCAAGAAAAGAAATCACTTTTTTAAAAAAGATTTATTTATTTGAGAGAGAGAGCAAGCAAGCATGAGGGGAGGGGCAGATGGAAAGGGAGAGAGAGAATCTCAAGCAGACTCCCTGCTGAGCGCAGAGGCTGATGCAGGGCTCAGTCTCACAACCCTGAGATCATGACCTGAGCCGAAATCAGGAGTTGGATGCTTAACCGTCTGAGCCCCCCAGGTGCTCCAAATCACTTTGTTAATCAATGGGTCAGGTCCATTCAAAAAGCCCAGAATCATATGAAACTGACGAATCATAAAATTAACCCCTGAAATTAATAATATACTATATGTTAACTAAATTGCATTTAAATAAACAATTACAGATAAATAAATAATTCCTTAAAAAAAAAAGCCCAGGATCAGTATGAACCCTTGAGAACATTAATTTTTCTTTGATAGACTTTTACCAATGAGCTCCATTGAGAGGACTATGTTAACTATGTGCACATAAATATTAAAACTTTATTAATGGTATGCTATCAGAGGTATCACATATACGATATAAAGCAGAAATATTAACATGTGCATAAAATGCTACCTTATCCTAAAATGGACATGGATGAATGAAGGCAGAAGGTGGTCAGAAGGACTTGATAAGTATGATCAACATTCTTCCAACTATCATTTGTTCTTTTATAACTGTGGATCACAGAATTAATAAATAAAAAATGTGAGCCACCTGTCCCATGCGTAACACTGATCTGAATACAAACAAGGGAAGATCTACAAAACATAAAACATTGGTCTCTTTCCTCAAAAAACTTGTAATCTAGTCAGTGAGGCAGAGCTAAAACACCATCAACTAATATAAGCATTAAGGGAATCAAAATAGGAAGCCAGGAGAAAGGAAGAGGAAGAAGACTTCCTTGTGGGGGTGAAAAGGCAGCTTACATGAGGAGGGCCAGTGAATTTTAGGAAGGAGAAACCAAACAAAACATCAGGAGCCATAAGAATGGATAATTTGTGTTTACTAATAACAGAGTAGATAAATTCTACTTAATGACAATGTCTATTCGGAAGGGACAGAAAAATCTTGTATTTAGTGAGACAAAAATCTGGACTAGTTAGAGGGCCAACAGATAATGCAGACAAATCTAAGACAAGTGAATGAGGCTAAATTAACACAGAAAGAATGTATCTGTTAAGTTTTTAATTTATTTTTCTGTAAAGCAAGAGAAATACATAAACTTGCTTGATTAAAGATACTCTAACCCTAATATAATGGATGTATGAAATTAGGACAGCAATGTCAAAAATGTTATATCTAATACATGTCATATATGACTCTCTTAGTCTCTGTCTTTTTCTGTCTCTCCATATACACACATAAGCACATATACATACATATATATGCATGTGTCTATATACATACATATAGCAAATGTTTTCTTTAACATGTCTGATATATAACTATTTATTAATGATTATTGATATAATGATTATTATGGCTTCAAAGCCCCATGATACTTCTACATGACAATATTCTCAACTTGTTTCTACTAAACACATTTGAATTGTGTAAGTTTCCATATATGTATCAATTTAGGTCTATTGTCATTTCCCTTTGAAAGGTTAATTATAGTTTTGTGACTGTATGTGTACTGATGGACTTAGTTGAATAAGTAGAGATCTTATGAGTGTCTGAAACATCAACTTCTGCAAAGAAGAACTTACAAAGAGTTGTTTTGCAGGTTAGAAACTAAGGCCTGGGAAGTTAGGGGTATTGCTCTGAATCCCACAGGTAATGATAATGAGTAATATTTCCATAGCATGGAATAGGTATCAGGCACCATGCTAAGTGAGCCATGTATATTGACTGATTTTACCTCACAACAAAACCTATAAGGTGAGTACTATATTATTACCATCCTCATTTTACAGTGGGAAATAAGGTTCAGAGAGGTTAAGAAGTAACTCAAGGTTGCACAGCTAATAAGTGGAAGTACTGGAATTTGAGCCCAACTCTTCAGGCTCAGAGTCTTTTATCTACTATACTGTAGTGCTAGTCACAAGGGAAAAGTCAAGAAAAACTAATTGTGGTAGTTTTTCATTCTGAAGATTGTGTACAGAACTACATATGTTTAGAGGGATTGTTTTAGGATGATTTCTCTCACACATGTAGTGAAAACAAACATTTATTTTACCTATATGGATATACTCATCAATTCAGCCAATCCAAACTCAAATACTTTGCTCTCACTTGTACATATGGATGTGCTTACAAAAGATTTTATAAAAATCTCTTTAAGGAAGAGCAAGCCTCAATCTTTGAGATACCTATATAGCCTACTAATAAGGAAATCTGGAAATAAACAGAGAAAATTAAACCTAGATTGCACTTGGTAAGCATTCAAATATTTTCAGTCAAGAGGGCTCACTGGAAAAAAAATTCTCAAGCTTATATGCAATATCATGGTAGTTAAGAATAAACAGCGAACAAAACTTCTAAAAGATTTCTTTCCTATTATCATGAAGAGAAACATTAAAATTATATTTACAAATATTCTCCTTCATAACAATAGCATAATCTAGCTATATTTTTGGAATATTCCAATACTCTAAGGATTGTTATTTAACGGAAAGAATTTTAAATGAATGCTATCCTATTTTTATTGTGGGGTATGTTATTATTCCTATGCACTGAATCAAAATTAAAACGATTTACATCTTTTCAAAAGAACCTAATGCAGAGAAGCTTATACATTTGCTAAAACCTTGAACCCCAAGGTTTTACATAAGCATAGAATCATATTTTCTTAAATTATAGTAAAATATATTAATATAATTGCAAGCACTGACAGATGTAATTATTTTTGAGCTGGAATATCAACAGTGTCTTCATAGACCTCAGCAAAAGCCTTTGGTGGAGTAGGAAAGGGATAGTCTGGGTATAGGAAAAGTAGGGGCACAATTGCCTTCTGACATTATGCTACTTGGATGAGGTCGAGGAGGGCTCATCTAGGTCTTAGTGAAGAGGGATGGCTGAATTTCCACCTTCTGCCTCTTGGATGGGGTGGACGAGGGATCAAGTAGATCTTAAAAAGAGTGAGGGCACAGCTTCATCGTCCCCCTTTTCATGTTAGCCACTCTTCATATCAAACTTCCTATAGTAGCTATTGCAACATTATTTCATGCTTTAACTTAGGAATGTTACAAAACAAAAGAATGAGAAATGAATACTCCTAGAAAAAGAAGAAAAGGGGTCAAATTGGCTAGAGAAATTTAGGTTTTGAGGGAAATATATACAATAAAAAAATAAAATAATTCTCTAGACAAAGAAAGGAGGAAGATTTTCCCTAATTTTAAATGCACTTACTATGAAAGAATTAAATGTCTATTGTTTTCAATAAAAATCCGTTTAATCTTATTTTCTTTTAGATTCATGTTGTGAATTTTTACTGTTTCCTTAGTTAATAATTTACTGTTATAACCATTTGTTTGTTTTTTATACTCTTCATTGTGCAACTATATAAAAACTTAGGACATTTATCAGACAGTATTTAAAACTCATTTACTTTCTCACACATATTTTGTCTCCTTTCTATTTTGGCAGTGTGTGTGCCAAAAATCATGACTTTTATACTTGATAAAACTTTAAGGCAAAACTTTCTTCTTACTCCATTCATTATAATGACAAATGAATATAGATCTCTATCTGAATTAGTAAAGCAATCCAAACAAAAAATATTGAAACATATTGAAAATTGATTTCATGCATTTATTTTATTAGTAGATATATTGTATCACATGTCTCTTTAAACCCATTAAGTTTGTCATTCTAAACTTTCACATCTTTCACACAATAAGATTTAGCATGCTTTTCAACATGTGATACTTAACTGGATAAAACAAAATGTCACTGAAAGACACAGGGCTGAAAGGACACAAAGAAACAATGCAATGAAATTACTTAATTTCACAGATAAATCAGAACTACAAAGCTATTTATTATCATTATTACAAACAAAGTAGTGTTTAAAAACTCGACTCAAATTCATCTGGCATTGAATTCATTGCTCTAATTATAGAATCCAATCTAAGGACCTGAAGGCATTTGAATATACCGTTTTCAAACTCCCTCTGAAATTCTGCATGCCGTTCATGACATCTCAAGTGCTATTAGAACACTGCTCGAAGACCTGCAGTTTAGGGACTCTCATTCCTATGGTACCCACTGATTTTTTAAGACCTCACATTAAAAAATAAACACTTTACAGAAAGAAACTTATACTTTTAGATTTCACGAATCAATCCTGATTCTTCGGTGGAGTTGAGGGAAATAAGGAAGGGTAGGGATGTGGGGAGGAGGGGGGTGAGGGATGTATAGAACTTAATTTTTCTTTCACATGATAGTGCTACAAGTACTGAGAGCATATATAATGTTCCCTCTTTGGATCTCACATCTCCTTGCACTTGTCCAGGCCTTCTGTAAACATGTTTCCAGTTCTCTTTGTGGCCTCTAAGGTATGGCATTCAGAGCTGAAGCAAAGCCCTCAGACATGATCAGGTCAGTGTGGCACTGAACTTGATATTTACATCCTTCATTCCAGATAGGGAATAGTCAACATGTGCAGCTTTAAATCCATTTGGGCAGAACTTCTGTCTGCTGTTTGCTTGCTTGCTTATTTGTTTGTGTAAAGAGAGATGCTCAAAGACTTTCTGATTCTGATTCCCACTGGATTCTGACACACGGCTGCTGTGGAGAACCCCTGCTCCACACACTGTCTCTTTTTACCCTGGGGCTACAATTTTAATAGCTACAGAACTCTTTCAACTCATGTCAACTTTACATTTGAAACTTTCACTTGGACTGCTTCGAAGTGAGATCTCCAATTCGTGAATGAGCACATGTGATTTTTAAAATTTAGGTTGGACCTTATATTTATCCTGTTAACTTTCAGCTCTCTCAGTTGTTTTTAGCTGCCCAGATATTTGTAGTTTCCGGTTATGTTTTACAATATTTTTACTATTTTCCAGCTCTGCATTTTTGTGGGCATATTTCCTATATGTTTGTTTAAATTTGGTAAATACATTGACAGGGAATAGCCCAGAAAAGAATTTTGCAGAAATCCAAAAGACAGTTCTCTTCAGAGTGACATAACCTTTGGTGGTGGTTATTCAACAAATTCCTAATTTGTCCTGTGACTAAACACCTGAGACCTTGCCCAATGCCGTGCTCAGTTAAAGAGCACTTTACTGCCTTTGACTCAATGCTGCCATTATAATAATTTACCATCAGACATTGATGCTGATAATTCTGAGCATTATTTTATAAGATAAATTTGGCATAGAGTTAAATATCATAGGAAAGTTTTCATATGATATACAATCAGAAGTCTCCTTCAAAGCATACTTTAAAATAGAGGAAAATTATCACCCTAATGGGATTGAAAGACAAACATTTTGAATCTCAGTATTTCAACACACCTATTATTAGAGAACAAGAGCTATTTTTTTTTTAAAAAAAGCAAGGTTCTAATATACATTCCACTTCTATTATTACCAAAATATTTTTCTGGGAGCAATTTAAAAAAAAATAGATTCTTACCAAAAAAGCTGGGAGCCTTGGTAGGCTGGGGAGTGATGGAATCATTATTCACAGAATCAGGCGGGGACACAGTATTCGTAACATCAAGCGTTGTCAGACTATTCACAGGACTAAACGGTATTGTACTACCCGAAGACTCAGGCAGTACTGTATTATTCACAGCTTGTTCCAACTTAAGATCATTCACTGGAAAAAAAAATACAGCCAATTAAAATACAACATTGTCATAAGTTCATAATTATACACACAAAGCAAAGCACAGCGGTTGTGTTAAGAAGAGTAGACATCGGGGTGCCTGGGTGGCTCAGTTGTTAAGCGTCTGCCTTCGGCTCAGGTCCTGGGATCGAGCCCCTCATCAGGCTCCCTGCTCAGTGGGGAAGCCTGCTTCTCCCTCTCCTGCTCCCCCTGCTTGTGTTCCCTCTCTCACTGTTTTTCCATCAAATAAATAAATAAAAGCTTTAAAAAAGAAGAAGAAGAGTAGACATCTATGGACACCAGGGTGGCTCAGTCCATTGAGACTTTTGATTTTGGTTCAGGTCATGATCTCATGGGTCTTGAGATGGAGCCCCCCACTGGGCTCTGCACTCAGCGGGGAGTCGGTTTCAAGATTCTCTCCCTCTGCCCCTCCCCCAGCTCATGCGCACATGTACGCGCACACACACAATCTCTCTCAAATAAATAAATCTTTAAAAAGGAGACTTCTAGAAATTTTATTCACATTGCTATGTTAAATTAATGAACAGTAAATCTTTATATTTATACATATTGTTAGTAAGATCATATTTCTGTGAGTAACTTTGTAGTTCTTGGTCAAAAAAAGGTAACAGTTAAAGTTCAGGGCATCCTTTAATAAATTTCACGGTCAGGTA
Source organism: Halichoerus grypus (assembly GCF_964656455.1). NCBI lineage: Eukaryota > Metazoa > Chordata > Mammalia > Carnivora > Phocidae > Halichoerus > Halichoerus grypus. The sequence goes on from NC_135715.1 coordinate 148,232,137, forward strand.
AAACTGATTGATTTTAGGTGGTAGGTTCCAAAGAACTATTTGTCCTCAAATTGTTATAAACCTAAGGGATTTCAGCAGCCCTATTCTTATGCTTACATTGTACTAAAATTCTCAGGAAAGAAAATTAAATAATGTAACCTAAAATAAATCTATGGAAATAAGTTCCCCTATACATTTCTTAATTTTCTGTTTCTTTTTTTTTTTAAGTTAACACAGTGACTGATTTTTATCAAATTTAGTGGATGCTACTGTATCTTCATCTGTATGGCTGAAACAAAAATCTAGGTAAACTTGAACATCCTTTAAGTTGCCTTATTTTTTAAAGAATGCCTGTAAATGAAGTAAAATGAGATGGGAAATAAACTTACCTAAACTCTCACAGGTTTGCTTGCATTGATCCAGTGATTCAAAGTTGTTTTGATTGCCAAGGCACCCACCGTACTTGAAATCTTCACATTTCTTTGACTCATTGTTATAAAAATACCTAGTTATATAACCTCGACAGACTCCACTGTCTTCCCCCAAAAAGCAGTAATCTGGCTTTTCTGGAAATTATAAAAATGTCAGAAAGCAATATACTTTTTTGTGAATAATTGAATTACGCTGATTAAATGTACAAAATAACCAAGTTGAAGTTATTTAAGGAGTAAACATGAAAAGTTAAAGATACAAGGTAAAAACGGAACTTTATCCACAACCGCACAATATTAAAATTGTCCACTATGTCTATTGTGACATTTAGAATAAGGAAGATGTATCTATTGTCACACATTGTTGCTACTGGAGTTTCAAGTTCTAAATTTCTCATCATGAATTAATCAACCATTTCAGGAATTGAAAGAGTAAAATATGTTATTTTACCCTTGGTTTGGAAGAAATATTCAAAAATTCATAATGTTACAAAATGTTATGGCAAAATTTTGGTTCAGTTATTTTTTTTAGGCGTACAGGCATTGACATTTAGGAAAGAAGTAGGAATATTTCATATTTTTCAGGTATAGGCTCCCATTAGGGAAAGAAGTGTAATGTGTTGCTTCATTACAATGGTTTCAATTTAAAAAATATTGGAGGAGAAGCTTTGAGGTGTGTGGAAGCTTTCATGGCTATTCTTAGAAGTTCCTGAATTCTTATTTTGGAATCTGTATTAGGTTAGCATGACATCCTCCACCAGTGTGTCTCTTGTTTTTCTTCTTCCTGGCATTGGAGTGACTCCAGCAGTGCAAAGGCAGAAAGGAAATACATGTTCAGGGATTGGAGAGGCTTTTGAAAAAAATCTAATGCCCATTCTTTGATAGTGCTCCAAACCAGATTAAACACAGCTGTCACAGAAATTGTGCTACTGTGATCTACATTACAGGCCTTGTCTACAGGCATACTCTGTAAAGAAGAGAATTAAACTTATTTTCAAAATTATGATTGCAAGATATATGGGGCTTAAATTGGGGAAAGCTCCAATTTCCCCACTTTTTCCCTGCAACTGTATTATCAGAGTGGCAAAAATGAACTGTAGTATCCTTTTCCATTTTAAAGCAACCTGTTCTATCTCAGGGAAGCAACACTCGGGAGGTTACTATAAAAAAAGCATATATTTAATATTAATGATTTCTGCAACAGTTGCAAATCTTTGGAAAGGCTGATCTCCTATGAGAGCATTGTTTTATTAATAAAACATCCCATTTTAATGCAGTGTAAAATATCTATCTTCTATAACTTCTCAAAGTACCAATTTGAGAGTTTTGTTTATTGTTTATTGCCTCTTGTTTCTCAAGGTGAATGTTACTATTATCCCCATAGCAACAATTTGTGGTTAAGTGTAATTTATGGGACAAGGAAAAAAAATAATTCTTTAAATTTTTGTAAAACTTTTTTATAAGAGAATGAGGAAAAAATACATTCAATTGCTATTATTTCGATTTGTTTTGGCCTTAGTATGTACTTCTTATGAAATTTTAAATCATCTTAACAGAGAATATAAGAATTCTATGTTTAACAAAAAGGAGTAGGTAAAATATACTGCATATAAAGAATAGAAAATAATAAGAAATTATGCTGAGAAGTATAATTAAGAAATTGTGCAACTAGAAGTTGCTATTATTTATGAGGCTCCATCCTAGGACATAAATTTATTTTAGGACAAAGTTGAAATTGCACACTTGTAAAATAATTCCGCTTGGGCCTACAGTTTAAAATAAGGTTACAAATCAAGAAATTCATGCCCTATATTCCTCAGATAAAGTAACATTCGTACTAAATCTACATACACAATCCTTGCTCTAGACTGATGCTTGGTTAAAACACAGAATACAGATTTTAAGCTACAGACAAACTTCCACAAACCACATTAAGTTTTACTATTAACTTTTATTTGAGGCTGCATAATTGACAATTGTCTTAACCCAAACTATTTCAAAGAGGTTGTCTTTGTAACTGTTCCAAAAGCAAATCACAAAGTTAACTCGAAGTGGATATGTCTAGAGGTCTTTATTATGAATGGGTTTTGGCATCTGAACATTGTTTAACACATGTGAATTGTATTGATTAGCTTTATTCTCTAATTTCCATATGTAATATCAGTTAAGAATGAAGAGAAGAGGAACTCCTAACTAGGACACTAATTACATTATCTACCTTACTGCTCTCTCACTACCTGCTAAGCCAGGTGACTTTCCAACCTACCTCCCTGACTCTTGACAAATGTAATTCATTCAAGTTGCCTCTTGATCTTTGATCTTCCTTTGACAAAGCAAATCCCTCATCCTTGGGTCTCCTGCTTACTGTCATATCTCCTATAAATGCTGAAGTTGAACTCTACAGACTGGGGATTCTGGAGGCTTGGTGATCTCGCTGAGCAAAGCAAGGTAATGAACTCAGTAGGTTATAATCAAAATTTAGGAGACCTTATTTTGCTCTTGAATACTACCACTATTCTAGGATTAAGAAATCCATAAACCTACACAGAATGGAGAACATTTTTACTTTGTATCTAAGGAAATGTTATATTTTTTTCTTAATCAAGTTAGTGCCAATCTGACAAAACTCATAAAAAATGTAGATTTAGAACTTGTTAAAGGTAAAAGAGCTCTATTTCCCTGAATGTGCTCATTTTACAGTCAAGGAGTTCAAATAGCAGAAGTGATTCCTCTAGTTCGTAGCAGAGGTATGCCCCTCTGCATGCCATATTTGTTTTCCTCACACCTAGTAATTTATACTGTGCTTTATAATTTATAAGATTGTTTTTCATACACTGTCAGTTTTTGACTGGAGCCAATTAACTTTGGTAAAAATAAAATATTGCATTTTTGGAAAAATATCAATTAATATGAATTAGAAGAAAAAGAATGAATTCCAAATCATTAAATATACATTAAATATCATAATTTTATAGTAAATTTTATCTGCATACATTTTTTTTCCTAATTTCACATTTTGAAAAAATACCCTAACATTTAAATGTTGGTATTTCCTTTCACAAAGATACCATCTTTTACTTGGTGGATAAAACCCTCTATTGGTAAATATCCTGGATTCTTTGATACTACAGATAATGAATTTCATTTAATTGAAACATTGAACATTTCAGTAAAGATTAATTCAATTTTATAGAAAGCTATTTTAAAATTTGTAAATAAATACGTCCACTGATAGTGTTTGTACAATCTTTGCCACTGAATTTATTTTATAAATTTTGATTCAGTCTAGTAAGTCTTAAGTTTATCAGTCACAAAAGCATTCAACTCTTTCTCACACAATTAAATCAAAGTCAGAAAAATTAAAATACACTTTGAATTTTGTAACTCTTTCATTTCCCAAGTTAAATAATTTGATCCCTTTGTTCAGTATTTTCTCATTCAAATGTAGATGACATAAATGGTAATTGGACCAAGTCAGCTTCTAGACCTTTACTAAAAAGAGTGTCTTTCTTGATCTACTGATATATTTTTTCATGTGCTAATGTAACATGTTAATCAGAAAATTATTTTTAGCTAAAACCAATAAATAATTTAAATCATAAAAGCTATGTACACACACTAATGTTGACAAGAGCAATCACTTATTGTTAAATATCTCCATTTACTTCTGCATATAGACTTTGACAACTCAAAGACATGTATCAATTCAGGGAAATACTGGATATAACTTGCCAAAGATACAAAATGCTGAGATTATCAAGGGAGTAGAGATCTGAGAACTAACAGCATCTAAATTACTGTTCAACAGATGTTAAAATAGCATGTGCATGGCTGTGGAATTTGACTGATCTAATACTAAATATCATTCTGCATTAGAATGAGAGTAAATATAGTGTTTGAAGACTTCCATACCAAATATCATATATGTTATTTTAAATTTTTCATTATATCCCCTGAAATAAAACACCATTTCAAAGATTGTATGGATTTATGATGGAGTCCATATCAAAGAAAACTAAGAATTGAATTTCTAAGTGTCTTGCATAAATTCTAATTAGCATATAAATGAATGTTTACCTTTTTCTAATGTTGTCCCTGTCTTGGCCTGTGGATAAACTGCAAGAAAAAACAGTATGTGTGTCAATTATCAAAATTTATATAAATAAATTATATATAAATTTCAATTTAACAAACTAGGATGATGTATTTATTACCATTAAAATTGTTCTTATACATAATATCAATAAATAGCTTAAATTTCTTATTTTCTCTAAAGATTAAATAATTTTAATTTTTATAGATATGAGGCCATCTGCATTTTAACATAATAATGTCAAAACTGGTGTTGAAAGTTTCTAACACATTGACAAAAATAAGAATTCATGGTGAACTACATTTGCTATTCAAAACACCTATGATTGAAAAACATTAAGATAATGTGAAATATGAAAGTAATTCAAGCAGCATACTTTGCATATCTAATTTCTATAGAGACTTGGTAGTAGGGGTGGAAGAAACCAGAATTATCTCCTTTCCTGATTCCTTCCCCTGCTGCATTGTTTCAACCCAATCACAAGTTTTATTATTATTTCCAAGTACAGAAGAGAAATGAAGCAAAAGGTATCTGTGACATATTTTTTGGTTTAGCCTCAAAGAATTAATGGAATTTCTCCACTCAAAAACTAGAATGCTGCTTGTCTTTGACTCACTATATTCAAGTACGGATGCTAAGTTCTAATTTAAATGATAGGTAATGAAATTCAAATCAATATAATAAGTGAAGTTTTAATTTGCTCATGTAAACATTAGGAAGGCTGAGTGATGTTTGTTGTATAATCATGTTCTGCAGAGAAAAGCTTTGAGTCAAGGCAGTTTATAATTAGTTGTGTGGCCGGAGAGACAGGGGGTTGGGGGAATGAGTTGGCTTATATGCCCCTTTCAGTCAAAAATCAGCAGCTAGGTTATTCTTTGGAATATAAAATATCTTTGAAAGAGAAGGTAATGAGGCCTTTTTTAAAAGATTTTCCTATATTTTATTAAATAGTCTTTTTAAAAAGATATATATATATATATATATATAATTGTATTTTAAATATTAAGGAAACCTCAGGAGTCTTTCTCATTGTAAATAACCAACTGTCAATGTGTTCAATTAGATAGTGGATTGTCATAATAAGCTTATATTGAAATATTTTAATGTACAATTAATTTGTTACAGTTTTAATTTATAAGGGCAAAGAAAGAATATATACAGATAAATATTACATCAGACTAGAGTGCTAAATAATCATTTTTACTGTTTTGCCTACTGACGGTAGCCATTGGAAGGGAACATAGAAATGCTTGATTTCAATGTTCATGTAATATTAAAAGAGATAACTTGTTTTCTGATTCCATTCCAAGTTGGATTAATGTTAAGTAATTAACACATATTAAACAAAAAACAACCAAAAATTTTTCAAAATAATTACATTGATCTTGGCTAACTGTAAAATAATTAGGTTCTCAGCATAAAGAGGGCCACTGATTTCACTGGCTGCTTCCATAATATTCATACCTTATCATGGTAACTAAGCAGCATGTTTTACACATGTGTAAAAATTTAAACTATGAACATAATGAAAAAAAATGTAATTTAGCAGATAGAGATATTAACAGGCACTGCAGGATAAAATGACATTTGATGTCATTATTTTCTGAAGTTTCTAAGTGCTTTCAAGCCTACAGTCACATTATTTACTTGAAAGGATCTTTCCCCTGAACAAGTAATATAAATATTAGTATGCATAACATTAATGATTTTGGTCTATGTGATTATCACATCCTCAATGTGCACAGGAAGAAACTGAGCTTCAGAGAGTAACAACATTCAGGATTGAAACAAAACAAGCTTTTATCCCATTTATTATTATTAAACTGTTATTCTATTCATAGCATAATGTGTCCATCTTCATGGAAAATCAGTTAACTCTGATGGTGTAGTCTATTTTTGACTATTCTATTCCACTGATTTCTGTCTATCCTTATTCTCACATCATTCTGCTCAATTTCGGCAGCTGTGCTATATAACTCTTGAAATCAGGTAAAGTCTGGGGCACCTGTGTGGTTCAGGCTGTTAGCATCTGACTCTTGGTTTCGGCTCAGGTCATGATCTCAGGGGTGTACGACTGAGGCCCACATTGGCCCTGAGCTCAGCTCAGAGTCTACTTGAGGTTCTTTCTCTCCACCCCACCTCCCCCCAACCCCGTCCCTCTCCCTGCTCGCTCACATGTGTGCATGTGCTCTCTCTCTCTCTTTCTAAAATAAAAAAAATCTTTTTTTAAAAAAAGGAAATCAAATAAAGTCCTCCAAATTTGCTCTTTTATTCAGAATTGTTTTAGCCATCCTAAAATATATACAGATAAATATTACATCAGACTAGAGTGCTAAATAATCATTTTTACTGTTTTGCCTACTGACAGTAGCCATTGGATGGGAACATAGAAATGCATATTATTGTATTGCATATCATTTTTAGAGTTGACTAATTAATATATAAACAAAAATGTGCTGGAATTTGGTATAGGATAAAATTTCCAGATCCATTTGGGGAGAATTTACATCTCAACTAAAGTGCACCTTTCAATCTATTGTTTTATATCTCTGTTCATTAAAGTCTTCTTTATTTGCCAATGAATTTTTAACAGTGTTTTATAGATTTCATTGTAAATGTTGTGTACTTTTTTATTTAAATCCATCACTAAGAATTTCATGTTCCATTATTTTAAATGAAATTGTCTTTTTAAGAATTTTGTCTAATTTTCTATTTGTTCATTGCCAGCATGTGTGTAAATATTTACATTGTCCTTTTATCCAGTGAGATTTCTAAAGTCATCTGCAAGTTCCTAAAATTTTTCATATATATAATTGGGTTTTCTCTCAGTCATGTGGATGCTCTGGGAGATGTTCCATTTACAAATCCTTATAATTATTTTCTCTAACTTATGGAATTTCACCAAATGCATGCAGTTTTGTTGTTCAGTGACAAACTCAAAGGGACTCTTGTTCTGACTTTTTAGCTTTTTCTCTACATATGTCCATACTCTCCCACATATTATGCCCCAAAACCCATTGACCTCAGTCTCCTAATCTCCAATCTCCATATTCTCTACCAGGGAGACCACCATCCTGTACTTGGGCTCCCCTCCTTTAGCTATGGTTCAGAAGTGCCTTCATGCAGAAAGCTGGGGAGACTGGACTCACCTCACATGTTTCCCTTCTCTAAGGGATCACAATCCTGCACTGCCTTTTGATCCATGTCTGCCAACAGTTGTTTCATATATTTTGTCTAATTTTCTAATCATTTATATTATGAGAGAAAGTTCCGTTTCAGCTCTTCCATCATAGCTGAAGATAGAATTGTCTCTTTAGGTGATTTTTTAAAAGCCTAGCAATCCTTTTTATATATGCTAGTTATATCCTTAACAGTAATTTACTATACACAACACTCATATATTCAAACAATAAGTGGCTCTTGCAGATGTAATAAGGAGATGGAAGCCAGAGACTCATATTTATATGCTAGGTAGTAATGATGTTTAGAAGATACTGTAAGCAAGGAGGTCACTGAAGAAACAAATAATTATATTTGATTAATTTCTAAAGAAAAGGGTAAATTTTATATGATGGTGAAATAAAAGAAACAGGTATGTATCGTGGGAAAGAGGCCAGCTGATGAAAATGTTAGGCTGCTAAAGGAGAAAGTGAGAATTACAAAGAATGAGGCAACCAGGCCTCTAGCCAAGGTGCTGAACCTGAGTGCTATTCAACTCAACACAAAAGGATACTCGGCCCAGTATGGATGAGAAGGAGGTATAATGAATGGAAAATGACCAGGCAATCACCAAAACCAGGGGCCCACCAGAGGACCACTGAACTGCATAATCTCTGTTAGTAACATTTCCAGCACTTGTATGGAGAAGAAAGAAGGAAATAAGTGCTCAAGTTCAAAGAAATATATTCACATCAATCCTTTTCTGTCAGCTCTGGAATATACAAAAAAAAAAAAAGACCTCACAGAGTCACACAGGGGAGAAGTTCTCTCTTTTCACCACAGTGAGATTTTCCGACAGGCCAAGAGCATCATGATGCCAAGGCTATTTTGTAAAAGCTGTTTGGGAAAGCATTATCAAAGTGAGAATGCAGAGCTGTCTGTTTTGCAAAAAGCAAGACACCTAGTGTTACTAACTAAAGATACCGTCTCTATAGACTACCATTTAATTCAACTAGCTCTAATAACATGCCATGGGGAAATTTGGGACTAGACCCTGGGAAGATAAAGACAATTCAGATTCTTCTATCCCTTAAGTAGTTTACAATTCAGAAGAATTAAACAGACATAAAAGCATTCAAAATTTTGACCAGCAATTATCTGGAATTTATCTCAGTGAGACGAGATAAAACCACATTATAGTTTGTAAAATTCAGGGGGAAATGTTGTTTTAGTAGGATTAAAGCAAAATAAAAGTGTCCCATAAAACTTACCAACAATATAATATGATATACTTTTAAACATTATAAATTAGTAAAAATATGAAAAGTTGGGCTTGGTAAAGTCTACATGGCTCAGTAAGGTTCATATTTTCTTTTCTACAATATTCTAAGGCCCTAAAGAGAATGACTTAATTTTCATATATATATTTCTGCTCTCTGATGCAGTTTAGAATTTTCTAATTAGTAGCTACTGAAAGCCTCAAAGTGGATTCTCAGATTCATTATTTTGACAGGAAATAGCTATAAGATCACTATACTGATAAAGGGAAGACTAAGTCAATATGACTGTTTCTTTCCTGCCAACTCATAGCTGCCCAGGAGGCTGAATTATACCCACTTCACTGCAGATACAAAATCAGTGAACTTAAAGGTTTTTCTTCTTTCTTTATTACGAAGAAAAATATAGGATAACAAATGGGGCTTAATATAATTTGTAATAACTGATATGAAAAATGAAAAATAGTAGTTGAACATGAATGCCGAAAATGTGAAAAAAATATTCCTTGGAATGTTCAAATAGTTCTAACTTCTTTTCCTAAAATTATCAAATCTATAATCAGATCTAATAACCCTAAACTTTTTTAAAAAGTTAAAGGAGCCTAAAGGCTCCTGGGTGATAAGTGTCTCTAGAAACCTACCTCTCATACATTTTTCTTCGCACTCTTCCAGACTTCCAAATCGATTCTGATTTCCTTCACATCCCCCATACATAAATTCTTCACACTGTTGAGTGTGAATGTTGAAAAAAAATTGTGTAATCATTGCTCTGCATGGGCCATTATCCGCTTTCAAAGCACAAAATGAATGTAAAAGTTTCAGTGGTGGCAACTCAACATCTACAAGGTAAAAATAAAAGATATAGAACCTTTCATCCGCATAGTAATAGTGTTCTTTATTTCCTTTTCAGTACGTTGTAATTTTTCTTAAAAAGCACAACAGAAATAACACAGGCTGAAGAAAACATGACAAGTTATTAAAAATTATCAAAAAGGTAAATAAAGTTTATAAACACACCAAATGAAACAGATTTTATCAACGATTAAACTTTAGGAGTAGAATAATTTTCTAGACTCGCATTAGGGATTTGGCTTAAACATACACCAGTTGACCAGTATGGAAATGCATAGTCGTTGTACGGTAACCAATGTGTTGACGTTACGAGTAAGTAAAGATGTCTTTTTAAATTCAGCAGTTTTTAAGGGCAGACATTAATGGACAGCTCTTTGATTTGCTCTCCCTAATCCACAGTTGTGTCATTTTTTGCACATAAACAACTTTTTAAAAGCAGCAGTACATACATATTCATATGTATACACACACACACACACACACACACATACATCACACTGTATTAAGCCATTCCCAAATAATGGAAATGTTGGTGTTTGGTATTACAAATACATATATATCATGGTCCATTCTTTTACTTACCATGGTTTGTTTTTAACAATGTTGAGAAAACTTAATGCTGTCTGTATTTTAAAGTAGAATGAGGCAATTCTTTTGATCTTGAGTGAGAATTTTTTTCCCTCAATATTCAATCACTTATTTTAGTCACAGAGGAATTTCATATCTTGGGAAGGGACTTGTATATACAGAAAACTCAAAAATTTTAAATTTTATGAAGTCTAATATTAATCGAGGCTTAATTTTAAGTAAGTTGCATTTGCTTATAGAATCTATCAGTAAGATAGACACTGAAAATTGTGGTTGGTACTATCAAAATCATAAAGAACAAATAATGTCATTAATACTCCTTGAGTATTGTCTATAATGTATTTTCCAAGACTTTCAGTATTCACTATGATCACTTCTGAGGGACCTAAGCCAATTTGCCCTTTAGAGGGCAGCAGTATGCTGCTAAATTAAAACTGATTAAGTTTAGGTATCTTCCAAGAAAGGGTTTTAATGCACTATAAAATCATTTACTTTGAAAAAAGATGAAAGGATGTCATCATTTAAAAATATATAAAACCTTTTAAAAGCATTAAATAAAAGAACAAGTGTGAATATATAACCATCTAGAAGGAAATCAATTTTGAATGTCCTGTGGTTTCAAAACTTCTGTGAATTTTTTGAAAGAGAAGATATACATATCATAAAAGTTGGATTAGATAATTTTATCACATCTCTTCTACCCTCCACCTTTTGTTACCTTAATGATCTATATTGAATTAATGTCAAGTAGTAGCCACATTTCAGTAGTGTTAAAACTCTTTATGATAAAATAATTGGAATGTTATTTTTTATTTTCTATATGGGTCTAAAATGATAAGTAAACCCTGAAATCTTAGAAGGGTTAAAAATATAGCTTTCTGTACATAAATTATTATTATGCTGTTTCATTCATTTGACAGTAATTATTTATGAACATGTGAATTTTATCTCAACCACTCTTCCACTTTTAAACTTAAAATCAAAGTTTAATTTATAAAATGCCATATCACCATTTTGATTTCTTTGATAACTGAATTGACAATTTTTTTCAATTGAAATAAGTTGAGCTTACAGAAATGATATAACAGTAAAATTTCAGACCCAAATTTGATAAGATAGAATAACATAAAACAGATTTATTTATTATGACACACAGACCTTCATCTACAAAGGACATGGATATTTTTAGCACCAAACACAATTTTCATGAATTGGCTAGTTATCGAGTTAGCTAATTATTACTGGTCAAACCTTTAAGTAATGTTGAATTTTATGCACCTGTGTACTTGTCCGTTTTCAGCTTCCTGTGGGGTTATGTACAATCAAAAATATATAATTTGGATGTTTATGTGATTTTTTAAAATAATTTTTACACCAATTATATAGTGTCCCTAAAGCCAATCAATCTCTATAATATATATGTAGTTTACCAAAATGAGTAAATAACTATTCATTGACATATGTAAATTATTCTCATGTCTTTGCTTTTTAATTATGTACCTAATATTTTATGCTGATGAACTTATTTGAATATGATTGGCTTTAAAATGTCTCTCAAGGCATATCAAAAGTTTCTGGCACCTAATGATATGGATACTTCAGAATCATAATTTTCCTTAAATGTTCCTGGACTTCCCTGGAATTCTTAATTTTCTTAAATTACATACACAAGTACTTTTCTCTATATAAATTCATTATATATTTAATATATATTATAGCACTTATATATACATTATATATAAAATAGCATTTTAGAAAGTTGGCAAAAATATCTTCCATAGACAAATAGGTGAATATAAACAAAAAAGTGATTTATGAAAAAACATGTGTTTTCCATTCATCACTGAAATTACAATTGTCAGTTTGAAATAAAAATAACTAAAAACCTTTTCTGAGTAGTAGTATACTCGTGAATAATTATAAATGCTGCTTATATTCTCTTAAAGATTTAGAATACTGTCACTGACATTCTGACTTGTTAAGAGTTGTGAGAAGCTAGAAGACTTTGCATCTAAGACCCTAAGCAGTGCATTTTACTGAGAACAGACCCACGACAAGCATCATTGCATTAGCACAATACGTTTGTACACTCTAGACACATTTTTATGCGACCGATAAAAATTTGACCTGTCAGTTCTATAAGTATCTGATCTTAGAATCAGATCTCAGAATCTCAGAGGTCACATAAATAATTTTGAGAAAGGAGCTAGGAATAATAATATTCTGATATTCTGAATCTTATGGCTATATACCATTACTTCAGAAATTCCTATAGCACTCCTTAGATAATATGATGGTCCCTGATTCCCATATTAATGTGACTTCAGATCTTTATAGACACAGTACCTCAGACAGGAGCCTATAGTCTAATACTCTACCTGTAGAACCCAGGGGGCTTCACCTAATACCTGAGTTGCTATAGATATTTAGGAGAACTAGTTCTTATAAATAGTAATTTACATAAGGTTCTTTTTCATTGATGATGCTTCTGATTTCGACTTTTGATATATTTGATAGTCCTTTTCATCATGCCAAACTTTTATTTTACATCTTCTCCATTAAGCATATACCACACCGAGTTCAACTTGCTATTTAGGAATTGTGCCACAAGGTGGTGGCCATCAGCCACAGATTTGAAAGCTGGTTCCCCATATTTGTCCTTGTAGTAGTTAATACTAGCTAATGTTGTTTACTAATTACTGTGCTCCAGACATTTTGTAATCACATTATTTAGTAATCACAACAATCTTCTGAATGAGGTATTCTCTCCATTTACAACTTATAAAACAGCACTGTAGAAATTAATTGCTCTGTTCACACCCTAAGTTTTATATGCCACATAGTTTTATACCAGATATCTCACACATTCTTAATAATTGAGTGATATTGTCACAGTCTGTATGACTGAGATTCCTAGATTGGCGTTTAGGTAAAGCACATAGATTTAATTCTAAAATTTACACTCAATACATTTTTTTCTCAAATTCACCTTATACAAACTAAAAATGTTTCAGCTATGAAAGTAGGTGATTTTATAGCAATTTCCCAAGTGAAACACTAAGAACTAATTTTAAACTATATTTTATTAATTTATTATCAAATTATTCATCTTTACCGTTCACATTTTAGTGTCTTTCTTAGCTGAATCATATATTAGAATATTCTTTCGTGCAGTCAGCTTATGACCCACCCTTGGCAGAGCGTCCCTGAAGTGGGGGAATGATGAGGTGTGGTCTCTCAGATGTAGTACCATGCCACTCCACCCAAAAGGGATGGAAGTCTGTTTTGGTTTTCATTTTTTACCCTGGATAAATCTTTTTGAAAGTTAACAATTGTGTGTTGATCATGGGTCAGGCACTGTGGGGTCATGGCAGATATGATAGTAAATTAGGTGGCAGTAGCCCCGCCCCTTCCCTTTCATGTAGCATGCAGACACTGAAGATTTGTAAACATTCAAGAAGTTCAAGGTGCTGTGTTTGTGCATAATAAGATAGCTAACCTTGTCTGTAGAGTCAGGGATAGCTTTCCTGAGACTTGAAACGGAGACTGAAGGAAAGTGTTAGTGATAAGGATCTGCCTAACCCCATGTAACTAGAAAACATATGCAGGACAGTGTAATAGGGAATTTAATCTGATGCAGCCAGATGAACAGAATTATGGTTTTTATTGTATCATTTTTGTAATTGATTTCTTGCATTTTATGTCTCACAATCTGAGGATTACAATCTCACTCTCCCCTCCCCCTGTCCTGGGTCGTCGGATAGTAGGCTCATGATAATATTTGGGGACATGTCATGTCCCCGACTGTTAGAGTCTTCATTCTCCTGGAACTTGTTTGGGAACCAAGAGCTTTAAGGTAACTTACTATTTAAGAGTCTACATGCTGTTTGATTCTATCATGAAAAGATTTGATTTCTCTGGCAGGGAAGAACATAGCCATACACTCTTTGCCTTCTCCGTGCCGAAAAATGTGCCAGGTGCTTTTATGCAGTTTATATAACAACCATATGAATGTAGTTATCTGCATCACTTACATATCGATTAAGACACTGGGAGTCAGAGAGTTTACCTAACTCATCTAATTTTGCAAAGCTACTGTGTGGCAAACCCCACATGCAAACGTAGATCTGCCTGATTCTAAATCTTATGAAAGACACTTGCCTTTCTCTAAATGCTCCCTGCTAATCTTCTCTCTCTCACTCTAAAGGAATTTTAAAAAAGAGCTTATCTCTACTGTTTTTTATTATAAAAAATTTTATTATATTTCATCCTCCCTGCTGGTTAGACTGATTAAGAAAAAGCCTACTATTGCCTTGTGAGAAAAATGATAAAATCGTGTATGTTTTTCTCTAAGATGATAGTACACTATTTGATGAAATGGTATACTTCTATAAAAAGATAACATGACCTTGGCACAGTGTGATAAATGGTATCTTCAAAATTGAATTGATTCTGATGTGGGATCATGCTATTTCAAGATTGAAAACAAAATCAAAAAACCCCAAAACTGGTTAAGACTGTGCAGCCAGTCAGTTAGGTGATCTTCAAGTCTAGCTTTCAGATAAAAATATTTTCGTAGCCAGCTTTGTTTGTTCTGAATTTATCAAGAGATTTTAAACTCCAGCTTAATTATTAATGGGTTAACTCTGGTTTCTTGGCTGACTGTATCAGCAGCAACAATGTCAGGAAACTTCTGATTACCTGGCATGCATTTTCTCAGCCTAACTGAGGGGCATCAGATTAGGTGAATATTGGGGATCCTTTCTCCTCCCACTTTCCAAGATGGGTTGCCTGCTTTTTCTCTGTGGGGACTTTATTCTCTACATTTCTTCTCTTCTCAGCTTCCAGAATATTAGAAACCATCTCTTTTGATAAATGAGACAAATGAATTAGAGCTTATTTCATAATGCCCAAATTCTCATTTTATAAGGCACGTTATAGTGTTTACTTTGTTAGTGTTTCATCTTTAGGAAGTTTTTATAACAATATTTTTTCCAGTGACAATTTAATAGTCTCCCCTGTGAAACTGTGAGATTCTTCAGAACTTGGTCTGAGTCATCACTGTTTCCCTGGTACCTACCAATTTCAAGCACATTAGATATATTTATTCAATCTTTATCAAAGGGAAGTACATTGAACAAAATCCCTTTCAAGGGTGCTTAGATATATGAAATAAGAATATATTTAGGGGAAGTCTTTGGTACACCATCAACATACATACCAATAGAAGCTATCACTTTGTTCATATTGTCTCACTATTACCAATGACTTGAGATTTCTATCAATAATTTACTAATTTTCCACAAAATAGTACTTTTAAGAAAGAAATATATAGTAACAATCACTGTACAATCTTCTCCTTGTTCTATTGCTGATTGTTAATATTTTATTTTTAGATACGGAGCTTTATGAGATTAGAACTAACTTGTATTAGGCCAGATCTCCTAATGTCCTGTTTTACTAGATTCTCACACTGGACTCATCTGGGAAGTTCTTGAGAATAAGGCAAAAAAGCAGAGAATATCTATAGTTTCCCTTCCCTTCTCACACTTTTCCCAGCCAAAGGATGGCATCAAGGTTCACAGCTGTTTCTACAACACTTTGTTCCTTGCAATTGTCCAGAGATACTTCAATGTTTAATCTTATCGCCTGGAAAAAAAAAGAAGTCTTCCTTTCTAAAGTGACTTTTTTTTGGTCTAAATTTTTTTTGGGGGGGGGACAAATTACATGTAAGACATGTAAGTCACTAATGTAAAAGCTAATTTTCCCACGCAATGGAGAAAAATATATTACATTTTGGGATTAAAATTGAGATCTTTAGCCAAAAAGTATGAATGCTTCTAATATTTTACCTGTAATATCTGTATATTCTTCAGCTTCAAGGACAGCACTAAGAAGGGCAGAGGCACAAGTAAGCAGCACATACACAGACACCCAAAAAATCTGTTCTTTCTTCATTGTATAAATATCTCTGAAATACAGAACCCAGATATATTTAATTAAGAGTTAATGTCAAATTATCTGTAGACTAGCAGGAATCTTATGCACGCCTCCAAATGTAAATTTCTATGACACTTAATCTGTACTGTCTGCAAATTCTATGAGTCCTATTTAAAATATGTGCATGTAGCATTTAATATTGTAGACACACATATGTTCAGTGCATATGTCTAATAATATTCAAGTATGCAGCTCATGTTTCAACCTTGAAAATACAAATTAAAATGGCAACAATTGATCATCATGCCTAAGTATGTATTAAGATCCATTTTCATATGCAGTTCTATTTGCCACATCTTTCTCACAGCTCTTCTTCTTTCTCAGTCAGAATTAATATTTTAATATTTCTGGCATTTTTCTATTATTTCATTAATGCAACTTTCAATTCCTGATTTCTCTTTCCCATGGCTTCAGTCCTTCTCTTCAAAAAGAAAGACATTTTCCAAATTTTTGTCTTTGTTTCCTATAAAATATATTTGTTTGTATAACCAATTTCTTAACCAGATTTTCTATGAGATAGCAGACAGAACTGCTGAAAAAAGAAATCTTTAGCATTCTAGCAAGTCCTTTACCCCAATCTTCCACCCTCTATTTACGCAGGTATCTGATTCAAAAGAGTTTCATAGAAAAGTGACTTTAAGTGATAAACCAACATATTTACACTCTAAGGGAAACAGATTTCAGAAGGAGAGTGAGACTTCCTCTTTCAAAATGATTTAGAGTTCCACAGTAAAAAATAATGGAAAAACCACACTGAAATTTTTTTAAGGCTCTTTCTACTTTGGATTCAAGGGTGGGTGTTTATATAGCATAGGAAGAGAAAAAGAAGGAACATATGCACATGTTCAGCCACTGATGTTATAAGTCAGGAAGGAAAGAGAAATCTTATCAGTAAGGATTCACAAATGCAAGAACAGATATTCCATCTAAAATAATTTAGAGAATTCTCTGTTTACTCCTATAATGAATCATAACTGCCGTATACACCATTAAGGTATATGTAGTTTTATAATAAATAATAAAGTAATGCCATTTTGCTTTAAGCTTCATTAAAATCACTAGTGAAATGTACAACCTATTTTTTCACAACACTTTGTAAATGTTAACATGTATTTGATTTTTCTGTCAGGAGCCGTGTTATATACCTCTGTGTCATATCATTAACTATTTGAATCCACAAGTATATTTGTATATATATGAATGCATATACATGTATATATATATGTATATAATTTGGAAGAGTTGATCACCTAAACTTCTAGTCTTTATCTTATTTTTGAAAATGTAGTTTTTGGGGTGCCTGGGTGGTTCAGTCAGTTAAGTGTCTGCCTTTGGCTAGGGCCCTGATCCCAGGGTCCTGGGATCGAGCCGAGCGTTGGGCTCCCTGCTCAGCGGGGAGTCTGCTTCTCCCTCTCCCTCTGCCCCTCTCTCTGCTCCTGCTCTTTCTCTCTTTCAAATAAATAAATGAAATCTTTAAAAAAAAAAAAAAAGAAAATGTATTTTTCGGGGCTCCTGGGTGGCTCAGTCATTAAGAGTCTGCCTTCGGCTCAGGTCATGATCCCAGGGTCCTGGAATCCAGCCCCACATCAGGTCCCCTGCTCCGCGGGAAGCCTGCTTCCTCTCCCACTCCCCCCCACTTGTGTTCCCTCTCTCACTGTGTCTCTGTCTGTCAAATAAATAAATAAAATCTTTAAAAAAAAAATGTATTTTTCAAGGACTCTTCTATTTCCATTAGTTTCTTTGAGATATATGGCCCTGTGATATTTTGAGTGAAAAATATTGCTTATTTTTCTATCCCATCGTTTAGGGAACAGGCTGAAGTTGGGTGCCTAAAGACCTTGATGAGAATTTGGGCTGTAAACCCACCAAGTTACTTTCTTTAAAACTATTGGCCTACAGTGTTGCCTAATTTTAGTAGTTTTAGACTTTCCTTGGTTGCAAGGATCAGAAGCCAGCTCAGACAGTTTGCTTATTCATTCTAGAGAAGGTGGAACAAGCTAGGATCAGAAAGGGAGGTTTGTGGTTGGATCTGAGAGTCGGGGAGCTGAATGCCGTTAGAAGTCTCTCATAGCTATTGCACTGCTTAACAAGTGTTACTCTCCTTCAGTGCAGCCCAGCTTTCTCTACGTAGGAGGATGCGTAGCACTGATATTTCCAGGGTTTTAAAGCTTAAAAGATCCTTCCATCAAAACAGTATGACTGCTTCTCTTTATGACTAGTGTCAAATAGCTTGAGAATAGCACTGATGGTTTCAATTTGTAGGAAATGCCCCCTTCACTTTTGGACGAATACATTTGAGGTGAAAAGCTGTTAGGAGACTAGCATAGATTTGGAGTAGCTGAAATGGACTTTCTTAGGGTTGGGGAATGGGATAATGTGGTAACATTGCAAATCTCTACGTAAGTATACGGTTTTAGGATGGAGTGGACAAGTGTGGCTCCCAGGAGGAGTGGATTGTTGCTCCCAGAAAAAGGAAGGGTGTCGGGCAGATAAAACGAAGAGTCATGCACTGAGCAACCCAGAGCTAACTAATGGCTGATCCAGAACTTGAATTCAAGTTAGAATAACCTCCCAGAGTGAAAGATTGATTCCGGCACATCACTGAAAAAACAGTACAACTTCTTATGATACTAATAAAACTGTAATCTGTAGAGATCAAATTAGAGTGAACTGACTTAATTACAGATCATTGTAATTAGTTTCCTTTTTAAAATTTCCAACTGCATCACTGAGTTACATTGCAAAATGGCAAACAAGACAGCAAATCCAAACTGAAGCTACGCATTGGTTAACTCATTCTGCCTTTCTGCACTCTATTTCTTGAATAGCTGACCCCATTAAAAATATCTACTACCCTACCTAGTATCATATAGAAAAATTGATTCAAAGAAATTCAAAGATCTGAATGTGAAAGATAAAACATTAAATCTTGTAAAAGAAACATAGGAGAATATGTTCATGATGAGGTTGGCAAAGGTTTCTGAATCAGGATACAGACAGCACCAATTATAAAGTAAAATACTGTTAATTTGATTTCATTAAAATCAACTCCTGCTCATCAAGATAAGCACCATTAAGACACTGAAAAGGCAAGTTGTGAGAAAGTGTTTGAAACTCATGTATCTGAAGATTATACATTAAAAATGTATGAGGAATTACAAATAAATATCCAACTAAAATGGGTTAAAGATTGACTGGGCACTTCTCGGAAGATTATAGGCAAATGGCAAATAAGCATATTTAAAAGATAGTCAACATAATTAGTCATCATAAAAATTAAAATTAACACCATTGTGAGATAGTATGACAAAATTTAATAAAAACTGACAATATAAAGTGTTGATGACTTGAACCTTCACCATTGTTGGGATTATGCTATCTGAATTATTTGTGTTCCCCAAATTCTTATATAGAATCCTAACTCCCAAATGTGATGGTATTAGGAGGTAGGGTCTTTCAGAGATGATTAGGTCTTAGGGTATAAGATTCATGTTCTTATAAAAGAGACCCCACAAAGATCCCTCATCCATTCCACTGTGTGAGGACTCAGCGAGAAGGTACGAGCTATGAACCAGGAAGAAGGCCCTCACTCTTGCTAATCCCTTTTAATTTCTAATCAATATCAGAATTTATTTAAGCAAGAATATATTATATAAATGTGTTGTGTCAGTGACTAGTTGTGTGTAATAATATGTTAGACAGTAAGAGAGATTAAGAAATCTAGAGGAAGCCTTGACCCTTAGGAATTTACATGTAACCAACTGAGTTAAATAAAAATGCAATGTTAAATGCCTAGATAAATTGTCAGGGTATATTTGCATACACCAGGCACATAGTAGTGGAAAATAAACATATGTTAAATTATTTAACTTGGATAAAAATAGAATTTATATTTTGGGACAACAAACTAAAAATCCTAAACTTAGCTCTGCCAGCAACCTGTTAAGTAACCTTTGGAAATTTATATTTTTATTTTTTTTAAGATTTTATTTATTTATTTCACAGAGAGTGAGAGAGCACAAGCAGGGGGAGCAGCAGAGGGGAAGGAGAAGCAGGCTCCCTGCTTGATCCCAGGACCCTGAGATCATGACCTGAGCCAAACGCAGACACTTAACCAACTGAGCCTCCCAGGCATCCCTATATTTTTAAACCAATTTATAAAACACATGACTTTGACTACATTGTCATTAAGTTCCATTCTAGTTCTAAAAATTTATGCATTTTATTTAACACATTTTATATACTCCACAGAATAATTTACAGTTATGTTGTTTAACTTACATTTTCCATTCACTTTAATGCTAAGCTGCAGTGTTAATTTTATCCTTTAGGTCAAGATGTGTTCTCAGAATATAAGTTCAGCAAGATGTTATTAGCTGCTACATTAAAAAAAAAGAGTTCATAGGCTAATATATATTTATGTCTGAATTAAAAACCTTATATATAAAAAAAAACCTTATATAGGTTTCTCAACTGTAGGACGTTTATAGGATCCTTATTATGGTAATGTGCAATTGTACCTTCTATGGGAGAATAGAGTAAATGCATTTCCAAACGTATATGACAAGGGGCTATTTTCCCATAAAATATTTTTTGGAAAATACCTTGACAAATAATGTTACATTTAAGGAGAAGTCAGTAGATATTCTGAACTAGAAAAATATTAAAAATGTGATCTGTGCTTTAATAAAATCCAGCATGTATGGCAAGATGTCAAGAGGGCAAAAATTTAAGTGGAATTGGCAGCTAGAATGTTGCAGAGGATCAGACTGAAATTAGGAGCAGGGAACAATCAGTGGAACTACAGAGAAAAGGGCAGGTTTGAGAGACTTTTTGAGTTAAGTATTGATAAAATTGAGTAATTGAGTAAATACAGGATATAAAGAACAGAGAATTCAAGTATAGCCTGAGTGAATTACTGTGTTAGTCACACAATAGGTAATTTATAGTTAGGTAAATTAATATAAGTATTGATTGGTGTGCATATTAGGGAGGAATTCAGTCTGGACAGATTGTATTTGAGGTTATGTTTTCTAAGTGGACCTGTATAAAGGCAGTTAAAGATGTAAGACAAGAGCTGGGAAATGTTTTGCTATATCATCATCATCATTGTGAGGCAGGGTCATTTCACCAAGGGAAAGGATGCCAATAAATCATTTCCATCTCCCCCTTCAACTTTATTTCCTATCATCTTTCCTGTAATCATTTGGCTTTATGGACACTGCCTACTAATCCCCTGGCTTCAATGAAACTGCTAATTCTTGAACAAACCATACTCATTCTAGGTGTGGTACTTTGAAACTACTATTTCTTGTCATGGGAATACTCTTCTACAAGATAATGGAATAACAGACTCCTTCTTTTAGTTAGGACCCTGTCCAGAAAGCCTCTCCTCCGAAAGATTTTCTTGGAGCACCATATTTAAAAAGTAACCACCACCAGTTCCTCATCATTTTCTATACCAATAACCTGGCTTTTCTTTTTTAAGGTTCTTTGCCTTTTCATTACTGAATTGTAGAAGTTCTTTATCTATTATGGGTATAAATTCCTTGCCAAATATATACATAATAAATACTTTATCTTGTTTTATTGTTTATCTCTTTTTTTTCATATAAGTGTCTTGATAAGCACAAGTTTTTATTTCTAGTAAATTTGATTCTTAAAAGCAATTCAATAGTTCAGTAGCTATCAGTATATCTACAAGTTGTACAAACATTGCCCCCATCACTTTTAGAATATTTTCATTATCCTATAAGGAAACTCCCCACCCTTTAGCCATCACCTCCTTGCTTCCCAATCTCCCCATTCCACATCCCAAGGTAACCATTAATCTAATTTCTGTCTCCATATATCACCTAATTCTAGACAGTTCATATAAATGAAATAATCCACTATATGTCCTTTTGTGTCTAGTTTCTTTCATTTAGCATAGTGTTTTCAAGGTTCATCCATGCTATAGCATGTATCAGTACATCATTTCTTTTTATTGCTGAAAATATCCTATTGTATAGAGATGCCATAATTTATCCATTTATTAGTTAATGAGCATTTGTGTTTTTCCCACTTTTTGGGTATTATGAATAATGTTATGAACATGTGTGCACAAGTTTTTGTGCAGACATATGTTTTCATTTCTCTTGGGTATATAACTAAGAGTGAAATTATTGTATCATATAGTAATTCTGCTTAATCTTTTAAGGAACTGCCAGATTGTTTTTCAAAGCAGCTGTACCATTTCACATTCCTACTAGTAATGTTTTGCTTTGTTTTCTGAATAGCACTTAGCACCGTTTACATATTTATTTTTGTACATGTTCACTGTCTCCATCACTAAAGCATTTTCCATTCTTAGCATAGACACTTTATATTACATTCACAGTTCTATGTTTAGTACCCGAAATAATGACTAAGTAATACTTGGTGAATAAATGAATTAATTAAGATATATTTTGTGAGCTAAAATTAGGTTACAGTATGGATCTTTGGATATATCCATGTAGTTTTATTTATTTCTGCCAATCCCACCAAAAAATAAAGAGATTAGAAGCAAATGTGATGGAGTGGTCATCCATCCATATTTTTGTTTTTAATTTATCTATTTGACAGAGAGAGAGATAGCAAGAGCAGGAACACAAGCAGGGGGAGTGGGAGAGAGAGAAGCAGGCTTCCCACCAAGCAGGGAGCCCGATGCGGGGCTCGATCCCAGGACCCTGGGATCATGACCTGAGCCAAAGGCAGACACTTAACCACTGAGCCACCCAGGCGCCCCCATATTTCTTTTTCTAATGGTATTTTTTATATTGTTTTCTGGAAGTATGAAATATTCCAATTGAAAAATTTGTAAAAGAAAAGGTAAATAGAGTGGATTTTGTGTTTATAAAATTTTGCTTAAGTGGTAGGTATTTTCCAAATCAAAAGAGGAACAAGAGCGATTGCTAAAATCCAATCAATGGTATAGATGGTAGTATGTAGGAGAGATGCCAAAAGGTATATTTAGAAAAGAGGTAATTAGGTGAAAGAAATGTATTATTTGTTATTTCACTATTTATTTATATTAATATTCTTTAGAGAGTATGTGAAAGAAAGGGAAGTGGTCTGTATGAATCTAGGAAGTGAGGAGCCAGAAATGGAAAGGAAAGGGGAAGAACCTTGAGATTTTCACTTATTGACGATATAAGCTTATCTATGAACTTCATATCAACTATAATCCTCTGAAAAATCTTATCCTATATGAAATATTATACCCATCTTTAGAAAACTGAGGCTCAGAAAAAGGGTATAACTTTTCCAAATAGAATGAGACAGAGCTAAGTTTGCACCCATATCTCTGTAACTCCAGAGCTCATGGTCATATCACCATACCAAGCTGCCTTTCCAAAAACTGGTCAATCAGTCTTCAGCGATGTCTACAAAGCACCCTGCCTACAAGGTTACTCTGGTTTGCTTGGCAAGTATATCACTGTAGTAGAGATGGCTATATTCCTTATGGAAACCAAGATCCATCCAATCAATCTAAGTAATGTCCCATGCTGTAATCCCAAGTAATATCTTTCCTTCTTCCCTTCCTCCTTTTTTTCTCTTTCTCTTCTGTTTTTCCTTCCTTCCTTCCTTGTTCCTTCTACCCTCCGCTGCCACCCCCTTCCTTCTTTTCTGTTTTTTAGGTTTGTTTAGTGGTTAACAGAAGGAGTCTGGAGTGAAACTGTGTTACAGGCTCAGTTGTGTCCCCCTACAAATTCATATGTTGAAGTCTTAACCCCCAGTACTTCAGACTGTGCCATATTTGCAGAAAAGGTCTTTAAAGAGGTAGTTGAGGACAAACTAGGTTGAGATGGGCCCTAATCCAATATGACTGGTGTCCTCATAAAAAAAAGAGGAGAAATTATGATACGGATACATACAAAGACTTACTACCTATAAGCCCAGAAGAGAAACCTCGAAGGAAATCAGTCTTTGTTGACACCTTGATCTCCAACTTCTAGGTTTCATAGCTGTGAGGAAATAAATTTTTATTGTTTAAGCTACCCAGTCAGTAGCACATTGTTATGGTAGCCCTGGCAATCTGGTACAGACTGTAAAACTTCAAATACCACTTCAGTAACTGACCAATTATCTGAATTTGATAGTACATTTATCCCCTCTTTGCCTCTGTTTACTCATCTATAAAATGGGTATTTTACCAGAACCTATCTCATTGGGTGTGAGGATTTTTTTTTTTTTAAAGATTTTATTTATTCATTTAATTGACACAGAGAGAGAGAGAGAGACAGCGAGAGAGGGAACACAAGCAGGGGGAGTGGGAGAGGGAGAAGCAGGCTTCCCACTGAGCAGGGAGCCCGATGTGGGGCTCGATCCCAGGACCCTGGGATCATGACCTGAGCCGAAGGCAGTCGCCTAACCAACTGAGCCACCCAGGCGCCCCGGGTGTGAGGATTAAAGGGAATTAGATTAGATTACATTGTAAAGGAATTAGAATGGTGACTAGTTCAGTAAATTGTAGCTATTACAATTTATATCTGTAATTCTTGACAACGTGTTGGGTACACTGTAAAAATGGCAGCTCAATATGCATGGAGTTTATCCTTTCTTGAGAATATTATCTCAGACTCTTTGAAGGGCTAAAAAATAACTGAAAATATAGCACTGATTTGGGAAGAGTTTAGGGACAAACTGAGAGACATTTTTGTTCTAATTTGGTTAGGTATGGAAGCCAAGAATTGCTGGGCTACAAGTTATAAAGTAAGCAGTATAGATCTTAAGGTAAAGTGAATATTCTTCTAAGGATCACAGTCAGTTGGAGCTAGAAATATGTTGGCAATCTGGCTTGGTGACTGAAAGAGAACTCAAAGGCAATGGCAATGGATACTGACAAGGATGGGAACTTATAGCAAGATTTAAAGAGCAAAAAACTCACAAAGAATGGAAGAGACCAATAGTAGGCTGGAATTACAGCATTAGATTTCTAATACCTCATTTTGGGAAAGGCCTAAAACAACATGTGGACAGTCACTGATCTATCATTAATAACTCCTGTTATTTTGTCATTTTTTTAAAGATTTATTTATTTGAGAGAGAGAGAGAGAGCCCACAAAGGGAGAGGCAGAGGGAGAAGCGGACTCCCCCAAGTGGGCAGCCCGATGCGGGGCTCGATCCCAGGACCCCAGGATCATGACCCAAGCCAAAGGCAGATGCTTAACTGACTGAGCCACCCAGATGCCCCTTATTTTATCATCTTTAAATTAATCTGGAAAAATTACGTATTATGTTTACTTATATATCATCAGCATGGTGCTTAGGAAATTAAACTTCCTAGTTCAAATTTTCTTTTTCACATATTGTTGAACTTCTTTTTTGAAGTTTTACTATTAATTTCTGAGATCAATGCATACTTTGCTATGTCTAAAAGAAAGAAATTTCATTTTGGCTGCTTCTTTGTGGTGTACCAGTGAAAGACAGGAGAGACAAAACGTGACAACCAGAAAAGAGAAAAAAATAGCTTGAAGAATAATTCCAATTTTCTGCTCAGCAGTGCCTAATGTTGTTATCCTCCTAGTGTTTATTACTGCCATCCACTCAATTTGGCTGATCCCTGGGGGAGCTACCCTTCTGCCCACTAAAATCTTGAAGCCTGTTTTTATCTTTAACCTATGTGCTTCCTTGGCTGTTTCTCATTTTAGGTGAGTTTGTTGCACACTAACACTAAGGATAATGAATGAAGAAAGAAAAAAATTAGGATAAAACTTACGGTGGGAAAGAGGAAAGATAAAAACCCTATAGGGATTCTAATAATTTTCTCTTTTCTCTTTATGTTTTGAAGTTCATTTTTTATAAGTAGTATTTCCAACGGAAAATTTCCAAATATTCATAATGACTAGGGTCCGGAAATGGATTTTTGTTAAAAATTATTGTTAATAGGCTTCCAACTCTTATTCCTGAATGCAGAGTTTCTGAACTTGTATCATCTCAGTGAGAAGTTTGAGAGCCAGACTTTTCTCAGGAAAAGAGTATTTTTTGAATAAATACATTGTGGGAATTCAAATGTTTGGGCAGTTTCCCAAGAGAGGTCTAAGGCTGTGTAACTGCACATTTGTCACATACCAAATTCTAACAAGTCAGTCAGAGCCTTCTTTAACTCTTTATTAATTTCCCTCCAGGTCCCACATTCTTGGGACACTGAGTCATCATTATAAGCATTATGTTGGCATTAGGATTATTTACCTATGAAATAAGATTAAAATAAAGATAAAATGTCATGAGGTTCTAACTATATGGAATATATACCACATTTATTTTAAGAAATGATATTAGAAGTACAAAGATATATCATTATAAAACATTATTTTTTGTAATGTTTTATCATTTTTTGAAGTGGTTTCTTATCTATTAGGTTTCTGTATCTTGACAATAATGCTGTACAGCCAATGGGACAGATGTACTGGATTTATGTTAGAGATACGTGATTTATTTTCCAACATCATATGCCTAGATGGCTAGTAAGTGACAGAGGCAGGGCTTGATCCTGGACTTTCCCAAAGCTTCCTTAAAATAAGCAAGACTTATGGGATAGACACTAAATCCAATTCAGGAAAATATAATTCAATATATTGATTACTTATATCTGTCTGTATTTGTCTTTGAAATATTATCTTTATTGTGAATCAGAGACTATGAGTAGGCAATATCACCAAAGGAACTGCAGGATAAAAATCAGTTTCTCTGATTTGCTAATCCTATAAGTACAATTCATTAACCAAAATAAGTTTTTGCTGTGGTCATTATTATAATTTTTGATTTAGTGAGTTGCGTAAATGTTTTCTATTCCTGGTTTAAACTCTATACTTCATTAGTGATTATATTTATTACTATATAAATATTTCTACATCATTCTATCCATATATATGGGAAGTTTGTTTTTGACCCAAGCCTTAGCTTTTGACCCAAGCTCATTCTTGAAGGGCATATGGGAAGTTGGTTTTTGACCCAAGCCTTAGCTTTTGACCCAGGCACATTCTTGAAGGACATAGGTCAAAGCCTTAAAAAACCTGGGGCGGGGAGAGATCTATCCCTTACACTTGAGAAGAGGACACAGAAGTTCACCCAGCAGTCAAAGACTGAATGAATAGAACAAGTCTACACAAAGGAACATCTAAAAAAGGTGCCTGAAAATCTATAAAGTATCAAATTTTCTTTTTTCCCCAAACTTTAGAGGAAATAGAAGCCACATCTATAAACATAAAAAAAAAAAATCTTGACCAAAGACCAAATTTGAAGGAGCACGTGGGTGGTTAAGTCAGTTGAGCTTCTGACTCTTGGTTTTGGCTCAGGTCATGAACTCAGGGTCCTGGGATCAAGCCTCATGTCAGGATCTACCACTCAGCAAGGAATCCACTTGTCCTTCTTTCTCTATCCCTCTGCCCCTCCCCTCTCTCTCTCTCTCTCAAATAAATAAATAAAATCTTTAAAAAGAGAGAGAGAGAGAGGTGTGTATGATATATAATATTATTGGAAGTGGAGGTGGGGAGAAGTGGCCTGATTTGTGAGGAAAATAAAAAGTAAATTCAAGATAATTTGATGATTAAAATTACATGGAAGGTGAGGAAGAGAGAAGAATCAAGGACAGCTACAGTTCCTGCTTTAGCAAAGGGGTCAATGGATAGTTCCAGGCAATGAGTTGAGAAGCCTAAGAAAAGGAGCATGTTGCTTTAGGAAGGTGATGAATTCCATGTGAGGCAGTTTGAGTTTGAATTGTAAGACATTCATTGGAGCCATGAAATAAGAAACCCAATATGTAGATGTGGAGCTCAGGGCAGATATCTCTGCTAGAGATAGAAATGTGAGAATCAAAGTATAAATGATAATTACTTCTGTGGAGTGGATGAAATTGATTTAACAAGTACTTGTATAGCATTTGCTATGGAGCAGGCATTCTTCTTCTTCTAAGTGTTTTTATAAACTTTAGTTTATGTAATCTGTGACTCTGTGAGGTGAGTGTGAAGATTGGAAAGGAATACCTAGAACTAAAGTCCAAAGAATGAGGATGAGGAAAAAAGATCTGAGAAGATGACTAAGAAATAGCCAGGGAAGCAGGAGGAAACCTGGCAAGCTATAGTGGCACGAACGTTAAGGGAAGTGGACACTTCAAGAAATTGTTGCAAGTTGACAACGTCTAAAGCACAAAAGGTTCAAAGGAAGGCAAGAGCTAAAAAAACATGCATGGGGTTTAATGACAATGACATTGTCACCACCCTTGCAAAATTACAAGATTTAGTACAGTGGTGTGGGCAGCAGCAGCTAAACTATTGAAGGAACTGGAACAGAGGCTGTGAAAACAGCAAGTTAGGATATCATTTTATAAGTGTATCCTGAAAAATAAGAGAGAGCATTTGAAGGGAAACTTTTGTGGAGGGTATAGTTTTATGTTTCTGCCATTAGAGAGAGGGAGACAAAAGCTAAAACAAAAATAAAATGAATAGAGGGGCACCTGGGTGGCTCAGTTGGTTATGCGCCCAACTCTTGATTTCAGCTCGGGTCATGATCTCGGAGTCCTGGGATTGAGCCCCACATCAGGCTCCACGCTCAGTGGGGAGTCTGCTAGGGATTCTCTCTCTCCCTCTCCCTCTCCCTCCTCCCCTCCCCCCACTCCCACACATGCTCTCTCTCTTTCTAAAATAAATAAATAATTTTTTGAAAAAAAATAAAAATAAAATGAATAGAGGATCCTGGCCAACAGGTGAAGAGGGTCTAACTTTGGCCTGAAGAAAAGAGTATATTCCATTAAAACAAGAGGTTTTCTTTTTTCAGAGGGGTGTGGATAGAGGGATATGATACATTTTCGGGTATGTGCATGTACATGTGTGTGTTTTGTGAGAGAATTGTTGAGAGCAAGTAGAAAGTAGATCTTCTTGCTGTGATTCAATATTCTAGGCGAATAAGAGGCTGAGATTGTTCAAAATGTCAAGAAGCAGTGGACTTTTAAAAATGTGAGGGTTTGATATTTTCTCTAGATGAAATAAAAGGAGATATTGAAAATTTCTTATTAAAAGATTTATGGGCTTCTGGAATCCAAAATTATAAATTCATAATAATCTGTGCCTTCGAAAATCAGTGCTCCTTCTCTCCAGATATAAAAATTAAGCTTTTGAAGGATTCAGAGTTGGATTTTATCAATTGGACAGACATAAAAGACAAAAAGGGCAAGACTTTGAGGAGTGTTGGCAAGAGGAAATATATAAGTGGTTTATTATTTAATCATCAAATAATTTTTCCTGCATGTGTACATTCTTTGTTCAAAAATGTAGATGATATGTTAAGTGAGCAATATCACACACTTGGAAATTTAAATATATGAAAATGGCTAAATGCAAACTCATGCTTATTTTAGCATAAAGATGTTACATTTTTAATGTAGATATGCAACATCATGACAATTATTAGATATGGCAGCACATCCATCTACCAGATATAGTATTACACAAAGTTAAATTAGTAATGATAATGAGTAGAAGATAAAGTGGGGAATAATCATGGTAATGTGAGTTTTAAAAGCTGAATACAAAAATATATGTCTATTTTAAGGTAAACTAAGTAAAAATTGTTCATGCAGAAAAATATGTTTTAATAAGGGAGGATATATTAGGCCAGTGAGATTATGGATCTATTTTTGAACTTTTTTTTAAAGATTTATTTATTTATTTTAGAGAGATAGAAAGAGTCATGTGCATGAGCAGGGGAAGGGTCTGTGGGAGAGGGAGAGAAGCAGACTCCCAGCTGAGCAAGGTGCCTGACTCAACGTGGGGCTTGATCTCACGACCCCGAGATCATGACCTGAGTTGAAACCAAGAGTGGGATGCTCAACTGACTGAGCCACCCAGGCGCCCCATATTTTTGAACTTTTTAAACTGTTGTTTCAGTTATCTTGTTTGTTTGCATACTGAACAACCATTCCTTACCACTTTTGGTTGATACTACTGACCTCAATATGTTCATAAATCCAGTTCTCAGGGAAAGATAGCCTATGTCTGCCCCAGGAATAAATGTATAAATAATGAACTCTTCATTAATCCACATTAATCGGTGATTCCATTTCCCTTACAGTGATTGGTTTAATTATTTCAGTATGATAAATCTCTGGCCAATGATATGAGAAAGAAAGTATGCTATTTTCCAGGGCTCGGGATGGGGTACTTTTGCAAAAGATCCTTGCTCTAAATGGAGCCACATGGGAAAGGCCACATGATGTCCCTGTTCACTTGTCTTTATATGATGCCTATGGCTGAAGCAACCATCTTGTAATATTGAGAATTCCCTGAAATAAAAACTACCTGCTAGGGTCGCCTGGGTGGCTGTTGGTTAGGCGTCTGCCTTCGGCTCAGGTCATGATCCCAGAGTCCTGTGATTGAGCCCCACCTCAAGCTTCCTGCTCAGCGGGGAGTCTGCTTCTCCCACTCCCTCTCCCTCTGCCCCGCCCCCGGCTTGTGCTCTCTTTCTCTCTCAAATAAAAAAATAAAATCTTAAGAAAAAACTACCTGCCGTAGGGGCGCCTGGGTGGCTCAGTTGGTTGAGCGACTGCCTTCGGCTCAGGTCATGATCCTGGAGTCCCTGGATTGAGTCCCGCATCGGGCTCCCTGCTCGGCGGGGAGTCTGTTTCTCCCTCTGACCCTCCCCCCTCTCATGTGCTCTCTCTCATTCTCTCTCTCTCAAATGAATGAATAAAATCTTTAAAAAAAAAAAAAACTACCTGCTATAAATGATGGAAATAAAATGACAGAAGAACCTAGATTTGCTAACAAGTCTTGAAGCATATTACCTCTGTGCTTTGTAGTAATAAGACAATATAATGAGATAAGTAGCCTTATTATTTAAGCTAGTGGTGCTGTAGTTTTGTCCTACCACCAGCCAAATGTAACCTAACTGGCAGTTATTTTTCTGTTTTTACTGTTTCACCAGTTTCACAAACTGGTTATTAATCAATTTGTTTCAATTGCTTTTGATTGAAGGATGCTTAGGAGATGAGAAAATAATATCAGTACTACAAAGCCCAGGTCAGAATCCCCTTTTCTTATCATTAAAACTGTTTTGACATTAAAATAATGCCTGATGTTTTGCTATAAAAGAGTCAAATTTTTAAGGTTTTTTAAAAAAGCTTTAGTGTCTTTTATTTTTTTATGTTTTAAAATAAGCTCTCCACCCAACGCGGGACTCAAACTCACCACCCTGAGATCAAGAGTTGCGTGGTCTTCTCAGTCTACTGACTAAGCCAGCCAGGAACTCCTAAAAGAGTCAAATTTTTAGATCATGTTTTAGAAGTATATGCAGAGTAAAGATAAAATATGGGAAACAATGAAGCAAAACATTCTGATTTGGTAAGTAAATTCATATTAGAAACAGAGTGGTTCAAAAATAAAACAAAATCAAAACAACAAAAAACCTCCTGAAATAATTGCAGGCTATTGACTCCACTTATGTTTACCTAAAGATTGGCCAATCCTCTAGGAAAACATCTCTTAAGTCTGGCTCTTATTACAGGAAGTCATATTTCCGGAGAATTGTGTAATGTGAAATTCCCTAATGTTAGTTAACAGGTCAAATCATAACATTTATCTGTATTTTAGATTGTGACAGTCTCATTGATAAAAAGCTTTGCTACTCTCTTTCTTTTACATTCAGGAGCAGTTGTCAGATATGATTTTATAAAGTTTCTTCTAAGAATAATACATTAA
This sequence comes from Halichoerus grypus, assembly GCF_964656455.1. Lineage (NCBI taxonomy): Eukaryota > Metazoa > Chordata > Mammalia > Carnivora > Phocidae > Halichoerus > Halichoerus grypus. The sequence goes on from NC_135715.1 coordinate 148,264,232, forward strand.
AAGCTGTTCACCATGTAGGCCTAACTTCTTGTCATTTATAATGTAAGAAATAAAAGTAAGGAAAATCCCATAGAAAGGAAATGGTGACACCAGGGAGAAAGAGTGAATATCTTCATGTTACAAACAAATAGCACACATGTGTAAACAATTTATTTAAAAAAAAATAAACAAAAACTGAAGTGGAGAACATGGAGATACAACTATATACAGTTAGAGATAAAAGAAACCATAAGGATAAGCATTTTTTAATAGCACTGAATCCCAGAAACAGATTTTTCCCCCAAAGTCTTACATTTGCAAATTGGCAGAACTTCAATTCAAACATAGGAATTGTGACCATTCAAGGAAAAGGCAACTTCACTTTCTATTCTCACAAGAAAGACCCACTGTTCTTGCAAATAGCTTCCTCTTTTTTTCCCCTAAAGTGTTTTTCAGATTATTTACAATCTCTAGAAAATAACATTCATCAAATTTTAACTAGGGGATTTTTATTCTCTGTTTTGGGCCTAAGTCCTATAAGTAAAATAAGTCAAGAAGAAACTCATCAGTTAAAATAATTAAAAAAAATTTTAGGGGCGCCTGGGTCGCTCAGTCGGTTAAGCGTCTGCCTTCAGCTCAAGTCTTAATCCCAGGGTCCTGGGATCAAGCCCCACATCGGGGGGGTGGGTCCCTGCTCAGCAGGGAGACTGCTTCTCCCTCTCCTGCCTGCCGCTCCCCCTGCTTGTGCTCTCTCTGCCCCCCCAGCAAATAAATAAAATCTTAAAAAATATTTTTAATTTTGTGTGTATATTTTTAAAAAGGAAAAACAATATCCCTCTAAACAATAATAAGAAATATTACTTCTTATTGCTAGTTAAGAGAGAATAGAGACCCGGAAGTAGAGAAGGAAAATTGAGAAGCGATGGGAGGGAAGGAGGAGAATAAAGAGATAATTAAAAGTTATGAATATGGAAAATGTAAATACGTAAAAATATTTCTAAAAATCCTTAAAGTCTGAAGAGAATGTGATAGAGATCTCTTTATACTAAAACTACAGCCGTCAAAGGGAAACCAGGTAGAAACACATAATAAAGGAAATAATGACAACTACCAAAGATTCTTCATGATATATTTACCCATAATCACCGAAAGTCTTTTAGAAAAATATTCATGGAATAATTTCTCTAGGTTTTACAGTTAAATTTGTGAGACATTTTTTTTCAAAAGAAGGTGGCATTCATTTCTTTGAGTTCATCTTTCCTCATCACAGTGACTCTGATTCCCATACTAACTCAATTTAGTTAAAAGCAAAGCTTGTCATGGCATACTGCTTTCATTTCTTTTCTTTAAGGGGAAAAAAACAAATAAAGTTAATGTTCTATATCTAAACCAAAATCGAGGTTTCTGAGAATTCAATTCTGTTCAACTACTAATGCTAATAGCTCCAAATAGAAGTAAATGGAAAAGTCCATCGTCTCTCATGGTTCGTCTCCCAAACAAACTGAGGGTTCTAGAGGGGAGGGGGGTGGGAGGATGGGTTAGCCTGGTGATGGGTATTAAAGAGGGCACGTTCTGCATGGAGCACTGGGTGTTATGCACAAACAATGAATCGTGGAACACTACATCAAAAACTAATGATGTAATGTATGGTGATTAACATAACAATAAAAAATTTTAAAAAAAAGAAGTAAATGGAAAAAACACAAACGAATACCGTAAACTTAGGTGTGAGGAGACAGAAAAGAACTAAATATATTAACTGTGGCTTTCTCTATTATTCGTAGTATCCATATTAAAGAAGAGAACGATATAGAAAAATCTATGGTTGCTTCTATTTTTCCTACTGTTTGTATTTGTTTTTCTAGGTACCCATTTTAGAGTAAGATAGGAAAATGGCATTGCAGACCTTGCTTCTCTATGTCTGTTTATTATCTTTTGGTTATATAACTAATTTATTAATTCTAATGAATCTATCATCTTTTGGTTATACAAATCATTTATTAATTCTTTTTTTTTAAGATTTTATTTATTTATTTAGAGAGACAGAGAGAGCGTGAGTGGGGAGGTGCAGAGGGAAAGCGAGAGAGAATCTCAAGCAGACTCCACACTGAGCACAGAGCCTGACATGGGGCTTCACCTCACAACACTGAGATCACGACCTGAACCAAAATCAAGAATCAGACACTTAACCAACTGAGCCAACCTGGCGCCCCAATTATTTATTAAATCTAATGATTCTATTAACTCATATTGAAGATGACATCTATGGGCAGGGGGTTTATGAACTTTGGAAAGACATAGAAAGACAGTTGCGACCATTCAAATTAGAACTGTAATTCATAGCTAATGGAAATCAGGTTGATATGACCTTTTCTTATTTCAAGAATCAAAGTCAGGTCAATTTTCTTATTTCCCCTCAAAGTTTGTTGCAGATTTTGTCTCTGTTTAGACAAATATATTAGAGTCTTCTCAATTTTCTGCTTCTGATGATCTCAATTTATATGAAAAAAGGAGAGCAAAATGTTAGCCCACTTACGATGTAGGGGCCCAGAGCAGACTGCCCCAAGATGGGCCACTTTGGCATGATTCTGAGCTGAAGGCAGTCAACACCCTAAGAGCTCAAGAAAAACTTTTGTCCATCCCTTAACTACATAGAAGAATCTAAATTGGGGGTCTTTCCCAGAATAAAAGTTATTAGCAGAGATAAATTTTATCTTGAGCGATCTATCTGTATGGCAGGACAAATATCTAATTACCAAACATCTGTTCTTCTTCTTATTGTTCTGTGAATTGCATTCCTTTCCTCTGAAGTCTGAGACCTCTACCCCCTTCTTCTTAGTTCAGAATGACATATAAACCTCATTTTACCCTGACCATCTTTGGAATTTCCATGTCTGTGTGGATTCCCCATATGTATGATATTAAATTTGATTTCTCCTGTTAATCTGTCTCATGTCAATTTGATTCTAAGTCCAGCTAGAAGGGCCTTTGAAGAGGACAGAAAGCAAGTATCTCTTGTTCTGACTGGAAAAGTGTTATAGTTCCAAAAATTATCTAAAGTTTTTATCCTTAGGTATAATAAACACGATGAACCAATAATGATAAATTTTCTCATTCTTCAGTGGGTTAAATTGCTGGTGAAATAAGTCCTAATGTGAAAAAATCCTATAATTTATGATTGTGCTCTAATGAAAAGTATCTGGAGGAGTGTGAGCTTAGTTCAAGATTGGAACTGCAGGGGCACGTGGGTGGTTCAGTTTGTTAAGTGTCTGCTTTCTGCTCAGGTCATGATCCCAGGATCCTGAGATGGAGTCCCACATAGGGCTCCCTGCTCAGTGGGGAGTCTGCTTCTCCCTCTCCCTCTGCCCCTCCCCACCATTCATGCTCTTTCTCTCTCTCTCAAATAAATAAACTAAATATTTTTTAAAAATTAAAAAATAAAAAAAGATTGGAACTGCAGTTGTTGGTGACTGTACCCATATGTTTAGATGACATCCTGAGTTCAACTTCCCTGAATCATTGCTGTAAAGGAACAGGGAGCCCCCAGGGAGCTGAGTCATGGACTTCCAGGAATCATTAGCATGTTGATCTTCAGCTACTTCCATTCAAGACTATAAAATGTCAGACCCATAAAAGAATGAGAACTATGGGCCAGAGAATGAAAGGCAATGGTGCCACTTCCTTTTTTACTCAGAGCATCCAACAAATAGTTCTTTTTTTCTTGGCTTCTTACAATGAATGCTCATTATTTTACATTTTTATAAAGACGAGTTAGTTTGTCCAAATTGTCATTTCTTTTTTCCTATCCAAATTCAATCTAATACATACTCATGTAATCAGAAATCAGATAATATCTTCTTGTAAATGCCCTACTTAATTCCTTTGATTGTAATTTTCTAAGAATGGAGAACAGAGTTTTGATTTTTTGGTAAGCTACTTTAAATCTTAATAATTAAATTCATTTATACATTATTAAAATGTATGACATTGCATACTTTTTGTATCATGCAAAGGATCTAATATATAAAAAGCATATAGTGGGACACCTGGGTGGTTTAGTCGGTTAAGCGTCTGCCTTCAGCTCAGGTCATGATCCCAGGGTCCTGGGATGAGTCCTGCATCAGGCTCCCTGCTCAGCTGGGAGCCTGCTTCTCTCTCTGCAGTCTGCTCCCCCTGCTTGTGCACTCTAGCTCTCTCTCTCTCTCGGACAAATAAATAAATAAAATCTAATAAATAAATAAATAAATAAATAAAAAGCATATAGTTAATGCTCAGCTTTGAAGATATTAAAAATTGAATGTGCTTATTCAAGTGTAATGATAGAACTGAAAGTGATCTTAAAATGATTTAATTTCTTCTTTAGCTCCTCAAAAAGATCTTTTCTCAAAGATTTGTTTTTCATGGGATAACTTTATATGGCTTATCTCACACAAAAACTTTATAAAGAGGGGCACCTGGCTGTCTCAGGTGATAGTCCATGCCAGTCTTGATATCAGGGTTCTGAGTTTGAGCCCTGTTGGATATAGAGGTTGCTTAAAAATAAAAATCTTTAAAAAAAAAAACTTTATAAAGATAACTTCTTTATTTTGCCTTCTCCAGGACATATTACTACTTGATACTCCTTTTGATCCTAACTCTATATACTGTTTTCTTTAGATATTTAATCACATCTCAGATATATCCTTCATGGTGATATGTAGGCTCCTGAGGGAAACTACAGACTTCTTTCTAAAATACAAATACACATGTGCACAGATATTTTTTTCACACACATTTATGAAGACCATCCATGGATGTTCACTCATTCATGTCTTTTTAAGTGAGGCATCCAGTAACTATTACAAGGATAGATGGTCACTTGTATCTCCTTCCTGAATATGGAGATGATAATATGGAATGCAGTAAGTGGTAATGGGAAGAGTTATGTTGATAAAACAATGAAATGGCAAACGATCATTTCAGGGACCTTTAACTTTTTAAAGGGCTTTAATTAATTAATGCAAACCTAAAATGGCTTTAAAGAAGCTGACCACAAATAGAAGAAAAAAAAAAAAACTCTTGCCATGTGATTTGAGGCTAATCTAAATTCTCCTTGATTAAACATCTTTCCTCAGTTGATACATTCATCAGGATTTCCTTAAGAGAAAACATACAAAACATACAAAAAGAGGTTAATCCTGGGACGTCTGGAACCAGATAGAATAAAATTATTGGCACCAAAAGAAGGGCCTAGCCATTTCTAGGAAAAACTGCCTCTCTCACAATTTTTTGTTAAACCACATTTTTTATTTTTTTTTTAAAGATTGTATTTATTTATTTGACAGAGAGACACACAGCAAAAGAGGGAACACAAGCGGGGGGAGTGGAAGAGGGAGAAGCAGGCTTCCCACGGAGCAGGAAGCCCGATGCAGGGCTCGATCCCAGGACCCTGGGATCATGACCTGAGCCGAAGGCAGACGCTTAACGACTGAGCCACCCAGGCGCCCCTTGTTAAACCACGTTAACATCAGGATGTGGATATATAATGATTTCTCATTGTGTACCAGTTTCCTTTTCTCATAGACTGAACAACCTTGCTAAATGAGATTAAAACCACAGAACTCAAACAAGATGTGTAGAAACTCGAATAATGTACGCGCTCTTGTACGTGATTATAAAATCAAATTCTAATGCTAAATAAATATAGTCTACAATATTTATCATTTGGGATTATGTTTGCTTCAACTGGTATAAATAATTGAGCTGTGAGGTAACTTTAAACATCCTAATTAATATACATGTAATTGGAGTCATGGAAAGAGAGGAGTGTGCCTAAGAAGGAAATGTGCATCAGATGGAAATGTGGATCTATACAAAGGAATGAAGATGCCAGAGCATGTAACTACATGGGCAAATATAAAAGATTTTTTTAACATTTAAATCTGTTTAAAAGATAATTACCTCACCAATTTTGACAAATATATCATACTAATACGTTAGTAAAAGGAGTTTGGAAAATATGGCTAGTCTTTCTAGCTTCATAAATTTTCTGTAAATCTAAATGTATTTAATTAAAAAGTTTATTTTAAAAAAGATAACTCACTGAAACCAGAATAATGACATTGTAGTGTGTTACTAATAACATATATGGAAACAAAATGTATGACAACAATAGCACAAAGGCCAGGGAAGGAAAAGTAGAAGTATACTGTTTGAAATTCCTTGTACTATAAGAGAAATGGCTTAATATCTCTCAAAAGTAGACTGGGATATATCAAAGCTGTATATTCTAAGCCCCCAAACAACCACTAAAGTAAAAAGAGTGATAGCAAATAAACCAACAGGGATAAAATATTATCATACATAGTACTAAATTCAAAAGAAGACCCCAAATAAGTAAAAAAGAGAACAAAAATAGATAGGACCCATAGAACAACAGCTTAATGCGAGACTTAAATTCAAACATATCAATTATCATATCAAATGTAAATGTTTTAATTTAAAGGCAAATATTGTCTGGGGTGCCTGGATGGCTCAGTCAGTTAAGCATCCCACTCTTGATTTCGGCTGGGATCGTGATCTCAGGGTCATGGAATCAAGCTCTGTCTTGGGCTCTACACTTAGGAAGTCTGCCTCTCTCTCTTTCTCTCTCCCTCTGCCCCTTCCCCTGCTGGAGCACATGCACACTCTCTCATATAAAGAAAATCTTAAAAAATAATAATAATAAAGGCAAATATTGCCTGATTGAATAAAACATCAAGATCAAGCTATCTGTTGCCTAAAAGCTCATTTTATATACAAACACACAAGTTAAAAGTTCAAAGACCTTGATATAGACTGATAAAAGAATAGATAAGGTACAAATTACTCATGTGAAGAAATGGAGGTTTCACATCGTTGTAGATTCTAGTATAAGTTAATATTATAAATAACTTTATGCCTATAAATTTGAAAACTTAGATAAAAGGACCAATTTCTTGAAAGACATAAACTACCAAAGCTCACTCAAGAAGAAATAGATAATCTGAATAGCCCTATAATTATTTTTTAAAAATTGAATTTTATAATTACAAACCTTTCTACAAAGAAAACTTCAGTCCCAGATGGTTTCACTGGTGAATTCCACCAAACATTTAAAGAAGAAATAATATGAATTTTACATTAACTACTCCAGAAAATTTAACAGAAGGGAGGGAATACTTGCCAACTCAATCTGTGAGGCCCAAATTACCCTGGTACTAAAACTAAAAAAGACAATATGACTAAAAAAATTAGCCTTCAGTACAGCCATATTAGGTAAAAATATGTTCCTATTTTCATCAGGAAATAAAACAGGAAGAATCTATTTTGATTTTTAAAAATTCAGGTATCCAACATTATAATATTTGTACTCTTATTCTATTAATTGAGAAAATGTAAAGGGAGTATTATTAGGAATCTAGAATTCTTCAAACTGAATTCTTACTAATAGTTTTCTTTTACTATTTTCTACTGTAGTAGATACACCATGAAATATGCTATTTTAACCATTTTTAAGTGTACAACTCTGTGGCATTAATTCCATTCACAATGCTGTACAATCATCACCACTACCTATTTCTGAAATTTCTCATCACCCCAAAGAGAAATTCGGTATGCATTAAGCAATAACTCACCATTCATCCCTTCTTCTAGATGCTGGTAACCTCTAATATACTCTCTGGCTCTGTGAACTCGTCTATTCTGGATACACACATGGAATTATACACCGTATGTTCTTCTCTGTCTGGCTTATTTCACTTAGCATAATGTTTTCAGGGTTCATTCATATAGCATGAATCAGAAATTTATTCATTTTGTTTTCATGTATACTTGAAAATAGTTGGCACAAAAAGAGCAAGAGTAGGCATATGATATTTTGATATAATCATTTTGATTCATTTTCTAAGATACTTTCAGTTTTCCTAAATGAACTTTAAAAATATCAAAATTTTGCAACAAACACTATTATTCTGAAGACTCAACCTGTTACCAAGATTTACTCCATTTCTAAGCCTTGTGGAATGAGGAATGAGGTGAAGCTTAGAGATGGGTTATTATGGGGTTCAAGGATAGCTTAGACATTGATAAGAATCATGAACAAGAGAGAGAAACAGACTGACAGCAGAGTGGTGGTGGTGCTGAGGGTGTGATACAGTTGAAGTGTATCCGTGGCACATTATGCTTGGTAATAAAAACACTACATTTTATTAGTGCCATATTGATTGATACTTTCACATTTCTGATGTTGAAATAGCCTAATCAACAACATATAATATTTATTCAGTCTAGAGAGAATGCTACCATTACATTTTGATTTGGGAATTCCTTGCAATAAGTCCATGTCACCTCAGGAAACTGGCCCACCAGACAGAACAATTGGGATAGAAATATTGCATCACTGAGACTTCTACTATGGACCATGGTGTCCTTTTACTCTTTTGTTTTTAAAATAAATTTAAAATGGGTTTGTTCCAACTGAGAGAGAACATCGAATCCCAAAGGAAGGCCTGAAAAGAGATGAATAGAGCAGATTTGACATGGGTCCAGTGGTTTTTGTTATTAGTTCTGGAAAGAAAAATTGTGGAAAAGACTAGGTCACCCTCAACCTTTTGGTAGTTGAATCTTTTTTTTTTCTCCCCAAAGATTTTATCTATTTATTTGAGAGAGAAAAAGCAAGAGAGATAACAGAGGGAGAGGGAGAAGCAGACTGTTGACTGAGCGGAGAGCCCAATGCAGGGCTCAATCCCAGGATCCTGAGATCATGACCTGAGCTGAAGGCAGCCACTTAACAGACTGAGCCACCCAGGTGCCCCTTGGTAGTTGAATCTTAAGCTCTGGTTCTACATGATACTTGCCACTTGGAGAAGGAAGTAAAAACAAGGAAAGAAGAGTAATGGGAAGACTGGGCTCCTGGAAATGATATATCACACCAAGAAACCGGTCATTGAGGATCTCAGAGACCCAATAGAGATGGTCTAGCATGAACGAACTTTATGGAATAACTTGTACCTTTTCTTCATTTTGTTGAGATTTAATATTCAGAATCAAGGACTTCATTAGTTACTCGATTTCTTGAATTCAGATTTCTCCAAAGCACAAAACAATCAGAAGGAATTATAGTATTGGTATATTTCTATGAAAAGTAAAATGCATTTAAAAATATTTTTGTAAACTAATTTCCCAAGTTAAATATTTTAGATGGAAAACAGAAAAGGGAGGGAGCTGGAGACAGCCTTTATTGAAATAGGTGAATTAGATCATAGTACAGGTCCTCGATCATGTCTACATAGCAAAAATAAATTGGTAATACAATTAATTTATTTTAACCAATATTATCATTCAACTTATCCAATGTATACTAATAAATATTTTTGAAAACTCTGTTCTAAGTACTTCCCTTCCTTTTTCATATTGTCTTTCCTGCCCTTTACTTTTTTACTTTGCATTTTTTTTTTCTGCTAATTAGGTAGTGATATGAGGTGAAATCTGTCTTAAAAGTTTGTGACACTGAACTTAAACCAACCATTTCTGAAGAATATATAAATATAGCACATTTACTATTTGGTTAGTTGCTATGTATTCTGGGAATAAGTAAAGCCTTTGGAACTTGGTCTTTTCTTCCAGTAGTTAGTCATCTTGTCCAATTATCTTTTGAATTTGAATAATACAGATAACAAAGATCAGGAAATTAATTCTGAAGAAAAGAGTAAATTAATGTTATGAAAACTATAATTTAATACAAAAACAATTTTCCACTACATAATTTTATCTTTTAATTTAGCAAAAATGTTTATAAAAGAAGCTTCTAGTCAAAATAGTTGTATGACCAACATGCAAGTGAAGCCCTAGAGTTACAGTCAATCAGACCAGCAAGCACTAACTGAGGGCATAATTCATTTGGACAGGAGCCACATTTCCCAGAGGGATGTTGATCTAGTCATTGGAGGTAAAACAAATTCTTAAATATATCAGACTATACCTTTAAAAAAAACTAAACAAAACAAAATTTGTGCCATTCAGCACACCTATAGAAAGAGGAACCAAATAGTAATGGGTATGGCATCAAAATTCTCCAACAAGATTCTATGGTCAGTCACCTAAAGACAAATTTGGTTTCCCAGTATAACTATTCAAATTGTTAAAAGTATTTTAAAGTTTTGGTTTTATGTCTATAATGTTAATTATCTGTATGTACATTAATATTTTTAATCTCTGTTGATTCCTATGAATATTTTATATCATTTTTATTAACCCATAGTCTCCAAATTAAACTGCATACTCCCACACATTTTCAAAGACATTATTCACTTTTTAGTTTAAAGATAAGATGAGATACAGATAATATGTCTTGAAATAATTATCAGTAGAATGATGAATTAGAAAAAATCTAAAAATGTTTAGGAAAGGATTTTGTTAGGTCTAAAAACTTTGCAATATCTCAAAATTGACACGTTTCCCTTCTGACGTAAATATTATGCTTTTACACATAAAATATGACTCTCTGGGCTGTATGTTTCCTGCTTGGGTTCTGCCCTTTGTGTTTATCACACAATTTACAAAGTCATTTTGTGACTAATTTCCAGAGCACTGTGACTCAGTGTGGCTGTTGCTTATCTTTTCTTTTTTTCCTACATGGCACTGCTCTTGGCCTTCATTTTTTGGTAATACACAAATGAGCTTTCTCCATAATTAAAATAACTTTGTCTCATTATAGTTCTGTGGTTGTGTACTTCTATATTATGTGCTTTTATTTACTACCAGAAGCAAATTTTAATGTCGTTTCCTAACCAACATGAACATGACAGTACATCATGGAGGTACGTGATCTATTGCTTTAACTAACATAATGGCACTATCTGTAGTGCAATTCTTCTTCTTCTATATTCTTATTTAAGTATCTTGGGATATGAGCTCTGGTCTTCAAAGACTTGTAAAGCATTTCCTTAGATTAGTTACTGTAGGCATAAAATATTTAATTTAGAGTACAAGAATTCTAATGTTTATACTTCATTCTAACTATCAACAATTAAAAGCAATGAAAAAAAATTTCTTTAAACATGCTAGAGAGTCTCCTGATCATATTTCTTTGCGTGTTAATAAATAATATTTAAAAGTAATCCAAATCTTCAGAAAATTCCAATTAAAGAGATACAATAAGTAAAGAATTGCCACTACAAGCTGAACATTTTAAGAAAGGCTACATCTCACCAACTTCTGACAAAAATGTTCAAGGATTTAAAAGCATAAAGATATACTGCATATATATTTGCTTAAGAAGACAAAGTGCTGAGAACTTAATTTTGCATTGCAATATGAGTTTACTTTGTTTACAGAGAAGGGTCAATTTTCATTGTAGGTTAAACGACGATGGTCCTCCCGTACCAGGCTTTGCCTCTCAGGACCCTGCTTTTCTCCCAAGAAAACAGAAATAAAGGTTATTTCTCATGGGCTAGAAAGTATATTGCCAAATACTCACGAGTAAAATCTCTGAAGAAAGTTCTTGGAAAGATTTTTTTCAAAGCCGAGATGAGGTTATTTTGTTTTCCCTTCCAGGCGTTGAAGAGAGGATTTATCTTTTCTACTTCTTTTAAACAGATCAAGGAACTGGGGAGTGGAGAATAGTGAAAGAAATGTAATCTGATCCTGCCAGCAGTGAAAGGGCGAGGTAAGAATTTGATGATTATACAGCCCAAAGTCGCTCCTGTCTATTGGAGCAAAGGGGGAGCCTCAGAGCTGCTTTCAGAGATCACTGGCTTCCTGTTTAGGTCACTCCAACAGTATTTAGGCTAATTTTGCCAAACTCTTTGAAAGGCTTTTCTTTTATGGACTAAACAAAGGAAACAGCTTACACTAAGAATTCACAATTACTCTCCTTGAAGAACTCTTTCTTTTACTTTCTAGGATTCCTTTTGTAATCAGTTAAAAAAACGAAACACGTTTTCCCCCATAGTTATGTATTTCTAAAGCAATATATATAGTATTTTTACATGTTACTTAATAAAATAAACTTTTTTTTCCAGTTTTTTTCTTCAAATTATTTTATCCACATTATCGGTATACTTATGAAAAAATCTGGGGGCTACTGAAGTTTCCTATGATTAGAGAGGCCATGTACTGCATTTTCTGTTGCAGCATTTCGGGCTGTGAACCCTGCATCTCAGCTAGTTGCTAGTTTTGCAACTTTGGTCAATTATTTAAACTCTCTGTGCCTCTGTTTCTTTTTCCCTAAAATAATGATAATCAAAGTTCCTAAGTTTGATATAAGTTAAGTAGTAAATGGATTAATACGTATAAATATATGTATACATATAACGTATGTAAAGTGCTTGAGACAGGCTCCCACACATAGCAAACCTTCAAAAAATGTTAACTATTGTATTTGTTACTATTTATTGTTTGATGATGATGATATTAACATTTCACCTGATTTGTAAATACTTAAATATGTCCGTTTGCTCTGCTGTAGGCTGCTGTCATTGAGATTAACCTTTAGTATTTTCATAATGGAATTATGGTCATATCAGACTAAGATCACTAGAGCTTTCCCAGCATGTCATAATCTACTATGCCATGAAGGCCTAAGTCATTTGATCAGAAAATCCATCAGTTTCTTGTTTTTTCCATTTCAAAATGATTGTCTTTGTGCCTTCAACTTTTTTTGCTTCATTTCTTTGATCTGTGGGTAAGGGGTAACTTTTCTTCTGTGTTTTTAATATTTATTGAATAGCTATTAGATGTCTAGTACATAAATTACCTCATCTAATTCTCACAATTAGCTTATGAAGAAGGTCCTCTATGATGTATGTGCCCAGGGCAGGCCACCCAAGATGGCCTACTTTGGCATGAAGATTACTTTTTAGTTAAAAGCAATCAAAACCCAGCAGATTCAGAAAAGGCTATTTACCTCCAACACAATCGCCTAAAAGAATTTAGATAGAAGACCTGCTCCAGGAATAGAGCTATTGCTAGAAATAACTACATTACAACATGAATAGGCATGGTAGAGAAGAACCTAGCAAGACCTGTTGAATCAAAGTCTACTGGGTCTCATTGTTTCTGATAATCCTGCAAACATTTGTTTACCAAACATTTGCTCTTTTTTTATCTTCCAGTAAATTGCATTCCTTTCTTTTGAAGTCCCAGACCCCCACTCCCTTCTCCTCGTTTGGAATGACACATATACCTCATTTTGCCTGACTGTCTTTGGAAATTCCATGCCTGTGGATCACCCATATGTACAAAATTAATTTGATTTTCTCCCATTAATCTGTCTCATGTCAATTTAATTTTTATTCCGCCTAGAAGGACCTTGAAGGACCAATAAAATTCTTCCTTCCTGACAATGGTGTAGGAGAAAAAAAAAAAAAATTTCCCTCTACCCTTTTAGGTTCTTGGCTGAGACAACTCTGTAATAAAAAGATTAACAGGAAAAAAACAAACAGAAGTTTAATCACATGTATACCTTCTGTATACCTGGGGGATACCTAGGAAAACTGAATAAAACTGAAAAACTGAATAAACTGAAGTGGCCCAAGCCACCACCTTAAACATCTCTAAAGACAAAAGATAATGTTGGGGGGTGGGTGAGCCAGTTATGGGAAGCTACTGGGAAAAGACAGTAAACAAGGATTAGGTTGCTATGCAAATTTAAGTCCTTGCCTTCTCCGTTGATAAAAAAAAAAAAAAAAAAAATTCTAGAGATTTAGTTATCCTCCTCTTTCTGCTACAGAGAGGGAGAAACCTGGATAGACATAAAGTAAATGTCCCTTAAGAAAGGGTAACTTCACTTTCAGAGCTTTTCCTGTGTCTGTCATTTTTTAAAAAAATAATCACCCTAAGTAGGAGATTCAGACTTTCAGTTATGGAATGAATAAGTCAGGGGGATAAAAGGTGCAGCATAGGGAATATAGTTAATGGTGTTATAATGGTGTTGTATGGTGACAAATGGTAGGTAGCACACAGTGGTGAGCATAATGATCAATCACTGTGTTGTACCTGAAACTGAGGTAGAATTATCAGCTATATGTCAATTAAATAAAATTAAATAAATGTAAATAAATAAATAAATAGTTATAAATCAAGCCAATGACATATTAAATAAAATATGTTCTATCTTTCTAACTTGGCAAACAAAACAAAACAAAACAAAACACCCCAAAAACAAAACCAACAAACTGAAAAAAACAGCCTAAATAATACTTATGCCAAAGAAGCTTATTTTGGGGATGACAAATTCCACTCCCTTTCAATGGCCATTTCACAGGTTTGGGAGGGTGAGTATGGTTTGTGGAGCTCTGATTCAAATCATGTGGTCTGACTTCAAAGTACAGACGTTTAAATATTCTTTTGTGCTCCTTTCTCACACATATTCTGTTTTTTGGTTTTTTTTAAATTTATTTATTTGACAGAGAGAGACACAGCAAGGGAGGGAACACAAGCAGGGGGAGTGGGAGAGGGAGAAGCAGGCTTCCCTCTGAGCAGGGAGCCCGATGTGGGGCTCGATCCCAGGACCCTGGGATCATGACCTGAGCCGAAGGCAGATGCTTAACATCTCACACATATTCTGTATTTCACACCAAAATAAAGCTTTGCTGTGTGTTGAAATTTCAGTTTCAACAATGAAACGTTGCTGTGTAATTGTTATCCCTTATTACCTCATACCCTGCCACTCAAGCACATTCAGTGTTCCCTTCTTATTCTGATTGTTGAGGAAAGTTGCCTGTTTTTGCATTGGAATGAACACTGATTAATTTTTTGGCTAATCTACAGTCAGATTTCTTTTTTGGAACTTGAACTAAGAGCTATAGAAAAAGTATACAGGAAGTGCCAAACTCTTAACTAAAAAGCTGAGAGAGAGAATGGTCTGGCAGCTGTAGTGTTGTGTGCAAGATGATTATGTGCAGAAAGCCAGGTGAGAGAGAATGGTGAAAAGAATAAACGAAAGAGAACAGAACGTGAGGCCTCCTGGAGTCAGGGCAAGAATGAAAGTAAGAGCAAGACTGGGAGCAGGAGAGGTGAGAGAGGATGCCTGAGCTCTACAGCAAAGTCCTTTCTAGGTCTAGTTCAAGTTCTCCTAAGTACTCAGAAACATATATCCTTGTATCAATCCCTATTTCCCTTGTTAAAAAGAAAACCACAGGCCCAAAATGGCATCACTTAGGCCAAGTCACTAAACTGGGGCTTAATACCTAACTAATTGCAATTTCAACCTCCCCCCAGAAATGTAAATCTTAACTGGTTAGTCAGGAACTTCTTGATAAGCACCAGTGAGGTGATCTGTCACCTGGGCCCTCCACACTCCCCAGTGGCACAGTTCACCTAATAAGACCTCCTGCCCTTAAACCTAAGGAAAAGTGACCTTACCGGAAACAATCCTTTCTTTTCATTTGCTAACAACTTTCTTGTTCCACCCTCCTTCCTATAAAAACCTTCCATTTTGTACAATTTCTTGGAGCTCTCCTCTATTTTCTAGATGGGATGCTGCCAAATTCATGAATTGCTTGATAAAGCCCATTAGATCTTCATATCTACTTGGTTAATTTTTGTTGTTTAACACCCTAAAGTCATTTAAGAAATCTGTTTTTTATTATGTAGAGAACTCTATCTGAAAGAGCGACTTCTGAGCTGAAATAAATTTCCTAGAGATCATCAATTTCATATTTATGCTGCACGTAGCATCAATGAAAACTTTTTACCATTTTGTTTCCATATAGCTTACACAAACTGGCATTTTCTTGTCCTGAAGAGAGCCTGGGGACATGATGGAAAATTATTGTTAAGACAGTCTGTCACTAACAGCTCTGTGGACTCAGCTTTTCTCTTCCCTGAGCTTTGCCTGAGCGCCTTCTTATGGTTTTACCACCAGTTTGCATTCCACTGTATACAAGTCTAAGTCGAAATTAGTTGGATAAAAATTTTTTTTCTCACCAGCAATTCAACTATTTGCCATTTTGTCTTAAAGCTCTTTGTATCTATCAGTATCTGGAAGTTTCAAGTACCTACCTAATACTGGGTACTTTCCTTTCATTCTTTACCATTCTCTGTTAATTTTTTTCTTCCAACTCTCACACAGTTCAAATAACATTCCAGGCTCTTACTATGAGTTTATTTCTTATCCAAGCTATCAAACAGTCTTTTTTTTTTTTCTTTATTTGTCCTATGTATCAGAAAACATTTCCTAATTTTATTCATTAAGAATCTTGTCCATTAAGACAAATTGAATGTTTCAACAAGTTCAGGTAACTCTATATGAGTGAGACAAATCTGGAAGGAAGTTAGCTCCTTAAAGGAATTGTCACAAGAGTACACATTGTTGCAACATAGAGAACCACAAAATTAGACAGGATATTAGAAACCAAATTATACAGAAGTTTTTATAAACATCTTAAAATCAAATTTTATCACATAGAACACTCATTTCATGCATTTCTGTCTACTCTGAAGTATGTGAAAGATTAGATATTCTATTGCTTTATATTTCAGCCAATTACTTATCACACAGTGTGACTACACAGATCTTTAATTGGATTAGGTGAGGGATGAGTGCTTGAGCTTCTTTCTTCATCTCAGCCTTCATCCTTTTTCCAGAATCTAAATCACGTACTACTTGTAGTTCACTTTCCTGAAAGTGGATTTCTGAAAACTGATCAACAAATGGAAACCCTATATGTTTTCAGATTTCAAATGTAAAAAAGAATGATATCTAAATTTTATCAAATTCTATTCATAGAAACTGTGTAATTGGTATGACACGTACCGACGTGGGTACAAAATTGCCTCTATTTCATTATGAACAAAACAAATTTAGCTATGAAGCCCATATTTTTACTAATGTGAAAAAATTGTTTTGTTTTATCCATTAAGTATCTCAATTTTCTTAAATTCCAAAAAGATTTCCAAAAAAGCAATTTCAAAAGCAATTCTTCTCATAGGGAAGCAGGGAACTAGATATATGTCAGGGAGAAAGGGAATATTTAACTTCTTTTTCTATTTTTCTCTGTGATAGATTATATTATTTGTTCAAACATTCTTGCTGCTCCTCCCTTGGGGTCCTTCCTTTATAACCAGGGAAAAGAGTCTATTTTCCCTCCACATTGACATCAAGTTTTGCTATATTGATAGCCTCGGCTAAGAGAATGAGCAGATAAAAAACAAATATGGGGCGCCTGGGTGGCTTAGTGGTTAAGCGTCTGCCTTCGGCTCAGGTCATGATCCCAAGGTCCTAGGATCGAGCCCCGCATTGAGCCCTGCATCGGGCTCCCTGCTTGGTGGGAAGCCTCCTTCTCTCTCTCCCACTCCCCCTGCTTGTGTTCCCTCTCTCACTGTGTCTCTGTCAAATAAATAAATAAAATCTTAAAAAAAAAAATAAGCAACAGCTAAACAGATTTTTATAAGCTTTATGGGAAGTTTATGAATTTTCTAGTTCTATACTTCTTTTTTTTTTCATTTTCTCTGACAGGTGACTCTCATGTCCCACATGAGGGTTATTCATTTGAACCCTTTATTGTGGATTCATAATAAAGAAGAAATGGAGTACCAACACAGATGACCCACAAAGGTGACTGAAAATAAACCCTTTCTTGATAAAAACCCTGTAGATTTTGGGGGTAGTTTGCTCTCAAGCATAACTTAAGCAGAAATGAATAATACACTCTCTACTTATATACCTTCTTCCCTCAAAGATATATTATCTTCACTGCATCCATATTATTATATTATATAACCGTGGATACTGAAGTAAATTGGACCCTTGAACTGCATTCCTTCTGTCTCTCTGAACGCTATTCTTTTTTTTCTATGAACTTCATTGCAGGATATGAAGTAATTTGGGGGGAATGTTTTCTGGAAATTTACTGATGATAAGCAGCAGCATAAACAAAATTAAACACCAATCAATTTGAAATATGTTGCAGCTTGAAGTAAACTCTTGTTTAGCAATAAAGTAGTAACAAAAGGGTTTTTAGGAATTTTATGGTCACAAATTGACTAAAGTTATAGAAAAACAAGTTCTTCTCTAATTAGGTTGAATCTTCACATGGAAATCAAAATAAGTGCTTACATACAAACTTGAGAACTGGAGTCATTACGTTACTTTTGTTTTATCTAGTTCATATTTTTATTAATAGTATAATTCTTTCTTTTTTATGAGAATGATTATTGGGAAGTAGTGGTAACAGTGGGACCTTGAAGGTCTCATCATGGCTGAGGGTTATTTAGTGTTCTCAGGAGATCTTCACAGGACTCTCAGTCATAACTTGCATTATTAACAGGCAGACATCTTGAGCAAATGATTTTCCTTATCAGACAAACATATTAACTAAGAATATAGGGAAAGCTACATTTTTGTGTCATCTGTGCTTAGGCATTGCATTTCATAATTATTACTACTTATTGATATTTTTAAAATGTAATGTCTCAGAGGAAAAATAAAACAACTTGAATTCCTAGTTTTTTCTTTCTAGATATCTAGAATCAGATATTCTATTAGATAGCATGGTGAGATTACTTAGAACCTTCACTTTCATTAATGTGTTTTTTTCCTAATCTCATTTAGTTTGTCTAACTCCTTCCGTGAGAATCTGGAATGTATATCTGTATCACTAATGCATGAATAAAAAGGTAAATTCTTTTGCTTCTCACTCATGAGTATAGGATTTGTTATACATCTACTTCTGTGAAATAAGTCCCATGGAAGTGACACGTCTGTTAAAAAAAGCATCATACCATCTTAGGTCACAATAATTGATCTATATCATCTAGCATAAGGAAAGTAACATGCCCACTTCACTTTGCAGTATTTTGCTCTCATATCTGGACCAAATTTTAGAGAGCAATTGCCAAAGCAGAGTGTGTTCAGAGTAGTGAGATAAAACCTAGTTTTTTAAGGCATACACATTGATATATCTTAAAAATACACATGTCTAAAAAAATATTGATGCAACCTAGGATATTTAATTTTTAGAAGAGAAACTCAAAGTGTGGGGAGTCATAGTATATATTATCTTAAAGTATTCAGGAGATGATTGTGTAGAAACGACAGTAAATTTAATCTATACTGCTCTAGAGAGAAAATAATTAGGTGGATGAAGATATTGGGAACACATATTTTTAGCTTAAAATTAGGATAACTTTCCTGCCAATTGTAGTTTAAAAAGATAGGATGAGCCATTCTATGATAAGGAGTGTGTCCATTCCTTGAAGTAATAAAGGAGGGAAAGTGATATGTGGAAGCTGTTCCAAAGACATCCTGACATTGGATGAGAGAATTGAACTAAAAGACCTGGAGAATCACCTCCAGTATTCAAAACCCTTGAGTCCTTCTTACTCCTTGATTAACAGTAAGGTTAATATAGCTACACATATAAAAACAATAATATAAATAACAAACATAACAACGATAATTAGTGTTTACTTAAGGCTTACTTGGTGCCAGACATTATTCTCCATGTGTTATATTTAAGAAACCATCATGAAATGGGTAATGTTATTTTCCCATTTGGAGATAAAGATAAATGGTTCATTCACATGTGCAAATTCAAAAAGCTAATAAATGAAAGTGGGATTTGAATCCAGATAGTTTGAATTCTGAGAATACAATTTAACTATTAGGTCACACTACCTCTCTCTTTTAGACATTACGTTACCTTTCTTATATGTTTCCATAGCCATAATAATAAATACTTACTGCCCTTGTTAGTAAAATAGAAAAAAATTTTCTTAAAGCCACATCTAGCAATTTCTAAATTATATATAATCTAGAAATAGAGAAATTCTACATCTCTTATGCAAAAAAATTACACACTGCTTTGTGCATCAGTAGATATTTACAATGATATCAAGTGCAATATTTTTATAAAAATGTAAAATTAAAAACAATTAAAAAACCAATCAACATGGAATAGATAAATTCATTGTGGGAATCATTTGATAGAATATTATTTCGAAAAGTAGGTATTCATGAGTATCTGTGAACACGTTCAGAACTCAAAAATAAATCAGTAAGTAAAAAACGTGGGGTGCCCAGCTGGCTCAGTCAGTAGAGCCTTTGACTCTTGGTCTTGGTGTTGTAAGTTCGAGTTCCACAGTGGGTGTAAAGATTACCTTGAAATCTTAAAAAAAAATGCAAAAATCAAGAACATCATTTACCTAACTTTGGAAACACACAAAAGTGATACTGTATATTAAGTAAAGATATATATGTAGTGAAAGGACATGCATTTATGTTAGTTGGTTGTTCTGGAAAGGAAAGAAGAAAAATACAACTGGGAAAAGCTATAAAATATAGTAGAGCCTTCAACTGTATTTGTAACATTTTATATCTTTTATATAACAATACTACATAATACTATATTTTATATAAAATACTATGCAGCAAAATGTAAATACTTTTATAGAAAATATATAGAAAATATGATGATAATGTTAGCATTTATTAATTGTAGATGATCATTACTTGGATTCTTGATATTTTATTTCTTATACTTTTCCTTGATTATGAATATTTAAGTTAAAAATCAATTAGAACATATAACAACAAAAGACTAGAAAGAGAACATTTCCACTGTTCATTGTCTCCAAAATGTTTAATTTTTGAAATTCTAAAATCTGCCTAAATGAAAGCAAAAAGTATGGCATCAAGGCAACGTTAAAAAAAGAATAAGTTCTTGAAACATTATTCTATTTGGCTATTTTTATTACAATGTGACTAAAAGAATAGGGAGTCTTTTACTTTTGTATGAGGCTGTTCTCTTTTATAATTTTCAAAGTCAATTTTCATGAAAGGCAAAAATGTTTCCTGGCTAACTTTACTACCAGTTTCATAGAATTGATAACTGATAAGTGCTCATGTAATAACTACACAGAATTAATAAAAGCGCTCCTCTTCTAAATGTACTGATTTTTCTTTTTAAGAGCCTTTCTCACAAAGGAGGTGACAAGCCTTGGCAGACTGTATGAATTTGAACATAGCACTCTCTTTGGCTGTCTGTCCCATGCACAAATACCTTTAGAATTTTACTGTCAGAGGGGGTTTCCTTTTTTCCTCCATTTTGCTTTTATTGTGAGGAAAATGAATAAATAAAGTTCTTTTGGGGGTAGGGCTACTTTACTCTTTATAGACAGAAGCATCAGCTTAGTTGAATGTGAACTGTGTGACTAATAAATGGAAAGCTGAAATAGCATTCTCGGTATGTAATCTTGATACCACTTTAAGTCTTGCAACGTCAAGTATAAATCTTGGAACAAATATAATGCAGCACAGGAAGAAGCACATAATCTCTTGATAGACCCTGCCCTCAGAGAGCCTGGCTGACTAGATAATATGATCTTGCCCTGCACTTCAGAGCACAAGAGAACAGCCAACCATCCTCATTCTTTCTTTGATTGTAACTGCAGCTCTCCACACAAAGATCAACTAACTTGAGGAAGACCCAGGTCCTTAGACTCTTCACTCATTCTTTCAGATAAGAACAGAATTTCATTTTGAGAAGGGTTGGGTTTCTGCAAAGCAGGTAATAGCATAGCTGACTTAACTTATTACAACTTTCTCAAATGTATTGGCCTTCTCAGCAGTTAAATTATGTATTTATCCCAGATTCCTCAACCTTTCCACTATTGACATTTTGGGAGAGATAATTCTTTGTTGCAGTGGGCTTTCCTGTGCATTGTAGCAACATCACTGGCTTTCATATATCAGATGCCAGTAGCAAATTCCCCCTTAATGGTGATAACTAAAAAGGTCTCCAGACATTTTAAGACAGTGAGAGAGGGGGGAGGGCGGGGGAGAGGGAGACAGGGAATCTTAAGCAGGGGCCATGCACAGTGTACAGCCCAAAGCAGGGCTTGATCTCATGACCTGAGCTGAAATCAAGAATTGGATGCTTAACCCACTGAGCCACCCAGGTGCCCCTCCAGACATATCTAATATCCCCTAGAGGGCAAAATCTACTTCGAGTTAGAACCATTGTTCTCCCATGAGCCCAATTCTGGCAAACCTAATCTCATTCGGGTGTTCTATCCAGCTGCCTGGTCCTACACTGACTGATGGCATATCCCACGTTCTTCCTCTGAAATTCTACTCTGTGAGTTTCAGGCCTGTTAGATGGCTTCTCTGCAAAGTTCATCTAGATATAGAGAATGGGCATTCTTCCAAATGATTTTCATTTCAAATAAAATGAAATATTGGTAAAATAAAATAACTGATTAAATAAAAGTATCTGTTATTTATAAAAAGTAGGAAAAGTATAGAAAAGACCAAACTCAAATAAAACATTACTCATATATATTGTCCAACTATAGGCATTACAAAAATTATCCTATATATTCTCGTAGATAGCTCTATATAGGTGCATGTACATTATATGTTTGTGTTTTCCAAATGAGATTACATTGTGTCTATCCGTATGTAGTCTGTTTTTAATCATTTAACATCTTTTTTCACAGTATATTGTCTTCTAATACATTATTTTTTTTTTAAAGATTTTATTTATTTATTTGACAGAGAGAGACATAGCAAGAGAGGGAACACAAGCAGGGGGAGTGGGAGAAGGAGAAGCAGGCTTCCCACAGAGCAGGGAGCCCAATGCGGGGCTCGATCCCAGGACCCCGGGATCATGACCTGAGTGAAGGCAGACGCTTAACGACTGAGCCACCCAGGCGCCCCTCTAATACATTATTTTAATAGTTCCATGCTATTTAACTACAAATGTTTCATTATTTAGTAAACCAATGTCCTGTTAGAAAGCTTCAACTTTTAGGGGCACCTGGGTGGCTCAGTCGTTCAGCATCTGCCTTCGGCTCAGGTCATGATCCCGGGGTCCTGGGATCAATCCTGCATCGGGCTCCCTGCTCCGCGGGAAGCCTGCTTCTCCCTCTCCCACTCCCCCTGCTTGTGTTCCCTCCCTTGCTGTCTCTCTTTGTCAAATAAATAAATAAAAGCTTATAAAAAAAAAAGCTTCAAATTTTAAATGAATGTAAAAGATCTAAATTCCACAGGAAATATATTCTAGAAAGCCTATAGTCGCTGACATCATATTCATACTAATTATGTATTTTATGCAAAGGAATTAGGCCTGTTTTCTTCATGAAGTCAGCCAGGTTGTTGCCGTAGATCCATGGACCTCCATATCTTATTAGGCAAATGGCTACATCTTCCAGTAGTACTATGACACTAGTAGAAGGTTTATCTCCCAGGAACTAAGATTCTTCTCTTGGAATGTGACAGGATGGAATTTAAAACTATGGAGATGCTTATCTGATAATATTTCTTCTCGTTATTACAGTATCAGAAAAAGTTATAAAGGCAGAATAGGGTTGTTGAGCTTTAGATAGAGGAGGAAATGTACAAAAGTTTGGTAAGTCTATTTAAAAATAAGACATAGACCAGAGTTCAAGTTCTTCTGAGTAAAAGTTAGTCTAACTGCTATATGTAATGTGTACATAAGTGCATTAGAGTGTATCTGTATTGTATTGGAGTCTAAAAGTTATGTTTATGACAATTATCTCAAAGAAGTTTTAAGTGGTACCAGGTAATGGGTTAAAAAGAAATTGAGTATACTTTGTTATTTTTATTTTATCCTGATCACTTAAATTTCTAAGTATCTTATATGAAATAACTATATGGGTAATAATTTTTCATTCAAAATAGGTATTTTATTTAAAATAAAAATATTTTTTATTTTTATCTCTTTGTTAAGTAAATATTTTTGTTTTCACTAATCTTTTCTAAAAGAAACCAAAAAAACCATACTGCTCAGTGTCATTTGGAATTCTGAAGAAAAATGGCTCACTAATGTGGATTTATGATTATCTATCTCCCTTTGTCTAATGATATAAGACACAGCTACAAAAGCAAGAATGGTTGGCAGGCAGAATTTGATGACATTTTTTGTAAGAATCATAAAAATATTGCTAACAGATAAACTTTGTTTTAGAAATTTAAAAAGTTATTTCTCATAAGTTTATGTATGTTTATTAAAATATTTTCACTTACAAATTTCTTAGGAAAAATTTCAAAGTGTAAAATAAAACAACATGTAAATATACAACATGGACATATTTACTGAGTATTAACCGTATAACAAACTCTGTTCTAGAATCTAAGGAAACACTAAAGAACGAGACAAGTAAAACCCTTGTCTTCTTGAAACCTTCATTTTAGAGCAATAAACTGAATGTAGCTAATGATGTAATGATGATTACAGAGAACAAAAGAATGTCTCACCTTATAAAATATCTCCTTTTAAAGCTGCTTAGAAAAAAGTTATTCCAAGAGCTTCATGTAAAATTCTATTTCCTTAATTTATACAAAATTGTGTTGGTTTTTCTTGTAGAGGTTTTCACTAATTTCAATATCTGAAATGTAAAAACAAATTTTTATTCATTTCACATCTTGATTAATTTCTTAAAACTTTTAGAATGGAATTTTATGGTTAAAATTTTTAAATCAGTGTTTAACCAACTGAACTTCACCGCTTATGATAGTACTCATATAACAACTCCCTCAACGATACTTTTCAAGGTTTTGTTCTCAGTTTTACAGGCAAAACATACAAAAATTTTAATTTGCAGTCCACTGAGGAACAATGAAACTGTTCATTTTCTTATTAAACATTTTCATTTTTCTTTTGTGAAGTGTTATTTATACTCTTTGTTAATTTTTTACATATTTGGTGTGCATATTTTTTGTTTATTTATAAGAGTTCAAACTTAGTGTCCCAGATTTTCCCTTTTAAAAAGCTTACAATTGAGGTAAAAGGTAAACGGATGTTTATTTTTAATTATTAAAACATGTGCCAAATTTGGCTCAAAAAAACAAAATATGAGCCAAAATTTGGCTCAAAAAACCAAAATATTAGTTATTTGTTAAAGGAATATATACATATTATGTGTGTGTATATATATATACACACACACACACTTATATATATGTACATATACACGTTTAAGGATAAAATGCATTATTTTCTCTATTGCATTGTACTAAAACAAGGAAATCTGTGTGATAATATGATAATAACAGCAGTAATAATAATGATGGTGTTAATAAAAATTATTGAGCACCTAATATATATATGCCTTGTATTCTGCTATACCTTTTACAAATAATTATTTTAATCCTTAAACAATCCTTTAGAGTAGCCATTGTTACTATTTTAAATTTGAAGGAATATGAACATCAGAAAGCTTAATTCAACTGACCAGAGTTTAGCACTTACAGGCAATAAGTAGCCAAGTATAGTTTAAAAACCAAATCTCCAGTAATCCCTCATTTGTGATCTTTCCCGTGGGCACTACTGTAATGACTTCCACCATGCAAGTGATTAGAAGGCAGAGCAAATGACATTTTGATTCCCATCAACAAGGCTTTGTCTTGTCATCACAAAACTCATTTTATATTCTGCCCTCTTTTATGTCTCATCTTCCTAATGCAGACCGAAGTTGCTTGGGAAAAAGCAGTTTGCTTGGAGTCTTTATTTGAATGGGAGAAATTGGAATAGAATCAAAATTTTCAAAAATAGTGAGAGAACTGTGATACTCTGTATACCATCTTCCTTCAAATTCTATGAAAATGATTTATTTCTGGCTTATGGAGAACATGGGGGCTATTTGTGGGTAATTACTGCCCTCTGTTGACAACAATGTTAAATGTCTTAATTTATGTTTAAGAGTATTTAAGGTGAGAATTACAAGAAATTTCACCTATAAATCTCATCTACGAAGATGAGTAATTAAATCTAAAAGAATTGAAGAGCCTTGCCTAACAGCCATAGCTAGCTAATGATTAAGGACAGAAAGACACCTCATGTATCATGATCAGTAGTATGATCAGTCTTGTGTTGACTAAATTTAAAACAATATTTTTTCCCTGACAATATTTTCCATTTTCTGAGACTCAGAAACAAAATTTACAATAGCCAAAGAAATTTTTACAGTTACTAAAAATTTTTTTAAAATAAAATGTCCAGGCGCACCTGGGTGGGTCAGATGGTTAAGCGGCTGCCTTTGGCTCAGGTCATGATTCTAGGGTCCTGGGATGGAGCCCCACATCGGGCTCCTGGCTCAGCAGGGAGCCTGCTTCTCCCTCTCCCTCTGCCTCTCCCCCTGCTCATGCTCTCTCTCTCTCTGTATCTCTGTGTCTCAAATGAATAAATAAAATCTTCTAAAAAATTAAAAAAATAAAATATCTGTTCGGGTGAAAAATCATACAGTACAGAAAAGTGGGAAGTAGAAAATAAACATCTTTCTCTCACTCTCCACCTGATTCCACTTCCAGAGGTGGGCACTATTAACTGTTTGTCATTCTGGAAATTATTTATATGTGTATATAATTTTTTTTTCAAAATTGAAGTACTGTTCTCCAACTTTTTAAAAAAATTTAAAACCTATATCTTAGAGCTAATTTCATATTATCACATAAAGATATAAGGTATTTTTTTAATACTGCAGACTTTTATTGACACTTTGAGAATTACAGGCAAGTTTAGAATGTCCTTAATTAGGTTTGCTGATAAGGTTGTGCGTTTCCTCTTGGACTGTTACGTAAATGAGGCTGTTCTGTTCTGATTTCATTCCAGCAGGGGGCATGTGATTTTGATTTGTCTCATTACTGATGATGGATAGTCACTTTGATCATTTAATCGAGGTACTGCCTGCAGACCTCTCCATTGTAAGCTACCCCATATTTCTGCTCTGTGCACAGAGAGGATTTGAGTGGCAGAAGTGCTCAACTAAGATATAAAATCAAAATGATTACTTTGTCAAATCCTTTCTCTCACATAGAAGGAATGGAATAGATCTCCAGATGTAAGTATTATTTTCACAGTAGGACTGAGTATTGGTTTCCTGGCCTCTCATTTGATTCCACCTCCCATTTCTGGAGGGACACACAGATTAGTGGGGTATTTGCACAGTTGCACGTGACTGTGAGGAATAGTTTGGTATATTAAATAATTTAGATAAGTCTGAAATTTGTTAACAAGTAAGACTATAGGTAACACGTGAAGCATAAAATAATAAAATAATAATAATATTTTCATTGGCAACTAGATGACCCAGAACTTCTGACAGTTTTTTCTTAAAACATTTAGTAAGACTGTCATATTTTCAAAAATCATATTAAAATTTCAGTCATGTAAATGTTTTTAAATCTTGATATTCGTTAAAATTTTTCACTTTGCAACATATTTTAATAAATAATTTTCAATGCTCTAGAAGAAAAAACTTTTTGAAAACATGAAATTTTTAAATGTTCAGATTTAATTTAATTTTAATTTGACAAAATATTTCAAATTGCATACACTTAAAGTAGAACAAAATTATACCAATATCTTGATTATAACATAATTATTAACTTTGTTGAAATGAAGGCAAGAAAGATCAATGGCATGGAATAGATATATAAATACTTATGAATCATGTATGTATTTAGTTTGTTATTCATCCAAAACATCACTGGCCAATTAACCAAATACCCAAATATGCAGAATAAAAATTCAATTGAGATGTTTTGGTATTTTGTCAACTTTCAGCCATATAAAAATTATAGATTTACAACGTATTTTACAATTTCATCTTTATGAAGTGTATTTGTCTCAGATAGAAAATATTTTATGCAATAATGCGCTAACTTGATTAACAACATATGGTCATCATTAATGCCTTGCTGCTTTCCACTTCACCATTATACAGAGGTGTTTTCTGAATAATCCATTTACCAAGTATTTATTGACCACCTACTACGTGCCACCTCTGGGACTATACCAATAAACAAACCAGATAAACATTCCTGCTTTCTTGGAACTTAACATTTTTCTCCAAAGGGTTCAGGGCACATATTCAGGCATATGACATAGCTCTTGCCCATGTGATAGCACACACAAACTCTCTCAATTTTCTTCATTGACATGACAAATTTTGGCTGAATTAACATATGGTTTTGGTAGGACGAAGTCATAATTGCAGAGAGATTTATCAGAAGACTTGAAGAAAAGGTTTGGCCTTGGGGAAAATGTTTAGGGAGCAAAAGGAAGCAGAAGAATAATAGGAAAATGTCAATGCAACCAACAGTATTCCCAAAATTTAATGAGTAGAATTAAAAGAAGAAACAAGGAAAATACAAACTGAGTTTTGTTTCAGGCTAGACAGACATTCTAGAAAGTAAGCAGAATAAGGTTGATTAATTGGTATCTCAATATGTAATAAGCAATCACAAAACCACATCCTCTATATCCCTATGGAAACATAGTGATAAACAGGTGTTGTCCATTTTGCACACACAGAAAAGCAAGGCTAATAAAAGTACTATACTTGCAAGTTCAATTCCCTTAACAACAAAGCCAATTCAGAAGAGGGTATTTTCATGGCATGAATTTTTTTTTTTTCTGAGTTCTATTAGGATTGTGTCAGATCCCTATAGTAATGATTCATTAGAGAGCTTAGAAAGTGGGGTGCCTGCCAAAAACTCACCTAGACTGAGAAGAGTATTTCCACTTTTTTGACCACAGTCATTTTTGTCTCTTTTGATGTGGAAGTCATTCAGAATCCAGGTGACATTCATTAAAACCAACGTCAGACTATACAATGAAAGCATAACAATACTTGGTTTTCTTTCTCTCGCAAAAGTAAGTAATGAAATGCATAAATGATAAGAGCAATCTAGATTTTTCATGTTTATCTTAAAGTCAGCGAGTGTACCTTTCCTTTCACAAAAATGGATGACAACTGATACGCATTTACTTTGCGTGGTATTTCAGGCTTCGTTACCTACATGTCACTAAGCATGGAAATAATTTTCAGTGAGTTTTAACATTCCTTTATGCCACCTGTGTTAGGGGGCTGTTTTCCATCTTGAAACATTTCCCATGATACTTGTTTTATTAATGCTTTGTGGACAGCGTTTACCACTCATAATCAATAAGGACCCAAATTCATTTTACTGTCTGAAACAACCTTAACTCCGGTCCATTCCACTGTCTCTCTTCCTCTTTAGAAGTAGTCAATAGCCTGAAGTTGGGATGAATTCCTCCTATTTATTTATTTTAAAAAGATTTTATTTATTTATTTATTTATTTGAGAGAGAGAGTACAAGCAGGGGAGGGGCAAAGGGAGAGGGAGAAGCAGACTCCCCGCCAAGCAAGGAGCCTGATGCGGGACTCCATCTCAGGACCCTGGGATCATGACCTGAGTGGAAGGCAGATGCTTAACCGACTAAGCCACGCAGGGGCCCCTCCATTTACGATGTTGTACAATGCTATATATGATTTTTACACAAATAATTTATCCAGTTGCTTTTTATTTTATTTTATTTTTAAAAAGATTTTATTTTTAAGTAATCTCTACATCCAACATGAGGTTCCAACTCAACCCCAAGATCAAGAGTTGCATGCTCTTCGGACTGAACCAGCCAAGTGCCCACCCCGCGGCCAAGTGTTTTTTGAAAAAATACAGTTTGTACTCTACTTATTCTTTTGCAACATTCCTTTTTCACACATCATGACATTTCTGAAATGTATACATATTTACATGTGTGGCTCTACACTTTCACTTTTTCAATGGTATCGTATTCTACTTATTTAAAAAATGCAATTAACTCTTTTCATTCTTATACTTAGGGGCAGTTTGATTAGCTTGCTTACATTTGGTTTTGCTTCAATGAACATTCTTACACATGACACCTTGTACAAATCTAAGTGTATGTTCTGGATAGATATGTAAGAATGGACTTGCTACATTGTAGGATAAGCAGTTTTTCAGTTATGCAACCTCTTGCTAAATTGATCTACAAAATAGTCTCAGCACTATATAAGACTACTTATTTCTCCACATATTAGCAAAAAGTGTTGTCAGAATTTTAAATTTCTGATGTACTGATATTTAAGAAATGTTGTCTTATTGTTGATTTTATTTTTCTTAGATTTCTTGTAAGGAAGTGTTGGTGTTTATTGGTTTACTCGTCTGAAAAATGCCTGTTCATATCCTTTGACCCTTTAAAATACTTCGTTTTCTGTCCTGCCTTGTTCCTATTTAAATAATAGACGTTTCTTATATATTTTGGGAAAATTTTTCTATTGGCTATATGAGTTAGACATCCTTTCTCCAAATAGGTATCTTGTCTTTTGAGTTTGTTTAGAGTGGGTTGTTTTTGTTTTTGTTTTTTCTTTTTGTCATATAAGGATTAATATCCATATAAGGATTAATAGATCATTTTTTTCCTTAATGATTTATGCTTTTAAAATCTTGTTTAAAAAATTCTACTTACAACAACATGATAAATATATTGTTCTACATTTTCTTCTAAAATTTTACTTTAAAATCTTTAGCTTCGAAATCTTCATTTCCACCCTCTGTTTCAAATATTTCAAAGTACTTTTGGCTCTATTTTTGCCCTTTACATCTTCCGTATGCAGTTTAGTATTGGTGTACCAATTTCTTGAAAACAATGAATACTGACTGGTAGTCCATTGGATTAACAAATTATTTGGGGAAGAATAAGCTTGAATAACAAAGAGGAGCTGAAATTTGGTGACCTGTTGATGTACTGACCTTAACTCAGAGACAAGGAGCTTATCCATAAAAATAGAAGTAATGGCTGAGTTAAAGGTTGGCTTCATGGACCCGGGAGTGTTACAATCATGCAGGGCACCGCACTAAGAAGGGTCCTGTGCTTAGTTTAATACTCTGTTACCAACACCCTAAGTTTTGATCAAGTAGTCCACATTTTCCTTTTGCACTACGCCCCCCAAATTATGTGGCTGGTGCTGGACAGTATATGGGTACAGGGGCAAAACATGGGCAGATAGGGTGGTGGGTGTATTTGGAAGTTCTCTTCTATTGGCTTTTATTTTCTCAGTGAAATAGGTTGTAAAGGTTATTTATCTCCCTGTGCTGCATTCTCGGTTATATCTCAAGGTCTCATATTCAATTCATTAATTCTTCCTGTGCCTCATCTGCTGTTTGGCTGATTCAATAATTTTTTAACGGCAGTGCTTGTATTTTAATCTTAGAAGTTCTATTTTTCTTTCAACTCTGCCTTTTCTCGTGATTTGTTTTTGTTTTGTTTTTTTTTAAGATTTTATTTTTATTTATTTGACAGAGAGAGAGAGATAGCGAGAGCAAAACACAAGCAGGGGAAGTGGGAGAGGAAGAAGCAGACTCCCCACCAAACAGGGAGCCCGATATGGGTCTTGATCCCAGGACACTGGGATCATGACCCAAGTCAAAGGCAGACGCTTAACAACTGAGCCACCCAGGCACACTGATTTGGTGTTTTTTGTTTTATGCTTTTAGTTTCTTGTTTTTTATTTAATGATTTTACACATACCTATTTTCTGGCCTTTTTATTTCTTTGGTATTTTTTTCTATTTTCTGAGGTTTGGGGGACTCTAATCATCCTCTTGGCTACATATGCTAAGGGTTGCTTATGATGCTAATAATTTTGAAAATGTTTTCAGCTTCACAGTGAGATTACTTGTGGTAATCCTGTCTTGGATTACGTATCTTTTTAGAGTGTGTACATTTGCATTTGCCCCATATTCCAAATGACAGTTATTATCCTACCTGCAAACTTTCTGTCACCCTTTTATTTTATAAAGGCATTTTATTTCATAAAATTGTCATAATGCATTGACTTTATTAGGACAACATAATTTACTACTGTTGCTGGCAAATTGTTAGAGAAACGTCCCTGGAATATCCAAGCAGATATATCCAGTAGGTAATTATATATATAACATTCATGTTTAGAAGAGAAGTATTAGAAACAGAAAAATATCTGGTATTCATACATATATGTTGTATCTGGTAGCAAGGATGTGAGAGTGATAACTGAGGTGCAGTCTTTAGATTAGAAGAAAGAAATGTGTAAAAACTAGGGAAGGATCAGCAATCAGTGGATGATCAGAGAAAGAGGAACATATATAAAGCTGGACTGTATCATTGATTTCCTAAATCTATCCTTCTTGATACCCTGGAAGTTTCTTAACTCCCGTTTCTCTTAATGTCTTGTGGATGGTAGCTCCTAAACAGTATTTTGATCTTTTCCATCTCTTCCATCCCCAAAGCTACCACCTTGGTTCTTCATTTCTTATTCAACTTGCCATAGTTGTCTCTCTGACTAAGGGTTAGCTTCCAGTAATTTAGTTTCCAGATTGATATCAATGTGATCCTTTACAAACAAAACTCTGATCATGTCATTCCCTATGTAAATATTTGGTGCAGTAACTTTACAAATGTCTATTAAACACTTACTATGTTCTAAGTGCAGTACAAGATTTCATAATCTTAGATTTCATAATGTAAAATAATCATTCCAGTGGTCTACCTAGTATGTGACACCCGGAGTAGATTATTTAACATCTCCCTCTCTGTATGACAAAATTTTTTTTTCATTAATAACCTTAATTTTTCTAAAGCAGTTTAGGTTCACAGCAAAATATGACAAAATTATTTTTTAAATGACCATGAAGCTAAATTATACATAACATTGGGGATATTGGATGTTCAAAAACAGATTCAAACATTGCCGCAATTGCTTTCCAGTGTGGGCTTTTTGGTTTTGCTTTAAATGTTTCCTTGTTGAGCTCTACTGGATTGCTGAGAGGAGAGAGGTTCCATGGGGAGTGACAGAATTAACTTTGAGGAGGCTACAGTGGACCCAACCTCTCCCAGGGATGAGAGGACTGGAAAAGGAGGACTTAAGACTCTCAAGACTTAATCTATGGAGAACAAAAAAAAAAAGGAACTTTCAGCTCACTGACTTTCTAATGTTTATTTTACCTACAATAAGAGCTTTCCCGCTTCTCTCTGGTAAGACCATGGTTAGAAACGAAATATTTCAAGTAAGAACCGATTTTAATTGTTCCATGTTGGTACAAGTGTCACATTCAATTTTCTTTCTGAAATTTAGAGTAATTATGAACCAGTTGCTGGTTATACAAAAATATTGCAAATGATTACAAGTTTCTCCAGATTTCTATAGAAGGAAAAAAACCAATTTTTTTTAAAGATTTTATTTATTTATTTGAGAGAGAGAGAATGAGAGAGAGCACATGAGAGGGGGGAGGGTCAGAGGGAGAAGCAGACTCCCCGCCAAGCAGGGAGCCCGATGCGGGACTCGATCCAGGGACTCCAGGATCATGACCTGAGCCGAAGGCAGTCGCTTAACCAACTGAGCCACCCAGGCGCCCCAAACCAATATTTTTTACAATAGTTTTTATATTTACTTAAGTTTGATCTGTCATCCTTTGTTACATTGTTACAAATGCACAATGTACAAATGTTACAAATCTTATAAAATAAGTTTTATGTAAATAAGTGTCCAATAATAAGTGAGTTTTAATACAACTGGAAGTTCTGCAAAAGAATTTAAGTAACTACTACACTGTAACTCTGATGTAATGTTTTATTTTCTTGATCTGTTCTTTAATTTCTCAGTAATCAATTAGAAGTCAAAAAGAGGAATATATTTTAGTTTTAAAGATATTATTTAAATTTATTTTTTTTAAGATTTATTTATTTTAGAGAAAGAGAGAGAGAGAGAACATGAGCAGGAGGGGCAGAGGGAGAGGGAGAGAGACTCTCAAACAGACTCCGTGCTCAGCGCAGAGCCTGACACCGGGCTGGATCCCACAACCCTGAGAGACCCTGAGATCACAACCTGAGCCAAAACCAAGAGTCAGATGTTTAACTGCACCACCCAGGTGCCCCATTATTTAAATTTAGTAAAAACTTTCATGCATGGAATAAAATTTTCACTCACTAAAAATATTATTTTTCCCAGTTCATACTCTATTTCAGTGTTTTAATTTTTAACCACAAATGCAAAAACAGGCCTCTTATTGTTTACTAACTGAGCTCTGTTTAAACATTAAAGCTTTATTACTTTTCAAAAAAAAAAAAACATTAAAGCTTTATTAAAAAAAATCCTTAAAGCTTTATGTAATATGAAATCTTCCAGAGCATAGAAAAATGGGATGTTTCTTAAGTCATTTTATCATTTATCATAACCTTACTATTATAACACATTAGGAAGCTCTAGGATAATTCATTTAGCACTATTATTTTTCTAAATACATTGATTAGAAATACAATTTCTCATAGTGTGAAAAGAATAACACCGGAAACAGAAAGGATTTAGGCAGAAATGTTAGTTTTGTTCAGAATTAAGGTACCAATCTTAAGCAATTACACATACACATTAAAAAAGAAAAACCATATGCCAAAAAATATTTGCTTAAATTCTGCATCCAATCTGAATTAAATTTCTAGACATTAGTAAGGAAAGAGGAATGTACAGAAACTGTTTAAAAACAATGAAGAATATTCATACACACACATATACACAGATAAACCAGCAAACAACACATAAAATAGTAAAATGCTGAGATAATTAAAAATAATAAAAAGACAGGGATGTCCATTTTCATGATCTTTTTCAATATTCTTTTTGGTACTTTAGATCTGCACTGTCCAACACAGTAGCCATTTTTCATATGTGAGAATTTAATTTAAATTAAAAAAACAAAACCCCAATTTGTATATGCATTAAAATAGAGAGAGAAACTTACTCTTAGGTATAGGTAACTGGAGTGCATACCTAGAAAACTGAAGAAACTGCAAGTACATCAATAAGGAGATTTGTTGATTGTTTAGGTTAATACACACAAAAAAATCAGTGTAGCCATTTTATCTCTATTAACAATTACCATTAAGAAATGAAAATAAAAATACTGTTATGGTAGTAAATAATAAACACATAAATAGTAAACTACGGACTACCATAAAGAAATTTAGTGGCAAAAATGGAAAATCTGTATAATTTGTTTTCAGTGTATTATTGATGGACATTAAACAAGACTTGCACAAAATGGAGAAACCATGTAACTAAATAGAAGTGATTGCAAAATTAATAAATAATTTCAAGCAATTCCATAGTAATTTGATTTTACCTTAGATTTTGTAATTCAGAAGAATTTATCTAGAAAAATTATGAAGAAGAACTGAAAGAGCAGGTTCTGTTCTTGCCTTACTAGATATTAAAATTGAGTATGAAAACATCATATGCAAAAGGAAGTGTATTGTCTCATTAAGGTGCCCAGTAAATAGTGGAATATATAAAAAGCCTATAAAGGAATCTAATATAGTGTTATAAAGGAAATATTTTAATTCAGTGGGAAATTGCTTATTTAAAAATGTTGCCGTGCATTGATTAATCATCTGGCAGAAGAAAAGCCAGATTCTTACTTAATCGTTTAAAAATCAATGTCAATGAAGTAAATATTTAAGTGTAAAGCAAATGAATAAATATTCTACAAAAAGAATAGAAAAATGAAGTGCTATAGATCTTACTGGGCACAGGAGGTATTCAGAAAATATAAAAGGGATAAAAGTATAAAAGGGATATATTTAAGTATACATTTTTATTGTATGGCAAAAGATACCACAAAACAGCTGATGACAAATAATAATAAAGGCTAAACAAATTTATCTTTATAACATAAATTATACAAAATTAATATCTCCTACAAATATTTCTGATAAATTGATTTAAGCAAAGACAAATATCAAGCTAGAAAAATGGCAGTTGCAGACATGGTTAATAGCATCAAATATTCACCAAATATAGCTCATTTGTATTTCCTAGACTTCCTAACAGATTGGTACCATAGAACTAGTTAGCATAAGAAGTCATAGATACTATTTGAAAGCTACGGCTGGGAAGAGCTGATATATCTCTTCTATAATTCTTTGAGTTTTTGGAAATTCTCTTAGACCAAATACTATAGGTCGTTCAGATACAACACTGTAGAGCCTTTTTCAGTCTCAGTCCCTTAGTGACTGTGGGTCTAAGTTTACTGCTAATCCACTTTGGGCATGTAACATGATTGAGAAATAAAATTCTTTTGCATTAAGCCATCAAAGTTTCTGTGTTAATATTATTACCAGAGCATAGCCTAGATTACCCTAATATAGTAGGCAAGTCACAGAAGAAATAAAACAATAACAAATTCTCTAGGAATATTTTCGACCTCATAAGAATGAAAGTTAAAGCAATAATTAAATAACACTTTTGTCTTCAGATTTACCAAACTTGATAATATCCAGTGCTATGACACAATAGGGAAAATGAGATTCTCATTTTCTTGCATGATTTGCTGCAATTTTTTGAAAAGTAAATTGTAATATCTATTAAACAAACAAAAAAATAATCTTTAACCCAGCATTTCCATTTAAAAAAACGTTTCTGCAGAATATCATGTAAAAATTAAAGCAATAGTAATTAAATACACATACAAAGATGTTTGTTGCAGGTAGCATGATTTCAATATAAAACTAAAAAACTGGAACAATGAGACCATCCATCAACAGAAGAAAGGTTGAATAAGGCTTCTGATCTGAGGAATGGTTAATATGTTTGTCAAGAGAATTTTTTCAAAGTTAAAGTGTACTATTTGTAATCCACACCTTACCTCTTCTCAAGATGCTTTAACTTGTCAATGGCTCTCTTAAAATGAGGCAGCAAGAACTGAACACGGTACTCCAGATGCAGTCTAACCAGCTGGAGTTCACAGTTGACTTATTTCCTCCCTTTGTTTTTGAATAAATAAATAAATAAATAAATAATAAAAACAGAAGAAAAATAGAAATTAAAAAAATTAAGGCAGATTAAATAAAAACCCTTGTTATGAATAGGCTATATTAAACCTGTGGTCAGCTAAGAATCTCTTAACATTTACTTTTCAGTGTGAACTATTATCAAATTATATCTCCTTTATATTTTTGTAATTGATGTAACATTTTGTATGTATCCCTGCTAGTTTCATGGTGAGCATTCCATTTTTTTTCATCCCATCATGATTGCATTAAGTTGTGATTTTTTTTTTTATCCATTGTATTAACTTTTCCCACAATGCTTTTAGGAACTGTAAATTACAATAAAAATATTGAATTACTCAAGGACATGTACAGAACAAAGTAGCATGATTGTGAAGTCCTCCACATCCCAAATACATTCAACACCTGATTTAATTTTTGCAATTTTGTAGTATACCTACACATTCACCATTTCATTCAATATTCTCTGCTCCATATATTCAATCAGAATTATGAATAATGTGGGATGCCTGGGTGGCTCAGCGTTAAGCATCTGCCTTCGGCTCAGGTCATGATCCCAGGGCCCTGGGATCGAGCCCCGCATCGGGCTCCCTGCTCAGCGGAAAACCTACTTCTCCCTCTCCCACTCCCCCTGCTTGTGTTCCCTCTCTCGCTGTCTTTTCTCTGTCAAATAAATAAATAAAATCTTTAAAAAAAAAAGAATTATGAATAATGCCACGAAACATCTTGGTGATGATCGACCACTCAGTGAAAGACATTAATTCGGTGTAAGAGATTAATATTGTGATTGTTGTTTGATTGACTGTTTTTTAATTAATAGACTACTTTTTTCTTTTTAATTTTTAAAAAATATTTTATTTATTTATTTGACAGAGAGAGAGAGCTAGTGAGCACAAGCAGGGGGGGAAAGAGGGAAAAGCAGGCTCCCCACTGAGGACCCTGAGATCGTGACCTGAGCTGAGCCACCCAGGCGTCCCAATAGACTACTTTTGAGGAGAGCTTAGATTTACATTAAAAATGAAAAGATAGTACAGAGTTCCGTATTACCCCACACAAACAGTTTCCATCATTATTAACTTCATGCATTAGTGAGGTACATTTGTTACAATTGATGAATTAATATTGATACCCTATTATTAACTAAAGTCTGTAGTTTACGTCGAGGCTGACAATTGTATTGTACAGCTCTATGGGTTTTAACAATTGCATAATGTCATGTATTCAACCTTTATAGTGTCATACAGAATAGTTTCACTGCCCTAAAAATCATCTGTTCTTCATCTATTCATCCCTCTCTTCCAATGACCACTAAACATCTTAATCTCTCTATAGCTTTCTTTTTCAAAATGTCATATAATTAGAATCATACAGTACATAGTCTTCTTAGACTAGCTTCCTTTTCTTGGAAATACGCATTTAACTTTGCTCCATGCCTTCTTGTGGCTCGATAGCTCACTTCCTTTTATGGCTAGATAACACTCTGTTGTGTGGATGTACCACAATTGTTTATTCACTCACCTACTGAAAGATATTTTGGTTGCTTCCAGTTTGGGGTGGTTATGAATAGAGCTGCTATAAATATTTGTGTGTAGGTTTTTGTGTGGACATAAGTTTTCAGTGTATATCAGTAAATACCAAGGAGAACAATTGCTGGATCGAATGGTAAGACTGTTTTTAGCTTTGTAAGAAACTGCCAAACTTTGGCAGCAGGTGGCTGTAACGTTTTGTATTCCCACCAGCAAAGAATGAGAATTCCTGTGGCGCTATATACACTTACCAGCATCTGGTATAATCTATTTTGCATTTTAGCCATTGTAATAGGTGTGTAGTGATATATTGTTGTTTTAATTTGCAATTTCCTTGTGACATAGGACGTTGCATTTTAAGAGTTCTTTGTACATTTTGGGTGCAAGTCCTTTATCAGCCATGCTTTGCAAATATTTTCTCCCAGTACATGGTTTATTTTTTCATTCTCTAAATGGTCAACTGATTTTTATCTTCACCCAATGATTGATTGATTGATTATTTATTAACATATGCTGCATATGGATACATTCTTAAACATTTAAAACAAAAAGTGTGCAGTATAATATTTACTGACACTTTTTCTTTTGTTCGTATGGCAAATCTAAATAATATTCCTTGGGGGTGCCTGGGTGGCTCAGTTGGTTGGGCAGCTGCCTTCGGCTCAGGTCATGATCCTGGAGTCCCTGGATCGAGTGCCGCATCGGGCTCCCTGCTCGGCAGGGAGTCTGCTTCTCCCTCTGACCCTGCCCCCTCTCATGTGCTCTCTCTCATTCTCTCTCTCTCACATAAATAAATAAAATCTTAAAAAAAAAAAAAGTATTCTATAAAAAAAAAAAAAAAAACAATATTCCTTGAATAAATCTCAGTTGTCACTGGATGTCACTGTTGCTTTACCAAATATGACTGTTTTGTTCATAAAGACAATAATTTAGAACATTTTCTAAATAAGCACTTTATTAAAAGAAGAAAATCCACAATGTTAAGTAACTGTCAATTAGGTTTAGGTCCAAGCTATATAGGATATCAATAATTAGGAAAACATTTGTTTAATTTATAAGATGTAAGTTTCTTCCTAAACTTACAGACATATTTCAAATAGTACAAATAATTCATTAAGAAGACTATACAGAACTAAAAAAGTTTTTTGAACAATAATTTTTTTTTCAAGATAGAGGATTCAGTCTATGTATGGTACATGGCTAATAGGTAGCACATTTAAAAATTTGCAAGTATTTTATTACTTACAAAACATTTTAAATCATATACGCATATAAATGTATACATATACACTTAAGTACTAAAAATCTATATGCTTAATATGGAATAAATTCATCCTATAGACACTTTTCCATTGCCATCTGATATATATACTGAAACTTTTACTTTTAAAATTTTTTCCCTTAGGAAAAAAATGTTTGAAGGAAAGCACTTTATCACAACCTCCATATAACCAGATACCATAACCACCAGCTAAAACTGCCTATACAGATCAGTTTCTCTTGCAAAAGTGCCTTATGCTGAGGGGAGGGGGGTGGGAGGATGGGTTAGCCTGGTGATGGGTATTGAGGAGGGCACGTTCTGCATGGAGCACTGGGTGTTATGCACAAACAATGAATCATGGAACACTATATCTAAAACTAATGATGTAATGTATGGGGATTAACATAACAATAAAAAAAAAGTGCCTTATGCTGAAACAGTTTCTACACCTGTCCTTCCATGCTTTGAACATGTCCCACCCACCACCCCATTGTCAGGCTAAACTATTCCACACCAAGCATCCTTTCCTCAAGGATTCCTATACTCAGTTAGAACCTCTTATTTTACATTATCTTAGATCTGCCCTACGGGGCTATAAACTTTCTGAAGGCAGCACAGTATCTCCTTTATTGATCGCTAATGTCCAATAGCACATATAAAATTATTCATAAAAATGTGTTTAATTACGAAATTTTGGTTAGGCAATGACTAACACTGTAAAATGTTTAATATTAAAAGTCATTATAATCATAAGGAATATTATTAAGAATTCATTTTGAGACAGGGATAAAGCTTTAAATCTAAAATAAATTATAATTGATAAACAATTTACTTACTTATTCCCTGGACTGAAGGACATAACTAATTACTCTGTTAAATATCTATCCCTAAGTCTGAAATGGATGGCACTTCCAGTGTGTTATATTAGTCACATAACATAATATTTCTGAGTCTTGTTAATTGTTTATGCAAGTTATTTTGCTAGGCACCTGATTATATTTACATAACAATGAACCCCCCATTTTCTCCATGCTAGTTTTTCTCAGCTTCATAGGTTTTGTAGGCTCAAAAGAAGAAACAGTTTGCAGGGGAGACTACAAGACTCTCAGAATACAATTAATTCTGGGATTGCACGGAACTTTCCAAAGGAAACAAAATTGTTCTAGGTATTCACATTTTCGTTTTGGAATTGGAACACAACTTTAGAACTCTGTATTGAATGGAAATGCAACAAGACAAAAATACTCTGGGATTTCCAGCTCAGAATTAGGATATAGGGTTTCTGAACACCTAATTTAACATAATGAACACAGAATCAAATAAAGCAGACAGACAAAATAAAACAACCAAGATTCAGTACATTCTCTTAATATACCACAAATGCTTTCCTATGTATGATCCCTTCTAATTTAAAAGATGCTTTATATAACAATCAATTATCTAGCTATGAACCTGATTTGTTGAGTGTTCTACAGAGGGTAGATAGAAGAGACATTGTCCTATCTGTACAAAGCAATATCCATCAGTAGCATTCATTGTTTGTCCTTGGAAGATGATTTTGAACAAAAGTCTTCAAAAATATAGACTGCCAAAAATGATACTCTTAAGTCACAGATAGGAAAACATATATGAAGTAGTATACTTATGCACAATGAATCAGAAATCTTATGACCATGATGTTTTGGTGAGACAGTTGTTTGCTAGCAAATACTTGAAACTCACAGTATGTGGTCAACTTTATGTGATAGAGTTGTATGAAAAATTGGGGTTCACTTCAAAGAATAAATATTTTGGAAGGAACAAAAAAGAAAATAAAAATCATGTGAATTACAGTGTTGGTCACTTAAGTAATATATATTCAAAAACAGTTATGAAATTTCTTTTTGTCATAAAACCTACACATAAAAATCTTTTTTACACACTAATAAAATCTATGGCTTTTTTAAAGGATAGGTTGTGTTTAATATAGATAGAGAGTGACTCATGCAACCATCCACCATGATATTCTGTTGATTTCTAAAGCGTTGCATACCAGAACCTCATTTGCCATGGTGAAATGGGAATGAATACATTTCAGTTATGTTAATAAGGGAAATGGTAATGAGTGTTTTTGTCCTGCAACTATCTATAATTAGTTTATTATCAATGGAAAGAATATTT
Source organism: Halichoerus grypus (assembly GCF_964656455.1). NCBI lineage: Eukaryota > Metazoa > Chordata > Mammalia > Carnivora > Phocidae > Halichoerus > Halichoerus grypus. The sequence goes on from NC_135715.1 coordinate 148,305,767, forward strand.
CCATCAGTATAAATTATCTGATAGTCATGTGGAACAAACAGGATCAAATTTGAATTAGAATAGTAGATAAAGAAAAGAAGTTGACTTTATATCTGAGAAACAAGGGATATATAAATATAGGTAATGAAGAAAGACAATTGGCAATTGAAACTACTTACCATGGTAAGTAGGTATAAATCTAAGATTTATTGATACTGGTACTAAAGAGAGCATTTTTAAATATAATACTGTCTGTAGGGGAGATTGTTACTTTATTAGAGTAACCGTATAATTTATTTTCCAACATGGAAGTGTTCTGATAGTGAAGGGGCTTAAATCTGAAGGGATTCCAGAAGAATGGGTATATTTTTACCTGAACTTACACAGCAAACTGGGATACGTGTTCAGTCTACTGAAGATCTATTCTCTATTTCTCTTATAATAATAACATTTTTTAAACTAAACTTATGGCCTCTAAAATAAAGGTCATTTGTTCTAAGATCCCTTGAAGCTACTTTTGGGAATGCCAGTGATGGTGAATCACCATACAGCATGTAAATAAGGGCATCAGCTAAGCATGGCGGGAGTTGGAAGGAACCTCATATCATGACATGATCTCATACCTACTATCCTGATTTTTGTGGAACAAAGACGCTAGAACATATTAATGTGCATAACAGAATTTGTATAGCAAAGAATGCATAGTAAAAATGTGCATTTCATAATATTGGAAATATTTATATAATATGAATTTCTTCAGATAAATGATGATTAAGGTCTTTAGGTCACAACTCGGAGCAACATAATTAAAAAGCTTATGCCTGGGAATCCAAGCAGTTAATAATAACTTAAGGAGTATATTAGTTTTTTGAAAATGATGGTAACCAAAGAACAACTAAATTTATCTATCTATCTATCCATCATCATCTATCTTTAAAAAAAAACACGTATGGCTAAATGCTATTAATAGAAAAGTTGCATACACACCCAACATTAGCTAGACTAAATTAAGCAAAATTAATATGATTTAACATGTATGTCTGTGTAGCTGATATAAGCAATTATTGCTTTAATTAATTCTGGACCATGCATTAAAAAGTAGGAAATCAGTGGAAAAAATGTAAAGCATTAAAATATGTCTTGAAATGAAGTTTATGTTTTTCTTGGCAGATTTATTTTCTAATGTTTTATTTTATTTTTTTAGATTATTTATTTATTTATTTATTTGACAGAGAGAGAGAGAGAGAGAGAGAGAGAGAACACAAGTAGGGGAGCGGCAGGCAGAGGGAGAGGAAGAAGCAGGCTTCCCGCTGAGCAGGGAGCCCGACACGGGGCTCGATCCCAGGGCCCTGGGATCATGACCCAAGCTGAAGGCAGATGCTTAACGACTGAGCCACCAGGTGCCCCAATTTTCTCATGTTTTGATAAGGCTAATGCTAAGTTACTTTGGAAACTACCTTTGCTATACAGTCCACTGTGATCCAGAAGCTAGTGATCATTTGCCTATTCTCAAAATCAATCATCACACCTTATATTTTATAGTATCTTATAATTTATAAAATGTTTTTATAGACATACATGATCTTGATAGTTTCATTATAAATGACATATATGAGTATTTATGGATGCAGTTTGAGTGAGAAGGAATAAAATTCCCTTCAATGTACGCAGATTTTCTTTTAAATTTAGTTCTATCAAAGAACCACTTTGCTTCATTTGACAAGCAAGTTTCAAGCTTTGACATGGATTTTATATATTTCTGCATATAAACAACCTAAACATAGTGGCCTAAAACAGGTATAAAAGGAGAGATAGTAAATATTTTACACTGTGTGGACCACATGCAGTTGCTTTTGCATGTTATTATTGCTGTCTGTTAAAAATATCAAAATTATTCTTAGGGTGAAGTCCCATACACAAATAACTTGAAAGCTGGATTTGGCCTGCAGGTTGTGGTTTTCCAAACCTGGCTTAACAACAACCATTTTATTTACTCTAATTCTGTGGATCAGAAATTGGGTGGGTTTTGCTACGTGGTCTTTTTCTGGTCTCACCAGGATCATGGCTTTGGTCAACCAAGAGCTCAGCTGGAGCTGAATGGCCTAAGACAGCCTAATTTACACATCTGAGTTTGGTGCTGATTGTAGGCCATGTTGTCATCTCTCTTATTCTTCAGGAGTCTGGCCCCCCTTCTTCAAATATGTACCTGAGATTTCTAAGATCATACTGGAAACTGCAAGTTAGAAGGCCAGCCCTGATTCAAAGGAATGGGAAATAAACATCAGTTGGCGATGGGAGAATGTAAAACCATATTAAAGTTACATGCATACATTAACAGAAGTAATTATAGCAGCTAGCTTTACAAAGACTATATCTCATTATTTTAAGATCTAGAAACTTGATGTTTTTATAATGTCTAATGATAAACGTTTGTTTTTCTGGAAATAAGTCATATAACAAACTAACAAAGAATACCAATTTATTAATTTGTAATGGGCTTTGACTGCCAAGAAATCCAGAATGCTTGTGCCAGCCAAAAATATACATATATTTTTTCTCTATAAGCAATCAACATGGGAGGGAGAATTTTTTCCTAAAATTTGCTTCATAAGGAGGAAATTGGAGTGTCTTTGGGGTGGGGAAACATGAGACATAGGTAGGAGTAAATTTTTTTAATTCTTACTCTCGTTGGGACAGACGCTCTGAACTGGGACTCTTACATAGATACCAGCTTCCCTAGCTTATCTTCTATAAAACATAAACAGAATTTCTCGGACTCTCCTAAGCTAGATATGACCTGGGTTCTACCTTGCAGTTGTTCCACCATCAGATTTAGAAGGAAAAAAATGTGTGAGGATATTACCTTATCTTCTGAACACCATGGTGGTGGGGTTACACACCCTGTAAAGCTTCTGGCATTCAAACTAATGTATAAATTCAATACAATTAAAATGAACATTCCAGAGGAACGTTTGTCAAATTTGATTACTTGATTTAAAATTTTTCATGTAAGAGTTACTGCCCACAGATAGCGAAGAGAGTTCTAAACAAAGGACATCTCCTTTAACAGATATTAAGACACCATGTAAAGATATAACAACCAAAACCTCATATATGTGCATGTGACAAAAAACAAACAAATAAAACACTAGAACAATGTAACAAAACAGTCCAGAAACCAATGTTCCATGAATACAAGGGAACTTGGTGTATGGTTGTTGTGGCTTAATGAATTTGCAGGGCAAGGACAGATTGTATAGGAGATGGGACTGAGAAACTGGTTTATTATATCTGTAGAAAAATAAAGCTTATCTGGAAATCAAATCATTGTAAAAGTGTGTATTAGGTGGATCAAAAACCTCAATGTGAAAAGTAAAATATAGTGCTCATACTAAAATTAAGAGAGACTTTTTATTACTATGATGTGATAAAGTACTGTTTAAGTCCCCAAAGAACAGAAATATATCTACTCACATTTCTCTTTAGTGAAGGAAACAATAGAGAATGTAAGCAGGTAAATTACAGAGTGGGAGAAGATAACTAATACCCAGGGATCAGAACCTCAAATACAGAGTAAACTCTGCCCACTAATAAGAAAAAGAGACAGGAAACTAGGAGAAAAACAGAGGAGACAAGTATTTATTAGAAGAATTAATCTGCTGGCTAATGTGTTTATGAGAATATGGTCAACTTTACAAATAACTAAATACAAATATTTAAAACATCAGTGTGACGGGGTGAGTGTCCTGGCTTGCCTAGCATAACCTGTTTATGATTTATATCTCTGCAGTTAACTTTGCAGTTATCTTAACTATTTCTTATAATAGTTACATAGTAACTATAATAGTAACATAATTTTTATCTTTGCAGTTAACTATTAAAAATGCTCTGGTTTGGATAGATGCAATTATATATTTTCTTACTAGCTATCAGGTTATAAGCATTGGGAATGAAGTAAATAACAAGTCAGAGAATACCAAGTGTTGAAATGAATACAGAAAATTGAGAGCAGGTTTATCTTGCTGATGAGCGTGTAAACTGGAAGACCCGCTATGGAAGGCTAACTGCCAAGCCTTATTGGAATTGTGACTGTGTGTTTCCTCTGACGCTGCAATCCCACTACTAAGGGTTTGCCCAAATGTTGCTGGCATTATCCATTATTGCGTGACTGTGGTAGCAGGAAATTGGGGACTCTTATGTGTCCATGAACAGAAAAATTAAAAATGCTTTGAAATGGAATACTGTGTGGAATTGAGGACTTGGAACTAGATGAACATAAAGCAAAGATCTTCAACTATAATGTTGAAAGAAAAAAAATTGGAGAAATTATATTGTAGGTAAATATCATTAGTCCAAATTAAAAACACATACATCAAATAACATCATTAAAAAAATAAGGGTACATACATATGAAAGACTTATGGCAAGGACATTAGAGTGGACAGCAATGGGAAGAGGCAATGGGGGCAAAAATCAATGGTGAAGGAAAAAGCATGAAATGTAAATTGCAGAAGAGGAGCACCTGGGTGGCTCAGTCAGGTAAGAGTCTGACCCTTGATTTTGGCTCAGGTATTGATCTTGGGGTCGTGAGATCGAGCCTGGCGTTAGGCAGAGTCTGCTTGGGATTTTCTCCCCTCTCCTTCTACCACTCCCCCTGCTCTCTAAATAAATAAATAAATAAATAAATAAATAAATAAATAAATAAAATCTTTTTTAAAAATTGAGGAAGAGTCTTTATGTAGCTGATAATTTTGTTGCATTGGATGAGGATACAATTAACTCAATTCTGCCCCTTACATGATCATAACTCATGTACACGTAGTGCATATATGTATATGCAGGTGGCATTCATATATGTGTATGTGTATGTTTATACTGTCAATGTTACACTATATAAAATAATTTGTTATGCATTTATTTACTTCCTGTGTAACTTAGCAAATGGCTTTTATTTTTTGTTTTCTTGAGCCTTTATGTCTGAGAAATAAGACTACATAAACAGCCATCTATTTATTTATTTTCCTTCAATTATTGGAAGTAGTTTCATAGTCTATAATTCTTCATTGGATACAAGGAAGAGCCAAACAAAATTACTTTAAATATGTGTTTGAAACAACTCCAGATTTTAAAGATAAATATTAGTATATACATAATACAGTGAAATCAATGAATTACAGTGTAACAACATTGATCAGTTACAAGAATAAACCACTTTTCAATTTATCTTTTGACAACATGTGTCCTGGAAACAAAAGTTTCTGCCCAGTACTTACGGGTTTATTTCGTGGCACGCTTTTAAGGAGTGAGGCCGCAGGTGGGCTCCTGGGTACTCGGGAGACTGACAGAGGGAACTCCGCTCTGAGCAGCTGTCCTCAGTGTCACCTTCAAAGCTGTGCAGACATAACTAGGCCCACTTGATGAATATTTAGAATCGTCATCAATCGCTCAGAGATTGCTAAAGTCCATTTTGGATCCACATGTGTCCTGGAAACAATTTATCTTTTGACAATCTAAATCAATTACTGACCCCACCAGCAATGACCCATCTAGACTGATTCTTCAAATTTCAATCGGCTTGACCATGTTTGCATTAGGCTTTTGTGGAAACAAAATACATAATAAAGAGAAGCAAAATCACACAAGCCAAAAGTAAATATAACTTATTGACATTGGAAAAGTAACTCAAAATTCTGGCAAAACATACAGAGAATCTTCGATTTTGCTTCCGTAATAGAAGAGATATGGTTATACAAATAAAATATATTCACTAAGAGATGTGTCTACTAATTTTTCTAACATTTACTGGTAGCCAAGAACTGAATTCTGAATTGCTTTATATTCATCACCCACATTTTATCTGCTTAATAGCCCCATGCATTAATGTTTAGTATGGGTTCAAGTGAGGTTAATGGTGATCCTCCTATCTAATTTAAGCAAAGAGAGATTAAATACAGGGAACGGTACTTACACAATCATGGAAAAAGCTGGAGGATCAGTCAATAAGCTGGACTCCTAAGAATCACTTCCAGCAGAACACCACAGAACCAGCCCACTGAAGGTTCCATCTATGACAAACACAATCTGAGGAATCCGGTCACTGATTCTAGAATCACACTACTCTTGTCAGTCTTGGAGCAAGGTAACAACCAGCAGAATTAATGACTCTAGGAACCCACTGCCTTGGCTAGAGATGAGGAATCCGAAAACTGCTGTCCAATGGTTGGCTTCTCCTTGATCCATTTAAGGAAAAGAGAAACCTTAGGCTTAACCTCTCTTCTCTAGTGATTTTCTTCTTGAGTCTAAGTCTCAAATGAATGCATCTCTTTAGAAAAATCTAAATCACAACCAGAGCCATAGTTGCAAGGAATCTGGGAAATGTAACTTTTTAGTTTCCTGCCTAGATAGACAGGACATTAAACAAATTGGACTGTATGCTGAGTAACCTGATACAGAAATCAGACATGGACTAGTTAAGTCAGTTGTCAAGGCTACACATTTAATTAATGCTTTGCAATTTAAACATAGGTTCTAATTATAGTAATTGTCACAAAGAATTATTTTCAATGGGAGAAAACTTCAACACAAACCACCAGTTTTCTAAGAAGAAGGGAGAAATTATAAGACAACAAAAATTACAAACAATTCTGTTCTTCATATGTAGATGATTAACTAATATGAAGCTGATAATATAACCTCCTACTGTCTAAACTAGGCAACATCTGTAACGTCCCAGGTTCTTAAAATGCTGCAATAAATCACAGCAGTTATGTATATGTTACTTAGATTTAAAAATATTGATGATGAGATTTTAGAAAATAATTTTAGGTATTGGCCACCTCACTGCTTCCTATTAGTCAAAACCCCCCAAGATAACTGCCTTACCTCCCTCTCGGACTCTTCCTGAGAGAGCCCTCTGAAGTTTGGGCCTCTAACTCAGTTGTTTCTCCCTCTAGTAGTCTCTCAAAGTAATTTTATTTTTTATTTTTATTTATTTATTATTTTTTTAATTTTTTATTGTTATGTTAATCCCCATACATTACATCATTAGTTTTAGATGTAGTGTTCCATGATGTGCATAACACCCAGTGCTCCATGCAGAACGTTCCCTCTTTAATACCCATCACCAGGCTAACCCATCCCCCCACCCACCTCCCCTCTAGAACCCTCAGTTTGTTTTTCAGAGTCCATCGTCTCTCATGGTTTGTCTTATTTTTTTTTTTTTTAAGATTTTATTTATTTATTTGACAGAGAGAGACACAGCGAGAGAGAGAACACAAGCAGGGGGAGTGAGGGAGGGAGAAGCAGGCTTTCCCGCTGAGCAGGGAGCCTGATGCGGGGCTCGATCCCAGGACCCTGGGATCATGACCTGAGCCGAAGGCAGACGCTTAATGACTGAGCCACCCAGGCGCCCCTCAAAGTAATTTTAATTCAAATATCAAACTATAATATAATTTTGACTTGGAAACTTGAATTGTGTATTTTACTTAATAACAATAATTTATCAATGCATCTGTAAAAATTATTGACTAAGGGGCATCTGGGTGGCACAGCTGGTTAAGCCTCGGACTCTTGGTTTTCCCTCAGGTCGTGATCTCAGGGTCATGGTATCAAGCCCTGGGTGGGGCTCTGCGCTCAGCGTGGAGTATGCTTAGTGTTTCTCTCTCCTCCCTGTGCCCTTCCTCCACCCCATCTCTGTCTCTCTCTTTCTCTCTAAAATAAATAAATAAATCTTTAAAAAAATTATTGACTAAAAAGTGAGATATTTCTTCTTAACTTGTTGATAAAATTGATAGTCTATTTTAGTTTGACTTTTGAAGAAGTCAGCATTATTTATTTTTAGAAGTTTAGAATATAAACATAGCATAAAGTTGACTTTTATTTTACATCAAGGAGTGACTGAAATTTAAATTCTCTTTCTGTATCTCTATCTCCATCATATCCATATCTATTTCCATATTCATATATATTTTTTCTATCACCAGTTTCATTAATAACTTCAGTTCACACCATACTTTGCACTTTTAATGCCATAATTATTATTATGAATTATGAGGTCTACCCAGCATATAGCATAATAGATGAAGCTATTGTACAGCTTAACCGTTTTTTAGAGAGTTTGTTCAGTTTTTTAAAAATAAATCTGTCACATAATATAACTGATTCAAAACTTCTTACTTTAAGAGAAGTAAGTCTGTAACTATTTCAGAGATGTGATAGAAAACATTCAGTTCAAGATAAGAAATTCACAATCACTATTTCATGGGGGTATATTAAAAGGAAAGTAGATACGATTTGTCTAAAAACTACAAAGCACCACACTAATAAGTAAAATTATTATATAACTTGTTTAATCTTGTTTCATATATACAGAGAGATAAAAATTGAAGTGCAATGGGAAATGAATATGATCAGGAACTCTTAGAGAAATGGAAGTTTTCAATATTAGAGGCAAATTCTTATCATTTAATGGAGTAAAGGTAGATTGTTTGGTTTTTCCATAAATAATATTTTTAATTTATGAGTAACTTCCAGCATACCTAGATATTTGTAAAAATTCTTAAGAAAATATAAAAATGGTGCTATCATTTCCCTCTCCAACTTAATTCTAGAACACAATATCTTAAGAGTAAAACACAATATGGTCAGGAACACACAGTTCAGATGATAAACCTATTAACCTGTACACTATTTACACTATTTGCATCTACTTACTCTACCTGGCACAATATCTGAGTTTTTTCTAAGTTGTTTTTTTTTTAATTTAGAACCTTATGAATACAAACTTAAAAAGGTTTGTAAATCAAAATGCAGTGTATTGTGTACACTGTAAATCACAGTGTAATTTATACTGTAAATCAGGTGTCAATCACAATACAGTCAGTAATGTTTAATTGAAAATTCATGTCATACAAAAGAATGTAATATTTATTCATTTACAGTTTTGTACACATTAAGAGACTTAGAAGGATATAAACATGAGTAGTCTTGTACTGTCCTGAGGGGATGTCCTTTGCTTATGATATTAATCAAGTGTTGCTGATTCCTTTTTGTCATGTCTTATTCTTCACACATGCTGATTTGGGTTGCAATGTCTCTTTTACATGAATTGTTTTCAGCAGAAAGTTCCTACCATAAGTTTATGTGGTATCTATTTTTTTTAAAAGAATGTTTGTTTATCTATTGTTTCAATATATTGTATAAAGTGTCTGCTACAAATCATATGCTATACAACATATATATAATATATATATACATATACAACAAGTTGTGTTTCTGCTGGTGAAGTACTGCACTTTGTGGGTTTGTCTCTCTGCCCTGGTTTCCCTGTTCCTTCATATACATTCTGCTTGCTGATTTTTTTGTGACCCGAATCTCCTCTGTCTTCAGCATGTTCTACTCTTAGGGTGAAATGAAAATAGATGACCAGAGTTCCTACAGGAAACAGATGGCTCACATACATTTAGATAACTCAAAAAGAGTTTATTCCCAAAAGTACTAATTACAAATTTGGGGGGAAACACAAGAATAATGTGGGATCTAGACCTAACAGCAGCTTACTATCAGTACCCCTATGCCTAAAGTGGCAAAGGGAGGGAGGAAACTAGAATCCAGAAGAAAAAAAAAAAGTCATAATAGAGCAGACCACCTTGAGAGGAGTCACCTTGATGATGTGACTTTTATGTGAAGGACATTGACCATTCAAGGGAATTTCACATGGAAAGAGCCATGGGGATATATACTTTGATATTTCTCTCCTCTCCTCTCTCTCCCTGTCTCTCTATGTATTTCTGTCTCTGTCTCTCCATTTCTGTCTCTTTCTCTCTTCCTGCCAGGACTCCCTTAAGACTGAATTTAACCCCAAACCAGGGTGAATGGTGATCTTATTGATGTAGTCCATAGGCATCAGCCTCCTGAAGAAATAGGGCAGAATGGAGAAAGGAGGTGAATTGAATCTGAAGGAGCAAAGATACCTAGGACAGTCTACTCTTTTTGCTTTCCAGTGTTCACTCTTGTTTTCTTTCTAAAGTTTGTCTCTACATTAGAAAGCATGAAGTTTGATCAGCTACCTTATCATAAAAGAGTGCCATTAATGCGTTCTTATTCCTACCTAAAATCTAAAACTTTAAGTACTCTTGTGTTCTCCATATAAGATGGTAGAGAAAAAAAAAAAAAAGGATGTTGTAGAAAATTACTTATTAAGTAATATAAAAATATAGCTACTATCTAGTCCTTTTCTCTGTCATCTTCAATGAGGCCAAAGTTGACAATTATAGCTGCTTTCTGCCACTATTCAATGTTTCTCCTACCCCTTGCCTCAACCAATGAGACTCTTTACCAGTGGATAAGCCAAACCTTCATTTCTGCTGAAACTGAGTCCTAACTGATCTTGTATCTACTGGGTTCTTAGAGTTTTCTAAGAAGGAACACTACTGGGCAGGGAAACACTAAAAGACACCCAAGCCAAGGGCATCTCATAAACAGAGTTCTCATTGGCCTCACTGAGTAGGAGCAACCCAGTTTCCCCCTCGTCATCAGCATCAAGCACCCTGCACGGTATAGTGACCTTTTCTCTTCTTATTGGTTCAGTGGCATAGAGGATCAAAATGGCCGGGGATGGTCTCAATTCCTAGTTCTTCGGAAACATGACCAAGTCCAGGGAAATAGTCTTTCTTTGGGAAATGGTACCTTTAAATCTATGGAACCAGGGGTCCTGTTGATGGAAGATATATAAATTTTAGTAGTGTATCAAATAGAAGGTCATTGCCTTGGAATCACAGATCTGTGCATACTGCCAATGGAGAATTTGGCACAATATGTTGGCCACTTGTTTATGGCATATTTAGCAATCTGTAGGATAGATCCTGGCAGCACAGGGTTTAATCACTCAGGAATCATTTTAATTGAGTCTTCAGCTTACCACTCCCTATCAAGCATGTTCCTCCTAGGATATGTGACATATGGCAAGCCCAGTAAATTTTATGGGCATGAGCTCATTGCTACACCTCCTTTGTCAAAAAATATGCCCCTAGCCTGTGATGATTTTGTGTAGCATAATATAATTGTAACAAAGGATTCTATAAATCTACCAATGGGTGGTGCTTGCAGAAGCACTGCAGGTCAAGAAGGCAAATCCATATCCACGTAGGTGTCAATCCACAGGAAGATACAAAAAGAGAAAACAGAAGATATCTGGCATTAGTTATTTTAATTGAGAAGGGTTTTAAGATATATATATCCCTTTAACAAAAAATATATGTCATACTAATTTCTATGTAATACTGGTTCTTGTATTTTTAGATTTGTATAGTCAAGTACCATATTATTCAGAAAATAGGTGCTTTACAGAGAATACTAATTTTTAATTTTTCTCAGGCAACTGAAAAATAACACTTTCATTTACCTTAACCACATGAAAGAAAAAATATTTTAACATCTAAAAAGAAGAAAAAACATAATATCAGAATAAAAGGTGATTATTTGAAAGAAATAAGGAAAAACTTTCAATAGTGTCATTAGTTTTCTTATTTTTCTGTGAATATTTTTGAAAATCACAGACCAATACCTGACTGAAATATTAGAAGCACTGGTCTGTAACGTTATTTAAGATCATGATATTGTCCTAATATCCCACTGCAACTCCAGCATGGCATAAGGTAAAACCAGAGAATTCCATGGGCATGAGTGCATTGCTACACTTCTCTATCATAAAAGTGCCTTCTTGGGAACTAACAGTTCAAGGATGTTACTAATTAACATTATACCTGTAAGTATAGTGTATATTTGTATTGAGGGATGTGAGAGAAAAAGAATTATTTAAAGGGTTACTAAGACCTGTTAAAGAACCTCAAGTGTTATGGCTACTGTTTTGTATCAATCTAATCGTTAGATAATTGATAAATTCTAAAATCTCCTGTTTATCTGATGTACACCCTAGTGGTATAAGAATATAAAGGAACACCAGACTACTATCATGCCTTCCTCTAGCCTGTCAAGTTACATAAAATTTTAAATGTCTGTACACACTATGAGAAATAAGTTTAGTGGAAATATTCATATTTCCCACTAACTTTATTCTGGTCTCAACATTATATCAAGATACATCGGGCATGAATTCACTTTTTCATTTATGTTCTTAAGGGGAGAACCATCAATTTACTTAATTTACATAAGCAATACTATGCCACGGGAAAGGTGGTTGTATGGAGAGTTATAGTAATGAAGCAATTCCTTGGATTCTAAAGTTGGAACAAAGCTTGTCTATATCTCCAAAAAATAGAATATTTATATTATGGTGGATTTTTAATTTAAAACTTGGAAAGCTTTAGGATAAAAGTATGGAATTTTTTTGGTTTAGAAATTTCAAATACTCTATGACACAATAGATGCCTGGGATCTGTGAAACTGTTGCAAATAAGAAATATACTGATACCTAATGTAAAACATATCAAAGTAAACTGCTTATGTGCCCTTAGAAGATAGCCATTCATCTTTGAAATTAGCCTTTTTTCCTTCAGGGTCTAGGCTAACTCTTATTCTTTTGATTCTTTGATCAAAAGCAATGAAAATCTGAAAAAAAATATTCAATATCCTGTGCTAGAATTCTTCATGAGTTGGCATCAAAAGCTTAGTGTGGAGAGTATGCACTTTAGAATTTGACATATCTGGGTTTTAATCTTGCCTCTGCCACTCAGTAATTCTGGGACCTCTGGCAAGTTACATAAACTCATTGAGATTGAGATTTCTCATCTGTAAAATGAAAGCACAATACCAGCTTTGATGTCTATCTCTAACATTCACCAGCTGTGTGACTTTAGTCATGCTATCTCAACACTCTGTGGCTCATGTTTCTTATCTGTAAAATTATGATGATGATAGTACCTCCTTCCAGAGGCAGACTAACCAAATGGCTAATAAAGAATCCTTCCAAGATCCTATAACTAATTATATATTCATAATTTTATATTATCTCTTAACCTCTCATATTAAAATCTTCAGGCCTCAGAAAATCTGGATCCTCTTCTGCCCACTTCCTTGGAAAGTTTTGATATTATTATTTTTCACAATTACCATTATCTTTCAGGATTAGAAGACATTACAGATTGTGTCTGGATCAAAATAGGTGTTTATGTAAACATAGTTTTAATAATAATATTAGCAGTATTATTATTGTTATTCTAAAAAGGCAAAGTGATCTCATTCATCCTGAATGTACAATTTTTGCATGTGTGATTTATAATATTTAAATTGTTATTTAACTAAAGGAAGTTCCTAGTCCAGTTATTTCTCATTTGCAAAAATATCCATTTGTATATATTTTGTTTGTTAATTAAACAAATAATGGTTCTTTTTACTGTCATTAAATTTAGCTAGCACTTACTGTGTGCTTGCTTGGTGCCAAGTACTCTGTAAGTGTAACCTATAACAATGGTAGATAATACCAGTAATAGTAATTACTACCTAACTAATTAGCTGACTACATTTGGAATTATGTAGTTTTTTAATCTTCATGATGACTTCTATGAAATTAATGACAGAGTGCAATAAGGCACAAATAAATTACGAAATGTGCCAAAGTTTTACCACTTGAAATGGTAGAGCTAGGATGTGAGGCACCATCGTCTGACTCTAGAGCCTATATTATTAAAATACTAATGTATAATGGCGCTTCATATTTATGGAGAACCTAAAAGTATAACCATGTCAAACAGAAGCACTGATTTACTTTAATTATGAAATATCCATTTTTTTGCCAATTTGGCTGTTCAGCAGTCATTTCCCCTTCCTTGGCGACCCTAATTTCCTTTTCAGGTGTTACTTCATTCTCACTTTGGATGGTCTTAGTGGAATGTCAATCATCGTGTTTTGTCCTCCTCTGGGATCCACGTTAGAACCTAGTAAGGCAGAAGGAACTTTCTCATGGGAAGGACTATCCGATTGAGTCTAAACCCTGGCCTTTAGTGTCTAGTGGGCAGCTTTGCCATATTTTCAAACCCAGGACTGATTGGATATTTGACAATCACAAAGCAATTCTATATAACAGCTTTCAATGTGGGTGAATAATAATGATTATAAAAGACACTCTGTAAACATAAATTATCCTTGGTGGTAAAGGTAGTACAAAGTGAGACTCATATGACAACTATTTCTGTTAAAATATTATTGCTTAAAAAAGTTAATAATCAAAAAAAAGTATAATCTGTCTTAGATGAATGAAAATTGCCATGGCTTTCCCCTACAGTAAAAAAAAAAATTATAAAAATAAGACTCTAGAATAATTTCCAACCAGAAAGGAAAAGCCATCTCATACTGAAGTGAAGGCTGTCTTCTATGATGCCACATAGCTCATTACAAACCTAAGTTCCTTTAAGTCCCCACATTGTTAATATAGTACACAATCCCCAAACTATATAATCCTCTGCCAGATTGCATAATCCATTGGAAACATTTGGGATAAAAATTAAAATTCCTCTGAGCAATCATAGAGAAGTTAATGAGCAGTGGAAGGATCTTTAACGAAACTGTGTGATGTGTGAGGTTGGTAATTGCTGTGGGCAAATTCTTTAAATCACAGCAAGGCTTCTCAAGGGAGATCCAAATGTTCTTGATTAAAGAAGGCATGCTCCAGCAGATCTGCAAGGAGCATTCAGCCGGGTGGCAATCTATGACCACTCATGAGTTAGCTTACAGCACATTGTGTATAAAATGTAGACAAAATTTCTTTTAATAAAGGGTATTTTATTTGGTAGCATACAGTATTGACTTCTGGAAAGATAGCACTTTTCACCCTTTTTTTTTTTTTTTTACCTTCCACAATATGAACTTATGCAATAATTATCTGCAGAGTCTGTGAAGCAGAGCAAATTTATTTTTTTTGTTCATGTTCGACACCAGATTGCTCCACTACACCATGTTCTACTGGCTTTTAATGACCTGAGAAATGCTCAGAAGTGACTGCTAAGCAAACTGCTTTTCGTAGTCACACCAATGGCCAATATTCCTGATGGAATAGATCTAACGGGCAAGTGGTAATCTCTTAACAATGGCTCTTAAGGGGAAGAATAAAATCTATCTCATGTGTAGCCTTAAACATTTCCTGGGACTCTAGAGTTTACTCTCTGGTAAATGGCATTTTAGAAGTTATTGGGGTATGAGACACAATAGACAGGATGGAAATTAAGTGCAAAATCACAGAGCATTAAAAATTTTATTTTAAAATTTGTCTAAAATAAGCTGTAATTCGTTATATGTATATTTGTTCACCTTATTTGTGCCTTTTCTCTATAATATATGAGTATATGAGTCATATACCTAAGAGGCATATAATTAATTTTGATTTGTATAATAAATTAATGGATCCAATTTGCAGATTATCCGTGTTAGTATATTTTTGAGCATGACATGATCATAACTGATATGGAAATATGAATTCCCTTAAGAAACACTATGTATTTCTCTACCAATAGATGTATTAATATCAATATCTATATTACTATCAATATTGTATTAATATTTCTCTAAAAATATTACAACAAAAAAATCAGTGTTTGCAATTTGAAAACAGTATTTTGTTTTTAGTAATTTCTTAGATAAGGATCTGCGAGCCATAATAAGTACGACATTAAGACACATCTTCTTGTCTATATTATGTTCCTGGTATCCCAACCTGCTCTGGTGTCCTGCATATAGGACAGCACCCAGATTTGTGGATGAGCTCTATACCTCTGTTTGTCACAGATCCTTGAAGAACTCTTCCTTCTATGGATATTGTGTCAGAGTTAAGCCTTCTCAGTACATAAATGGTCTGAAAAGAAAAATAAAGAAAATCTTGTAACTCCTCTGAGAGGATAAATATAGCCTGAATGGAACATTATAAAAGAGGAGATTAAGTTGTTTTCTGGAAATCACAGGTAGAAGGTGAGAGGACTAAACCATAAAATTGTGTTAGAGATTTCTTTTTTATCTAGTCAGTAAATTCTGGCCAAATAGTCCCTGCAAGTTATATGACTCAGGGTTTAATTCTTTAATAGTATAGACAACTCCAGGGTTACAAAAGAGATTAAATAAAGCAAAGGCTATTTACACAGGCAGACAACCAATTTAATTCTTTAGTGTTTAATTGTCTGAAAGAAACCTGGTATATTTATATCTTGCTAGCTAGCAAGGTATCGATATTTCAAAAAATAGGATTAAAAAAAAAGATTAGGTGTATTTTATGAGTAATTGTTATACCAAAGTAAGAGCTGATCTGAATGTTAGCAGGGACAGCAGTCAGAAGCTGAAAGGTTTCAGCAGTATTTATCCACACACAATATCGCAGTATTTATTTGCATACAATATCCGCAATACTTAATCTGAGAGTAAGAACTCTTTTATCAGTAAGAACTCTGTAGCTGCTTGATGCAAATTCCCAGATTAGGTGAATTATCTCTGGGTTTTGAATTGTAGTAAAAACAAATGCAGTATCATATCAGTAAGAATAATGACTGTTAAGAGAGTAATAAGACCAGCCCATGAAATATTTAAGAATGAAAGAGTCAAGAGTAGCTCTTATGTTAATACCAAATGATTATTACTTCCATTTTTCTGCTCCTTTGTCGGGTATTCCTAATTTAGGACATTTTTTCTTCCTTTCCAAACACATAAAAGTGTAATTTAGAAAATTACTTCTATGTGTATTTGGGAATTACCCTTAAATTAAAATGGAAAAACTCTTGATTTTCAGTTTTAGCAGGTTTTTTGGAAACAGCCAACAACACATTTTACTTTGGGGAAAAAGTGAACTTTAAAACTATGTAGGTAAGTTGACAAACTATTTGGTTGCTCTGTGAATTTTTATATCTGAGTTCATGTGGTGAGACTACTTCAGGGATTTGCAAGGATGTGATGCCACTGAGTTGAGAGGCTGTTTTCTCTCCTAACTGATTCCTCAGCACTTCATGTAGTCACCCAGCACACACTACGGCACACAGTGAGCGCTGAGTTTGTTTTTCTGTCATTATTCTCCATAAATAGAAACAATTTCCAGAATTTCAAGTTACTTTTTTATAGTAATATTTTATCCCTCTTCAACCTCTGGAACTTTTAAATGCTCTTAGAAACACCAGAGAAGAAGACAAGTTATTTTTATGTTTCCCATTTAATTTACTTTTTCCTTGAACTGCTGGGCAAACTCGAGGAATGTGAGTTGTTATTCTCAGCAGAGAATCTCCAAAATGACCAAAGCCAGCCTTAATTTGTAACCCAGGGGCAGGTTCTCAGGATACTTGGAAATATGGCCTCACAGCTCTAAGTGTATGCACCAGAAGAAAAGGAAAAATGTATTGTTTGAGGGAGCAAGTCTCTTTTTGTCTGAACAGTGAAATTATTGTCTTTGAAGTTCAGCTGAAAACACATAATATCGAGTAATATATTTCTATGGTGACAACCTCTGGGAATGCCACATTGTACAACATTTGCTGAGACAAAATTAAAATTTCTATATTGTAATATTTGTGATTTGGGAACCCGTGCTAAAAAATTTATGATGTGGTCAGGGGAATACAACACATGGAAATTTAATAAAAGCAAAACTTTTAACAAGTTGAAGAAGTAATCGGCTACACAGTTTTTCTTTTTTAAGTTTAGGTATTTATTGATTATTGTATAATCAATGACTAATATTCTGTCATATATTGATACATTCTGTTATTTAATGAAGAAAACACTTTGCCATTAAAAGTGTTTGAGGAGGCCTAAACTGTTTTTCATGTGTTCAAGATCATAGTCGTTAATTATAAGGGCTAATTTTTGATGTATGGATTCTTTTCTTTCTAGTTCCCCATATTACTCTTTATTGGAATATTAAATGAAGTAGACTATGTTGACTAAATCAGAAAGGATAGCTGCTTGAAGCAAAGACTGCCTTGCCAAAGTAAATAGCTGTTAACCAAGCATAACAAAGATAACAGAACGGTCCAAGTGATAAGAACAGCAAAAATAAAAGCAATAAAGTGTGAAATTAAAAGTTAAGCTGAGGAGCTAAAATGGGCAGAAATGGACTTCTTTTTAAATCAGAGTAAAACTAATTAAGGCCATCTCTTTGCTAACAATACACACTTTTGCATACTGCTGGTGATGTGTTTGAGACTCTCTCCTTAAAACCTGATGGTACAACTGTGATATTTTTGCATCTGTTCCTGGAGCAAATATCCAGAGCAGAGGTTTTACAATACAAAGCAAATTATAGGTTCCCCCATTTTAAAGCAAAATAGACTCTCACAAAGTTGCCACAGAATCTCAAAGGCAGGGAGGGGTAAGAGTGGGCACCTGCCCTTCTGCGCTTAGGTATATTGGAGTTAAAAACCCATGGTGCCAAGAGGGCAGGGTTGGAAGAGCAAGAAATATGAGCATAGCATGAACGTGTTGGAATAGGTATAGTGGCCCACTTCCTGTGAGACTTCTGCCATTCAGCCCTGATAGTCTGCTTCCTGTGGAAATTCTGTCATTCACGTTGCAAGGCTTCCCAATGGCACTCTGTTTTTCTGATTGTGAAATGACAGTGATGGAGATCATTAGTTGATTTTACATGAACCACTAGTGACTAAAGAACACAGTCAAGCATGGTGGTTATAAGCACACTAGCTAGATGGGTTTCCTTATTAATTACTTTTCTGACTCTCATTTTCCCTCTTTTGGAACGTGGGGTCCCTAATACACGGTTCTGTGTGGGTTAAACAAAATGGAGTAACAAATGTAATATCCTTTTGCTAGTGTCTGGAATTTGGGGACCTTTGTTAAAATACACAAATGCCTGGGTTCCATAAGACCTATTTGTATTGTGGGTTGACTGTTCATATGGACTTGGAAAGAAGAACCTGGGAGACTTTGAGTCTAAGTATAAAGAAAAAAGCATTTAGGAGAGAGGGTCACAAGGTAAACTCTTTTCACATGTCCTCCAGAAGGTAGTTATTAGGACTTTCACATATCAAAGAGAAACATTGATTTTGATCATTGAACCTTTATATTTGAAGCTGTTTCATTTCCTTGTAGGCTCTTGCTGGCTCAGCAATCCTGACTGTGGCATCACTGTGCACTCCTCTGAATCAGCCACCGCCTATCAGTGTGATGGTTATTGGTTTGTAACTATTGGCCATTTTGCCATTTCCTAATTTTAGTCTTGACTGTCCTTTAGCATCATCTAGTAGAAGAATGTATTTTAAAATATCTTTCCACAAAAATGAGTTATACAACTCCTAATTAATGACCAACAGGAATATCTGGATCTGCAAAGCATTCCAATTTTTAAATTTATGCATGATGAGTAAGTAAATGATTCTTAAATAACACATCACAATATTTTTAAAGAAATAGAATTATGGAATATATTATATTTTTAAATGTATTATAATCAAAAGTATTCTTAGAAACAGCCTAAACAAATGTTAGAGAAAATCAAGATGTCGGTTTTTAAGAGATTATGTGGTGTGGTTTAGTTTTATGGCTCTCTAGTTCTACTTATTAAAATATGAGGAGCTATATATTTCATTAGTGATACTTGGTGACTATGAACATTACAGATTTCTCTTAAAACTGTTACTTTCAAGGCGCTCCTGGGTGGCTCAGTCTGTTGACCGTATGACTCTGGATATTGGCTCAGGCCATGATCTCGGGATTCTGGGATGCAGCCCCATGCTTGGCTCCCGGCTCAGTTTGTCTCCCTCTCCCTCTGCCCCTCCCCCGCTCACTTGCACACACACTCTTTCTCTCTCTCTCTCTCAAATAAATAAATAAATCTTTTTAAAAGTGTTACTTTTAAATAATGGTGAACAATATGATATATAGGGAGGCAGTGGAAGACATAGAATGTAAGAGCAGTAATGAAGACTGAATATCTTAGTGAGGAATATGTTCTAAAAACAAAAATTACAAAGAATAAACCTAATAGAAGATGTGCAATGGGAAACAAGAAAGCAATGCTGAGAGAAATTTAAAAGACTTAAGTAAATGGAGAGATACTTGGAGCTCATGGATTAGAAGTCTCAATATTATTAATATCTTAATTCTTTCCAAATTGATGTATAGATTCAATGCAATTCCACTAAAAATTCCATCAGGCTTGTGTATACAAATTTATAGGCTAATTATAAGATTTTATGGAAGAGCTAAGAACCTAGAATAGCCAAAACAGCTTTGAAAAATAACAGAGCTGGAGAACTTGCTCTACCACACATTTAAGACTTACTAAAACTTACAGTAATCAAGACTGCGAGGTACTGGCAACGATAAATGAATGGAAGAGAATAGAGACTCTAGAAACAGACATATATGTATATTATCAGTGGATAAGTAATGAAGGTGCTAAGAAAGTTTAATGGAAAAAGAAAACTCCTTTCAACAAGTGAGGTGAAGATATAATAGCACCTACCTTTCAGAATTGTTGTGGATGTTATTATCTATTATTGCATAACAAATTACTCTAAAATCTGGCAACTTTAATACAAAAATATATTATCTTGCACAGCTGCTAAGGGTTAGGGATTCAGGAGTGGCTTAGCTGGGTCCCCTAGCTCAGGGTCATTCCATAAGTTACAGTCAGGGTTACAATCATCTCATGGCTCAAGCAGGGCAGGAGGACCACTTCCAATAGAACTCACATGATTGTTGGCAAGTCCCTGCCTCTCTGGCTGTTGACTGGAGGTCTTAGTTCTTTTCCATATAGCCTTTCCATAGGGACACTCACAACACTGAAGCTTACTTACCTCATAGTGAGTGATAAGAGAGAGAAAGAGAGAGCACCCAGAATGGAAGCTTTGCCTTTTAATAATCTAGCCACGTAAATGGCATGCCATCATTTACCCTGCATGCTACTGGCCAAATAGAACAAACCTAGTACAATGTGGGAGGGCACTGAACAAAGGTATGAATACCAGGGATGTGGGCATCATTGACGACCATCTTGAACGCTGGCCACCACAGGGGAATAAAGGAAATTTAATACATAAAGCACTCAGAATAGGGCCTCACACAGCAGAAGCACCAAACAAACATTACCTTTTCCCATGTGACTGTACCAATTATTTTGATTATTTAGTGACAAAATATCACATCACATTTAGGGTATTATTTTTTTTAAGATTTATTTATACATTTGAGAGACAGCGTGCATACAAGTATGGGAGAGGGGCAGAGGGAGGGGGAGAGAATCTCAAGCAGACTCCCCACTGAGCCAGGAGCCTGATTGGCTCAATCCCAGGACCCTGAGATCATGACCTGAGCCAAAATCAAGAGTCAGGGGCTTAACCAACTGAGCCACCCAGGCATCCCTACATTCAGGGTATTATTATTGTGTTTATGACATATTTATAATTATGACTTTCTTTTTACACCAATTGAAGTATAATTAGCAGTTAGATGTTACTCCCAAATTTTAAGTTCACTAAATTGATGTTAATGCAGAGAAATTATTTTAGCATTTACTATAAAGTTCTCAGAGTGGTTATTGCATGAATATAGGGACTGTCATTTGAGCACCAATGAGAATTCTGAAGATTGTCTTCATAACTACAGGCTGACCCTGGGATTGTATTGCATTGCATATTGAACCTTTATCCTTCTAGACTTTGATAGATCATGCCAAGTAGCAGTTTCCAGTTTCAGTGTCAGCAAGTAGCAATGTGCCAGGTGCAAGCTGAGATGATGTTTCAGTACAAAACAATTTGGATGCCAGTGTTGGTGCTTTGCTTCTGGGTCAGCTCATCTTCCTGACATTGAGCTGTTACTGGCTCAGTGCTCTCATGGTATGAGGTCATAATAAATGGAAGTCATTGTGGATGATTCTTGCTGCACACATATCTTCATGCAAAAAGCTGTTCATTTTATTGCCACTTAATATCTTCCTTTTCAAAGTCAGAATCATGACCTCTTGGAATTTTCATAGGTCGAATGAGTGGATTTACAGTATCTCTGAATGTAATAGATCTACTTAAAAAGTGAGGAATCATAAGACTTTAGATTTGAAATAAATTGATCCAAAGTTAAGTGAAGTGTTTTTCAAACAGTACTTCTATAGGATGTAAATAGCTGTTACATGATGTCATAGGCATTTGTAATTTCTTGACCATCTGCAAATCATGTTCCTTTCACAAAAATCTCTTAAATTCTTTTCAGTAAATTACTTTTCTCTCAGGGTGCATTAGCCTAAGCTACCTAGAAAACATGGCCTGAGGCAAACTTTCATGCTAATGTTTTATTGGTGAATGTCATTCAAATTAGGAAAATTTAGGAGAAAAGGAAATGAGACAGAGAAGGAGGAAAAGACAGCACAGGCATTTCCAACTCCCAAGAAAACTCAGATGTTGGCTCCGTCATGAAGAATACCTCCAGAGAGGCACTTTAAAACCACTGTTCACTGAATAGCACTATTTCCTGTCTCTCATGAGATAAAGTCCATCCTGTAGTGTTATGTGCTCCACACTTTTGAGTCGTGCTATCTCCTCTTGACAGCATCTGGAGGAAGACAAGTTTCCATTGGTTTTGTTTCCTTGATGCTGGAATTTCTAGACTCCCTCAGTGATGCTTTTAATGGAGGCCATGGGAGACTGTTCCTCACCCCAGCACAGGCTGAAACAATGTTATGTGTTATAAGACTGTAGCTTTATGATTGTGTAAATCATGAGAACTGCTGTGTGAGGCTACTGGCTGGGAAATAAGTCAATGAGAAGAAGCCCTAAATGCAGGTGGTGCCAAGCTAGTCTGTAGTAGGCATAAACCAGGTCTATATACAAGATGTGTTTTGGGGAGGGACGGGGGAGGGAATTTCTACCAAAGTCAAAGGACCAGTCATTCCATTCCCTTGTTCAGGCAGAAATAGTAAAATGAAGTACTTGTTCACGCATCACGATTTGCAAGAGTTTTAAAAGAATTGTGTTTGCAGCCCTTGGTTTCTTGGCCACTTGAAGATATAAAAGCAAAGTTGAAAGGATTTTCAAGGGAAAGTTATAAATTTGCTATAAGGAGATCATGCTTCCCCCTTACCTCAGACATAAGGATAAAGACTTAAATTAGACTACTTGGAGAATTTGATAGATGCTGAAGTTTAGAAGTTTAGGGGACAAATGAAGTCCTATTTCCTTCCTAGGAAAAATAAGAGTTTGTAACAGCAAAGTAGTGGTCTGGGGTGGTTTGGAAAAGGAATCCCACTAATGACTGGTCAAAGGGCTGGGTTTATCATGGACTATTAGAGAAGGAGAGAAAATGAGAAAGAGAAGGGTCCAATTAAGAGAGCTTATTTGGACCAAAAGCTGATGGGGGAAGTCATAAGTGTCCAAGTAGATCTTATATTTCCTTTACATTGGAACTACTAGATTAGAGAACTTCATTTAAGAAAGACCCCATTATCATTTACATCTTCTCCCCCATATCTCTCCAACCCTGGAGTTGTCAGATGAGGTAGGAGAAACTGGTCTGGCTAGGATATGGAAGACTTCTAACTTTGAAATTGAGAGTTTTATTACACCTGTTTGTGTACATTAATTATAGACTGAGACTGTTTCAGCAGTAAAACGATCAGGGTGGCTTTGTTACAAACAGTGAATAGCAGTGGGGCTGCCCAGATTTAATTCTGTACAGAAATGAAAGGTCTCATGTAGTGAGTTTTCAGGAGCAGTCTTAAGAAAAAAAAACAAAGATTGTTTTATATTGTTTTATGATTGTGCCCTAGGACTCTTGTTCTCTCAATTTGCTGAGTAATGTAATATTCATATTCTTCTTTCCTATTTGTAGAAATGAGTTAAGGAGCTTTCTCTATTGTTATCCTTTAATAGTAAATTATTATTCCCACAATGGGCTACTTTTTTATGCTTTTTTGCTCCACTATTTCCATTAAAATATTTTTTAAAAATATTTATTTTTGATTGCAAAATTTATTTACTGTAAAGGAAGTTTAAAAATACAGAAAGTCAGGGGCGCTTGGGTGGCACAGTCGGTTAAGCTTCCAACTCTTGATTTTAGCTCAGGTCATGATCTCCGGGTCCTGAGATTGAGCCCTGCATCGGGCTCTGCACTTAGCATGGGCTCTGCTTAAGATTCTCCCTCTCCTCTGCCTCTGCCCCTCCTGCTCATGCTTGTGCTCTCTCAAATAAATAAATTAAATCTTTTAAAAAAATACAGAAAGTCTGTGAAAAGTATGCAAAAAATAACCCACAAATGCTTTATCCTGGGAAAATACCTATTATCATCTTGTTTTATCTTTCAATAGATATGTTTATATATACACTAAATGAATATTTTATACACACTATCTTTTTAAACACCACTAGTGGTCATTTCCCCCATCAATTTTAAAGGTTCTATTGTATTTCAATTACAAATTTCTATTGAGATTTACTTTGATTTATGCAGTAATATTTTTCCAAAATTCATAGATACTTATTTGCTTTTTGTATTTGATGCTGTTTTTTGTTTTATCCTTTGCTCATATCCTATTGGCATATTCCTTGACTTCACCATTAGTTCAATATTTTTTTCTTACTCATTCTTGGATAAGGAGAATTCTATCAGATGTGGGTAGAGCTGTGCTGGGCACTATAAACCATTTACTTGAACACTTGGGAATCATTTTAGGTCTTAAGCTTTAGGTTCTGCTCTTTTTTTCCAGTGATCCAGCAAGAGTAGCTTCGAGGGAAAAGCTGGAGCTGTTGTATTCCTAGAAGGAAAACTTGATCTATTTTTTGTCTCTAAACTTTAGTAGTATGGGCAAAAGGTATATAACTTGGCCTTGCCTCTCCTCAACGTACATGTTTTGGCCTCTTTCTTATTCTATTAATAACAAAAACTAAATTAATTCAGGGGCATCTGGGTGGCTTAGTCGGTTAAGCATCTGACTCTTGACCTCAGGTCAGGTTATGATTTCAGGGTTGTGAGCTGGAACCCTGTGTTGGGCTCCATACTGGGCATGGAGCCTACTTTAGAAAAAAAATAAAAGGAAAGGAAAAAAAGAACACAACTAAATCAATTCAATATTCCAGCAATCTATCCGGAATTAACAATGAGAGTGTCAAATAGCGATTCAGTTGTTTACTTGCCTGATAACAGAACTTTTGAATATTTAGAGATAACATTTTAAAGATTTTTAAATTTTTCCCTTCTTGTCAGTGCATATTATTTCCAAACATCCTATTTTAAACTAGTAATCTATTCTTAAACTAATAAAATACCTTAAATAATTTTGGTAAATGCTTCTTATATTAGAGAAAAACAATGATGTAATTACTCGCATTAACTGCATCATAATCTGGCTTTGTTTCTCATTTCTACCTTTGCTGAAGGTAGTTCTTTACTAATACATTGTAAATTATACAGTTGTCCTTCAGAATCTTAATAACCATGTCATTCTGGATTAAGATGCTTGCCAGTCATTGTTCTCAATTTCACATCTAATGTCGGAATTCAGTTTATCATGATTCATAATTAATTTTATTAATGATTTTATTAAAATTAAGTTTATTCATGATTAAGATGCAAATTGCTTCTTGATTGGGCCCATTTTGATCTCCCTATTTCATACATAAATGCTATATATGAATCATGTGGCATGATTCATAGACAAAATTTGGCATAAATTAATCATATCTATTATGTTTATAACATAAATTTATATTACAAGTATAATATATTTAATCCATATTTTCCAAAAAGAGGCTTTGTTGAAAGCAGAAATAACAAATTTTAGCAACTTGTTTAGATGAGAGTAAATGAAAATGTATCAAATAAATGCATTAGGATAAAACATTATTGTTAACTTAGGGGTCACACATAAAGACATATTCCTTACTGGAATTCTACAGACCTACAACGTAGTAGTTTGTCTTGTAAGGTGTCACTGGTATTATCATTTGAACAATTCACATGATAAAAAACTAATTAATACATTTTAAATATAAATCATGTTCTTGTAATTTGTATCTCTTCCTGATGGAACGCAGAAGGAATTCTAACCCTGAGAAAAATTAATATTCAAGAATAAAGTTTAGTTATATTTTAATACAGAAATTCATAGAGATCTTTCAGAGAGTTTTAGCAACAAAAATTTTATCTTTAATAAATATAAGATATAAACAAAACATAGATGGCTTCACTGAGGCAAATGTTAGATGACTTAAAGGGATAAAATGAGCTAAATATACCATAAAAGATGCAAATTTTTTTTAAAAAATGTGATTATCCAGATTTTGAAAAAAAATTGCCTTCTGTCTTTGCAAAAAATTGATTATATAAAGTAGCAATGTATAATGTAACATGAAACAATATGGAAAACATATATAGAGCTAAAATAGAACAAATCAATAGTATACTTATTTATGGAAGTATGTTTTAATTTTAAATGGTGTTTAACTTTGATTTGTAGGTAAGCAGAGTAGATACTAGAGCTAAAAAATTCATAGAGCAAAATTTGTGTTTGGCCATTTTTATGATGTCACAACTTTTTTTTCCATCCTATATAGAATATTTCATTAATGAAATTCACCATTTATGTTGCAAGGCATGATGCAAGGTCTTATTGCTGATTTTATGACTAATTCACTAGGTAAAACAAAAAAAAAGAGGAAGAAAAACAACAACAAAAAACCTAAGCAATTCATTTTTTTTTTCTTAAAAGACTATTTATTTGAGAGAGAGAAAGCGCACAAGCAAGGGGGAGGGATAGAGGGAGAAGCAGACTCCCCACCAAGCAAGGAGCTGGACATGTGACTCCATCCCAGGACCCTGGGATCATGACCTGACCCGAAGACAGATGCCCAACCGACTGAGCCACCCAGGCACCCCTAAGCAATTCATTTAACCACTCTATTTGGGGGGCCAAAATATATAAAATTACATAGCTTAGGCTTGATAAGTCATATCTAAGATATATTCTGTTTTTAGTAATCTGAGTTGAAAGATGGGAGAAGGAAAGCTAGCTCATTATGTATAGTGTACATGCTATCACTTGATCAGATGAAACCAATGCAACTGGGAAGAATTTTAGGATAGATCTTTACTAAAGAAGCAGAACGTGAAGAACAACAAAGTAAAGTATAATTCTGACTATTGCTTACTGCTAATCTGTTAGGTTATTGAAACAAGTCTATCCAGTTATTTAAAATATGCCTCTTTCTTCTTGATTTTAATTTATATTATAATTTTCATTTTTCATATATATATATATACAACACATTAAATATGGAATATTTGCTCTGATGCAAAAATTATATAAGCCGTACTTTCTAGATGAGAAAATACATTTAATGATCTTGGAGATAATTCAATAATAAATTGTAAGAAATATAATTTAAAAATCTAATGTTGAAGGAGATTTCTCAAAAAAGTTTTTTTCTCTGCAAAGACATATTTAGCAATACTGTCATTATGTTCTGATGAATTGAGTCTTATCCCCCAAACCTCATTTTTCATATGGGAAAGGGAACTTGCTGCTACAAAGTGGAAAATGTTGGAGAGTATGATGACTATCTTCATCCTATTTCTCCACATCCTCACACTTAACTCTTCATAAGTCGTGTCTTAATTTGAGTAGTGATCCTGGCTTAAAATTGGGCATTGAGAAATTAACCCTTCTGGGTTTTTTTCTTTAGGAAATCCCTATTTTCAGATGCACTTGTTCTGTGCTCATATATGTGAAAAATGATCCTGAACAAACTCTATTCCTGCAGGGTGGGGGACACAATTTCAGGGTTTATTTGAGAAGAAGAGTATTTGCAAGCCCATTTGGCCTGGGAATAACACTTCTGTCACCAATCAGCTCTCTGCATTTTTATCTCTGATTATCTGACCTCCTACTTCCATATTTCAGATGGTTCCAAACTGCTTAATTATCATTGACTACAACAAAAATACTTGAATGTTTTATACCTTATTGTGGTATCAGGAAATCTCTTGTGTTAACACCCACCTATAAAACTGTTCGTACTCCTGGCTCTTGGGAAAACGGACTCTGAATGGGGAATAATTTAAGGAAGTTTGGGTGAGGAACTTAATGTCAAGATTGCAAGTCAATTTTGCACTTGGTTCTTCTCTTCCCTAGCCCCTAATTGAGTAGTTTGCCCTTATTCCCTGCTCCAGAGCACATACCCAATACCCTGGGGGTTTTGTAATGTTTTTCCCCCTATACTTAGTCCTTGCAATATTTTTTCCCCCAATGTTTAGCATCTTTGTCTCTGTAAGCCGGGTTTTTGTCACCTATCATAAAAGTTCTCTAGGGGCGCCTGACTGGCTCAGTTGGTAGAGTGTACAACTCTTGATCTCAAGGTCATGAGTTCCAGCCCCATGTTGAGAATAGAGCCTACTTAAAAAACAAAAAACATTTAAAAAAAAAAAGAGTTCTCTATTTCTGATGTCCTATTATCTACCTATTTGTACTATTATAATACATGTATTGTAAACATAATACTGGTGTTGATTATCATAAATATGTGAGATAGATTTCAGTTACAGATGAAATGGAAACACTAATTTGGGGGATTCCTGAATGTTTGGTCTTTGATTCTTTGCTAAAGTAAGGGTAGTGGGATTTATGATGATTTATTTAAATTTCTAAACTTCTCCTAGAAATCCTCTAAGCTTAGTTTCTTTACTGAAGGTTTGCAACCAACCTAACAAGTTAATTCAGCCTGGCAGATTATGTAGCCAGAGAGGCATGAAAGCCATGCTTGGGACTTTTTATTTGAGGTCTCCCAAGCTAAGATTGCACAGATCTTGGTGATTTAAGCTGGAGACAGAGCAAAGTCATGGTGTGTGAATAAAGAGTCCTGCGAAGCTTGCTCATGGGATGTTTCTTGGAACCCCATGCTTGCCTGTATTCTCTCTTTCATTTGTCATTTTTTTTTAAGTAAGCCCTATGCTCAGTGTGGGATTTGAACTCATGACTTTGAGATCAAGAGTCTCGTGCTTACCAATTGAGCCAGTCAGGTGCCCCATCTCTTTCATTTGTCTTTAAATAAAAGCCAACATAAGTGTTCTGTGTGGAATACAGTGAGTCTTTTCTAATATCTGAATTTGCAATATATACTAGGAGATTGAATTAAAGCCCCCTCAGGATATTATCCTTATGGGGGACAATTGGCCTGAAGAAGTCTTAGACTTAATTAATGGTAGATTGATTGTTTCCTTAACCATTCAGTAGATGTATACATAAATAGAGAAAGCTCTATAAGTAGGGAGGTGAAAATTATAGTTAGTACAAAAATAGGAAAAAGTTTATGCTGGTATTAGACAGTGTAGCTGTCTATTTAGTTCCATACCAGACCCAACCATTTGGGTATTACAAATGTTTGGAATCTGTATATAGCTTTAATTATCTATATAATTTCTTACTATATAATGTTATAAGGCAAGTACTATTGACAAATTAAGAATTTTGAACCTTTTGTCCTAAGGAGGCTTTGGCTATCAGTTGGCAGGTTGACCGTGTTGGGAGAATTTAAGGAAGTCTGGGATTACCCTTAGCTCTCCGGCTGAAATAAGAAATACACATTTATGACACTGCTCTCTGGCCATGATATGAAACATATTGATTAATGGTGTTGCTTTGTGACCATGGGTCTGAGGAGATCTGTGGGTGTTTGTACTAGCTAGTTAGCATTGTTTATTGATTACAGTGAGGCTGATAATTTGAGTTTGGTTATAACGAGATCCCTGGAAGGCTCTGTTCTTGAGGCTGGATTAGCTTACAGAACCAGCACTTGCTGAGTATGTAACAGGCTTCCTGGTTTTGAGACATTCTATGCATATCTGCTTTCCACTGTCTGATGATGGTTTCCTTTTGCTGTTTTGCTCTATCTACATGAAGCATACATCTGTCATCTCTTACAGTGCTTTTTTCATGCCAAATTCCTACCCATTGGGATCCCTTTATGTTGCCTTTTTTAAACCTATGGATTCATCTAACCTTGAGATCTTAACTTTTACTGGAACAACTTTACTAGGTTCATTCTGTGGAGAATAAGATCATGTATCTTATAAACCTAATTAGAAAAAAAAAAAAACTAAACAAAAAATTTTGCTCTTTTAAATCCACTACTGTGTAACACATAACTTCTTAAAGGGGCCTAGAATTAATCACCTTTGTTATGCTAAGGCATCTATATTAATATCAGAAACCAAAATGTATAGATTTCTGATTGGAAAACTATGTTAATTTGGAATTTTGGATCACAAAACTTAAAACTGGAAGAGACAGTTGTATTGATGATTTCTAAAATAACTCCTTTGGTGAATTAATTTAGGATATATCTAAGAAGTCAATCTGAAAGTTTGTACCTTTGAATTGCCACTTGAGAAGAAAAGAGGGACTTCACAAAATTTTATCAAAGTTCTAATTGTTTGGTTTATTAATAATTTCAAAAGGGAACATATTTTGTGCTGTAAAATTGGTTGAAACCTGCTAAATTTAACTTTATTCTAAATTTATATTTATATGTATTTATTTTTATCTTTTCCTTCATTTTATTTTTTAAATTTTATTTTATTATGTTAGTCAACATAAATTTATATTTATATTTAAATAAGACTATGCAAACTTGTATACATTGTCCCTTCATGTGAAAAAATCCTAAAATCATTTCATGTCTTCAAAATATATTACATTTAAATTAATCAATTTAATTTAAATTGATTCATGATCAATTAAGTTGATCATGATTATATGAGAGTAAGAA
Source organism: Halichoerus grypus (assembly GCF_964656455.1). NCBI lineage: Eukaryota > Metazoa > Chordata > Mammalia > Carnivora > Phocidae > Halichoerus > Halichoerus grypus. The sequence goes on from NC_135715.1 coordinate 148,336,435, forward strand.
TATCTAAAAATAATTTTGGGAGTAAATTAGTGTATATTTATTCAGAACAAAGAACAGATGTTTAAATTATTGCAAACATTCTTAAACAGAATAAAATGAGAGAAATATGTTCAACATTGAGCAGTTAATTTAAAACATACTTAAAATTCACCCATAAATGGTTTATTTCCTTTGAAATCATTTTCCCTCTATACTAGCTAAAATTTTATTATTTTGATTAAAAAAGCAAAGCAATCAATCATATTTTTTTAAAATTGCATAATCTAAAATGCATTTTCTTTGGCCAAATCTAGAGATTCCTATCAAATATCAAAGACTCTTACAGAGATTTTCAAAGGGAATTGACTCTGGGATTGAGATTACAAAATGGTTTAGCCTTATTTCATGTCGTTCATAAGAACTAAATTATCTTTTTGAAATGTCCATGTTTTCCTACATTCCTCAGGCTATTTAGTTTCTAAATTCTTAGTAAAATGAGACTTCTTAGGACAAATATTTTTATAGTTCTATGAACTTTCCTTAAAAACTTACTTCAAAGCATATAAATCATGGTTTCCTAATTGCTATTTCAAACTATTGCCTAAACAAAGCACATAAAGTAGTTTTTAAACAAACAGAAGAAATGGAAAAAACCCCAAGTAAACATAAGTAAAACTTAAACCATAAGAGAATTTTTGAAATTATAGATGACAATATAGGCAATTCCATTTTAAAATAGAATTCTGCTATATTTGAATGTCAAGTGTATTTCTCCTGAAAATTCCAAATTTATTTCTCCTACAAAACCCAATTAGTCTGAATTTCATGTTGTACAAACAAGACCAAGAATTTTGTAAAAAAAAAAAAAAGGCAATCTTTTTTCCTTTGTTGGCCGCAGACTGAGCACTGTGGATTGAACTTCTATTTGATTCCCCCAGAAAGAGTGGCCCAGACTAGCTTGGTCCTGATAACACTTACAAACTAAAGGGAGATCCACTGACCTTTCACAGACTAACAGAATCCTGAATAACAATAAATGCATTCTCTTTTTCCTGTATACTCTGCTAAAGTGTTTGAGAGAGGAACAACTACATTTACTTCTCCTCCTTTCTCCCTCCTCCTCTTCTTACTTTTTATTGTTATTAGATATAATTAACCATAATTTGACATTATACTTATTATTACTGCATTAAATTAGTTCTGACCGAAAATCCATGGTGAGTCACAAGTTAAAGAACTTGTCTTTATCTTACTTTATCTGTTAGAAAATTTTGGAGCTACCAAATCACCATTAAAGAATTGAACTTCAGTCACCTGATGCTCCGCTGTTGAAAAAGACGTGAAGGTTATAGGTAAACAATGGGCACTTCAACTATATGACAAGGAATAGAACCTTTCAGTAAATATTTTAGGTTTTGTTGATTATGTGGTCTCTGTCATGATAACTAAACTTTGCTGTTGTAATGCAAAGCAGCCATGCAGTCTACATAAATGCATTAAGTGTGTTACAATAAAATTTTATTTACATAAATAGGTGACGGGACAGATTTGTCTCTTAAATCCATTTACTTTTTACCATTTCTATCACCACCAACCTAGTCCAGTCCTCTCCCTTCTAGATCACTACAATAGGTACCTGTCTTCCTTATGTAATGATGAACTCTCTTTTGAAATATAGTAAGTTGTTTTATTTTTCAGTGTCCCTACATTCATCTTCTGTTTGGTTAAGTAATATCATATACATGGTATGTATGGGGTAGAAACAGAATAAGTAGAGAGAATTAAAACTTGTAGAAATGCAAAGAGCAAAAAAAAAAAAAAAAGAAAAAAAGTCAGTGCTTAGCTTTTATGACCAATGAAAAAACTTTAAAAAATTCCCTAGTAATATAATAATGTCAAATTGGAAGGTTTCTCTAAATTCATTAACCTCATATTAACAAATTCTGAGCCAGGACTAATGCCCTTGAATATTTGTTTCACTATAAGCAAGAGATAAAGAGAAGTCAGAATATCATGGAAACGGGGTGGTGTGGGCAGAATCCTGTCCTTAGTAGAGGATGAAGGGCAAAGGATCCAATACCAATTTCCTTACTATGTTCTTTATGTGAGGAAACTCAAGGATATTTGTACATTTTTGTGGTTCTGGTGGATGGATTTGATGGTATTTCTGGAGATACAGTAGAAACTTCCAGAAGGGTAAGAGGAAACATGAGAACACTGGAACTAGTGACTCAATTCCCTGGATGAAATCCATGAAAGTGTCCATTTGGCCTTGTGCTATATTCTACAATTGTAGATAAGAGTGATGGCAGTGGGTACAGAGAAGAATGTAGGTGACACAAATGATCCCGCATGGGGTACACACGTTCCACAGAGCATCTGGATGCATTCTCATTTCCTGGATAGCAATGGTGGGGGGATTGTTGAGGGATGGAACAGAAATGCAGAGAATATTTGTGTATCTAAAGAATGTTGGAATTAAAATAGAGCCACAATGTTTGGGGCAGTATAGCCAGATTTGGGTGAGAAGTTTACAGCAGAATAGAACCATTTATACTTCAGTAGATACTAGGTCAGGAACCTATGAGGAAAACCATTCTGCCACAGAGACCAGTGGGGACTCAAAGAGCAATATGAATGCTTGAACCCAGAAACCCTCTGGAGAGAAGCAGAGGAAGGAAAAAAGAAAAGCAGAGTGAGCATTTAATCAGAAGAAACTGTTTTACGTTTCTAAAATACAAAGAAGTGGTAGTATTGTGTCATTTAAATTATTATCCCTTTTACTACATTCTTTCTGGTATCTTTTTAGTAATTGCTTGCTTTAAAGCATGCAATCATGTCATATTACAAAACTACACCTGTCACTTCTCCATTGAAAATGCTTAATGGTTTTCCCATTGCTCTTATAAATACAAAAATTCTTCACATGGTCTACATAGTCGCACAGAATCCAATCCCTACTCTGTGTCTAATCTTATATTTCACCCTGCTATGTACCTTCATTTCAGCCATAATGGCTTGCTTTCTTGTCTGTGCCTGACATGAGGTACTTGCCCTTAATGGACCCTCACATAGAATGAAATGTTCTTCCTTCTTTGCCCAGGTACTCTTCCACCAAATCTTAGTCTTGATCATCTTAATCCCTCATACTCAAATTTCATTAATTTTGGAGCCATCATCTTAATATTTGACATGACCATGTACTACTTGTTTTGTTATATCTGTTGAACACCTTTATTATGTTACTTAAAATATGCCTTTTAAATTAAATTTCAATAACCCAAAAAACCAGTTATTAAACAAGAGAAAATTCACTTTCCATAAATAGGTATTTTTAAAATATTTTTAAAAATACTACTTGGACATAAAACACTATAGGAAAGTCATGGAAAAGGATGAGAAGAAATTAGCATCAACAATCCTCCCATAGATTTAGAAACAAAACCCAAGTAAGTTACCCTAGTTCCCTGGCCCACAAATTTATTCAAGGCCCTATATCTCCTTTATGATCTATCCCTTATCTGATGATAGCCAATTATCTTTGCTTCACCCTTATGAGAATTATCACAGGTAAACTGCATTAATTTTAAGTCGTTTCCCCTACTTTATTATACTCTGTGAATCTGATGCGACACTATCCCATGCAGTGAAAAACTGTAGATAGACAATAGATATTTAACTATTTTAAGTTACAAAATTAAAATTACTTTGTTTCAGGTCTTTTGAAGGGAGAAAGAATTTTTTAGGATCATAAGAACATACTCATACCTTACTGAATTCTACTCCAGAAACCAATATTGCCCTGTATGTTAACCAACAAAATTTTTTAAAAAAGAGCATACTCATATCTTAACTGCATCTTTATTTCAACCTAAATACCCTCCATGTATCATGTGTGGAAAATAATAAGCATTTGATAAAGACACCCTTAATGAGTTAATGGAAATGATTTCTCATTTAAACGGGAAATTTTTGCAATGATTGCTAAGATTACCAAAATAATTTCAAGATAATCATAAGTCATGTCATTCACACAAAGTGCATATTAAAAGGAGAAATGATATTTTGTGGAAGTAATTACAACTGTGACAATACTGATCCTATTGATCATTCAAAGTTCAGCTAAGTTTCTTAATCTTAATATCATTATTACTCCAGTGAAAACCTAGCTTCCATTTCACATAGCATATGTAGTATATGTACAATTTTATTGATCAGGCAAAACTCTTTATAATAAAATAAATATATAGCTAGAAAATAATTTGGGGAAATTTCACAGTAGATTGGTTTGTGAAAATTAATGGTCTGTCTGTAAGTCTGATATGTATAAATACCTTTCTTATCGGAAAAAAACCAAAATATTTTAATAATATACAGTGTAGTTCACTCAATTTTCTACTCAATTTTAGCAATAAAAAATGTAAAATAAAATCCACCCTTCAAACCATAAATCATATCAAAGGTAGCTCTTTAAAACCCATAAACAGGGGTGCCTGGGTGGCTCAGTCAGTTAACTGATCTCAGGGTCCTGGGATTGAGCCCCCCACACTGGGCTCCCTGCTCAGTGGGGAGTCGGCTTCTCACTATCCCTCTGAGCTCCCCTGCTTGTGCTGTCCTTCTCTATCTCAAATACACAAATGAAATCTTTTTTAAAAAAACCCGCAAACATAGTTGATGTGGAAACGTTGGGGTTCAGAGCAAATGGTCAAGAAAGAATTCTTGAGACCTCTTTGGTGCAAAAGGTGCTTTTATTAAAGCATGGGGACAGGACAGGAACTGTGGGCAGAAAAAGCTACACTGGGGTTGTGACGGGTGACTGATCATATATTTTCAAGTTGGGAGGGGGTTAGGGACAGCACAAGCCTCCAAGGTATTTAGGAAACAGGGTTTCCAGGACCTTGAAGGAGCTAGCTATTGTTAGGAAAAGGTCATGTATTACGGTTTAGTAAAACCTCAGTCGTGAGACCCTTCAAATGTGTATCAGTGAGCCAAATGATTGGGGGATGACTGCCAACATGTGTCTGGGGGTGGGGGTGGGGGTAGAGATAAAGGAAGTTTCCAAAGGAATTTCCATATGTTTAAAGTAGACTCACGGGATCCTGGGGTGTCACGACAATGTTAAGCCAAGACTGCCTTTTGCCCTTAGCAAAGTGTCCACACTGAGGCAGCTGAACTCCCAGAGGAAGGTCACTCTACCTGTTTCAAGGACTTGTCAATGGACTGGAAGTAGTAAGGAAATTTAATTTTTTCTTTTGCTTTTGGTTCCCACATCAATAGTCATTAAATTAGCATTCATCTTCAGAAACAGAGTTTCTGAATAGACAGCATAGTCTTTCAGACACTGTTTATATTTTTCTCTTGCATCATATCAAGTTATATTATACCAATACAGATTTATGTATATATTTAATAAATGTAATGAATTTTAGAACATCAAGCAAAAGACCAAAAATATATATTCATGCTTGGTAATAGGATTGAGAGTACAATTAACAAGTAAACACCCATTCTTTTATTTATGCCTAAAAAAGAGCTGATACTGAAACACTGACTGATTTCACCCAGTTGTGACTCTGGAAAGGATCATCTATGTAAACTCTGATTCCTTTAAAAAAAAGCCAAATCTAGGGGCGCCTGGGTGGCTCAGTCATTAAGCGTCTGCCTTCGGCTCAGGTCATGATCCCAGGGTCCTGGGATCGAGCCCCACATCGGGCTCCCTGCCCAGTGGGAAGCCTGCTTCTCCTTCTCTCACTCCCCCTGCTTGTGTTCCCTCTCTCACTGTGTCTCTTTCTGTCAAATAAATAAATAAAATCTTTAAAAAAAATAAAAAATAAAATAAAAAATAAAAAAAAGCCAAATCTGAAATCAGTAAGTTATTTAAATGATTAAAAAGGTAAAATGACCTTATCAATGTAGGTTTCCCCTATAAATTCTAGGATTTTAAAAAATTATCTCAAACTTACAGAAAAGTTGCACAAGCAGTACAAAGGAGTTTTCTTCCCTCTTAACCATTTGAGAATAAATTGCAGAGCTGAAGCCCTATCAGCCTGGAATATTTTCTTGTAAACAAGGACATTCTCATAAATAACCATATTACATCCATCAGAAGCAGGAAATTAATACTGATATATCACCACGACCTAAAAATCATCCCATTCAGTTTTCACCAAATGTCACAATAATGCCTTTTATAGTAAAAAGTCCAGTTCAGAATCACAAATTGATTTTAGTTGTCACATCTCTTTAATCTTTCTTGGTCTCTTTATTCTTCAGTCTTCCCTTGACTCCTTTTGTTGCAGGGTGATGGGGTTCTTGTCTCGCAGAGTTGAAGAATGAATCTCGCGGAGACAAAAGGGTGAAGTGATAGTTTATTAAGTGAAGGTGAGAACAGAAAGAAACTCTAGAGTGAGAGGGTTTCCTTCATGGTCACCAAATGATGTAGTTTTAGAATGTTGGTGAGGTCCGGAGCCGATGGCCAAGGAAGAATTCTTGAGACGTCTTTGGTGCAAAAAGGTGGTTTTATTAAAGCACAGGGACAGGACCCGTGGGCAGAAAGAGCTGCACTGGGGTCATGAGGAGTTATATACTCTCAAGGTGGGAGGGAGTTAGGGATAGTGTAAGTCTCTAAGGTATTTGGAAGTAAGGTTTCCAGGACCTTTAGGGGGCTAGCTATTGTTAAGAAAATGTCATTTATTACTGTCTAATAAAACCCTAGTCATGAGACCCTTCAGATGTATATTGGTGGGTCATATGCTTGGGAGATGATTGCCAACATGTATCTTGGGGGGTAGAGATAAAGGAAGTTCCAAAGGAATTTTTATATGTTAAAGTAGACTTACAGGATCCGGGGGTCAGGCTAAGATTGCCTTTTGCCCTTAGCAAAGTATTAACATCCAGGCAGTTGAGTCCCTAGAGGAATATCACTCTGCCTGTTTCAAGGACTTGTCAGTGGGCTGTAAGTAGTAAGGAAATTTAATAATTTTTCTTCTGCCTTTGTTTCCCACATCACTTTGACTTTGATATATTCGAAGATTACAAGGCATTTCCTTTGTAAAAGATTCCTCTGTTGGTGTTTGTCTGATGTATCCTCAGATAGATTACATTATTTATCTTGGCAGGATTGTTACAGAAATAATCCTATGTTCTCATTACATTCTATCAATTTGCACATGATTTTAATTCTTCCTCTTATTAATGAGTCTGTTTTGATGAGAGCATTCTTATTTCCAAATTTACAGGAAAAGTTTTCAACATTTCACCATTATCGATGGTATGTGCTCTAGGATATGTGGACATAATATGATACCTTTGTAAAATTATAGAATTTTCATTCAATTTATAGCATGCTAAGCATGAAAGCATATTGGGTTTTTCAAATACTTATTTTGCATGTATTGCATTCATTGTATAATTTTTCTCCTTCATTCTGTTAACATGGTGAATAATATTGATGTTCTTCAAATTCTTAACTACATTTATATTATGAAGGGTATGATCCATTGTCCTCATTTATGTATTATTGGATTCAGGGCTAATATTTTGTTTAGAATTTTTCATTATCTATATTTGTGAAACAGACTGGCCCAATTTTCTTTTAATCTCCTTGTCAGGTTTTGATGTCAAGGTTATGCTCACTTTATATAATGAGTTTGGAAGTTTTCCCTCTTTTTCTATTCTGTGGGAGATTTTGTATATGATTAGTAGCTTCACTTATGAAACCATATGGCCTGGAGTTTGTTGTGAGAGGTTTTTAATTACAGATCCAAATTACTTGAAATTATATGGGACTGTCTTTCCCTGTGTTGGAAAAAAAACCCACAAAAAACAGCAGATCCTGAGACAGAGCCTTAGATGAAGGTAATTTAATTAGTATCCCATAAAACAGGAGTGAGGGAATTAAGAGGAAAAGGAAAGTCAATGCAGATTTGCATAATCAAGCTGTTAAATACTCTGAGTACCTGAAGTATGGTTCCCTGTAACCTGATAAGTAGGTATGAAGAATGCACCTCAGAATTGTCTGCCTTAGTCCTGGAAATGAGAAATGTTCCTTCTTAGCTCTTATGCAACATTGGTTAAGGGTTGTCAAATGGAATGTTAACTTCCTCAAACTTGTACTTCTGAGTTGTATATACTTGGGAGCTTATAAAAAGGTCAACCACGTGGAGGTGAGGCAGGACAGAAATAGTTAAACATTTTTCAAATTTTCTATTTTATCTTGTGTCAGTTTTTACTATAGTATAACCAAAAAACCCCCAAACTTTTGGTATTGTTAATTTTCTCTGTTGGACATTTCTTTGGCATTTCATAAATTTTGGCTTTTGTATTTATTATTGCCTCCCTTCTATTTCATAGTTTTTGTTTTTTTCTCAGTTTTTTACATAATTAGATCTGATTTTCAGTTCTCTTCATTCTTGTGTAGTCCGTAAAGTCTGTACAATTGCCTTTAATGCTATATCAGTGCTGACCTTTCTGTTTTAATGTGTTCCATTTAATGATCATTCTTTTCAAAATACTTTTTATTTTCCGTTATGATTTCCTTGTTGACCATGGCTTTTTATTTTGAAGTAAATAATTTAATTACAACCTTTTGGGTATTTTCTAGTTATATTTTATTTCTGCGTTCAAGCTTAATACCATTTTGGTAAGATAATATGCTATGTATAATTTAACATCTGTTGAGGGGTATAATCTAGCCCAGCATTTGGTCAATTATGGTAAATATTCCAGTGATCCCGAAAGGAGTATGCATTCTGAAATTGTTTGGTATAATGTTCTATATGTCAGTTAGGTTAACATGATTAATTTTGTTTCTCAAATCTTTCATATTCTTAATAATTTTTTTTTGTGTTTGCTCCCTCAATTCCAAAAATACAAAGTGCTAATTTTTCCAGTATGATTGTTGTTTTGTCTCTTTCTCCTTGTGAATTATGTTAATTTGTCTCCATTATACATTTAAGACTGTTATTAGCACATGAAATTTTAAGACCCTTTCACCATTACTGCATATCCCTCTTTATTACTATTTTTTTGTTGTTGTTTAAAGCCTGTATCTGATATTAATGTAACTATGATGTGGGAAACAAAGGCAAAAGAAAAATTAAATTTCCTTACTACCTATAGCCCACTGACAAGTCCTAGAAACAGGCAGAGTGACATTCCTCTACAAACTCAGCTGCCTTGATGTTAATACTTTGCTTAGAGCAAACGTCAATCTTAGCCCAACCCCCAGGATCCTGTAAGTCTACTTTAACATATAAAAACTCCTTTGGAATTTCCTCTATTTCTATGCCCCCAAGATACATGTTGGCAGTCATCCCCCAAGCATATGACCCACCAATATACATCTGAAGGGTCTCATGACTAAGGTTTTATTAGACAGTAATAAATGACCTTTTCTTAACAATAGCTAGCCCCCTCAAGGTCCTGGAAACCTTGCTTCCAAAACTCCTTAGAGACTTATGCTATCCCTAACCCCCTCCCAACCTGAGAGTATAAAATGGGCCACTCCTCATGACCCCAGTGCAGCTTTTTCTGCCCACAGGTCCTGTCCCCGTGCTTTAATAAAATCACCTTTTGCACCAAAGATGTCTCAAGAATTCTTTCTTGGTCATCAGCTTCGAACACAATGTCTTTCCTACATCAACTATATCATCTTCCTTTTGGTTGAATTTGCATGCATTAAAAGCTTACTTTCAATATTCATGTATTTTTGTATTTAAGATGTGTCTACTCTAAGCAGCATATGATTGATTTTTTAAATCTGATATTTCTTTCATTTGAAATACAGTTGACCTTTGAACAAAATGAGGATTAGAGGCACTGACCCCTGCACAGTTGAAAATCTGCATATAACAGTTGACTTCCCCAAAATTTAACTACAAATAGACTATTGACCAGAAGCCTTACCACAGTCAATTAATACATATTAACACATATTTTGTACGTTTTATGTGTTATATATTGTATTCATTCAATAAAGTAAGCTACAGAAAAAAAGTGTTATTGAGAAAATCATAAGGAAGAGAAAATATATTTACAGTACTGTAAAAAAATCCATATATAAATAGATCCATGCAGTTCAAACCTATGTTGTTCAAGGGTCAAGTATATTTTTTTATTAAAAGATTTTATTTATTTGACAGAGAGAGTGAAAGAGCACAAGCAGGGGGAGCAGCAGAGGGAGAGGAAGAAGCAGGCCCCCTTCCGATCAGAGAGCCTGATGTGGGACTCGATCCCAGAACCCTGGGATCATGACCTGAGCTGAAGGCAGATGCTTAACCATCTGAGCCACCCAGGCGCCCAAGGGTCAAGTGTATTTGGTTCAATTGCATTTATTGTAGTTATTGGTATATTTTGTTTAAATCTAATATCCTGCTATATTTTTTGCTGTTTGACCCATCTGATTTATATTCCATTTTACATCCTTTATTACTTTTTTGCTTTAAGTAACCATAGACTTTAGTTTTTTTTCTACTATCCTGATGTTTTAACAACCTTTAACAATTTTTAATGATTATACTAGAGATTCCATGTCATATCCCTGATTCATTGCTATTTAATATAGAAATTGGTACTTTTATCACTTCTCAGCAAAGACACTGGAACATTTTACTTCCACTTATCCTTTACCTTATTAAAAATTATTTTGTGTATTTTAACTTTCTAATATTCACGAAGGAGCAGAAATAAGCTACACCCAGTTTCCTTTACTTGAATTTCTGAATCTCAAAATTGTGATATAATATTTTTGGGTTTTGTTTTGTTTTATTAAATGCAGCAATAGCTGACTGGCAGAGATTTTGATACTAAAAGTAGTATGGTCCCATACAGAAATCTGAAACATAATACATCGAATCTGAGACTCAGCAATAAGGAGAAGTCGGCAGGGCTGCCAGGTGACTTAGTAAATTCTGGAACGTCCTCAATGTATTTCTTGGTGAATTTGAATGCACTGTAGAAATTGTTATCACTAATATGAAATATGGGATTATGACTAAAATCCTCATATGGTTTGTTCTCTTGGTTTCTATAAGGATTGTTTAATAAACTGATCCATATAAAACTGAATTCACTTTCAGTATTAAATGGAATGTATATTAGGCCTTGATCAGCATGAAGAAAACAGAACCCTAAATTGTCCATTAGCCCTATGGCATAGTTTCAAGTTCATCAATAATATGTTTGAACTCATAATTACTAACATTATATCTTAGTCACCTTTCTACCTTTTTAGTTTTCCTTTAAATACCTGAGACCAAATGATGCTATGCAATTAATAAAACAATGAAAGAGGTTATTCAAATAAATGACCCTTTAAAATCACTTGTATATATATTTCATATATTAGGCATGTGAATTCTTAGAATGTAGAAACTGAAGCTCCTCTAAAACTAGATAAACATTTTAAAATTATTCCTTTGTAAGCACAGTGTGAAAACTTTCTGATTTTTTTTAAATTTTATTTTATTACGTTATGTTGGTCACCATACAATACACCATTAGTTTTGATGTGGTGATCCACGATTCATTGTTTTCATATAACACCCAGTGCTCCATGTAGTACGTGCCTTCCTTAATACCCATCACCAGGCTAACCCATCCCCCCACCCACCTCCCCTCTAAAACACTCAGTTTGTTTCTCAGAGTCCATAGTCTCTCATGGTTCATCTCTCCCTCCGATTTCCCCCCCTTCATTTTCCCCTTCCTTCACCTAATGTCCTCCATGCTATTCCTTACGTTCCACAAATAAGTGAAACCATATGATAATTGATTTCTCTGCTTGACTTATTTCACTTAGCATAATCTCCTCCAGTCCCATCCATGTTGATGTAAAAGTTGGGTATGTACAGATAAAGGGCTGGTATCCAAGATCTATAAAGAACTTCTCAAACTCAACACCCAAAAAACAAATAATCAAGTGAAAAAATGGGCAGAAGACACGAACAGACAGTTCTCCAAAGAAGACATACAAATGGCTAACAGACACATGAAAAAATGTTCATCATAATTAGCCATCAGGGAAATTCAAATGAAAACTTTCCAATTTTTTACTGACATTAGTTTCTTTTAAAGAACTGAACAGATTCAGGTATACACATTAATAAGACAAAAACAGACAGTTGTTATACTGACTCCTCATTTATAGTGAAAAGGTAGTGTCTTGATAATCATAAAATAAAACTAAACAAAATTATAAAAGCAATAGCATTATTTTAAAAGAGTGAAGAAGAAAGTATTGCTTCAAAAGATAAAGAATATCACAAAATTTTAAATGGAGTCTATTAAAATTTTAGAGGAAAGATGTATTTTTTAGGAAAGAAATTATGTTTTAAAAAATCAGTTATCTTCCACTATCTGAACAAATTTTATATTGTTCTGTGTTGAATAACTGAGTGTTAAGGCAAATCTTTGACCTCTTTCCACTCTGTAAGTTTCTCTTGTTTAGTGACAGTGATGCAGAAATTCTAATTAAACCAATCAAAAGGCAGTTTAGGATGATGAATTTTGTCTACAGAAAAACTAGTGAAGCTGCACTGGTCAGAAAATGAGTCATTATCTAGTAAAAAAAAAAAAATTAGTCAATAGGACAAGTTTCTATGTCAATAATATGCACAACAGCTTTCAATAATTAAAGTTTCTTCCTTCCATTTCAGCAGATTTTACATTTCTGCCATCTGTTTGAAGTAGACAGTGTTGATGTTTAAACAGCTCATGCACAGCATTTTTCACGTATAGATTTCCCTGAGTCATAAAGTGTCTTCAGCGACGGCTAAATGGTTCACTGATGTTCAAGCCCTAGGCTTTAGGAGCAGTTCTCAGAAGACAATATGGTGACTTGTGGCAGTCAAAATTGCTGTTAGCCAACTATTCCCATTTTCCTCCATCTCACCACCTTTCAGACTCATAAAAGGATTGCACTCCTGTCTCATGTTTGGAAATAGCTAGGTACCTCGCTTTGGCCAATGAGTCACAAGTATTTAATTGCTGAAGCCAGGATTTGGTATTTACTTGCAACAGCAAGAACTCTTAGAGCCTTCCCCTTTTGTCTGACATTGAGGCCAAAATCCCGGTGCAACAGCAGCACCTCCATCATCCTGAGTCCCTGAGTGATTGCAATAAGCAAAGATCCATGATAGACAAGGAGCATAAACAAGAAGTAAATCTTTGTTGTTTTATGCCTCTCAAATATCAGAGTTGTTTGCTACTGCAGCAATCCTCAGCTCTAGCCCATATCACCCATGATTTTCAAACTGGGTTTCTATCCCTCAGAGTATAGTACTTTGTTTTGCACAGACACAGTAGCATATTGTTTTGAAGGAGTGATATTTTGTGTCAAGGGCTCCAATATCAGGTGAAGTTACTGTCCCAAAAGCACCTATACATCTTTTTTTTTCACATTAGTTCAGCTTCTTGTTTCTTTGTACCGAAAAAAAGTTAAATTTTTGAATGGTAGGCTTAGTAGGCTTAGTGCAGTCTTGCTTTAAGTGTGGTCTATCATCAACAGCACAAAGATTAATGAGTTTGCTTATTAAAATGTAAATTCTCCCAAACCTCATGCCAGAACTATTGAATTGGAATCACAAAAGAGTTGAGATTGTACAGAAAATCAGCATTTTAAACATGTTCTCCACCTGTTTCTAGTATATACCAATGTTTGAGAATCACAGCATTATGGAATATTTTTATACAAAAAAATGATCACACTTATTTAGAGACTAAAGTATCAGCCAACTTGTGTAACTTCTGGTATTAAGAGGACTGATGATTGACAAACTTATAAAACTGGGTCAATAGACAGTATTTTATATGCCAAATGGGCTATTTTTCTTTTCATAGTCCTGAAAGCTTGGAACAGTTTTGTCTGGTTTAATTTTTTGCCTACAGGCTAATTGTTAAATTGTTTCTGTGTCTTTCCGTATCCAAAGAATTCAAAATGGTGACCATGTTGAATTTACATAAAAATATAATCAGTGGGTTGTCAAATTCTTAAGACAATCATATCATTTTCATTGTATGAGATGTAATAAGTTGCTTCTCATCCTTTCATTCTCAGAATAGTTTTGGGACTACAGTATGATGTCATCATCCAAATTGATGTTGATCTACCATGGCAAAGTCGGAAAAATTATTTTGTTTATTATACAAATCAGATTATGATTTTATCATAATTATACTACACATTTGCAAGTAGAATCTACATTATTTACACCTTTGATGTCTACTAGTCTCAAAGACATCATTTTCAACTAGCATGAGATTGACTAGTGAAATTTTATTGGTGGGGAAAACAAATGTTCATGCAGATATATTTTTGCAGTTTGGTTAGGATGTTGTGATAAAAACAGATATAGTCTATTTACATATGTTATATATTGCCATTCTAAGATATTTTAAAGGGAAGTAGGGGTGCCTAGGTGGCTCAGTTGTTAAGCGTCTGCATTCGGCTCAGGTCAGGATCCCAGGGTCCTGGGATCGAGCCCCACATTGGGTTCCCTGCTCAGCAGGAAGCCTGCTTCTCCCTCTCCCATTCCCCCTGCTTGTGCTCCCTCTCTCGCTGTGTCTCTCTCTGTCAAATAAATAAAATCTTAAAAAAATAAATAAATAAAGGGAAGTAATCAATAGCTAAGTGAATCTGAGAAAAAAAAATCAAGGTGCCTCTATAAATATCTCTCAAATAAGCAACCAGATGAAGTTGTCATCCTTTCTTGTGTAACAGCATAATAGTTAACACTATTTTTAAAAATGCTTTATGTAAGTTATGTCACATATTTTTCATGATGACTCTATGAAATGTGTACTATTTCTATCTCTATTTTATACATGAGGAAACTGAGGCTCAGAGACATTAAGTAAATGTGTCAGTTGGTTTATTTTTTCACTGTTCAGCTTAGTGAATGACTTTTCCCTAATCAGATTGTAAACTGATAGAAGAATTATTCTATAGATGATCACTGATGATTTGTATTGGCAGTTTTAATGTTACATTAAATACATAGAAGTGCACACTTTTTCTACACAAGAAAATTGTACAAATACATCCCAGATAAAAGTTAGTAAAAAAATGTCTTTCTGGTCATGTTTTACAGGAACACTGATCATACAGTATGAATTTATTTTTTAATGATTTACTGATTGATTTTTCTGAACATGTAACAAATACATATAAAGAATTCCTGTAATGTACCAGACCATGTTTTATGAGTTTAGATATACATCAGTGAACAACAGTCTTTCCCTCAAGGATTTTGTATTCTAAAGAGGCAGTGATCAGTGAAGGCAGACATTAATGATACACGTAATTAATTATACCTGTTGCATATTACAAAATTATAAAAACTATAAAAAGGAAGAAAAGCACAGCAGGGCATACTGAATTAGGAATACTGTGGGTGGGAGGTGACACTGAAATTTTAAATTAGAGTGCTCCAGAAGGTGCCACTGATGGTGAATGCTGAGCAAAGACTTGAAACAGGTTCGGAGAAACAGGTTCTATGAAAATGTTAAATGTCTGGTCCTATCAAAACTAATAAGGCATATTAAATATATTTAAATACTACCGTCTCTCTATTTCATAAATTCTCATATGCATTGCCTCTCACAATTTAACCTCTCAAAAATAAGAATACATGTTACCAAAGTTTGTGGTTTATCTGATTACAATTCCTAATTTGATAAGGGGCTGACATAACATGGTTGTGTGAAAAATTCTGTTGATTGTGGTAAGAATAAGAGCGAGCCAGGGACGCCTGGGTGGCTCAGTAGGTTAAGCATCTGCCTTCCACTCAGGTCATGATCCCAGGGTCCTGGGACGGAGCCACATTGGGCTCCCCATTCCGCGGGAAGCCTAAGCCTGCTTCTCCCTCTCCCTCTGCCTGCCACTCCCCCTGCTGCATGCTCTCCCTCCCGCTCTCTCTCTTTCTCTCTGTCAAATAAATAAAATCTTTAAAAAAAAAAAAAAAGCCAGAATGAGAGTATCTTAGATTCCCTAAAATATGGGTGTATCAATCCAATATATGTGAGTTGATGTCATAGCTCAGTAGTTCAGTAAAGAAGCTTTGGATCTAGATCTAAGGGTTTGCACTCTGGCTTAGCCATTTATTTGTTGTATGGTAACTGCCGAGTTATTTAACCTCTCTGTACTTATCTCCTTATTAGTAAAAAGAGGTAATAATGGTATTTATGTCACAACGTTGTTATGAAGACTACAATACATACAAATTCAAAGCCCTTTAAAGTGTCTGGCACATAGTAATTGCTTTACATGTCCTGCCTGTACTCGCCCTCTCCCACAACCTGAAAAATAAAATCTTGCATCCAGCAAATTAGAATTATGATTTTCCTCAGAATATTTTCACTTCAATGGAAGCATCATTTCATATAATTATCTTTTTCTACTTGGGGAGATTTACAGAGGACTTTTTATTTTCTATAATTGTTTTGTAAATTTTTGTATTATAATATGCCTTTAGTACTTTAAAGTTTTATGTTCATGAACATACTCTTAAATTGATTGTTTTTTGAGGAGAAGATTGGGTCTGTCTCATCTATGGCCTGAAGGATGCAAAATTTTTAATGAAGGTAGTATTTATGGGAGTAAAATATTTTATGATTGGAAAACAAATAGCTAGCTGAAAATAAATGGACATTAAAGTGACTACAAAATAAGGTATCTAAGACAAGATACCAAGATAAGTTAGCTATTGAACTTTTTTTCATGAACTAAATGCTAACATATTTCTTTTAAATAATTCAATCCAAAATATATAAAGCAATTAAAATAAATCAAAGAGACTTCTGCATTTCTTGTTCACTTAGGTACCTTTCCTGTGATTCTAAAAATGCGTGAATCACTTGATCAATGTTGACAGACATTCCATTAAGAAGTCTTGGTATTCATGATAGGTATTTATATATAGATTTAAAAAACCTATGACAAGAAAAATATTATTTCCATTAGAACATGCCTGTTTAATAAATCATTTTTTTATTTTATCATATAATTATTTATTTGGGGGGAGAGGCTCAGAGAAATTGAGAAATGACTTAGTCACACTAAAGGAAATCAAGTATTCCTATCAGGAAATTTATAAACTTCGTATAATAATACCATGTTACAAAATTATGCCATAGTTTAACTAGGATTATAATATTCTATATATTTCAAATGAATGTAACTTCATTTATAATCTCAAGTGAAGAACAGTGTCTAGAACAAAAAATGGTTACTTTTAATCTTAAGTATTAATATGTATCTTTGACTAATGGTGAAAATATTACTTTTATTTCTCTAACATTTAGGGTAGGAATTTCTAGTCAGAAAATAAAAATAAAAGGCAGCTAGTAGCAAGAATCATAACAAAATGAACACTGACCGACATGCAGATCCAGATGACGTCTGACACGTAAACCCGACACACGACGTTGGATTTGCGGCTCGGACGGTGTCAGATGCGCAGGTCTAACAGTCGTAAGTGCGGGTCGGATCGATGACGTGAGACGCGCAGAACTAACAAACAGTGTCGTAAGGGCGGGTCTGACGTACGACGTCAGAAGCGTGGGTCCGGTACACACAGCGTTGTTAAGTGCGGGTGTGACTGACGGAAGACGTGGCCTGCGCGCACCCAGGAGGTGACCTGCGGAAGGTCGGTCCGAGAGACAGCACGTGGAGGGCAGAGCAAAGACAGCACTGGCAGAGCACGCACTATGCAAAGAACGCCATGATCGAAGGTGCTAACCTCATGGACCCCTGTCTGGAATAAGGTGAGGGTACTTGTATGGGGTGCGGGAGTCACGGAAAGTTGTCTGAGCCCACAGAGTGGCAGCGAAGGGGGGCTATGGAAGGAAACACGAAGAGCTGCCTTTTTGGCAACCAGCGGCCTGTAAATGTGGCTTAGAAGAGGGCCCTCTAGAAGCTACTAGCCATTTTAGGTCTTTGAGAGCTGAAGAGGGTTAAAGTACCAGCCACACCCAGAGGGATGGATAGAGGGAGGGAAAAAGGAAGCAGGGATGAGGGGGTGGAGGGAGGGAAGATAAGGGGGGTGGAGAAGGAGAGAGGAAAGGAAGATCTATTGTAAACAAAAGGAGGATGAAGAGTACACGGCAGAATAATGTTGCCGTGGATGAGAGGAAACTCATGCCATGCAGGTGTCTCTGGGCTTAAGGAACTGAATGATGCACAGTCTGTATGCATAATGATCTTATGCAAGAGACACAAGGTTCAAGGGTGAAATAAGAAGACAATAAAAGATGAAAAATGAGTGGTGCTCAAGGAGGAGGAAGAAAAACATTAAAACAGAAAAAGTGAGGTCAGGGGCACCTGGGTGCCTCAGGTCGGTTAAGCGTGTTACTCTTGATTTCAGCCCAGGTCTTGATCTCAGGGTCGTGGGTTCAGCGCTGGGTGTGGAGCCTACTAAAAAAAAAAAAAAAGAAAAAAAGAAAGAAAAAATGAACTCATATTAACTACAGGAAGAGGGGGAAGGATATGTATGAAAACAAAGCAACAGGGAGAATGTGTTTGAAAAGTTGACTGAACAAAAATAATTTTAAGAAGAATAAAATAAAAATAATTGATGTGGAAGCAAAACGAGATACAAGATATTAACAGTTGGTGTCCTTAAAGAAGAGAAAAAAAATGAAGTAAAATACCCAGAGACATAACTTAAAGAGGGCTTTCCTGAAATCAAGGAAGTGTGGATCCACGTATTGAAAGGTTGTAATACTACAATACTACTATTCCAGAGATAGTCAATATGGGTTTAATAATCCCAAGATGAGTCCTAATTTTATGAGCCTTTGAAGAAAAAGAAACACTCTTCTAAACTTCAGGCGATAATAATAGCAGCAAAAATAACAACAGCAAATATTAAGGGGAAAATTCAGATACCTTCAGACTTTGCCAAACAAAATGAAACATTTGAAATGTAGCCATTGTGTCTGAATGGAAGTAAGTGCAGGAAAGAGAGAGTTATGTGGAGTAAATTCAGAGGCAAGCAGGGTCCAGATCATACTGAGATTTTAAGTTGTAATATGGGATTTAGATTTTAATTCTAAGTGCAGTGAAAAGGATTTGGGAGATCCTGTTGCAGTGATCTAGCTGAGAGATAGTAGTGATGGGGACTAGGGTGAAGGCAAGAGCTATGGAGAGAAATGGATGGATTCAGGACATGTTTTGGCAGTAGAAGCAACAGGACTTGCTTACTATGGGTGTGGTAATATGGAGAGCAGGGTAAGAGAAAGCATGGGAGCGAGCAGATTTTTGAATTGAGTGGCTAGGTTGTCATAGTGCCATTTAACTGAGATGCAGAGTCTGGAGAAGGAACAGTGTTAAGGGTAAAGAGTTTGGTTTTGGACATGTTAAACTTGAGAAGTTAGGAGTTAAGATAATTAATAGCTGATATTCTTCTACGAACCTGTTAATGACAAGGGACATTTTTCTGAACAGAACAGATGTGATTCAGTATACATGACTGAGATGGAGTTTCCTACTAGAAATCATGGTTTTATATTGAGTAGGCCCTGTTATATGAGTGGGAAATTCAGGAAAGAGACCAGTCTGAAACAAAACAGATGTATGAGATGTTGGAAGGAAACCATTGCTTTGACAGCATGGTGGTCCCTGGTGACTTTGACAAGAGTAGTTTCGATAGTGAAGTGGGCACTTGGCTGAAGAAGGTAAAGGGGAGCACAGGAGATCAGGATGCAGAGGTGGTCATCGTAGACAGTTTGATCAAGCAGAGATAAGAAGTGGGGTGGTAGCTAGAGAGAGATGAGGGATCAGAGAGAGTCTTATCATTTTTTAAGATGGTGCATATTGAGGCATATTTAAATACTAGTAGGACTGATCCAGTGTAGAAGGAGAAGTTGATAGTGTAATAGAGGAAAGAGTTACTAGAGAGGGGCTTTTGAAAGGCAGGAAGAGGTGAGATGCAGGGTACAAGTGAGAGATTGGATTCCGATAGGGGAAGGGACACATCAAACATTGCAGCAAGAGGCAGAGGACATGGGTGCACAGATAGGTAAGTTGAAGATTTGGTGGTAAGAAGCTGAGGAAACTATTATCTACTGCTTCTGTTTTCTCCATGAAATATGAGTCCAGTTTTGAGCTGAGAATGGGACAAGGGAGGGGATATGAGAAGCTTGAAGAGTAAAGCAAAAGTGTGAAATCTTTGTTTCTGAGAATAGAAATGAAGTTTACTTGGGAAGCTCAGTGGTGCAATTTGAGATCTGAAGACTTGAATTTACACTGAGACCAGTCAGCACAATGTGTGCTTTTCTTGTAGGTACACACAGCTCTGGGGACAGGTGCAGGTTAAGTTGGGTTTAAATTTAGTTGGTTTTGCCTAGTGAATACAATGGAATGAAAGGAAGCAAGGGAGTTAATGATGGTTGAGAAGATGAGCCAGGAGGATTGAGGGCACAAGAGAAATAATGGACAGTGAGAACATGGTAGACCTGATGTTTTCATAGGGACAAGGTCAAAGAAATTGTGAACAAAGGTTACTATATCATATGTGAATGATCAGAAAGTGGAATAATTGCAACTACTCCAGGAGGTGGAGTAGTTATTAAAGATGGCAAGATCTCAGGAGGTAGAGTGAGGGTAAATGTCACTGGAGAGGATGATGTCAAGGAATAAAAACCAGGGAATAGAAAGGGCCATCCATGTTTCACTTGCAGTATGTTCCCAAACAGACAAAACTTAGGTATGGTGTTAGATGTCAAGATAGTGGTTATTTGGGGGAAGAAGGAAGGACAGTGACTGGGAGGGGCATATGGGGAGTTTTCTGGGACTGGTGTTCTGTGTCTTGATCCAGGTGCTGGTTGTATTCACTTTGTGAAAGTTCATTAAGCTGTTACTTTATGAATTGTGCACTTTCTTCTGTATTTATTATAATTCAATACAGAATTAAAAATATGAACAACAAAAAATGAACAAAAATTATAAAATCAAGTTTCATCAAAGATACAGATTGCCTTCAATAGAAACTGTTGTTTTCTTTCCATGCATTTTTGGATAAAGTGCTAATATAAACTTTAAAATACTTACTCAAAAATTAAATTAGCTAAAAATGTTTAAGATGAATAAAATAAATGAAATATTAGAGAGGTACTTAAAAAAACTTCAGGGGAGGAACATTTTTAAAAAGAAGATTAAACTATATATAAATTATATTGAGTCTTTTTGGCTTTTCTGTAGACCAGTAGTATGTTTAAGCAGTAGACTAAAATTCTTGAGAAAAATCTGAAGGAACTGAAAAGGATATGTGAAAACTCACAGAGAATTATCACTTGCCTTGAAATAAGAACCTATGAGGAAAAATTACCTATTTTGATTATGCCAGATAGACTATTTGGGAGGTAAATTCTGAATACATATATGATAAAAAGACATGATAGAAAGATATAACAGTAAGGATAATTCTTCTGTTTTTCTGTTGGGAATTTAATTCTGATGCAATAGGATTCTTATAAAAATAATTTTGGCATCATATGTATAAGGATATAAGAGGTACGATTTATATACTGGAAGAATCAACTAAGAGAAATGAAATGAATTCTCTGGCAGTTTAAGGGTGATTTTGTATCACTGTAATCTTGGGATGCAAGCACATGCCATAATCTGCAGTTGAAAATATTTTCTGTGGTCAGTAATTCTAGATCTTGACCCAGAGTCCACATCTGAACAAGGCTGGAACAGATCTTTATATTATACCTTTCTTTTTCTTGCCAGCTTTGCAAGAGTTAGATATTTAAAACATATGTAACATTTCTGAGATGTGTCACTCCAAGAACATTCCTGGATACCTAATGAAATCATATTATGTGTGTGCACACACAAAAAGTCACAGACAGTATTATTTGGAGATGGTCTTTAGTTAATAAATGAGCATATCACTATACTGAACCTGAATAAAATATTGGAGAAATAGAAATTATGCTTCTGTTACAAAGACTTTAGAGAGTACACACATGCGCGTGCGTGCGCGCACACACACACACACCCCTAAGGAAAAAGAAAAAGCAAAAGATAATAATAGTTATAAATTGTACAAACACTGAGATTTTCAGAATAAGAAAGTCTGTGTACTATAAGAAAGAAGGATTAGTGGAGCATAGGCTTCTTAAAATATAAACAAAATTTGGAAGAGAGGAATTTTTAGACAGAGGAGTGTATTCTATGTTCAATGACTCATGGGAAGGAATAATCAAGATTTCAGTATTAGGTGAAAGGAAATTGGTTGGTAGGGGCAGTTAAAATAAGATAAATAGTAAATGGAGATCAAGTTAAAAATACATATGTATGCTATGATAAATAAAAACCAGGCATTTTACTCCATGGGCAACTCTCCCAAAGGAAAACTAAATATAATTAAGACTAAAGGAATGAAACCTAAAAAAGTAGACAACTTTAAATGTGAATATCCACTGAAGTAAAGACCTTTTCTCTAATTAAATATTGTAAGCATATTTTAAAAAATTAAATTCTGTTAAAAGTAATAAATATGTACATTGCATCCCTTGTACTTATTTTATTTATCTTATAACTGGAAGTTTGTAACTTTTGACCACAACATGATGAATACAGTTAACATTGCTGGATGGTATATATGAAAGTTGTTAAGAGAGTAGATCTTCAGAGTTCTCATCACAAGGATGATGTGTTTTTTTCTTTTTTTGTTGTATATATGAGATCATGGATGTTATCTCAACTTACTGTGGTAATAATTTCACAATAAATATAAGTCAAATCATTATGCTGTGCACTTTAAACTTACACACTTATATTTCAAAAATTAAGTAATAAATATGTGAATATTGATTAAAATTATATACAAAGTGGGTTTGTATTTGGAATGATCACTAATATTTAGTTTATTAAAATATGTTATATAATCCTAACTCTGTTTTTGGCCTAGTTACTTTCTATTGTACTAATAATTGGAAAATACTTTCAATAATTTTTGACAAGGCAATATTTTCTATGTTAACGCTAAGAAAAATACTAACTTATTTTATAGTTTAAAGTAAATGTATTTATTGAAGTTGTAGAGAAATGTTAGAGACATGTCCAGTTTGCATTAAAGCTACAGTATTACTTCACATCATCCTACAGCATGCCCAACAGACATCCAGATAGGTGCAAGGTCTTCCTGCAGTATGAATGCTCCCATTTTTATTATGTCTCCTACTGCCCATGGGTTTTAAGTCTATTTGAATAATGACATCTAAGCTACTTCAATCAAGTAAATGAAATGTCAAATTTCAATTTAAATTGAGATCCATCATCCGTGAGAAAAAAGACTCTTATAAATAATTCCAGGAGTAAAAGTATCAGAATAGTTATCATACAGAATCATTGTAGATGTGGTTTAAAATAAAATGCTAATGAAGTATAGCTTCCTTTTTCTACCATCGTTGTCTGGGAATGAAAATTGATAGCAAACTATTTTTTTAGATTAAAATTTATAGTGATTTCTTTATTGTAACTTACTAGGGAGCAAGTTAAAATCTTGAGATAAATATCAAAATGGAATCAATTTCTTGGCTTTATATCTACTAAATATGTCACATTTGCATTGTTCTCTTCATTCCAAAGTCATTATTAAATTTTTAGACAACTAGTCATATTAATAAAAAGTAAATATACTGTTATGAACAATATTCAAAATCACAAGAAACATAAATATGACTGGAATTACTTAATCTTTCATATTTACTTTAAAACTATAAAAATGTAGTTATATACTGTCAAGTCTGATTCTCTGACATGATCTCTTGTATCTGTAGAGCTCAACATTTTATTGATTTTCATCCAGTGGGTAATGGTACTTCTGATTTTTCTGCCACCAGCCCAGTGTGTGGTCACAGCCAGTAAGGTTTAAGCTTGGTAGTGAACAAGGTGATCCCTCTACTTCGGCAAGTCACCTTTTTTTGGTTCTTTTTATTTATTCAGTGTACATTTAATGGCATCAATTTGGTGCCATACACAGCGGAAATACCTTATATATCAGAATAGAGATAGAAAATGAACAAGTGAACAACTACATGATATAATTTCACATTGTGGTGACTGCTGTTAGGATAGTTACCTCTGTGTTTGATAAGACCCTGGGGTATTGTGCTACAGATTGAATGGTCTATTGAACTATATTAGATGAGATGGTGGTAAATATATGGTTTAAAACCTGAATATTGGAAAGGGAATGGGTTAAGTGAAGTATAAGAGAGTAGGAGCATTTCAGGAGAGACAACAGATAAAAAGGCCCCAAAGCAGGAAAGAACTTGGGGGATATAATATTCAAACAGCTTTGAGGCAGGCTGGTCCTCAGGAAAACCTTTAGAGCTGTTTAAATCTTATACTGTAGGGGGAGTGATTTCCTGCTTGAGCATACCATTCCCTGAAATACAGTGAACTTGCTGGGGCAGTGATGGACAAGCAATCATTAAACCGATTATCTATTGGTATCTTTCTGCTCTTCAGTATTTCACTCCCATGTGTGCCTGTTCTCTTTGTTACTATCCTCTCCCTCTTCCAGATGGAACATTTGAAATGTGCAATAGAACATCAAAGAGACTTGTTGGTCAACCTGCCTGTCATACAGTGTATTCTGTGAGAAACAGTGAGATACTGAATGGAACAGGTGAGTCAAATTATGTCTGTTACAAAATTTACTTGAGAGATGTGCCACTTATTTATATTTTTGCTCATCCCATGAGGGATTAGAGGAGATATAAAGGCCATTTTCCTGATCATCTGATTGCCCAAGGTCATATAACTGATTTTAGGCTTCCACCCAAAGGTTGATAGAGGCAGAAAGATGACGTGCACTTCAAATTTTTACACGCAAGCAAAGTAAAACTTGTTAGAGTCTCTATTAAAAGGTTAGATTGGGAAAGAGAGTTATTTGCATAATGAAACATTAAGAATTTATTTTTAGATTCAAACAGATTATGCTATTTTTGACCCCAATTAACATAATTAAGAGTGGACTGCATTTCTTATACATAACACATTTTACTGATAGTGCTTGTAAATGGTCAGTGGACATTGGTTACTGGCAGTAATACTGCCTTTAACAGATCTATGACTATTTTTTTTTCTGTGTGGTGAGTCCTATGAATTAGAATGGTGCTATTAAACATGGATAAATCTACTGTTGCAATGGTATTGGTGAGGGGAGGCCAAGAGTGATCAGGTTATTGGCATCTTTGTGAAATCTGTTTCTTAAATTTTTGGTCAGTTTATTAGGAGATGATTAAAGGCTTCACATAAGTTACATATTAAAGAGATTGGACTTATTAGCTAAAATCCAATGCATTCAATCATGATGAGAAAATACAATTTGAGGTATGAAAGTATTTTTCTCCTCTATTTAAGACTGTTTTTATGGTGTCAGGTCCCATGTTTGAATAAGGAACAAGGACTCAGAACCAGAAAGTTTTGAAATTCTTTAATTACTTCATCTGAATGTGACAGGACTCAGAGAAATATTCATTTTCTCTTACAATGTCTATCTTTGTAGTAACAAGGACACATGTATTAATCAGTTTCCATCATACTTAGGCTATCCTGGACTAAACCTAAAAAAAGTATAAACAGATGTGCAAAAAGAGTCGAATTACATCTTCTATCATCTACAGTTCTTTTCCTTAATCCAATTAAATTGTATATTTAATGTATGGCAGGTCACTGTGTAATTTTATCTTTACTCATTACTACATAGTAAAAATATTAAATATCTGTTATCAAGGATTAAATTATACAAACTACTTAATTCTTTATAATTTTATCATGCAATTAAACATATACATATATTACTAGTAATAAATCTTATATGTTGAAAATATAAATATATTTATAATATCAGCCCCTAATGATAGAATAATTAATGGAGAAATATCAGAGAATATCAATGTCATAATTTAAAAGCTTCTGTAATGTATTTATGAGGGTATATTTATACACAAATACATGTGTAACATATGGAATTATGAATTCAGGGAACAGAATATATAATGTACGTATTATTTTCAAGTATATTTGAAATATTTATAGTATTTAACATATAGAAGTCAGCAAAAATGAATCTTAATACATTAAAAATATGTTATATTTTCTGGAAAAAGGCAATAAAAAGAGATGAACTAGATACACATAGTTTATTTTCCATTACAAGTAAAAAAATGTATTCTACATATATTTTCAGTTAAAGAGGAAATAATAGAAATAATAAGCTATTTAAATTGAATTGTAGTAAATAACAAAATGTATATAAGGGGCCAATACAGTTCTCAGAGAATAATGTATATTCTTAAATTTAAGAAGCTCAAAAATAATAACCATAATTAAAAAACAAACTCAAAAGACTAGAAGAAAGCAAATAAAAAACATAAAGGTAACTGATAAAAATTAGGAAGCTTTGGTTCATAAAACCAAATGATTGGCAACATTGTATAAACTGTCATAGACCTTTACAAAATTTTGTATGACACATTAACCTTTTAGAAGGTTAGTATTCCCTGATATCAAAAATAGACAAGCACGCAGGAGAAATGTAGACTGATTTTATTTTTGAAAATAGAAACAAAAATCATATGTGATTTAATAACACTTCCTGTATTTCCCATCCTCATTCTCCTTGGGCTGTCAGCTTAGGGAGGGCATGTTCCTCTCATAGCAGAAGCAGAGCACATGAGGGCAAGTGAAAACAATAAATCTTATGGTTTAGGGTCCAAAAGGGTACAGACTAATTTCCACCTATTGGCTATTGGTTAAAACTGTCAAAACAAAAACAGGCACAAGCAAACAAACAAAAACAAACAAAACCCTAGTGGCATGCCTAGCCCAGAGTCAGGGGGTAGGGAATAAATTTCTCTATAATGAGGCCATGGAAAGAGTGTGGATGTATGGCGAATTGAAAGATCAGGCCAATTAATGCCTTTAGCTACAAAGCCTCATCATTAGAAAATAACCTACATTAATAGATAAGAACAGAAAAGCATATAGCCAACTAAATAAATGTTCAAAAAGCATTTGCTAACATTTAACATACATTTATAACAAATTACTAACGTATTAGGACTGTGTTAATTTCAAAATGGTGCCTACCAGAAATCTACCACGGATAGACGACTTAATGTTGACACATTAGAAGCATTCCTATTAAAATTAAGAGAAAAGGCAAGGATATTGGCTCTCACAGCTTTAACATTTTACCAGAGTTCAGCCAATACCATAAAAATAGAAAAAAAAAACAAGAGTTTGAGGACAATGTAATAATGGTGTAGAGCAGTGCCTTATCCCAGGTCAGCTCCTTCCTGGGCTGGCAGTGATCCAGTGGTTGATGCTGACACCAACTTTGACAGGCCATTTTAGCATCAGATCTCCCCGGTGGGTTAGAGGAGACTTGTGGACCTGATTGCAACTCTGCTTCCTTCTCTGAACACTGTGCTTCCTTCCTTTACACTACATGTGTTAGTTCCTGATAAACAGTCTGTACACAAACCTTTGCCTCAGAGTATGTTTTCCAGAAAACACGACCTGCCACATACCATAAAACTTTAAGTATGGAATAGCTATACTTGAGATACTATTTTTGTTTCCTTTTTAGGGAGAAAGGGCTCCAACTTTTTGGTCTGGTCTAGAATTAAAATATGCTTCCAATGATCTGATTTATAATTTTCTTCTATACATTCCTCCTCCATTTTAATAATAATGGATAAAAATAAAAATCATTCAATAGAATGCTTTTTCATTAGCCTGAAGAATGTGTGACTGGGTGTACTAATTACTCTAGGTTCAGAGCTTTTAACAGGCTTCTTCCAAGTCTCATTAATCTGAGAAGTAGAACATCAGTATAACCTACCGTCTCCTAGAGTAGTTTTCAACAGTCACTAAACTATTTAATAATCTAGTACACATTCCTTTTATCAGTAATATGTCCAGAATGACAGCCCAGCACTAAGCTAATTCAATCTTAAAGAATTTTATTACTGTTAATTTCAAGACACTACTGCTTTATATCAAGCTTTTCCATGAAATAGGTCTGGATTTGGGATTAGGCCACCTGAGTCTACGACCCGGTTCTTTCCTTTACTAGACAATGTGATCTTTGATAACTCATGGAATCTATGCTTTACTTATTTAAATCTGCTTGGTTATAAAGAGTATTTTCTCATGAAATATAAAATGTATATAATATAGTATAAAGTATATAAATATAGTTATTATTAAAAACATATAAGATAACAAGCTAAACAATAGATTTTTAATGGTTATGATAATTATGTGAATTACCTTGGAAAAATTACCAAATCTATAAAATGTTAATTATATCAGTACTTATATCATTGAGCTGTGGCAGGGATTAAATGGAAAACACAAATAACATTACATTACATTACATCAGTGCTCAGTAAAAGTTACCTGTCATTAGTATAAAGTTGTAAGGGGTAGGGGAGTGTCTATCTTAAAGAATGAGTAAATGACTCCATTTCAGTTGTCAATAACCATCAGCTTCCACCCACCCCCCACCAAAATAAGGTGAAGACAAAATAAATGTAGAAGAATAAATGAGATGAAAGGAAATTTAATACACAAGATGTAATTTTATTCAGTACTATTTTGTAAATGAATATGTACAGTTTTGTCATTTAATCTTTCTGTGACTTTGTCTTAGTTCATTCAGGCAACTCTAACAAAATACCACAGGCTGGGTGGCTTATAAGCAGAAATTCATTGGGCGCCTGGGTGACTCAGTCGGTTAAGAGGCTGCCTTCAGCTCAGGTCATGATCCTGGGGTCTTGGGATCGAGCCCCACATCCGGCTCCCTGCTCAGCAGAAAGCCTGCTTCTTCCTCTCCCTATGCCTGCCGCTCTGTCTACTTGTGCTCTCTCTCTATCTCTCTGTCAAATAAATAAATAAAAAATCTTAAAAAAAAAAAAATTCATTGCTCACAGTTCTGGAGGCTGACAGTCCAAAATCAGAGTGCCAGTATGGTTGCGTGAGGGCCAGCTTCCAGGTCACAGACTTACTGTTGTATCCTCATGTGGTGGAATGGATTGGGGAGCTCTGTGGGATCTCTTTTAAAAGAGCACTAATCATATTCATGAGAATTCTACTCTTAAGAACTAATCACCTCCCAAAGGCCCCACCTACTAGTACCATTACCTTTGAGAGTTAGGATTTCAGCATATGAATTTTGGGGGGACACAAAAATTCAGGCCATGGCAGACTACTTCTGTAAATTCAGAACACTGGAAAGGATGATTTCTATGATTTCTTCTAACATTCCTTGATATGTACACACACACGCTCTTGTTTTCTCTAGGAGGATACGAAAGAAAGTGTTAGATAAAGAAACTGATGCATGATTCTTAAAATTAAATATAAAGAAGCCAGAACAGGGAAGTTACTGATTTATTTCACCAAAATAGATACATTTTTTACTTGTATTATATTTTCTTTTTTTTAAAGATTTATTTATTTATTTATTAGAGAGAGTGTGTGTGTGTGCACACGTGTGCACAAGCAGGTGGAGGGGCAGAGGGAGAGAGAGAGGGGATCTCCAACAGACTCCATGCTGGCTGCAGAGCCCGACACAGGGACTTGATACCACGACCCTGAGATCATGACCGGATTGGAAATCAAGAGTCAGATCCCTAACTGACTGAGCCACCCAGGCGCCCATATTTATATATTTTCAGTAATAATAAATAAGCTATTGGAATAAAAGTAAATGATGCTTTTTGTTTGCATCCTAGAAAAAACTGAGCTCTCTTTAGCTTAATAAAAGTGAACTATATTACCCTCTTAACTAGGAAAGTCATAAATGACAGTAGAAATTTAGATAGGCTTTTATTCACTATTAAGACTTACCTGGTCTCTCATCTTTGCTCTCCTGTACCTGTGGGCTTCTTCATTGGAGATGTGGCCACAGATAACTTTAAATTGACATCCTGAATCCCTTGTCAGAGAAGAAAGGGACTTTTATCATCAGCTCTAATATTAAAAAATTTGTGAGTTGGAGTCTAATGTTTCAGCAAGGGTCTGTGTGACCAAGGATCTTTTACCAGAGAATGGAAGTAATGGCAGTAATGGCTATTTAGGGAGTTATTGAACAATCTCTTCTGTTATAGGTTTACTATGGTAGCTGAATAGAATATTTTTAGGTACCAGGAGGGTAAATGAGTAACATGTCCATGCACATTTTGTTAAACTGGGACACTACTAAGAATGAAAATATTGATATTGAGAATGAAATGTGACAAGAAGTTTAAAAGGACTATACTAGGAAAAAAAGTTGATGGTATTTTGATGGGGATTGCATTGAATGTGTAGATTGCTCTAGGTAGCATTGACATCTTCACAATATTTGTTCTTCCAATCCATGAGCATGGAACGTTTTTCCATTTTTTTGTGTCTTCCTCAATTTCTTTCATGAGCATTTTATAGTTTTCTGAGTACAGATCATTTGCCTCTTTGGTTAGATTTATTCCTAGGTATCTTATGGTTTTGGGTGCAATTGTAAATGGGATCGACTCCTTAATTTCTCTTTCTTCTGTCTTGTTGGTGTATAGGAATGCCACTGACTTCTGTGCATTGATTTTCTATCCTGCCACTTTACTGAATTCCTGTATGAGTTCTAGCAGTTTTGGGGTGGAGTCTTTTGGGTTTTCCACGTAAAGTATCATATCATCTGCAAAGAGTGAGAGTTTGACTTCTTCTTTGCCGATTCGGATGTCTTTTACTTCTTTTTGTTGTCTGATTGCTGTGGCTAGGACTTCTAATACTATGTTGAATAGCAGTGGTGATAGTGGACATCCCTGCCGTGTTCCTGACCTTAGGGGGAAAGCTCTCAGTTTTTCCCCATTGAGAATGATATTCGCTGTGGGTTTTTCATAGATGGCTTTTATGATCTTGAGGTATGTACCCTCTATCCCTATACTCTGAAGAGCTTTGATCAAGAAAGGATGCTGTACTTTGTCAAATGCTTTTTCTGCATCTATTGAGAGGATCATATGATTCCTGTTCTTTCTTTTGTTAATGTATTGTATCACGTTGATTGATTTGCGGATGTTGAACCAACCTTGCAGCCCAGGGATAAATCCCACTTGGTCATGGTGAGTAATCCTTTTAATATACTGTTGGATCCTATTGGCTAGTAGTTTGGCGAGAATTTTTGCATCCATGTTCATCAAGGATATTGCTCTGTACTTCTCCTTTTTGATGGGGTCTTTGTCTGGTTTTGGGATCAAAGTAATGGTGGCCTCATAAAACGAGTTTTGAAGTTTTCCTTCCATTTCTATTTTTTGGAACAGTTTCAGAAGAATAGGTATTAATTCTTCCTTAAATGTTCGGTAGAATTCCCCTGGGAAGCCATCTGACCCTGGGCTCTTGTTTGTTGGGAGATTTTTGATGACTGCTTCAGTTTCCTTAGTGGGTATAGGTCTGTTCAGGTTTTCTATTTCTTCCTGGTTCAGTTTTGGTAGTTGATACATCTCTAGGAATGTATCCATTTCTTCCAGGTTATCTAATTTGCTGGCATAGAGTTGCTCATAATATGTTCTTATAATTGTATTTCTTTGGTGTTGGTTGTGATCTCTCCTCTTTCATTCATGATTTTGTTGATTTGGATCATTTCTCTTTTCTTTTTGATAAGTCTGGCCAGGGGTTTATCAATCTTATTAATTCTTTCAAAGAACCAGCTCCTAGTTTCGTTGATCTGTTCTACTGTTCTTTTGGTTTCTATTTCGTTGATTTCTGCTCTAATCTTTATGATTTCTCTTCTCCTGCTGGGTTTAGCCTTTATTTGCTGTTTTTTTCTCTAGCTCCTTTAGGTGTAGGGTTAGGTTGTATATTTGAGACCTTTCTTGTTTCTTGAGAAAGGCTTGTATTGCCTCTTAGGACTGCCTTTGCTGCATCCCAAAGATTTTGAACAGTTGTGTTTTCATTTTCATTGATTTCCGTGAATTTTTTAAATTCTTCTTTAATTTCCTGGTTGACCCATTCATTCTTTAGTAGGATGCTCTTTAGCCTCCATGTATTTGAGTTCTTTCCAACTTTCCTCTTGTGATTGAGTTCTAGTTTCAAAGCATTGTGGTCTGAAAATATGCAGGGAATAATCCCAATCTTTTGGTACCGGTGGAGACCTGGTTTGTGACCTAGGATGTGATCTATTCTGGAGAATGTTCCAAGGGCACTAGAGAAGAATGTGTATTCTGTTGCTTTGGGATGGAATGTTCTGAATATGTCTCTGAAGTCCATTTGGTCCAGTGTGTCATTTAAAGTCTTTATTTCCTTGTTGATCTTTTGCTTAGATGATCTGTCCATTTCAGTGAGGGGGGGTGTTAAAGTCCCCCACTATTATTGTATTGTTGTCAATGTGTTTCTTTGCTTTTGTTATTAATTGCCTTATATAATTTGAGGTCATATGATACATGTCTTTCTCTGATTGACTTATTTTGCTCAGCATAACACCCTCCAGTTCTATCCACGTTGTTGCAAATGGAAAGATCTCATTCCTTTTGATGGCTGCATAATATTCCATTGTATATATATACCACATCTTCTTTATCCATTCATCTGTCGATGGACATCTTGGCTCTTTCCACAGTTTGGCTATTGTGGACATTGCTGCTATAAACATCGGGGTGCACATACCCCTTCGCATCCCTACATTTGTATCTTTGGGGTAAATACCCAGTAGTGCAATTGCTGGGTCGTAGGGTAGCTCTATTTTCAACTTTTTGAGGAACCTCCATACTATTTTCCAGAGTGGCTGCACCAGTTTGCATTCCCAACAACAGTGTAGGAGGGTTCCCTTGTCTCCGCATCCCTGCCAACATCTGTCATTTCCTGACTTGTTAATTTTAGCCATTCTGACTGGTGTGAGGTTCTATCTCATTGAGGTTTTGATTTGGATTTCCCTGATGCCGAGTGATGTTGAGCACTTTTTCATGTGTCTGTTGGCCATTTGGATGTCTTCTTTGGAAAAATGTCTGTTCATGTCTTCTGCCCATTTCTTGATTGGATCATTTGTTCTTTGGGTGTTGAGTTTGATAAGTTCTTTATAGATTTTGGATACTAGCCCTTTATCTGATATGTCATTTGCAAATATCTTCTCCCTTTCTGTCGGTTGTCTTTTGGTTTTGTTGACTGTTTCTTTTGCTGTGCAAAAGCTTTTTATCTTGATGAAGTCCCAATAGTTCATTTTTGCCCTTGCTTCCCTTGCCTTTGCCGCTATTTCTAGGAAGAAGTTGCTGCGGCTGTGTTCTCCTTTAGGATTTTGATGGACTCTTGTCTCACATTGAGGTCTTTCAACCATTTTGAGTCTATTTTTGTGTGTGGTGTAAGGAAATGGTCCAGTTTCATTCTTCTGTATGTGGCTGTCCAATATTCCCAACACCATTTGTTGAAGAGACTGTCTTTTTTCCATTGGACATTCTTTCCTGCTTTGTCAAAGATTAGTTGACCTTAGAGTTGAGGGTCCATTTCTGGGCTCTCTATTCTGTTCCATTGATCTATGTGTCTGTTTTTGTGCCAGTACCATGCTGTCTTGATGATGACAGCTTTGTAATAGAGCTTGAAGTCCGGAATTGCGATGCCGCCAGCTTTGCTTTTCTTTTTCAACATTCCTCTGACTATTTGGGGTCTTTTCTGGTTCCATACAAATGATATGAGGAATTCTTAATCTCAGGAAACAAACTGAGGGTTGCTAGAGTGGGGGGGTGGGAGGGATGGGTGGCTGGGTGATACACATTGGGCAGGGTATGTGCTATGGTGAGTGCTGTGAATTGTGTAAGATTGTTGAATCACACATCTGTACCTCTGAATCAAATAATGCAATATATGTTAAGAAAAAAAAAAGAAGAAGATAGTAGGAGGGGAAGATTGAAGGGGGGTAAATTGGAGGGAGAGACGAACCATGAGAGACTATGGACTCTGAAAAACAAACTGAGGGTTCTAGAGGGGAGGGGGGGTGGGAGGATGGGTTAGCCTGGTGATGGGTATTAAAGAGGGCACGGTATGCATGGAGCACTGGGAGTTATGCACAAACAATGAATCATGGAACACTACATCAAAAACTAATGATATAATGTATGGTGATTAACATAACAAGAAAAAATTAAAAAAATATTAAAAAAAAATAAAAGGACTATACTAGGCCCATAGGGAAATATAGTCATCTTTTGTGTGACTAAAAGAGGCTGATAATTGTGGAGAACTAGAAAAAACATTTTCCATTCACTACAAAGCAGCAATGTGGTCTCCTATTGTTGGGTCTAATTTATTAAGAAAAGCTGGAAATGTACATTTTATGTAAATTTCAGACTTTTCAATCATTGTCAGTTTATTCCATTTTTTTTTCATAAACACTGCTGTGTTGACAAATCTGCATTTAGTTTGTGAGAAAGAAGTTTGCTGCTCTTGGTCTAATAAAGCAAACAAAATTATTTGCACTCTTTTCCTGCCTTACCTGCAAAAATATTTAATATTTCAAGTATTCTTGTACATCTCTATCATACATACATTTTGACCTGAATCATAATGTGCACATAAACTTAATTCACAGAGATTTATCTTTTATACTGTATTATGGTCTAAAATGTAGGTTGTTGACATTTCTTTCATGAAGCAAATTATCTCCTCAGGAAACGGGGCTAGATACATATATTCAAATACATGGAGCTAAGTATATGTGTACATGATGTGGGATGAGGAATGGGTAAGGTCCAAAGGGAAATGAGGTGGCCTTTGATAACAAAGTGAGTCCAAGGTTTCTGATCTTGTGCTCTGATCTCATCCAGCTCTGCTGATATCATAACTGGAAAAGTATGGGTGGACTATTTAATAAAACAGAAGGAACCTCAAAATATTTACAGTTTTCTAAAAATTATTTTGACTTTGGCACCTTTTAAATAACAGAGCCTTGGGACAGAGCTCTTTTTGTTCTAGCCACCATGACTCCTAGAGTACAGCATTTTACACTTCAGTTAACTCTCATAATTTATTATTCCCAAGTAATATGTCTAACTGACATATCGTCAAATATTTTTGAAGGGGAAAGCTAAAGGTGTATGGATGGATGATGAAGGGAATTGAAAGCCAGGTAAACCACATACATGGATCATTTCATGAATATTAGAGATAATAGCCAGGGCTCTGAGGCCAGGGCTCCATGGTAGAGGGATGAGAGTGGGAGTGAAGTGCTATGGCTGAAGATGTGACTGTCAAATGACAATTTGTTTAGCATACAGGGTGAAATATCACCTATGTATTAGTTTTTGAATTGCATCCTTTCTGTATTTTTTGATGTCCTCTATATATTTTTCTTCAAGGAAATAATTGTTGTCAATTACAAAGACTGCTGGTAGTCATTTGTATTTTTTTTTTTTTTTTTGAGGGAGAGTGCACGTGCAGGCAGGGGGGAGGGACAGAGGGAGAGAGAGACTCTTAAGCAGGTTACACATTGGTCAGGGCTGGATCTCATGACCCTGAGATTATGACCTGAGCCAAAATCAAGAGTTGGATACTTAACGGACTGAGCCACTCAGGCACCCAGTGTTTTTGTATTTTTTGGGTAAATACCCAGTGGTACAATTATTGGATAACGACACCACAATAAAAGAGAACTATAGGTCAGTATCTCTCATGAATATACATGCAAAAATCCTCAACAAAATATTAGCAAACTGAATCCAAAAATACATTTAAAAAGTCATAACCACAGTCAAGTGAGATTTATTCCTGAGTTGTAGGGGTGGTTCAGTATTTGCAAAACAGTCAACATGATACTTCACATCAATAAGAGAAAGGATAGAAACCATATGATCATTTCAGTGGAGGCAGAAAAAGCGTTTGACAAAGTACAACATCCATTCATTATAAACACCCTCTACAAAGTAGATCTAGAGGGAACGTACCTCAACATAATAAAGGCCTTACATGAAAAACCTACAGCCAACATCATACTTAATGGTGAAAAATTGAGTTTTTCCCCTAAGGTCAGAACATGACAAGGATGTTCACTCTC
Organism: Halichoerus grypus; assembly: GCF_964656455.1. Lineage (NCBI taxonomy): Eukaryota > Metazoa > Chordata > Mammalia > Carnivora > Phocidae > Halichoerus > Halichoerus grypus. The sequence continues at coordinate 148,372,449 of NC_135715.1, forward strand.
ACCACTTTTATTCAACATAGTACTGGAAGTACTAACCACAGCAGTTAAACAACATAAAGAAATAAAAGGCATTCAGATTGGTAAGGAAGAAGTAAAACTCTATTTGCAGTTGACATGATACTATATATAGAAAACCATAAAGACTCCACCAAAAAACTACTAGAACTGACAAATGAATTCAGTAAAGTCACAGGATATAAAATCAATGTATCGAAATCTGTTGCATTTCTATACACTAATAATGAAGCAGCAGACAGTGACATTAAGAAAACAATCATATTTACAGTTGTACCAAAAACAATAAAATATCTAGGATTAAACTTAACCAGAGGTGAAAGACCTGCACTCTGAAAACAATAAAACACTGATGAAAGAAATTTAAGACTATGCAAAGAAATGGAAAGATATTCCATGCTCATGGTTTGGAAGAACAAATATTGTTAAAGTGTCTATACTACCCAAAGCAATCTACACATTTAATGCAATCCCTATCAAAATGCCAACAGCATTTTTCACAGAACTAGAACAAACAATCCTAAAATTTGTGTGGAACTACAAGAGACCTTGAATAGCCAAAGCAGTCTTGCAAAAGAAAAACAAAACTGGAGGTAATCACAATTCCAGATTTCAAGTTATATACAGAACAGTAGTAATTAAAACAGTATGGTACTGGCATAAAAATAGACACATAGATCAATGGAATAGAATAGAAAACCCAGAAATAAATGCACAATTATATGGTCAATTAATCTTCAACAAAGGAAGAGTGAATATATAATGGGAGTAAGATAATCTCTTCAACAAATGGTACTGGGAAGACTGGATGGGTACATGCAAAAGAATGAAACCGGACCACTTTCTTTCTCTATACACAAAAATAAACTCAGATTGGATTAAAGACCTAAAATGTGAGACCTAAAACCATAAAAATCCTCAATGAGAGCATAGGCAGTAATTTCTCTGACATCTGACATTTGTCCTCTGAGGCAAAGGAATCAGACGCAAAAATAAACTGTTGGGACTACATCAAAACAAAAAGCTTCTGTACAGTGAAGGAAACAACAAAACTAAAAGGTAACCTATTGAATGGGAGAAGGTATTTGCAAATGACATATACAGTAAAGAGTTAATATCCAAAATATATAAAGAACTGATACAACTCAACACTCAACAGACAAACAATGCAGTTAAAACATGGGCAGAAGACATGAACAGACATTTTTCCAAAAAAGACATACAGATAGCCAACAGACACATAAAAAACTGCTCAACATCACTCATCATCAGGGAAATGCAAATCAAAAACTACAATGAGATACCACCTCACACCTGTCAGAATGGCTAAAATAAAAGACAGAAGAAACAAGTGTTGACAAGGATGTGGAATAAAAGGAACCTTGTGCACTGTTGGTGGGAATGCAAGGGGTGCAACCACTCTGGATGACAGTGTGGAGTTTCCTCAAAAAAAATTTTAAAAATACTCATTTTTATGGGTGTATATTTTTAGTAACAGGTAGTTTTTATAATTTATTACATTTTATCTTCATATTTTTCATTTTGTGCTATATTCACATTAAATATAAGTATTTACAACTTAGTTTCTATTAATTTTTCAGATATGTGCTCTCTTTTGTCAGCTTCTTTAATTTAATATTTATTTATTTATTTATTTATTTTTTTTTAAGATTTTATTTATTTATTTGAGACAGAGAGAATGAGAGAGACAGAGCACATGAGAGGGGGGAGGGTCAGAGGGAGAAGCAGGCTCCCTGCCGAGCAGGGAGCCTGATGCGGGACTCGATCCGGGGACTCCAGGATCATGACCTGAGCCGAAGGCAGTCGCTTAACCAACTGAGCCACCCAGGCGCCCTAATTTAATATTTAAATATATAATTTTGCTTCCATTAAAAAGTATTCAGTTACACGTAGAGCTTTATAAATTGCATCTTGCTCATGAAAGAATCTGGATAAAAGTAAATTGTGTACATAATTGGGACTTGGTAAGCATCACAGTTTTGCTCTAATATTAATTAGAGAAAGGAAGATGATGACTGATGTACTCAGAGATGCTCATCAACTGTCCCCAGAGTTCTCAGCTTCAGCAAAGATCCCTGTGCCCAAATTGGATGCAGAAACAACTGGACACCTGGGCCTCAGAGATGAATTGATGAAGACTGGGCTGATGGGCAATTCAGAGGCAAGAGGTAAATGAAGAGATGAAACAATACTGGATGGATGTCTTTGGCTTTTGATATGAGGCAAACTCCAAGAACTTCTTCATAGTCATGGCCATAAGTGGTTCAGGAGTCCAAATAGAGACAGAGGTGGAATGGAATGTTAGGGTTAGAATTAATTTGCTTAAAGGATGTAATGTAATGTGACATTTTTGCCTAAGTTAATGGCGTAAACATAATGTCTATTAGAATTTCATGTACATCTTTTCCTTAAAGTAGCTTTTTTTTTTCATTATTTCTTACTTGACTTACAAAAGTATAGGGAATTTTTCTTTCATATTCCCAAGCAGTAACCCAAGTCTTTGAAATGCTCTGAGTTAAAAAAAAAAAATACGCAACAAAATTCATGGATCAAGCAAGGTGCCCAAAAGAAAATTTTTTCAACAATTATTTTCATGGATACTTCATAATTTTACTTATTGTTTTTTGTTGGGAGCCAAAGTCATCTCTGCAAAGTCTCTGCAAAGAATAACTAGAACAGGTCTCTGAAGCAGGTCTCTGCAAAGAATTAACTAGAACAGGGATGATAACCTTGGAGTCATCATTAGCATTCTCAGATTTTATTACTAACCATCCAGTGTATTGTGTGTTCCTTACTCAAGGTCAGTTGTATGCATTATTGTAGTACCATCGTTACACAATTTTTGAATTGCATTTAAAAATGTCAATAAGCTGAAGTAAGCTTTATGTCTAGATAGATGGATAAATAGATGAATTCATTACCATTAATTTGAAGAGTCAGCCTGGATATGTATGAGATACTGAGATGCACTGTAGTTTTAAACAATTTAAAAGAAATTAGAGAAAGCCTGGCTGTGGACCTTAGGAGCTAGCTGGGAGAGAAAAAACAGAAAACAAGGAATAAACAATATGCAAAGGGAGAAAGGCTATTGCAAATACTTACTCTCTTTCTAGGATCATTATCTGAAGCAGTTAAAGGATGTACACTCCTACAATATCCATTTACACTTTACATATGTTTTAGTACATAAAGAAAGAAAACTAAATAAAAGGCATAAAGGATAGAAGGGAGAAAGTAGAGTTTTATTATTCCTCTTTTCAGATAACATGATTATTGAAAATCTATAGAATCTATAAATACAAAAGTAAAAGTAATAAGTGAAATAATCAAAAGTAAGTTATTATAAAAAATTATCAAAAATAATCAAGTCAGACGTAAATTGTTATTACAAAACTCAAAAATATTAATTATAAAAATTATCAAAAAATAAAAATCTCGGGCTCCTGGGTGGCTCCTTGGTTAAGCATCTGCCTTCGGCCCAGGGTCCTGGGATCGAGTCCCACATCAGTCTCCTTGCTCAGTGGGGAGTCTGCTTCTCCCTCTGCCTACTGCTCCCCCTGCTTCTGCTCTCTCTCTCTGTCAAATAAATAAATAAAATCTTTAAAAAATAAATAATAAATAAAAATAAAAAGTCTCTATATAAAGTCAATGATATCAGTTGTATTTCCATATATACGCAATAAGTATTTGAAAATTTAAAATAATATTTATAATAGGATAAAAGGACAAATGTAACATATGATATGTAAAAATTCCCACACTGAAAGTAGAAAACAATGCTGAAATTGTAAAAGACCTAAATAAGTGGGGAGATATATTATGTTCCTAAAGTGTAATACTCAATATTGTTAAACTTGTCCATTCTAAGTTCATCAGTAGATTCAATACAACCTCAATCAAAAGTACATCAAGATCTACTTTAGAGATGGACCAGGGTGATTCCAAATTTATGTGAAAATGCAAAGGTCCTAGAATAGCTGAAGCCATCTTGAAAAAGAACAAAGCTAGAGGACTGATGCCATTTGATTTTAAGATTTACTGTGAAAGTACAGTAATTCAAGCAGTGTATTATAGATGTGAAGATAGACACACATAATGATGGAGCAAAATGGAGAGTCCAGAAATAGAATGATCCACGTATGGCCAACTCATATGTAAAAAAGGCACCAGAAAAATTTGATGGGAAAAATTCAATGAGAAATAGTGAATAAATAAATATCATATGAGGCAAAAAATAAACCTCCAAAGCTACTTCACATGATACACAAAAAAATATTTTGAGATGCATCGTAGACCTAAATGTTAAATCTGAACCTGTAAAAAATTTGGAAAAAAATATAGGAGACTATCTTCATGGCCTGGAGTGGGCAAAATTATCTTAGAAAGGAAAGGAAAATCTCAAGCATATTAAAAATTGATAAGTTGGACTTCATCAAATTAAAACTACTCTTCAGAAGAGAGCCTTAAGAAAATGAAGACAGATTAGAACAAAATGTTGTATATATCAAACAATTTGTATCTAAAATATATAATGAATTGTTACCCCTCAAAAAAAATAACACCCAATAAAAATAAACAAGAAATTCAACACACATGTCACAGAGATATACAAATATCCAATAAATACATGAAATAATGCTCAATATTATTAGTCATCAGTGAAATGAAAATATAAACCACTTTGAGATACCCATAAATGTCTACCATAATGACTACATTTAAAAGGCAGTCATTTAAAAATATTATCAAAAATATGGAGCAAGGGGAAGTCTCCAACGTTGCTGGTGGGAGTGTAAATGTTGCAACCACTTTTTTAGAAGTTTGTCGGTTTCTGATGAAGTTTGACATATATTTACCCTGTTATCCAGCAATTCCCCTCCTAACCAAGAAAAATGAAAATATATATACACAAAAGGACTTACGAATAATTTTTATAGTAGTTTAAATTATAATAAGCAAAAACTGGAAACATCCCAAATGGCCATCAAGAGTAGACTAGATAAACAAATTGTGGTATATTCATATAATTGAATATGACTCAGCAATAAAAATTTTAAAATTTCTGATATACATAACAACATGGATGATTGGCTAAAACATTATTTTGAGTGAAATAAAAAACAGACCTAAAAGAATACATGCTGTATGATTGTACGTATAAGAATTTCTGAAAGACTGGGCGCCTGGGTGGCTCAGTTGGTTAAGCGACTGCCTTCGGCTCAGGTCATGATCCTGGAGTCCTGGGATCGAGTCCCACATCGGGCTCCCTGCTCGGCGGGGAGTCTGCTTCTCCCTCTGACCCTCCCCCCCTCATGCTCTCTCTTTCATTCTCTCTCTCTCTCTCTCTCAAATAAATAAATAAAAATCTTTAAAAAAAAAAAAAAAAGAATTTCTGAAAGAGGTCAAATTGTTTATGGTGATTATAATTAGACCAGTGTTTGCCTCTGGTGAGGGATGGCATGGGGTCAGAGATTGGAAAGTAGCATGAGGGGAGTTTCTGCAGATGGGAAATAGCCAGTTTTGAAAGAGGTGTGGGTTAGAGGACTGTATGCATTTGCCTGAAATCATCTTACTGAACACAAAAGATAGGTATATTTTATTATATGTACACTGTAATTCAAAAGAAATATTAAATATAATGGGAGCGAGATTCAGTATTTATAGGTAATAGCCAATCAGAAGTGCATGTCACTAACCAAAAAAAAACCAAAACAAACCACACACAATTTTGTTAGAATTTCCTATCATATTTCAAAATAATTTCTATGTAAATATGTTAATTTACATTTTATCTCATTAAAAGCAAAGGCAACATATATGAGAAATCTCTGTATACAATATATCTTCACTGTATTTCCTATCCACTACATCTGTAACATCTACTCACTTTGATAATGTGTTCTTTTTTTTTAAAGATTTATTTTTTGAGAGCCTTCTAAAAAATATACTACTAAATTGTATTTAATCTTTGTTGCCTTGATCCTTTTGCATAATGTATTTAGTATCCTTACCCCAATTATAGTATTGTTTTAATTGGAAAAACTATCTTGAAATCATATATGTGATATAACAGCTTTGAAAGTAGAAAAGGTTAAGAAAATATTCAAGTATGAGTGATTTTTTTTATGAATTAGCTATGCAGTTGGCTTGTATTTATCTCTAAGAATACTTATATTAAAATTAATGATTAATAATTATTAAAATTAAGTATAGTGATTGTACCAGAATAGTACATTCATTTTGAAGCAAGAAATTTCTTGGATAAATGGATTTATTGAGACAGACAAGTGCGCCAATATATTTCTTTTGTATCAATAATTAAGAAATTTTTATTTTTTCAAATGTCATAGTGATAATTAGTAAGCATGAATTAATATAAATTTGTTATATACTCTTCCTACAGAACTTGCATGTTTTTATTCTACTGGGTGTTAGTACATATATTCACAGCTAAGGAATATTCATTTTTTAAAATACATATTTCTGTTTTTAACTATAAGCTCATAATAGTAATATAACAAGATGATATTCTTTTATTACAGCGATAAATGTATATATGCCTATATGTGTATATCTTATAAATATCTTATATCTCATATATATAAAATCTTATAAATGTTAATACTGCTTTTTAAAAAAATACAGGGTATGACATCAACTGAACTATATTACAAAGGAAAGAAGTTATAATATTGGAAGATGCTCATTCTAGTTCATGCTCTGCCTCATGTATATCTAAATCTATCATATAAACTTTCTGAGCCCTGATAATTTGATGTTAATAACATTTATTTCACATGGATGTTGGAGGATTGCATATTTTAGGGATCATATGTTAGCAAGATTACATTGGAAAGAACCTTGTAAACTTTAGAGTTCTGTAAAGATATTGGGAATTATTACATTATATTTACTATATATCATATTAATACATATATATAATGTTTGTAGTGTTCATAGAGCAAGGCATGCTGTTTTATCATTATGCTTTATACTAGAATGAAGAAATGACAATTACAAATTATTGACTATAAATTAAAAAAAGTATTATCAAATACATGTTATTTTCCAGGCACTACTCTAAACAGCTATTTTTATTAACTAATTCTGACTTAGAGAGGATACTTATTTATCCAGTCACGCATCTGTAGCTGTGTTCGAACCACTACAGTATGTACTGTGTTATATACATAAATCTTTTATATATATACATATATATTTTATTAACACATAATGTATTATTTGTTTCAGGGGTACAGGTCTGTGACTCATCTCTCTTACACAATTCACAGCGCTCACCATAGCACATACCCTCCCCAGTGTCCATCACCAAGCCACCCCATCCCTCCCACCCCCCTCCACTCCAGCAACCCTCAGTTTGTTTCCTGAGATTAATAAGAGTCTCTTAGGGTTATATTAATTGCATTGATTCATATCGGTGCAAAAAAAGATCATTGAACAGAGTGCATTAACTATTCATTTTTAATATTTAGAATAAAATACCCCATTGCTTTTTCTTTTCATTTATTGAAGGAAATTATTCTTGTATTTCCTTTCTCCTGTGTTTAGGGAAAGTTTACATAAGTTATTAGTTTTTCTGTTTCCTTTGACACATCAAAATATGTTCAATTTTGAGGAGATAAACCAAATAGTTACTTACATGGATTTATAGGAGAATATTTTTTGTCTCTTTCAAAACAAACTTGATTTTTAGAGTTTAATTTCCCACAAGCAAAAAAACATCAGAAAATCTAAAACCAACAGCAGTGAAGAAATAAAATTGGGAAACTTCCACATTGAAGATATGATGTAATAACATACACTAGGTTTAGCTTCCCACCTTAAACAACCAGAAAACTAGGCAAATGTGTGGCATGGAGGGTGATGATGGTGGTAGTGAAGCTTTTCAGACATTGGACAGTAGGTAGCACAGGGCAGTGATTCCAGACATACTAAAGCTGAGAGAATTCATTACCAGTGAGCCAATACTACCATATACATTTTTAATAAGATTAGTTATTTATTGGAGAGAGAGAGAGCGCACATATGCTCACTCAAACGGGGGAGTGGGGGAGCAGAGGGAAAGGGACAAGCTGACTCTGTGCTGAGCATGGAGCCAGATGTGGGGCTCGATCCCAGGACCCTAAGACCATGACCTGAGCTGAAATCGAGTCGGACACTTAACTGACTGAGCCACCCAGGCCCCCCAGTACTACCATATATGTTAAGGAAGTCTTTCAGGAAGTTGGTATACAAATGAGGTGAGCCCTATGACTGCCCAGCTGACTGGCTATAGGGAATTTCCAGTCCTCAAGAGAAAGATTGGGAGCTGAGATAGAGAGAGGCAGTCTTCCTGAATTGAGATAGAAATTGGAGTTTGGGGAGGCTAAAGAAGCTAGAATTTGTGGGGAAGAGTACTAGAGAAGAGAGATGAAGATGCTTCAGGGAAAAAGAGGGGGGAGAGAGAGAGATACTGAGAGAGTGAGAAAGGGAGGGGAGAGAAGAGGATATACACTAGGGGATAGTGAAGAATCAGGCAAGCGGTAACTATCGTACACTGTTGTTGGGAGTATAAATTAACCACTTTAGAAAGCAATTTGGCATATAATTTCACTTGTGCACACAGCCCAACTCAGCATTTAAATTGTTAGTTAAAATTCCAAAGTGGCAAAGTTGCATAAGGAAAGTGTATAAGGATGTTTTTTGCAAGAGAGAAAGTGGGTCACTTGAGATCAGCAGACTATTCCATACCTTGTCTTCGGCTGGGCATTGATTGACACATGGTTGAGAGAAAGCTTTCATTTTCATTCAAATGAAAGCTATCACTTTCATTTGTGATATTAGTAATTTGTATTCTATTTCTTTTTCATCTTCATTAGCCTGGTTAAAAGCTTATCTTTTCACAGAACCGGTTTTTGGTTTCATTTATTTTCTCTATTGATTTCCTGTTTTCAATTTCATTGTTATCTACTCTGATGAGAGCTGATTGGAGTTGAGTATTTCCATTCCCTTGGTTAGATTGGGCTCCAATAATACTTCAGCCTGTTAGGCTCTGCTTAACTAGTTTCTTCTGAGGGCAGGCCTTGTTAAGAATGGTTCTTTCAAAAAAATTTTTTTGCCACATTGTGCCTTTCCTTCTGGAATTGCAAGTTAAACACAATGCTAGTACCTGTTTACACTGTGAAGTGGATATTGTTATGGAGAACATGCTGGAGCCTTTCTCACAATTAAGCAAATAATGCCCTTGTGAATGTATGCTTTTTGGAGAAACCCCTGTAGTTTTACCTGCTGATTCTGTCTTGTTGGAAAATAAATTTTGGATGTTTAAAAAAAAAGAAGAAGAAGAAGAATGAGGTGTTCTAGAGTATTTCAAAATGATTCCTTTCCCCTGTTTCTGCAGGAAGCACAAGGGGATTTTTCTCTGATATTTACTGTGAGAACCTGGACAATCTGGAGATGAATCTTACAAAATTGTGAAGGCTCTCCTTTGACTGGGTACCCTTGAATTTTTAACTCTGAGTTCTTCACATTGAGCTTTCAGCAATTACTCAATTACAGTTGAGGTTTTTCTCGTCTGGCATGGATTCCTGTTGCAGTTTCCACTTGTGAATCTCTGCTCTGGGAAGCCATGATTTGCTATTTTCATTTGTCTGTTTCTCCAGTCTTGGGGAATTGTACCTCTTAATCCCCTTTATCTATTTTTGTCCATCCTCTCACCCTCCTCCCCTCTGGCAGCCATCAGTTTGTTTTATGTATCTATCAGTCTGTTTCTGTTTTATTTGTTTGTTTGCTTTGCATTTTAGATTCCACATGTAAGTGAAATCATATGGTATTTGTCTTTCTCTGACTTAATATTTCACTTAGTATAGTACCCTCTAGGTCCATCCATATTATCGCATATGGCAAGATCTCATTTTCTTTTATGGCTGAGTAATATTCCATTGTGTATATGTATACCACATCTTCTTTATCCATTCACCTATTAATGAACATTTAGTATTCCTCCTTATAATTGAGAATTTCTAGAAAGAAAACAAATGCTATTCTGCAGCATATCTCCTTTATTCATAATAGGGATTACTGTGTTATATTGATTTCATGAAACATTTCTTCAAGCATTTATAGTTACAAATTAAACTTCAGAATGCCCTTAGGCATCATGGTGCAACAAAGGAGATGAATTAGTGACATCTCAGATTGACTGATGAGGGGCACCTGGGTGGCTCAGTTGTTAAGCCTCTGCCTTCCGCTCAGGTCATGATCCCAGCGTCTGGGATCAAGCCCCGCATCGGGCTCCCTGCTCAGTGGGAAGCCTTCCTCTCCCTCTCCCACTCCCCCTCCTTGTGTTCCTCTCTCGCTGTGTTTCTCTCTGTCAAATAAGTAAATAAAATCTTAAAAAAAAAAAAAAGATTGATGAGACTAATAGAAAATTAAGCAACCAATAGGTTTTGCTCAGTGTTATCTCCAGGAGGAAACATTTAGAGAGCTGAATTGCAGAAATAGAATTTTGATTTTTAACAGATGTATTCATTCATAGTATGCCTAGTCATATTATTTGGAATAATATATATGTGTATATATGTTTACATATATTTATATATACATGTTATACCTAGTAAGTTTTATTTAGAATGATATACTGTGTGTATATATGTACATGTACATATTTGTATTTATATACACACACAAACATACACACACCTATGTTTATAGACATACTAAGTGTTTCTGCAGCATAGTTCATAGTTACTCAAATGCTGGTGAAATGTTTACTAGTATTTTTTCTAGAGATGGAAGAGAAGGAAGAAGTTCCCTAGAGATTCTTAGTTCCTTTTTCAGAGAGTTTATATCCTCATGGACACTTCCTTTGTTAGTTTGCATGTCTCTCATAGTAATGGTTTATAGTTAATGTTCCAGTGGGCACCCTGATACCTTATCACCCAGTACTCTTTGTAGTCAGCTTTAGAAAAATTATAAATAGGTCAGTCTTCCAAGAATTACTCTGTGTGAAAAAATATTCTTGGATTAATGGTTCTGTTGATATTTTTCTTCAATTGGTCTTGATACCTATCAACATCCCAAGTTTATACGTACTCCCACATACTCCTATCTAATTCTTTATCTACATATGTTTAATTGATTAATATATTTCATTCCAATCCTTACTGTAGTAACTGTTTACCATGGATCCATAGCTCTGTTAGACAAGCAAGAAGTTACCACTTATATCCAGATGTCTGGAAACACAGAAACAGGGAGACAGGGCATGATCTTCCCTGATGTTCACATTTCACAAAGATGGCCCCAAGGACCCCAAGAAAGATGCCTGAGATGCAAAACCAGCAAGAGTCCTATTTAGCTTTTAAAAGATTTATATACCTTTCAAAGAGACAGAGGAAGGATTTATAATTACAAGTTTAAATTACAAGGAAGTGCTATAAGAAAAGGGAGAGGGAAAATGTTCTTTTTCACATTTGGTGCTAGGGAAAATTTAAATTTTTTAAAGATTCGTTATTACTCTTAACTCTTGTCACAGTTTGTAATATTAGCTTAATTTTCTGGCAATTCCTTATACCTCCCTGAAGCACATTGTGTTTGTACTAGCACATTGTGTTTATACCATACCTTGATACTTCCATGACTTTACCAATGTAATTTTTTCCTTCATCCTAAAATGTCCTTCCTTTCTTTATCTTTCTGGAAAACATCTAGGCATTTTTCCAGGATCAGGCCAAATGCCACTTTCCTCATACATTTGCAAGGATCAAAACTGCTGTATCTTGTGGGAAATATATACTAAAAAAGTAAAAACATACTGTTTATCAAGCAAAGATTTATTATGACATACCAATAGCATATTTCTTATGAAAGAGATGAGTTTGATAGATTTATATAGAATAATACTAGACATATGATGATCAAATAGAGCAAATGTGAATAGGTACATGAGAAATATATAAATTTTAATGCCTTTTTTATTTGGACCTAACCAAGCAGGAAGTGAATATGCAGAATGGGAAAATAATGCACACATAGGTTACGTGTCAGTTACTACAAAATCTCCATAATTTGGAGGAGGAGAGAGTCATGATTCTGTATATCAGCTATGAACACAAGACCACAAGCAGCTGCTTCTAATCCCTATGTTGCCCTTCAACTTACCTACTGCAGGGGCTTCATAAACAGTAAGATGAATGGGGTAGGGATTTGAGGTTTCCCAATTTTTAGTGAGTCATTATAAAACTCGCCTCTACAACATATTTATAAATTATGATAAATGTGCTGGCAGTTCACTTTGCAGTATAATCAGCCACATTTCAGCTGAGAGGTATATGTGAGCCTACATATCTTTGATTTTCTGAGCTTTTATTGGAAAGTGATTAGTCATTCTATTCTTCAGCTTTAACTAGCATCATGTCTGAAGCAGAAAATTAAGAAACTTTACATTTGTTTTCCTAAGAAAAAGATTTCATTGTTTTGATTATATATTTAAGTTTGCAACAATCTACAAGAGCCCTAAATGGTTTGTTTTTAATCTCTATGGATATTTTTAGTTATTGGTTGTCAAATATCAGATAACATATGTACTACTAAGTACTTTTTTTCTGACAAATACTTCGTCTTAAAATGCTTTTTTAGAACATTGAAACAACTGAAAATATGAGTGAAAATTGATAATATTTCAGTGATAGGGAACAGAATAGCCACATTGGAATGAATTACAGAAAATCATAAACCATTTATTAGTGGTTTGAAATTGTGACCTGACAGCACATGGAAGAGAGAAATAGATAATGTGAAATCTAGACACAAAGACCTGGGTATCTGAAGAGATGTTATGGGAGCATAGGAAGGGTATTCACTCCTGATTCCAAATCATGCTCCAGCACTGATGAGCTGCTTGTCTTTGAGTGTGTTGAATTTCATTCTTGGTGCATATACACTTTTCCATCTGAGAAAAATCTGTCTCCAAGAGTTGGAGAGAACTGAAATGAGACCATATGTACTAAATGGCATCTCAATGCCTGGAATGTCTTAAGATCTGAACCAAATGTACTTATGTTTCCCCCCTTTTCTGAACCTTCTGCTAGCAATATATGTAATGTTTTGTGCCCTAGCAACTGTGTAAAGTGGATTTATTCATGAAAAGAACAAGAAACTTGGGGCACCTGGCTGGCTCAGTTGGTGGAGCATCTGACTCTTGATCTCAGGGTCGTGAGTTCAAGCCCCTCATTGGGTGTAGAGATTACTTAAAGATAAAAGAAAAGAACAGATAACTAATATGGGTGATCCATATATTGTTCATTAGCAAAGCTTCACTTACTTTATATATGATGTATTTTTTTCAAAATTTAGCTCTGACATTGGTGAAGTCATATTACATTTATACAATTAGAGTAAGATATAAAGAATATAATAGTACCTACCTTATAGAGTTACTGTGAAGATCAAATGAGCTAATATATTTAAAAAAAAAGAGAGAGCACAAAAGCCTAAAACATAGTTGGCACTCTTAGTGATATTTTTGATTGGGCTGCTCATATGTTGATTATGACAAAATTAATGTTGATGATGATGAAGTTATCTCTATATTTTAACACTGAATAGAGTATATTTCAAGCTTGTTTTTTAATGTATTTCTTCTTGTAGGGGAGAAAAAGCAGTTGATGATGTAAATATTTTCATAGTTTGTCACTGGATTCTATCTTCCTTTTTTTTAAATGTGAATATAAACAATCACCCTTTCACCAAGTAGATCAGAGCTTGGTAGAGTTAGTGTGAATACTGAAACTTAGGAACAAACATCTCAATTATAACATTAAATGATGAAAAAACCAAGTGTATATATTCAGTGCCAGTTTTATGCTGTTGACAAAATTGCTCATGTTTAACTGACTGTCGAGGGAATGCTGTTTATGCAGTTACACTAATGATGATTCCACTGGAACCAAATGAGTCTTTGTGTCATATTAACCCCTCTGAAGGAAGCCTTGTATTGCTTCACTTCTCTCCTTCTCTTTCATGTACCTTTCATCATATCATTAAATGTGTCTCCATAGAAACAAAAGCATTTTTCTTAAAAGACAAGAGGTGAATGATTCCTGCCTAATCTATCATCATTCTTCAGAGACTCCTTTATTTTATTGCAAGTGAAAAAGCTTTCAAAAGCAGTCTGTACTCTGCAATTAAGAACAGGGGAGTTTAATCCTTACAATAAAGCTGAACCAAGAACAGTTAAGAACTATTTTATTAACTTCCTAGAGGATTTGTGGCTATAGAACATTAAAGGGTGCCTCATAGTAAACTAAGTTCCAGGGGAAAAAGTAGTATATTTCAAACTTTCATATGAAAGGTCAGAGAAAACCCTGAGGACTATATGAAATATTTGGTCTTCTTAAGTATCTGTCAACAAAATGACACCATGTAATATCTGTGTTTACCACAGGCTGACACTCTATACCAATTCTTATTTGTTTAAGATTGATTTTTAAGAGTAATAAAAATGCTGATAATGATTTATAGTTTCTGGTTACTTAGTGCAGAAACTCTATGGATCAGGAGCCATCTCTCCTCAAATCCATGAAGCTTTTGCACATTTCTGTTTTCATTATTGTTTTCATGTATTTCTTTAATGAACTTACATGGTTTATAATCATAATGTAAACTATTACATTGCTTCATCTGTATCCTTTCAAAAGCATCATACAGAAATCACTAATGACCTCTCATATCCCATACCCCAATATTTAGGGCTTTCTATTTTTTATAAGCAGTTGCCTGTTTTCTGCTTTCCTTTATTGCCCCTTAAAAATGTATGGATAGGTGTATGGCATCTATTTTGCAGCTGTGAGAAGTTTAAGACACTCTATTAGAAACAAATCTACAAAAATAATAACACAACAGTAAATGCAGACGGTTATCAAAAACTTCACAAATTGGTACATTAGATTTATTGGAGTTTTGAGAAGACTGTAAATGCCTTTAGGAATAGAGAAGTCACAGCAGTGTGATGTGTATAGTATACATGTATGTATATATGGTGTGTGTGTATGTGTTTGATGTAGTTGATTAATTTAAGATATTTCTCTGGGTTAGTGCAACATGATTGATTTCAGTCAAAATTAGAAGGAAAATACAAAAGGAAAGTTTTTGGTTTCTTCCAGTGTAGTTATTATCTTTTTACATTTTCTTTGGTAAAGTGGGTTGTGTTGAAATGGGGTATTCAAGTGTATACTTCCTTTTATTTTTTTAAGAGTCTGAAAAGTGTGGTTAATTCATTTTTTTAAATGAAAGGCTGAAAATTAAAAATGATGCAAAAGAATAAATGGTTGTAAGCAGGTGAAAAGACAAGTTGTTATAATCTCCCTTTTTTGGTTTAGCAATGGAGCCTCAAATTTTAACTGGATGCTGGACCACGTATAATGTGGACTAGAATACCAGACTTTATCACAGCAGGTTGAAGAGATGTGATTAATTCTGACTAACATAGTGCTAATTGAAGTAATGGATGCATGACCTTGAAATGAAAGAATGTACCCTCAGTGTCTTTTTCCCCTTCTCACTGGCTCAAACAGCTTTGGTTGTGATCCCTTGTGGGCCAGGTGGATTTGAGTAACACCATAAAGTGGTTAAGCAATAAGTTAGAAGGAAATTGAATCCCTGACATATTGGTATTCATTATATCTCAGGTCACTGTTATATCTGATTGTTTGTTGCAGCAGCTGAACTTGTGTTCTCATTAATGTAGAACACTTTATATTTAAGTGCAAATATTCATTCACTCAATTAACCAATACTTACTGAGCATTAACTATATGCCAGCAACTGATTCTTTCATGGTAATTGCATTCTTCTGTGATAGGCAGATAATAAAAACAATTTAAATAAGTGTGGAAGTAGAAGCAGGTGTAATAAAGAGGGGCTTTTCATTTAGACAGTTTTGCAATTTGAAACACTGGAAAATTGGAGTTTGGAGAAGGTGCCAATGTTTTTAAGAGTATTAAATGATAATACACAACTTATAAACTAGATAATGTAATATTTGAAGGGAACAAAGTATTAAAGATATGATATTGTCAGAAAAGAATAGCAACAAGTTCAAAATGACTGAAGGACACTTAAAAGCCATAAATTGGCGATAATAACTTTTTTTTTTTTTTAAAGATTTTATTTATCTATTTGACAGGGAGAGAGACAGCGAGAGAGGGAACACAAGCAGGGGGAATGGGAGAGGGAGAAGCAGGCTTCCCGCCGAGCAGGGAGCCTGACGTGGGGCTCGATCCCAGGACCCTGGGATCATGACCTGAGCCGAAGGCAGACGCCCAATGACTGAGCCACCCAGGTGCCCCCGATAATAACTTTCTTGTGGTATGGGAAATATTTAGAAATTGGTATACATATTTATAAATGTACATGAATAAATATAAAAGTTATAATAGGAAGCAAATAATACAGAGTATCAAGGCAATTTAAATGTTATCTTAAAACATAATATAATATTTAAAAATTATAAAGCCATCAAAAAATGTGAAATAAACTCTTTAATGAAGGAATGGAAATTCAAGCTAATTGGATAAGGGTAGACAGATATAACTTATGTTTTTAGATGTGAAATTTAAAATCTAAAGAAGAAATAGAGCTACACAAAAAATTTAATATGCTACTCTTGGAAAACATTTGCATACATCTCTTTTAAAGTAATATGTATTTATTTAATATTCAATTTTAACTCTGGTTAATATTTATATTTTTATGAAAATAATCTTTTGATGATGTAGCTTAAAATTAATCTATTTTCTATGTATATCTGCTTTAATCCTTTAAAAAATAACAGTTTTTACTGTTATGCCATGAAGAGATGCCTGCATATTTAATTGACCAATTCATAGCATGCATAAAATGAAGATAAACTATTGAGTTCTTTTCAAAAAGCAAAAATACCTTGAAGAATAATTCTGACTCATTGAGAAATCAGATATTGAAAATCATATCATGATTGTCTCCAGAGTGAGTGCCTTAAAAAGACCAGTAATTTTTAGTCCATGCTTTTAAGTTTTTTAATTTAAAAACAACTTTTTGCAAATTCTTCTCACTCTTGTTACAAATTGAATCTTTTATTTCATTGACATAGTCTAGTCAAAAGCTTAAAGCAATTATACACAGATGTTGAAATCCAATGACCTCTAATTAGCCTTATTTCAAGCCATGCCCTTGACAAAGAGCAGCATCTACTCAGGAAAAGAATTAAAGGATAAGCAGATGCTCAGTAAGTATTTGTTGAATGAATCATTTTTAATCCCTGTATCTTGTCTCAACACTGAACACAGTTTAATTATACTCAACTGAATGTTACATTTTTGAGATGGATCTTGTTGCTATCTTTATAGGGAATATGAACAAAATATTTTATACACAGTTATTAATTTATATTTAATTAGAAATGTTTGAATACACAGAGACCAAATTTAAGACTTCTGGTGCATATTTAAATATACAATTATAAAATACATCCTATTAAATTGATCTTATCTAAAGCCAGACCCTCTGCTTGGTCACTACATCTTATCCTTTCTTCTACTCAAGAATTTTAATCCTATAATTATCTTCTCTCATGTCATAAATTTCCCCTTCTCTACTGGATTATCCCCAGTAACATATAAAAAAGATATTAATTCATTCCATCTTTAAAAAAATAAACAAACAAACTTCTGTTGCATTTTGTTGCTTCTCTTTGCAGCAAGGCTCCTCAGAAGAAATCTTGGGGCACTTGACTGACTCATTCAGTAGAACACGTGACTCTTGACCTTGGAGTCATGAGTTTGAGCCCCATGTTGGGGGTAGAGATTACTTAAAATTAAAAAAAGAATTCTCTACATTGTCAGTGTCTAATAACTCTCCTCTCACTTCTCTCTCCAACCACCCAAAAAAGTGTTTCCCTACCCCACCCCCAGTGAAACTACTCTTGAACCCTGTATTACAAATGGTTGATTCTTTCAGCTCATTAATTTACTGTGTGCTTTATCTTGTTATAGTTTCTTCACTTGGCTCCTGAAAACCACATTTCATTGCTTTTACTCCTACTTCACTGGCACTTTTTTTTTTTTCACTTGTGTTTTACTGATTCTTTCTCTTTCCCTAGAACTAAGGTTGGAGTGATCCACTCCTCAGTCTTCGGCCCTTTTCTGTGCTACCTACACTCTCCCCTTTGCTGGTTTCATTTTGTCTCCTGATATTGTATAAACATTTGTATGTCAACTATTTCTACTTTTATATCTTTCGTCTAGACCATTTTCTCTAGCTCCAGTCTCATGTATCAGTTGCCTTCTTGATAAAGCTGATGGGTATAGGAAATACAATATGCCTGAAACCAAACACTTCTGATATCTTTTTTCCTAAGCTTTTCCCTACCACAGACTGCCTCCGTTTCAGTGATGACATCTTTATCCTATATGTGTCTTTTTTTTTTTTTTTTTTTTAGATTTTATTCATTTGAGAGAGAGAGAGTGAGGGCACAAGCTGGGAGACAGAGGGAGAGAGAGAGCAGGCTCCCCGCTGAGCAGAGAGCCCAATGCAGGGCTTGATCCCAGGACCCCGGGATCATGACCTGAGCTGAAGGCAGCTGCTTAACCCACTAAACCACTCAGGTGCCCGTATCCTATATATGTCTTAAGACAAAAACCTAAGTGTCATTCTTGAGTCCATTTTTTCTTTGTCCTACCATATTCAGTCTGTCATGAAATCATATTTGCTTTCCCTTCAAAATATACCTATCATCAGACCCCTTTTCACCATCTCCCCTTTGTTCAAGCTACCCATCATCTCTTCTTTGAATTAGTTTATTAGCTTCTCCACTGGTCTTGCTGCTTCCCAATTTGCCCCCTTACTTTGTATTATCAACACAGCACTCTAAAGTGTGATTTTGATAAAATATGTATCACATGGGGCGCCTGGGTGGCTCAGTTGTTAAGCATCTGCCTTCGGCTCAGGTCATGATCCTAGGGTCCTGGGATCGAGCCCCGCATCGGGCTCCCTGCTCCGTGGGAGGCCTGCTTCTCCCTCTCCCACTCCCCCTGCTTGTGTTCCCTCTCTGGCTGTGTCTCTCTGTCAAATAAATAAATAAAATCTTTAAAAAAAAATATGTATCACATGATGTTACTTGCTCTGCTTGAAAGTCTTCTGAGGACTCCCCATTTCATTCGCTGCAGATGTTGATGCCCTGCAAAGCCTTTATGAGTTGATCTCTTGTTTCCTCTCTCACTCCATCTCCTTTTGCTCCCTCTCTTGCCCACCCCTCCAGACTTGGTGGCCTTTTTCTTCAGATGTACCAAGACAAAAGGCACACTACTAGGTGCCCTTCCTGCAGTAATTTCCCCTGAGTGGAACTCCCTTCTTTGGGAATCTGTATGATTTACTATCTTGTATTGAAGTCATTGGTCAAATATCACCTCTCATTGATGCCTACCCTGGCCATGCTATATAAAATTGTTACCCAGCACCCCTCTGGCACTGCCAGCTTGCTTTCTTTTTTCAATAGAACTTATTACCACCCAATGTACTTTATTTATTATGTTTGCAAAGTTAAAGTCAGTCATTCCTGGGGTGCCTGGGTGACAGTCAGTTAAGCGTGACCGACTCTTGGTTTTGGCTCAGGTTATAATCTCAGGGTTGTGGGATTGAGCCCTGTGTTAGGTTTCTCACTCAGCATGGAGTCTGCTGGAGATTCTCTCTCCCTCTCCCTGTATCCCTCCCCCTGTATGTGCACTCTCTCTTTCTCTCTCCCCCACACCAAAATAAAGAAAGAAATCTTTTAAAAAAAAGTCAGTCATTCCTAGCTAACAAGTTAATTCCAAAAAAGCAGGAATGTGTGTCTGTTTTGTTCATTCTTGAATCCCAAGTACCTAGAACAGTGCCTGGAACATACTATACACTCAGTAGTTGTTGACTAGATGAGTACTGTTATGTTAAATCACTTCACTTTATATTGTATGGAAGTAAAAAAAAAAAAATTACATGCATTCAGTGATTAGTTAATATTATTCAAATATTGTCAAATGGCTATCCAGTGGTGCATCATAATAAATGTACTTTTATTTAGCCTGCAGTACTCTATCTTGTTTACATTGTTGTCATGGAAATAGAAAAGCTTATACTTAAAATACTTGAAATTTCTGCTTGATACCACTTATAAAGAGATTATAGCAAGTTTAATGACTATAATCAGCTGCTTTAGCCCTTGAGGAAACCTCTAGCTTTCAGTTATAGAGACTTAGGTGATCAAGATTCTAGCCCTGGGTCATATACAGGATAACTGTATGACCTTGGGCAAAGTAATTTAGAGTGCACATCTTTCACTTTTGAAGTAGAGGAAATATTTGCTCTATAATATTTATAAGATGGTTAGAAATATCAAGAGATTATGTAAAGAAAAGAACTATAAACAAATGTAAATGCTCTATGGTATAATAAATTATTCTTATTACAAAAACTATACATTTCAGTTTTTGACATTTCATACTGATATATTGACAGGCTTCTCTAAACTAGTATGAGGCAATAATGAACTATGAAGACTTTACTGATTTAGAAATGTTCAGGAACATTTTCAAGTATACTGTATATATTTTTAAATCCCATTGTAACTTTCTTAATAATTGTTTAATTTGAAAATTCCATTCTCAATAGAGAATTACCCAAAATTAGAAGAGAAATGAAACAAATATATCTTCATGTTTATTCCAAATGTGTTTATAACACAAAATGAGTTTCTTTTACTGATACTATAGTAATGGAAAGAACAAACATCAATGCAAATTAGTTTCTAGTAGATTATCAGATGTTTAGATTATCAGATTAAAATGCCAAGGTTTACAATATATTGTTAAATAAATAATATCTACATAGTAATAATTTATAGCCATATATTTTATAGTATATATTTATATTTAAATAGTTATGTTTAGAATCATAAATAACTTATAATTTATTCAAAATTCAAGATTTAATTTTAGTATACTTTCCTCTAACCATTATTAAGGTCCTTACAATTTATAAAACCTTTTCATACATTTTATCTTCTTACATTCTCACAACTGCTGATAATAAAAGGTATATTAATCCTATTTTATGGAAGAATATTTTGGTGACATCTCACAATAGCCACATTTACTATATATACTGTATCAATATCATATCATATTCTTTGCATCCTTTCTTATTTTATAAGATTTATATGTGTTTTTGTCTGTGTATTTCTTGAATCTGTATTTCAGAAAACTTAAGTATGCATAGCAAATACACAAAAAATAATTGATAATTACCATAGTAGGCGTTTAAGAGGGTATACCTTTTCTCACTTACTGATCCTTTCTTTCAGTTTTATTGAGAAATAATTGACATACATCACTGTATAAGTTTAAAGTGTATAGCGTGATGGCTTGATTTACATATAATGTGAAATGATTACCACAATAGGTTTAGTTAGTATCTTTCGTCTCATATAGATACAATAAAAAGAAAAAATTTTTCCTTGTGATGAGAATTATTTGAATGAACAATGACTAATTCTTTTTATATAAAAAATACCCCAGAAATTACCAAAAGAAAGACTGATTCATCCCTGTGGATCAGCTACCTCATCTTCAACAATGTTTCTAAATATCATGGGCAATATTATATTTCTCATATGCATTATTTATACCACTTCTACCTCTAGAAAGGAACTGAGGTTGATTACCAGTATACATCTATTATATGTTAGAAGGAGGCAAGAGGCAAAACCTTAGTGATTTGATTTTATAAAATTTAAGAAAGTCAGACATAATAATAGGATCTTGTTCTTTAATATATGATGCCTAAAATTATTTCTAAAACAAAAAAATATATATGTGAAATTATTTTTATATGACTTCATTAATTCAGAAATTTTGTTTGCCTAGAAAATTTGTTACATATAATATGTTGTTAAAACCATAATAAAAACTACTTTTCACATCATGAACTATCTTGCTGGTGTTTTCATTGATATGAAAGCTATACATTTTAATCTTTCTGTAAAACCAATGGAAGAATTAATATATAAAACCCAGATGATTTTTATGAATAAGGAAATGTTTAAAATGCAGACTATGGACTCTGAGAAACAAACTGAGGGTTCTAGAGGGGAGGGGGCTGGGGGGATGGGTTATTGGGTTGTTGGGTATTAAGGAGGGCACATACTGAATGGAGCACTGGGTGTTATACGCAAACAATGAATCATGGAACACTACATCAAAAACTAATGATGTAATGTATGGTGATTAACAACAATAAAAAAACAAAAAAAATAAAATGCAGACTATGGAGTCTTTATTCCTTTTTCTCCATTTACTATTTGCCAATTCCTTATTCCTTTTAATCCAGTTTTCTCTCATGTGAAATCATAGTAATAATAGTACTTGCCTTATATGAGAGAGCTTAGCCTGATACTTGGCACAGAACAACATTTTAATCTACCCTCCCTTCCCTCCTTCTTTTCCTTTCTCCCTCCTGCCCTCATTTGTAAAGTGGAGATTTTGATACCTATACCCAAGATTATTGTTCAGGATAAAATTTTATAATACATGTAATAGCATTTGTCAACTATGAATTAGTACATTTTAGGAATTAGAATTTTAAAACTTCAAATGTTTAATTAATAAAAACTAACATTCATTGATTATTCATGATGTGCCAGGGACTTTTGAATATTTTGCATGCATTATCTTATAAAAATCTCAGAGAAATCTACTGGGAAAAGTACTATTATTAGCTAACTTTTACAGTAAGTACTGTGGTGCAAACTGCTATTTAACTTGCCCAAGGTTATCTACCTAGTAAAGTAGTAAACTCCATAAAGGCATATCTTGGAGATAGTACAGGTTCAGTTTCAGACCACTGCAGTAAAGGGAATATTGCAATAAAGTGAGTCAAATGAGTTTGTTTGTTTCCCAGATCATATAAAAGTTATGTTTAGGGGCGCCTGGATGGCTCAGTTGGTTAGGCATCTGACTTGATTTTGGCTCAGGTGATGATCTCAGGGCTGTGAGATCGAGCCCTGTGTCGGGCTCCATGCTTAGTGCAGAGTCTGCCTGAGATTCCCTCTGCTCCTCCCTGCCCCCCACTCATGCTTGCTCTTTCTCTAAATAAATAAATAAATAAGATCTTTTTTAAAAAAAGTTATGTTTATACTATACTGTAGTGTATTAATTGTACAATAGCATTATGTCTAAAAAACAATGTAAATACCTTAATTTAAAAATATTTTATTGCTAAAAAATATTAAACATCATCTGTGCTTTTTGCTGGTGGAGGGTCTTGCTTCAATGTTGAAGGCTGCTGACTGATCAGGGTGGTGGTTGCTGGAGTTTGGGGGTGGCTGTGGCTATTAAAATAAGAAAACAGTGAAGTTTGCTATATGCACTGACTCTTCCTTTCATATATAGTTTTTCTGTAGGATATGATGCTGTTTGATAGCATCATGGCCACAGTAGAACTTCTTTCAAAGTTGGAGTCAGTCCTCTTGAACCCTGCCACTGCTTTAATAACTATGTTTATATAATATTCTAAACCCTTTCAACAGTCATTTCAACAGATCATTTCAACAGTCTTCACCCGCAGTAGATTCCATCTCAAAAAACCACTTTCTTTGCTCATCCATAAGAAACAACTCATCTGCTAAAAATTTTATCATCAGATTGCAGCAATTCAGTCCCATCTTTAGGCTCCACTTCTAATTCTAGTTCTCTACCTATTTCCACCACATCTGCAGTTACTTCCTCCACTGAAGTGTGAAGCCCTCAAAGTCATCCATGAGGGCTGGAATCAACTCTTCTAAACCCATATTAATGTTGATATTTTGACTTCTTCCTATGAATCACACATATTCTTAATGACATCTAGAATGACAAATTCTTTCCAGAAGGTTTTCTTTTTCTTTTTTTTAAGTTTTTTTTTTTTATTTTTAAAGATTTTATTTATTTATTTGAGAGAGGGAGAGAGACAGTGAGAGAGGGAACACAAGTAGGGGGAGTGGGGAAGGGAGAAGCAGACTCCCCGCTGAGCAGGGAGCCTGCTGTAGGGCTTGATCCCAGGACTCTGGGATCGTGACTTGAGCCGAAGGCAGACACTTAAAAGGCTGAGCCACCCAGGCCCCCCAGAAGGTTTTCAATTTACTTTGCCCAGATCCATCAAAGAAATCATTATGGCAGCTATAGTCTTATAAAATATATTTCTTAAATAATAAGATTTTAAAGTTGAAATTACTCCTTCATCCATGGGCTGAAGAATGAATGTTGGCATGAAAACAACATTAATCTTGTTGTACATCTCCATCAGAGCTCCTGGGCGACCAGGTACATTGTCAATGAGCAGTAATATTTTGAAAGGAATCATTTTTATTGAGCAGTAGGTTCAACAGTGGGCTTAAAATATTCAGTAAATTATGTTGTAAACAGATGTGTCCTCATCCAGGCTTTGTTGTTCTTATTATAGAGCATAGACAGAGTAGATTTAGTATAATTCTTAAGGGTTCTAGGATATTTGGAATGGTAAATGAGCATTGGCTTCAACTTAAAGTCACCAGCTGCATTAGCCCCTAACGAGAGTCACCCTGTCCTTTGAAATGTTGAAGTCAGGCATCAACTTTTCCTATTTATGAAAGTCCTAGATGGTATCTTCTGCCGATATAAAGCTATTTAATTTCATTTACATAGAAAATCTGTTGCTTAATGTAACCGCCTTCGTTAATTATCTTAGCTAGGTCTAGATAACTTGCTGCAGCATCTACAATCAGCGCTTGCTGCTTCACCTTGCACTTTTATCTTATGGAGATAGCTTCTTTCCTTAAACCTCATGAACCAACCTCTACTAGCTTCAAACTTCTTATTCAGCTTCTTCATCTCTCTCAGCCTTTAAGAGAACTGAATAGAGTTAAGGCCTTGCTTTGGATTAGGCTTTGGCTCAAAGGAATCTTATGGCTAGTTTGATCTTCTCTTCAGACCACTACAACTTTCGTCCCTATAAGCAATTTTCACTTTCTTATCATTTGTGTGTTCACTGGAGTAGCACTTTTAATTTCCTTTGAGAACTTTTCCTTTGCATTCACAATTTGGCTAACTCATGCAAGAGGCCTAACTTTTGACCTATCTTGGCTTTCGACATGCCTTCTTCACTAGGCTTAATCATTTCTAGATTTTAACTTAAAGGGAGAGATGTACAACTATTCCTTTCACTTGAACCCTTAAAGGCCATTGTAGGATTATCAATTGGCCTGATTTCAATATTGTTGTGTCTTGGGGGATAGAGAGGGCGAGAGATGGGGGAATGGCTGGTCAGTGGAGCAGTCAGAATACAACATTTATCGATGAAGTTCAC
This sequence comes from Halichoerus grypus, assembly GCF_964656455.1. Taxonomy (NCBI): domain Eukaryota; kingdom Metazoa; phylum Chordata; class Mammalia; order Carnivora; family Phocidae; genus Halichoerus; species Halichoerus grypus. Next base: position 148,397,874 of record NC_135715.1, read on the forward strand.
AGTCTAATATGGGTGCAGTTCCTGATACCCTAAAACAATTATTATAGTAACATCAAAAATCACTGATCACAGATCATTACAACAAATGTAATAATAATGAAAAAGTTTGAAATATTGTGAGAATACCAAACTGTGAAACATAAAGTGAGCAAATGCTTTTCAAAAATGATTCCAATAGACTTGCTCAATGTAGGGCAAACCTTCAATTAGTGATTAGTAAAATACGGTGCAATAAAATGAGTTATGCTTTTATTAAAATTCAGGTACTATGACTGCAGAGCTTATCCTAACAAGTGTGTCATGCTACCTAAATAATCACTGCATCGGGGCGCCTGGGTGGCTCAGTCGGTTAAGCGTCTGCCTTCGGCTCAGGTCATGATCCCGGGGTCCTGGGATCGAGCCCCGCATCGGGCTCCCTGCTCAGCGGGAAGCCTGCTTCTCCCTCTCCCTCTGCCTGCCTCTCTGCCTACTTGTGCTCTCTATCTCTCTGTCAAATAAACAAATAAAATCTTTAAAAAAAATAATAAAAATAAATAAATAAATAAATAAATGATCACTGCATCTACCATCATGTCATTTTTACTGTGATAATGGTCACTTCCTGTTACTCCAAATGCTTAGGCAACAGGTATATGTACATAGCATATAGGTAAGGCAGTGTTTAATTACACATTTCAGTGAAATTCTTATGTAAGAAGTTAGAATGAAAATATATTTTATTATGTATATTGAAAATGCTATGTAATTGAAATTGGTGGGCAATAATAGTTCTAAAAACTATTCTCATTTCATATCATTAAATAATTTGAAATATAACAGCATTAGTAAAATACATATAGCTAGTTGTGGCTAAAAAAAGGAAACAAATGAACTTAATTTTACTCTGAATAACTTTGGTTAAGATACATTTTTATAAATTTTATTTTGCTACTTTCACATTTTATTGAATTAGAAAAATTTATTACACTTAGTACAGAAAACAAATATTTAGTGATTATTAAATCATTAAACAAATAGACATGTTCTGCACGTAAGTGAAAAGTGAGCCTTTGTACTTTGAAATGCAGTTCTCTCACATTTCTTAACTAGCATGAACTACAAAGGGGAAAAAGTATATACCAGTGAAGCAATTTTCACAACTATCAAAAATTTAAAAGAACAGTTTCAAAGGCTATTTAATTTTATTTTAATGTGTTTACAAAGGTTTTTCTTTCTTCATTGTGCATAACTTTCCTGCTTTAATAAATCTCTTTTTTTTCTTTGAACAGACAAATTCTGTTATACTTCCATACTGCATTCCTATTCATTTTATGTTTAAAAATTTTTTTTAAATAAACCTCACATTTTTCCAAAAACCTTAATTATGTTGTGTTAGTAAAGGTCCTTGACAAAAATTTGTATCCAATCAGCATAAGATATATAGGAAGAAAGCACGTTTGATATAGTAGACTACAGACCAGTTGAAGATTGGCTCTAATCATAAGTTATAGATGCATAACTTGTATTTGTGTGTGTGTATATATATATATATATATATACACACACATATATATGTATGTATACATAACTTATGTATGTATATAAGTTATGAATCTATGACATATACATTTAGTGTATAGACCTATTTGGGAATGTCAGCAAACATTTTTTTCTAGTGGTTTTCCAGATGATTATGTTACATAGCATTTAGTAACCAGGCCACTGATTGCTCCAAACTGGGGTAAGTGACTAAATAAACTAATGATTCTTTTCCCTGGAATTTTTGGACTTATGACTAAGTGATACAGCCATCTCTAAAAGTCTGAAGGTTTTATGCTCAAAGGCTTTTTAAAACCATGTTTACGAACTACCATTTCATGTAGAAAGTCAGAAAAAAAGCTGGTTTTCTGAATACAAAAGAAGAGGGAATCAAATGTTCACAGCTAGAGACTGGTGAAACAAGGTTTTTCAAGACCAGTTTCTGCTTGTTCCTGAGGCCTACCAATGTTCTGTTTTGATTCCATGAAGATTCCAGTGTCCTTATAATGATTCCTGTTCATGCCTAACTGGTTTACATTATGATTTTGGTAAGCACATGCAAAAAAGAATACAGATATATTGTGGGCCATCACGTTTGTGTGGGTTAGGCAGTTTAAATTTGTAAGAAACACGTATCAGGTTACTTCAGCTAATGAGGAGTTATTTTAAGGAGAGACCAGATAATAAGGAAAATAAGAAACACTCCCAGCAGTCCAGAGTCAGGCACGGAGAAGTGGTGCCCTGTTCATCCACTTTAGTTTATGATTCAGAGAACAGCTTTGGCAATCTGTTGATAATATAAGTATTGAATTCAGACATATTGCTCTGCTTCTCTAGAAATTTCTTCTTCCTGTTTCTCAAGCAACTCACAGTAACATGGAAATAAAAACTAGCAGTATATGGAACTTCAGTGGCTTGTGGGTATAATGCAAAAACTAGATGGAATATAGCAGTGTGTTTTATCAGAAAGAAACCACTGATAAAGAGCTGTGGATATGCCAGACATTTTGAGTCCTACTAGAAATGGATGTGGAAGGTGAGGAAAAGGTAGTATAACCAGTAGATTCTTAGAAGAGCTGTCCAGTAGTCTTCTATTTGGCTCTTCCTCAATTGCCCCTTAAATGCTAATGCACGCTTGGATTCTTACTCAATTTATTCATTTTATCTGGATGATCATAAGCAATTAAATAGCTTATATTACCATTTCTGACAATTCTGAAATCTGTACCTTCAGATAGATTTTGACAGAGGTGTTGAGCTATATACAAAACATCTTACTGAATTTCTGTGCCTGGATATTTCAGCTTCTCAAATTTAGCATGTTTAATCTTGAACAAATTGTTTTTCAAACCAAACTCTTAGTCCTCTTCTATACTCACTATCCATGTACTCACCACAGCTTGAAAACTGAGAAACAGCTTGAAAACTGAGAAACATCACAGAAACCTCTTATATTTGGGATTAATCAATAAATCCTTATCAATTGAATGTTTCTGATTTCCAGTCTCTTCATACCATTGCTACAATCATAAGTGAGCACTAGATCATCTTTCATTTACATTTTTGAGAGTAAATGAATAGAGTTCTTAAGAGCATGAATTCTGGTGCTACACACCTGGGTTCTATTTCCAACTATACTACTTATTTACTCTATAATCTTCATGTCTCTGTGCCTTAGTTTCCTAGACTAAAATAGAAAAAAAAAAATGTAGTACCTATTTCAGGTTTCCTCGGAGGAGTAGATGTGAATACATGTAGTGTTTAGAATTTTGCCTGAGAGTTGAGTAAGGGCTTCATTAATTTTAAGAGCTTCATGATTTTTATTTTGCCATTCCTCTTCCTGTGATTCCATCTCCAGTCTTTTCAATTCTTCTTCCATAGTGCTGTTCTAATTATCAATCCAAAAGTAAAACTTGACCTTCTCAAAACCTTTAATTGATCTTCATTGCATACATCATAGTATCCTGAGCCTGTTGTATGGCACACAGTGTCCTTCATCGTTTGGCCCAGCCTGCTAATCCAGCATTGTCCGTCAAGAACCGACACTTTAGTATAATGATCTAACAGGGCTTTCCTGGGCATATACTGTTTCCTGCCTGGTGCTTTTCCTTACATGTATTCTACTTCCTTCCTTCACCTCTCTGTTGAATTTCCTCAGTTTTTCTAGGAAATCATATTGATTTATTCACTATGCCTTCAACAATGCTTTTTTCATTTCTTCCTTTGATCTTCATTTCTTCTGTGATATCTTTCCTGATTCCTGTCTAAAAAGACCCATATTTCAAGACTTCCAGATTACTTGATTTTTTAACTAGTCCTTGAATTATGGTTCTATGTTAAGACAGAGATCTGTGAATTGGACAGTTTTTTTGTTGTTTTTTGCTTTTTTCATTTTGCTGTAATCAGTGGGAAGTTATTGAGGGATGTAGAGCAGCAGAGAATCATATTGAAATGATATTTTAAGAAAATGTATCCTTGAGGAAAAAGTAGGCTAGAATAGAGCAGAGAGCCCCAAATTGTCTCAGTTCCAGGTCCATACACATCTCAGTAATTTTTAAAGGCCCTCCCAGACCAAAAAATACCTAATGGTTCTGTTTATTAAGGAGTTACGTCCAAGCCACAGAATAGTAATAGTTCACATGGCCTCTAACAAATGTTATATTTCCCTTGAAAATTTAAAATATCCTGGGGCATCCCAGTGAGTTCAGTGTGGTACCCCAATGTACCTCAGGTCGTATGTTTTAACCACAAGATCAGAAGTATGTAAGCAGGAAGACTGGAAACTGGAAGACCAGTTGAAATAGGGTTGATAAACTAGGACCCATGGGTCAAATCTGACTCACTGCCTGTTTTTATAATTAAGTTTTCCTGAAATACAGCCATGCTCATTTGTTTATGTATGATTTTCGTGCTAGAACAACAGAGTTGAATATTTGAGAAGAGACCGTATGGCCCACAAAGCTGAAAATATGTATTATCTGGCCCTTTACATACAAGATTTGCCAGTCCCTAACTTAGAAGTTTAGTCCAATATCAAATTATGATGTCCTAAAAGTCTGAACAAAAGAGCAGACTTAGAAATTCATTTTTATTTTATTTAATTCACACACATTTGAATATGATATGTCAGACACTCTGGGGAAGTTATGAGAGATGTGTCATTAAGTTTATATTCTATTGATTAAAATTTGAAATCATGGCAATTTTAGGTGTTTAACATTTTTTTTCTTAAGCTCTCTTATTAAGTGTCTCAGGAAATTATATTTCTACCAAGGGTCAATTTGTTAATCATAACCATCCCTTTTAAAGATAATTTTGAAATTAGTTTCTTTCACAGCAAAGCTAATGTGCTGACATCTTCAGGAAACTCAGATTGTACCCTCTGTTTGCTAATGTTATCAATATAATTTTAAGTAACAGATAAGAAAGCCAGCTCAAAACATATTCTCATAGACTTGTTCCCTGAACGGCCTGTGATGATATATTAACTTAGGAGAAATTTTCTCTTTTTCTTTAGAAAGCATGCTTATTTAATACTTCCAGGCATAATTGAAAACATCCCTTTTCTATTCTAAAAATAATTTTAGAGACTGCAGATAATATAATCATCCCATAAAACTGTCATTGGTCCTTACCCAAACAGCTTGTGTCATTTATTACTCCTGGCCCATTCATACTCATTTCTGGGTTTCAAAAGTACTCTGCAAATAATGCATCCAGATTTATGGATATAATCTTAGGGGTTTGCAGTATTTTTGTAGAATTGGCATGATACCTAAGCCAGGTATAAATATAAAGTATTTGACATTATAGATAAAATTCAGCTTTGAACCTTACTCTATCTCCTATAGGAAAAGTCTACATTTGGTTGTGTGTGTGTCTTTCTGTGAATGAGAGAGCGATTAGATGCAGACAGTATATAGCATTTTGCTATGAAAGTAAATAGAGTAACAAAATTTGTATTTGTTGCTGCAAATAAAATTAAGATGATATCTCAAAAGTTAGATAATATACATTAAGAAGTCAATGACAGTTGTCTAACAGCATGTTTAGCAAGATATGCATTAGTAGTTTTTATGGAGTTGCTTATTGCTTGAAGGATTTTCTTTGCTTGTTTAATGTGGGAATGTTTTTAGGGAAAAAAGCTTAAAGTCTTTCATATTTCATAGATAAAACTGTATTTTTATTTCTAACATTTATTAATGAGCACTGTAATATCCCTAGTATGATTGTAGACAAATGATGGATGGGTGATAGATTTTTTTGGAAATTCCAGTACCATTGGAAAAATGATGACTGGAAGAATTCTAGGTTCTGGTTCTTTGGAGTGTCCATTACCTCATACTGCATAAGTCAGTTCCTGTTCTGTAACTTTCACTTCTCTAGTCTCCCATCCTCCCAGTACACTTTCATTTCTTCTTGCTAAGCAATCCCGCATCCTTTCTTCCAGTTACCAACACCGAGTCCAAAGTTATCTTTCTTGCCATTTTTTATCTCCTGTATCTCTCCAGACACTGAGATAGTCTAGGCAAATTGTGCCTTATAACACTGTTTATCTGTTAGATGCGATTGCTTTTTCAACCCTGCCAGCAATCAGCTTTGTCATTTGCAGTATATTTTCAGCATCTTGCGGACCTTTCAGCTCTCAACCATAGTTGCTAGGACTTCAACTACCACATCCTTTCCATCTTCCACCAGTGCCCCCACATCTGATTAATACAGCCAGAAAGACCGGTTGATCCTCTCTTTGCCCAAATCTCATAGGTTTCAGATGTTATGCACCTGATCTTTTTTTCAACCAAGAGGATATTTTTAGAAAGATATTATAGTCCCTGCAATTCAAGAAATCAGTATTTTTTAAAAAAACTTTTTATATGATATGCCATTTTTAAAGCACAACCTGAGGACCCACTGTATTTGGTGCCAAATGGTGAATTATATACTCAAAATTGTAAAGTGCCTTTACAATTAATTTTCCATTACCACAGACTATATTATTTAATTTTTATAAAACAGAATAGCAAATACTGAAAACTCATTTAATCAAAGAAGAGTATCTTTTCAATATCATCATAAACATTAATTTTAAGACTCAAACTAGTGAGTAATCCTGGGTATACATTTTACATTTGAAAATATACCCAAATATATTTTCAGATAGATTTCATGACTATAAATCAGAGAATTCTAGTCATATAATCAGGGTTCCTATAATATATGCCAAAGTAAAAGCATAATTTAACTAAAAATTATTTAATTTACAAAATTTTTTTCATCGTTGATCACACTAAATCTGTGTTTCTTTAAGCATGGTTTATAATCAATGTCTCTTTATGTGTCTCTAATGTGGATCTAAATAAGACATTAATAAATTAAACATATTAAGAGAATGCTTCTTAAAGAGAAACAACTGTCACTTGATATCATTTGAAAACATTACAATTCCAGTTTTCAATTAAATTCTAAAACAAATATACGAGAATGACTGACTTTTTACCAGTAACTTTACTTGTGGCAGTAGATGCATTTGCAAAACTTTCCAGCCTCAACTTAGAAACCAGTGTATCATAGCCTCTCTTTTGGGAGAAGTCTTCTGATTCTGTATTTGAATAGAAGAATACATGTAGTTTTATTCAATTTATTTTGACAAAAATCACACTTGATGCTTGTTTTCAGGATAAATCCTTTGATTTTTTTTCTGTTCCCTTTATTCTCTCTGTTGTTGTCCTACTTTTAGTTCTAACCCATTTCCTGCTGCAGTCATATGTTTAGCAGGTTTTCAGCCATTGCATGCACGCGAACACACACACACACACACACACACACACACACACACAACTTGCTCTTTTCAAACTTTTCCAGCCTTTGGCTTTCCTGGTTCTTGGGCCTTTGGACTTAGACTGGAACTATACCATCAACTCTTTTTGGTCTCCAACTTGCTGACTGCATAAGTTGGAACCTTTCAGCCTCCATAATTATGTAAACCAATTCTTGGTTCTGTTTCTCTGGAGAACCCTGAATAATAGAGGATAAATTAATAGAGGGTAAATAGGAAATTAGGAATCAGAATGCTAAAAAGTAGACTGGGTCAGCTCATGGAAGGTCATATTAATGGACTTCTGTTAGGTAATACGAACACATCAGAAGTTTCTAAGAAGGGGTGTTACATTAAAACACACACACACACACACACACACACAATGTTTTAGGAAAATCCCTTAGGCAAGAGTGGACTGAGATATGGTGATGATGAGAATGCTACCGCAACAGACTCAGTAAAAACTGAAGTGAGATCAACAGACCTGGACAAACCATGGGCTAGAGAAGATCAGAAAAATAATTCCAGTCATTGATTTTAATCTTAGGTGGGAGTGGAGATGGTAATACTATTCACTGAGCTCAAAGGACTAAGGAGACTCTCAGAGCATAGGGAATGGAATGAGCAAATACTTGCATATAGGTTGCAAAGAAGCCTATAAACCAAACCTAGCCCATTATTTTTTTTTTTCTAATTTGCCTGACAGGTTTTTAAATTTTTAATTTTTTTGTTGACTCAAAAATTGTGACCATTAGTGCCAATTTTTTTCTATTTTGGACATTTTAACATAAAAAAAGGATGAATTGCCTTCTTGCAGTTTAGCAAATCAGTGGAGCTGAGTAGCAGCCACCTCTGTCAAGCAAGGCATGGTCGTGACTCTTTCACAGATCCCTTGCCTAGACTCTGAGACCCAGGCAGAATCAGGAGACATCTTGTAATTTTCGTACATTGCATGACTGTCTCAACCACAGCTGTGGATTGAGCATCTGCCTTAGATTCTAAGTAATCTGATGTAAGGGACCGCTCTGTATACACCCTGAGTGTTTAAGGCAGAGCCAGGATCTTGCAGGCACCATAACTGAATTTGTTATTTGGTTGAACTAAATCTTTAATGACCATAAAATGGGAAGACTGATTACAGCCTGGCCTTGTTGATTTCTAATCCCAGGTTGTTTAGCAAGGGTCTTATCTTTTTTGAGTCTCAGTTTCTACATGGGTGAAATAAGGATAATTAATAGTACCACCTCAGAGGGTGGTTTTGAGGATTTTATGAGCTATCCATGTAAGAGGTGCTCAACACCTTGTTTCAAACAATGACTAAGAGAGTTTAGCCATAATACAAGATAAAGTCAAATCTAACATGTAACCACCTTGTGAAAAAAATGAAAAGAGGAAAATTACAGTCTTCTAAATTGCAAGTCTTTCAACTTCTTGGGCAAGTTTTCTGTTGTCCATAAACACAAGCAAAAATAATTTTACTTGCCTAAGGATGTAATCAAATAGTTTTCCTGTGCTTAACCCATCAAAACTTTCACCATATAATGAAGTGTGACAATTTTGAAAAGTATACCATGCAATAGTTTGGAAAATTTTGTCACAAGAGCAGTTGGCTGGCCTTATATCCACTTATATATATTTATGGTGAGTGCCAGGGGCTTGTTGCTTATTATTTTATTTTGTTTGTATACTATGAATGCAATTTAAAAATTCATATTATATTTTCAGCAAATGACAGATGTTGAAATTCAAATGAATGCATTATAGGCAATAAATAGTTCTCATTTATATATTAATATATTATATTGTTATATGTATAAATAGAACATTTGAAAAAAAGTATCCACATCACCAAGAAGAATAAGTTACTATAATCTAATATATATTGAAATATTATTTTAATATTTGGATAAAATAATTGTTTAATGAGAATATTGTGATGGGTATTAAAAGGATTTAGAACATCTCAGAAACTTGAAAAAAATAAATTTTTTCTAATGTACTTTATTTTTTTTTTTAAGTTTTATTTATTTACCTGAGAGAGAGCAAGAGAGAAAGCGAGAGAGAGAAAGAGAGAGAGAGGGAGGGAGAATCAGACAGCCCACTGAGTAAGGAGCCCGACGTGGTGCTTAATCCCAGGACCCTGAGATCATGACCTGAGCCAAAGGCAGACGGTTAACCAACTGAGCCACCCAGGTGCCCCTCTAATGTACTTTAATTTCACGAGCACCCCTTTAACATCCTGGGCCTTCTTGCTCTTTTTTTTTTTTTTTTTTAAGATTTTATTTATTTATTTGACAGAGAGAGACACAGCAAGAGAGGGGACACAAGCAGGGGGCGTGGGAGAGGGAGAAGCAGGCTTCCCGAGGAGCAGGGAGCCCGTTGCGGGGCTCGATCCCAGGACCCTGGGACCATGACCTGAGCCGAAGGCAGATGCTTAACGACTGAGCCACCGAGGCACCCCCTCTTGCTCTTTTTTATTAAATATTTATTTATTTTAGAGGGAGACAGAGAGTGCTCTCCCAAGCGGGTGAGAGAATGGGGGGGAGGGGCAGAGGGAGAGAATCTTCAGACTCCCTGCTGAGCTAGGAGCCTGATATGACCCATGAGATCACGACCTGAGCCGAAACCAAGAGTCCATGGCTTGACCGACTGAGCCACCCAGGTGTCCCCTTCTTGCTCATTTTTAAATGAAGTAAAATGAAGTGAGAATATATTTGATTTTGCTCTTTTCTCTAATTTGTTTCCTTCTCTTGATTACCAGATAAAATTTAGATTTTCTATAACTGGAAATGAAAATCCATTGTTTGCAAACTCTCTTAATTTCAGACTTGACTACAGCAGAGCACTTAAAAGAGCTTCTTTTTAAAAGGCACTGACACTGAATCAGAAGGTGATCTCATCTCAGTAGAGACAGCAGAATTAGACCCATTAACTTCAATTGGAATTGAACAGCCACCCTGGGAAAGCTTGTCTAAGTGAAAATGAGTATAGTCAAATTTAAGGCAAGGTGTATGAGAACATCTGAAAGTGTAATGTGATGCAAAGTGTTTCAATGTGGCCTATTAGTCACACCTAGAAGCCTATTTTAAAAGTCTAGACAAACAATAAAAATAGCTATCAGAGAAAATAAAGAAACATTCTAGACGCCCATGGGATTTTCCTTTAGTGGGGAAATGATTTAAACTAACCATAAACCACCCCTCCACTATCAAATAACTTTAAGATGGTTAATTTTAGTAGAGAAGTCACATTTAAGTATTTTCTTAAAATGTGGCCATATTATTCCTCAGAGCCTTATGGCTTTACCCTGCTGTAGCCAAGAAACATTAAAGACAAACAAAAAATCCCTTAAGCACCTAATTTAAAAGCTTTGGGAGAACGTGTTATTTAAAGAGATTTCTTTTCCCAGTTTTGGAAACAAATAATTGATCTCTCATTGTACTTCTGCAAACTCAGAGCTTTATGTGTATATATTGCTATTTTTTCTATTTGTTGGAAGAGGTGTTACTTACATGTAGATTGTATAACCATCCACCTCTATAGGCACATATTTCTACTGATGCATGTTTCTACTGATATGTCCATCTATATATATTTGGGAGGAAATTCCTAGAAAAGGTTATGTTAAAAGGTAAACTAAGGCACCACATTTTCAGGAGTTTATTTGAGCATATGTCCCTTAGAATCAGGCAGTGCCAAACCAAAGGTCGTTAGGAGAATTCCACTGATAGTAGCAGGAGCTGGTTTTGGGGGGGGGGGGTTGGCGGTGTAGGAGGATTTATATAGAAGATGAAGCAGCAAAGCAAGAAATTGATTAACCATAGGTAAAACAGTTGCTTATTTGGGAAAGTTGGCTGTTTGTGATTGGTTGTTCTTTTTGATTTTCTCAGATTTGAATGCATTGACTCTGGCTTAGGTTTTGGTTTGCTTACATAGGTTACGAAGGCATTAGAACTATCTCAGTCTAATGGCCTCCCTGTTTAAATACTTCAGCAGTTAGCAGACCAGAAGCAATGTTTCTGTGCCTGTAACCTCTTTCTATTTCCTGCCGTGTGGGGATTAGGGCACATCTGGTTCCCCTGCAGAGTACAAGAGACTCCCGTGGCACTGATTTATTTAACTTCCTAATTTCAACTAAACACAATCATCCCCAGGATCAGTGGAAGAAGGAATTTGAATCTTACAGAAGCATGAGATTGAACTGCATGCACTATAATGGTAGAGAATGGGGCAAACCATTAAACTGTTGAGAGAATTTAGCCAACTCTTGATTTGGCATCTTTACCTAACTTGTTATGTTCCATACTTGTGTTTGCAAAAAATTGTTTTTCCATGAAGATGAAACGCCAGAGAAAATTGAAAGAGATTAATTTGTGAGATCAGACTAGGAACATAAAACCTCCAAATCTGGGAAAGTGATTCAAGGTAAATGCAAAAAGTTGTTTAGAAAGTGTCTAGACAATGCAAGTGCAAAAGTCAAGGTTATACTTTAGAGTCAGATGCTCAGTCTGAAGAATTAAAGACATCAAAGACATATTTGGTTATGATAATAATTACAGTAGCATCAGTGTTTTGACCAGAGATATTGCCTATGATTTGAAGGACATTTCATGAGAAAAGCATCAGTCACTTTTATAGTATGGCAGCACCTGATAACGAAAATATATATTGTAGCATTTCTCATATTTGTCAGAAAAAATAAAAATAGACTAATGAGGTTTATGTAGTTCTCTGTATAGCCAGTCATCAGCCACTTTTATTTATTTATTAATTTTTGGAATTTACCAATATCTCTTAACATTGTGTGTTAAAAATACAAATACAGGGAAGAGAAAAATTGATGAATTTATCTCAAAGATATTCTTATTTATATTTAAAGGAGGGAATAAAAGCAAAAGAACTACTTTAGGAAATTATATCTATTTATGACACATCCATTTTTACTTTGCCATGTCTAGCTATAGAGAACTCCATTAGAAATACAAATTAAAAAAAAAAAAAGCTGGTTACACTGATCAGAAAAATGAATTTGTGTCAAAATCAAATGCCTATTTTTAGAATACTTTTAAAAATGTCAATATTATCACATTAGTTAATATACATGTTTTAAAAAAAGTTGATCTGTGTGACTAGTAATAAAAATAGTGCCCCTTTTATTATCCCTTATAACCCCTTATTTCTGCTCCCCAGAGACAACTGCACTGATCATTGAACTCTTCTACCTCCAGATTGCTAAATAATACCTTTACACTGACATTTTGGTGGTTTTTCGATATTAGGCCTTTTCCATGGCCTCTTACTATAGAAGATGGGGGTTCTCTCCCTTGTTATACTCCCTAAATATTCTCATTTCCATCTTCTTCAGATATATCACATGTGTTTTGGAAAGCTAATATTTATTGCTTAAATGGTTTCTAATGGAGATGTCACATTGAATACTCTGATTGCATTTCTTTTGTGTAATGTGTTTTTCCTTGAGTTAGCATTTATCCCCCTCATTGGCTTAATTGCTACTAACAAATTCCAAAAATGTCCCATAAAATTCCCCTCAAATGTAATCAAACATGTATGGTAAACTACCATTTTTATTTTTTCATGTTTTTTATTATTTTGCATACAATAATTTCCCATAACATTTTCCAGTGTTTTATTACTATTTTGGCCCAACTTGGACCGTTTGTTTTAAGGCCTGTTGAATACCCAGACTTTATTTCTTCCAAATTTTCTTTGCCTCATTTAGTAATAATGGCCACCCTTTCTGGGTTCCTCTAGGATATATGAGGTTTCAGGCAAAGTACTATGTTGTGGGCTTCCTCTTTATATAAACAATGCCATTTAAAAATATATAACAGAATTCATAGACTCCTTTGAATTATAGTGACTTATTGATGAAAATTTAAGATAATTAGTAGATAGAATTATTACTCATTACCCATGAAGCTTTATCACCCATTGTGTGCTTTTGAATACTGGTTTTCAAAGACTCTCTCATAGGTTGGTATTGTGCTTAGTTGATGACTACAAAAACACATCTTACTTAGGGAATGCAGGAAAATAGGAATGTTAATTAGTTTTCTTGTCATGTTGAATTTATCATTCAACATGTGTAGTGTAGTGTAAATGCAAAACAACACATCTTCCAACCTTATCTCCTCTTGAAGTCTAGCCAGAACTACTTCATCCCTAAAATGTGATCTCTTACAATGTTGACCACATCCCTGTCTTTCATCATATTGGGTGGATGCTTATGGGAGACAAGACAAAGAAAATACATTCTCCTTTCAGCATGGTTTAAAATCTACCTGGGAGAATACATCATCAATACAGTGATTGAGGCAAGAGAGGACATCAATTAGAAAGGCCTGTTAAAGGGGCACCTCGGTGGCTCAGTCGGTTAAGCATCTGCCTTCAGCTCAGGTCATGATCCCACATTGGGCTCCCTGCTCCACTAGGAGCCTACTTCTCCTTCTCCCTCTCCCCCCACCCCTGCTTGTGCTCTCATGCTCAGGAGACTGCTTCTCCCTTTCCCTCTGCCCCTCTACCCTGTCTCTCTCTCTCTCTCTCAAATAAATAAGTAAAAGCTTTAAAACAAAAAAGAAAAAGAAAGAAGAAAGGCCCATCGATATTGTAGAGCAGTGTGGCCTTGTACTCTCAGAGGAAATAGAGTGCAGACACTCATGGAGAAATACTTGATATGTGTCACAGAGTGTGGACAAAGGGTTGTGTTAATGTCCTACATGCTAGCACCTGAAGACATACAAGGTAAAGGATTCCTGATCCCACCTCTGCTGCCTGTAGGTGCTTTGACAAGAGGTGGCATCACACTTAGCACATTGACCAAATGAGAGCCAGAGTAGGGCCCACTAACGAACACAGTTTTAGTCCAAAGGCCAGCCATGGACAGTTGGTAGTACAAAGTACTGAACTTACCTTGTCCCCAGTGTAAGAGTCCTGCAAAGTCCATCTGCAACAAGCTGGAATCCCAGATTAAGGAAAAATATCAAGGTGTTAGGTTTACTCATGTGTTGATTGCTTTTTCTTCTTTCTTAAAGCACATATGTATGCTAATAAGAATGAGCTATTAAGAACAGAAAAATGAAAATGCAGAAAAAACATGGTGGATAATGGCTGCATGAAAGCATGTGGTAGGTTAGTGGATGGGATCAAGGTCAAAAGTGATGGGTTGGCCTTGATATAAGCAGAATGTCTTCCACTGTAACAAAAAGGGAAGCAAAGAATATAGGAATGAATTCTGGAATATGTTAGGACAATGAGGTAGCACTTATTTGATTGCACCTGTTTTTCCAGTGAAATATAAGAGACATCATCAGATGAAAGAATGTTGTAGGCTTTGATGTTAGGGGTCTGAGGAGAGAGAAGGAAGTATACATATCCCTTTTAAAGACTATTAAGTAAAGAAAGGTGTGTTCAGGTCCTTATTATTAAATTAAATACATAGTGCTTTTAAGAATATCTTTAATTATAGTAAAAAGATAGGAGGGATGGGTGATGAACCATTGAAAATGGCATTGGTCTGGTCATTGTCATCTATCTCCTCATGTTAGTCACTTGGGAGATAATCCAAACCCTAATGAATCCCAATTTACTCATTCGTAGAAGTAGGCATCAGGCAAAATCAGTCTGTTTCTTTTAAATTCTCTTATTTTCTCAATAAGGTTTCTGATTCTGGGTAACATTAAGCTTTGTTTCAGATGATGGGGAAGATAAATTATTCAATACAAGTGTAAATGGGTGCTCGCTTCGGCAGCACATATACTAAAATTGGAACAATACAAGTGTAAATGGTATGTAAGTCAAGTCATAGAGAAAGGAATACATATGAAATTTTCAGAGGAAAGTGAATAGACCAATAGTAACAAAGGCTTCACTATCTGGAAGCTCATAGTTCCAAAGCATGGGTAAATTTATAACAAACTCTTTATTAGCCTGATGATTATTTGGCATAATGGCATGGCATTAAAGGTAAAAATCTAGAAATAATTCCTTCTTTGCAATCATTTTTGGTAGGCACTGTGAACATATCTTGCACTCAAAAGGGAATGAATTATTCCCTTAGTCTCCATATAAGTGCTCAATCTTTAAAAGCTTAAATCAAGAATATGCAGATATAGCACAGATTGAAATAACTCTAAGATTTATTGGCTATATCTCTGTTGCAGAATTTCAAAGCATGGCAGTGCTTATTAGAGATCACATTTATTTATACAACTCAAATATCACCTTTGCAAACTATAAACATTAGTGCCCACTTCCATAGGGCACTAGCAAACTATAAACATTAGTGCCCATTTCTTTCCAAAAAACATGCAGCCGTAAGATATCTAGGTCTCTACCCAAGAAGTGGTATCCAGTGTCTCATTATGGATTAATATATCTTCTTCAAAGAGAGGGATGGAATTGTTTCTTGTCAAGAAAATCATTCATGTCTTCCAGGCTTTCTGTAGTAATAGCGAAAAATATCAAAAACATAAATATAAACTAAGCCTCATAGAAGGAGTAATACATATAGAGTAATAAATAAAAAATCATTTCAGTATTAGCAACTGAAATACTAACATACTTCCTAAATAATATTTAGGAGATAAAAATTATTTCCTAAAGAAATAAACTTTTATTTCTTTTTTATATATAATAAAATATTTGCTACAGATTGACCTGAATTATTACTTTAAAATCATTGGTTGAGTTATATTATTTCACATTATATGCTCACTACAAAATTATTTTTAAGTCATTGAATAACATACAATTATGTATACAGCCTCTTCTATGCAAATGTAATTTGAAATATAATCAAAATATTACATATTTTATAAGTAAAGAAAAGGGTAGGAGCATTGTTTGTTTATAGAATTCTTATGCTTGGAACTTGCAAGCAATATTATTTGGGAAAGACATGGGTGATGATACTGTAGTCATTAATTTTGATTGCATCATACCATGCACTGATTTGTATCTGTGTAGAAACTCGTGAGGGAATTTAAATGGGAATTTAAAATGACTTACTGTGGAAGAAAGGTGATGCACTCCAGGAGAAAATGTCCTTAATAGAACATACTATATTTTTATTTGGAAAACCGTATCTGGAAATACTCAAAGCAGCCAGCTGTGAAAGCTTTCTTCAAAAGAGCAAATATGAAATTTTCTTTTCAAATGATTTGAAAGAAGGTACATTCTGAATACTTATATATCAAAGAGACCAGAAGCTTTAGAAATGTCTAAAATATACATGTTCTATAAAGTTATCCTCAGATATTTGTGTCTGAGAAAAATCAAAAGTACATATAGGGTTTTTTCAAAAGTTTGTCTTCTGTACATATCTTTTTGATATGTAAGTTGATTTGAAAATATTTTTTGGAGATGTTCTTTAACATAGAAACTGTAATTTGACTTGGAATATATATGAAATTTTTAATATGAATAATTTTTTAAAAGCAATGACTCTTATTAAATATATTTAGGAATTACCCAGCTTTCAAATTTGTTTCTCTCTCATCAAGAATAAGACACAAATGTAAAGGTTGTATTTTTAGTAGCAGCTGCATAATTTCATTACAGATAGGTCTTTGCTTTTCCCTTTTATTTAAAATAGAACAGTTATTTTATAATGTTATTTTTCTCCATATTATGAAAATATAATGATGTGGGGAATAAAGGCAAAAGAAATGTAGATAAAATTAAATTTTCTCCATCCAGAAAGTTCTCTTGTACTTGTCAATCCCTCTACCAATATAGTTATTTGAATAATGTCAAGATTAAAAGAGGACATTGCTCAGTTTTATATCATATTGCCATAGTATAACATTACTAATAGTGATTTACAAGACAAAACTGAATAACTGCTCTTCTAAAACAAGTATAATGCAAAGAATAACATGAGACAAAGCACTAAATTGTGATTTGGTGTGTGAGCCAAATGAAATATGTGGATCAAACTCCCAATTCACTATTGTATGGAAATAAATTATCCTTGTTAACTGTAGCATCATTTAGATGAGATGAGTGTATTGGGTGAAAACTTTGTTTTATGTGTTTTTTTTTGTCTTGGGATGTCTTCTTTCTGTTGACTGCATAATGGTGTGTTACATGGGCAACAGAGAGATTGAGCTCATAGTTTTAGAATCTGATCGATACAAACCAGCTTTGTGGATTAACTGCTAGAGGTCCATTAAACTGTTGATCAATTTGTGTTTATCAACTTTGCATTGGGTCCCCTACAAAACCACCTGAGGGCACTCTTTGTCTTGTTAATTTGTGAAACATGGTTACTTTATTACAGTGCCAATGAATGATGGCCTCTCTTTCTTGTTTAACACAAGTTTGTCCATGTCAGATCTTCAACCTCATCCTGGAAGTACTCCCACTTTCTTTAAATCTATACATTATGTAAATGTCTCTTTGTAAACAAAAATCTTTACTTTGTATAACAATGAACATTTTAGGACAACTGTGACATGATAAAATTTAAAAATTAACATATGTAGTAAGAGTTTTAAAACAATGGAAAACAAAGCAACAAACATTCAAAAGTCAGCTGGTTTTAACTTCCATGATGAGACTTCAAAACAGATTCTAACTCAAAGATGTTCTCTCTCAAAATTGTTAAACCTTCCCTGGAAACTCTTTCTGTGTGTGCTCAACATTATCTGCACAACCTACTTATAATCCTTTTCTTCCATTAGTTCCTTCCCCCAACTTTGGAAATATGTTACCATTTTTTCAGGAAAGAATAATTGCATTGCAAAACTGTTAGATCAGAAAGCAGATCTACAGAAGCTGAATTCTTAATTTGGTTTAAAGCAGAGTTAGAGATTTTAATTAAGGATTCTTTCAGAGGTAGAGTGACAGAAATATGCAAGAGAACTCTAAATTTTGCTAGTATTTATTCTCCTTAACAGCCAGATCTCCAACAACTACTTTGTGTAATTTTTTATAACATTTCATTTAAGAAACATGGTTAATACCAGCAGGAGAGGAAAAAGAAGATTGATTTAATAACTCTTTAAAACTTTTAAAATTATCTTGAGAAGTGAAGAAAAGTAGGAAGTAAACTGCATAAGTTCTCTTTTAAAAGTCTTTTAATGGTAGACATGAAAATAGAATAAAAATTGTAACAAAATAAAAATAAATACACAGGAGACTTCAGGGGTGCCTGGGTGGCTCAGTTGGTTAAATGGCTGCCTTTGGCTCAAGTGATGATCTCAGGGTGTTAACAGGATTTTGTGTCTCCTTAGTGCCTGAGATTCTTGGTCATGCTGCTTCAGAGAATGAAGAGGTAGACCAGATGAAGAGTGCTGGGCAGCAAAGCAAAGTTTATTGAGCAAGAGTACAAAGCTCCCAGAGAGGGAAGGGGACCTGAGTGGGTTGCCTCCCTAGTTTCTAAGTTTAGGGGTTTTAATGAGCTCTTTTGCATAGCTATCTTAAGCAGTCAGGGTGTGTTGAGTCATGCCAATCAGGGCTTTGGTCTCATATCTGTCTACCTATTAGGTTAATGTCCTCGTGCTGATGGTTTTTTTTTTTTTTTTTTTATTTCTGACATCTGGGGGCTTAGGTCTTAACTGACCCTTGCCCACGATATTGACAAATGCTTTTGTAGTGAATTGTCTTATTTTAGGACGTTTTGCAGAAGTCATTTCTGCAAAGGCTTCAAAGCCAAATGTCAGTGTGGTCCTGTCTAAGCTGTAAAACAGGATGTCAGTTCTATTTTATTTTTAGCTGTCCTGACTCCATAGTTTCTTGTTTGGTCCCTGGCCCTGACTACCTAACTGTCCAACTAACTCCTAACAGGGTTCCTGAAATTGAGCCCACACTAGGCTCCCTGCTCAGCTGGGAGTCTGCTTCTCCCTCTCTTTCTGCCCCTTCCCCCCACCAGTGCGCACATGTGCTCTCTCTCAAATAAAATCTTTAAAAATAAATAAACAGGATACTTCAAAATTACACTTCAGGAAATTTTCAAGCACTATGTAGGAGTAGAGCCATGAACTGAAATGTAAAAAGAGCCTCATCTACTTTTTTAATAGATAGCTTCAAACTAGAATTAGGGAGTTTGGACAGAAAAAAATGAAAGAGTAAAATAGCGAAAACAGAAAATAGGCAATATATAGTTTAAATATTTACAAGATATTCCAACTGTCTTTCTATTACTGACTTTTAGTTTAATCTTATTGTGATCTGAGAACATACTTGGTATGATTTCTATTCTTTTAAATTTGTTAAAGTCCAGAATGTGGTCTGTTTGAATATCAATTAGATAAAAATTGACTTCTTTACATAGCTGAACTGAATTTAATTGACATTATAAAAAACTTGACTCTGAATAAAACATATTTTTGTCAAGCTTACATGGAACATTCACCAAATAGACTGCATTCCAGATAGCTGGAAAATCCCCAAATGTTGAAAATTTAAAAAAATACACTTCTAAATAACCAATATGTCAAAGAAGTCTCCAGAGAAATTGAAATATTTGAACTAAATGGAAATGAAAAATAATACTTATCAAGGACACCAGGTGGCTCAGTCTGTTAAGCATCCAACTCTTGATCTCAACTCAGGTCTTGATCTCAGAGTCCTGAGTTCAAACCCTGCATTGGGCTTCATGCTGGGTGTGGAGTCTACTTAAAAAAAATACTTACCAAAATCCATGGAATATAGTGAAAGCAGTGCTTAGATGGAAATTTATAGCACTAAATGTAAATATCTAAAATCAAAAACCTAAGCTTGTACCTTAGGAAAATAGAGAACCTTTTTTTTTATTATTATGTTATGTTAATCACCATACATTACATCATTAGTTTTTGATGTAGTGTTCCATAATTCATTGTTTGCGTATAACACCCAGTGCTCCATGCAGTACGTGCCCTCTTTAATACCCATCACCAGGCTAACCCTCCCCCCCGCCCCCCTCCCCTCTAGAACCCTCAGTTTGTTTCTCAGAGTCCATAGTCTCTCATGGTTCGTCTCCCCCTCTGATTTCCCCCCTTCATTCTTCCCTTCCTGCTATTTTCTTCTTCTTCTTCTTTTTTTTTTTTTTTAACATATACTGTATTATTTGTTTCAGAGGACAATTTTAACCTAAAAAAGCAGAAGAAAAGAAATAGTAAAAGAGCAGATGTTAATTAACAACATTGAAAGCAGGCAAACAGTAAATTTAAAAATCAAAAGCTGTTTTCATGAAAAGATCATTAAATTAATAAACCTTGAGCAAGGCTAATCAAGAAAAAAGAAGACACAAATCATTAATATAAAAAAGGAAAGATGAATGAGGCCATTTCATGGAAATTCAGAGGGTAATAAAGGAATATTTGTATGCCTGCAAATTTGATAACTTAGGTAAGATTAACAAATTCCTTGACATATACAAAGTACCAAAATTCACAAAAAGAGAAATAGATAATTTTAATAAGTCTATATTCATTTTAAATATTGAATCAATAATCAAAACCTTCCAAAAAAGACATCACCAGGCCATAATGGTTTCCACTAGTAAATTATACCAAACATTAAAGGAAGAAATGATATAGATTCTTCATAATCTATTCCAGAAAATAAAAGCAGAGGGATACTTAGAATTCATTATATGATCCTGGTATTATTACCCTAATATTAATCATGTCAGATTGTTTGACAGTGCTGTTCGGGTCATCTATATCCTTGCTGATTTTCTGCTTGATCTATTAGTTCCTTGATGTAGGAAAGATGTTGGGTTCCAGAGCCAACAGCCAAGAAAGAATTCTCAAGACATCTTTTGCCTTTGCCGGGAATGGCCAGCAATCCCTGTACTGAGGGATGAAAGAGTACTCCAAACTTTGCTGTGAAAGAGAGGAGAAGGCAAGGGGGTCAATGCTCAGAGACAAAGACCCTTTGCTCTTTTTTGCTCCTGCTTTTATTGGTCCTTCAGGATATCCACAAATCCTTATCACTGTTTCTCAAGCATGTGATGTGTGACAGGGGGTCTTACTGGAATTAGGAGGATCTCTTTACAGGAAAGATATGATATTCTAACCTGTATGTTCTACGAGTTCTGCTCAACATAGCCTAAGGGACAATGCACACGTCTCTTAGATCACAGGGTGGCTCTTTGGGCTAAGAGAGCTTGGGGAAGGCAACTCCCTGAGGCATTCCTACGGCAGAGTGGTCACACGGACCTTGGCGTTCCAAAGGCCCATGCCCTTCTCTGAAACCCTCCTCGCCCCCAGAGGCCTACATGTTACATTTTAGCAAGCCCAGGTATTATGGCTGATTTCCTGCTCTACACCAACCCCAACAATCTCTGGTGCAAAAAGGTGGTTTTATTAAAGCCCAGGGACAGGACCCGTGGGCAGAAAGAGCTGCACTGAGGTCATGAGGAGTGGCCAATTATATACCTACAAGTTGCGTGGGGGTTAGGGATAGCATAAGTCTCTAAGGAGTTTTGGAAACAAGGTTTCCAGGACCTTGAGGGGCTAACGATTGTTAAGAAAAGGTCATTTATTACTGTCTAATAAAACCTTGGTCATGAGACCCTTCAGACGTATATCTGTGGGTCATATGCTTGGGGGATGATTGCTAACATGTATCTTGTGGGGGTAGAGATAAAGGAAATTTCCAAAGGAATTTTTATATGTTAAAGTAGATTTACAGGATCCTGGGGATTAGCTAAGATTGACTTTTGCCCTTAGCAAAGTATTAACATCGAGGCAGCTGAGTCCCTAGAGGAATGTCACTCTGCCTGTTTCAATGACTTGTGAATGGGCTGAAAGTAGTAAGGAAATTTAATTTTTCTTTTGCCTTTGTTTCCCACATCATTACTGACAGAAGAATGTTAATGTCTCCAACTGTACTGGTCAGTTTGTCAATTTCTCTTAAATTGTTAAATGTTTTCCTTATATATTTTGACATATTTAGGATTTATCATTATGTAATGCCCTGCTCATCTTATCCCTGATACAATTCACCATTCTTAATGGTCAGCTTTGTCTCAAATTAATAGTTACTCTAGCTTTTTTTTCAGCATTGAATATCTTTCTTCATCCCTTTACCCTAACCAGTCTGTGTCTTTATATTTAAAGTGCTCATCTTGCAGATAGCAAATTGTTGGGTCTTGTGTTTTATTTACCCTGACATTCTTTGTCTTTTCATTGGTGTATTTAGACTATTTACATTTAAATTATTATTTATATATTTTGATTTAATACTTACTGTTTATAATTGTTTTTTATACATTGCATTTATTCTGGTTTTTTTCCTCTTCTTTTTCTGACTTCTTTGGTATACAATTTCATTCTCTCTCCCTTCTTATCAAAATAATTATATTCCAATGTTTTAAAAAAAATTGCCTTCAAATTTACAATATACAGTTTTAGCTGATCTAAATCTATTTTCAAATAACACCGTACTAACTCATGTGTATTAAGGTATTCCCAATTCCATTCTCTCGTCTTGTAAATTGCTATCATATATTTTACTTAGCCCTATGCTATATGCTATACTTGCCCAGTAGATTGTTACTATTATTGCTTTAAACAGTTATCTTTTAAATCAATTAAGTATAAGCAAAATAATGTTTTATTTTTATTATTCTTTCTCCAGCCCTCTTTATTTATGTAGATCTCTCTTTATATAGAACTTTTTTTTATGTAGAACTTCTTTCAACATCTCTTTCGCCGTTGGTCTGTTGGAGAGGAATTCCCTCAGTTCTTATTTTTCTGAGAAATTATTCCTCTTTCAATTCTGAAGGATGATTTTGCTAGACAGAATTCTAGACTGGTGATGTTTTTTTCTTTCAACACTCAAAATATTTAGCTCCACTCTCCTCTTCCATGCATGGTTTCTGATCTTATAAGCAGTCTGCTGCAATCCTTACCCTTGTTCCTCTTCAGGTTAGCTGTTTTATTCTTTAGCATTTTTCAAGATTTTGTCTTCTGTTTCTCCAGTTTGAATATAATGTCTTTGAGAGTGTGTGTATGTATATTGGCATTTTTCCAGCTTGGTGTTCTCTGGGCTTTATAGATCTAAGGTTTGGAGTCTGTCTAACTTGTAAAAAGTTTTCAGCTATCACTACTACAAATATTTCTTCTGTTCCATTCTTTCTCTTTCTGGTATGCTAATTGTGTACTATTTTATACACTTTGCTATTTTTCATAGTCTTGATTGTATTTTTTTTATTATGTTATGTTAATCACCATACATTACATCATTAGTTTTTGATGTAGTGTTCCATAATTCATTGTTTGTGTATAACACCCAGTGCTCCATTCAATACATGCCCTCTTTAATACCCATCACCAGGTTAACCCATCCCCCCACCTCCCTCCCCTCTAGAACCCTCAGTTTGTTTCTCAGAGTCCATAGTCTCTCATGGTTCGTCTCCCCCTCCAATTCCCCCACTTCATTTTTCCCTTCCTGCTATCTTCTTTTTTGTTTGTTTGTTTTTTAAACATATAATGTATTATTTGTTTGAGAGGTACAGGTCTGTGATTCAACAGTCTTACACAGTTCACAATGCTCATCATAGCACACTACTACCTAGTAGTATTGCTGTGTCATTTGAGGAACCCCTGTTCTCTTCTCCAGAGCATTTTTACCAGTTGCATTCCCACCAACAGTGTAGGAGGGTTCCCTTTTCTCCGAATCCTTGCCAACACCTGTTGTTTCCTGTGTTAATTTTAACCATTCTGACCTGTGTGAGGTGATATCTCATTGTAGTTTTGATTTGTATTTCCCTGATGATGGGTGATATTGAGCACCTTTTCATGTGTCTGTTAGCCATCTGTATGTCTTCTTTGGAAAAATATTTATTCATGTATTCTGTAATATTCCATTGCGTATATGTATTGAGTGTATGTATGTGTGTGTGTGTGAGTGTGAGTGTGTATAGCACGTTTTCTTTCGCCATTCATTTATCGATGAACACCTGGGTTGCTTTCGTATCTTGGCTATTGTAAATAATGCTGCATTAAGCATGGGGGTGCATATATCTTTTCAAATTAATGTTTTTGCTTTCTTTGGGTAAATATCCAGTGGTGGAATGATTGGATCATGTGATAATTCTATTTTTAATTTTCTAAGGGACCTCCATACTGTTTCTCACAGTGGCTGTACCAGTTTGCATTCCCAACAACAATACACAAGGGTTCCTTTTTCTCCACATCCTCACCAACACTTTTTATTTCTTGTCTTTTTGATTCCAGCCATTCTTGATGATTAGTGATGTTGAGCACCTTTTCATGCATCTTTTGGCCATTTGTATGTCTTTGGAAAAATGTCCATTCAGATTCTTTGCCCATCTTTAATAAGATTATTTGTTGTTTTGGTGTTGAGTTGTATAAGTTCTTTGTATATTTTGGATATTAATCCCTTATCAGATATATCAGTGGTAGGTGTCTTCTCCCATTTAGTAGGTTGCCTTGTTGTTTCATTGATGTTTTCCTTCACTGTGCAAAAGCTTTTTATTTTGGTATAGTCCCAATAATTTAATTTTACTTTCATTTCCCTTGCCTCAGGAGACCTAGCTAGAGGCTAATGTCAAAGTAATGACTTCCTGTGTTTTCTTCTAGGAGTTTTATGGTTTCAGGTCTTACATTTAGGTCTTTAATCCATTTTGAGTTTATTTTTGTGTATGGCATAAGAAAGTGGCCCAGGTTCGTTTGTTCTTTCTTTCTTTCTTTCTTTTTTTTTTTTGTTGCCTGTAGGTGTCTAGTTTTCCCAGATCATTTGTTGAAGAGAATGTCTTTTCCCCATTATATATTCTTGCCTCATTTGTTATAGATTAATTGACCATATAATTGTGGGTTTATTTTGGGCTCTCTATTCTGTTCTGTTGATATTTGAGTCTGTTTTTGTGCCAGTATCATACTGTTTTGATTACTACAATTTTGTAGTATATCTTGAAATTTGGTATTGTAAGTAACTCCAGCTTTGTTCTTCTTTTTCAAGATTGCTTAGGCTATTTGGGGTCTTTTTTGGCTCCATACATTTTAGTATTCTTTGTTGTAGTTCTGTGAAAAATGTTGTTGGTATTTTGTTAAGGATTGCATTAAATCTGTAGATTGCTTGGAGTAGTATGGGCATTTTAATAATCCAATGTTAAATGTTCTTCCAATCCATGAGCATGGAATATGTTTCCATTTGTTTGTGCTATCTTCAATTTCTTTTAAAAGCATTTTTGAATATAGATCTTTCACCTCCTTGGTTAAGTTTATTCCTAGGTATTTTATTATTTTTGGTGCAATTTTAAATGGGATTATTTTCTTAATTTCTCTTTCTGCTATCTTTTTATTAGTGTATAGAAATGTAACAGATTTCTCTATATTGATATTATATCTTGCAACTTTACTGACTTCATTAATCAGTCTAGTAGTTTTTTGGTGGGGCACCTAAATACATAAAGCAACTAATAACAGACATAAAGGAAGAAATTACAGTAATACAATAATAGTAGGGGACTTTAACACCCCATTTACATCAATGGATAGATTGCCCATACAGAAAATCAACAAGGAAACACTGGAATTGAATGACACTCTAATGTCAGATGGACCTAACAGATATATTCGGAACATTCCATCCAAAAGCACATTTCTTTTCAAGTGTACATGAAACATTCTCCGGAGTAGATCATCTGTTAGGCCACAAAATAAGTCTCAGTAAATTCAAAATGATTGAAATCATATCATGCATCTTTTCTAACCACAATGGTATGAAACTAGAAATGAACCACAGGAAAAATCTGGAAAGAACCTAAATACATGGAGGCTAAATAATTCACCACTAAAGAATAAGTAAATCTAGGGGCACCTGGGTGGCTCAGTCAGTTAAGTGTCTCCCTTGGCTCAGATTACGATCCAGGGTCCTGGGATCGAGCCCCGCGTCAGGCTACTTGCTCAGTGGGGAGTCTGCTTTTCCCTCTCTCTCTGCGCCTCCCCCCACTCATGCGCATGCTCTCTCTCTCTCTAATAAATCAATAAAATCTTTTAAAAAATGAGTGAACCTAACCAATAAATCAAAGAAGAAATTAAAAAATACATGGAGAAAAGTGAAAATGAAAACACAATGGTCAAAATCTTTGGGATGCAGCAAAAGTGGTTTCAAGGGGAGGCAGTAGCCATACAGACCTACCTCAAGAAACAAGAAAAATCTCAAGTAAGCAACCTAACCTTACACCTGAAGGAGCTAGAGAACCATAGCAAAGATTAGAGCAGAAATCAGTGAAATAGAGACTAAAAATACCCCAATAAAGCAGAACAATGAAACAAGGAGCTGGTTCTTGAAAAGATAAACAAAATTGATAAACTTTTAGACAAACACATAAAGAAGAAAGAGAGAGGACTCAAATAAACAAAACCAGAAACGAAGGAGGAGAAATAACAACTGATACCACACAAATACAAAGGATTATGAGAATAGTATGAAAAAGTCTAGAATTGTGATGCCTTCAACTTTGCTTTTCTTTTTCAAGATTGCTTTGGCTATTTGGTGTCTTTTGTGGTCCCATACAAATTTTAGGATTGTTTGTTCTAGCTCTGTGAAAAATGCTGGTGGTATTTTGATAGGGATTGCATTAAATGTGTAGGTTGCTTTGGGTAGTATAGATATTTTAACAATATTTGTTCTTCCAGTCCATGATCATGGAATATTTTTCCATTTCTTTCTGTTATCTTCAATTTCTTTCATAAGTGTTCTATAGTTTTCAGAGTACAGATCTTTTATCTCTTTGGTTAGGTTTATTCCTAGGTATCTTATGGTTTTTAATGCAATTGTAAATGGGATCAATTCCTTGATTTCTCTTTCTGCTGCCTTGTTATTGGTGTATAGAAATGCAATAGATTTCTGTGTGTTGATTTTGTATCCTGCAACTTTACTGAATAGAAAACCCAGAAATGGGCCCATAAGTATATGGTCTACTAATCTTCAAGAAAGCAGGAAAGAATATCCAATGGAAAAAAGACAGTCTCTTCAGCAGATGGTGTTGAGAAAATTGGACAGCCACATGTAAAAGAATGAAACTGGACCACTTTCTTATACCATATACAAAAATAAATTCAAAATGGATGAAAGATCTAACTGTGAGATAGGAAACCATCAAAATTCTAGAGGAGAACACAGGTAGAAACCTTTTTGACATTGGCCATAGCAACTTCTTACTAGATACATCTCCTGAGGCAAGAGAAACAAAAGCAGAAGTAAACTATTAGGACTTCATCAATATAAAAAGCTTCTGCACAACAAAGGAAACAATCAACAAAACTAAAAGGCAACCTTTGGAATGGAAGAGGATATTTGCAAATAACATATCTGATAAAGGGTTAGTATCCAAAATCTATAAAGAACTCATCAAACTCAACACCCCCCCCCCCAAAAATAATCCAGTTAAGAAATGGGCAGAAGACATGAACAGACATTTTTCCGAAGAAGTCATCCAGATGGTAACAGACACATGAAAAGATGTTCAGCATCATTTATCATCTGGGAAATACAAATCAAAACCACAATGAGATCCTACCCCACACCTGTCAGAATGGCTAAAATTAACAGGAAACAACAGGTGTTGGCAAGAATGCAAAGAAAGGGGAACCCTCTGACACTGTTGGTGGGAATGCAAACTGGTGCATCCACTCTGGAAAACAGTATGGAAATTCCTCAGAAAGTTAAAAATAGAACTTTCCTATGACCCAGCAATTACACTACTAGGTATTTACCCAAAGGACACAAAAATACTGATTTGAAGGGGTACATGCATGCCAGTGTTTATGGCAGCATTATCTACAATAGCAAAACTATGGAAAGAGCCCACGTGTCCATCAACTGATGAATGGATAAAGAAGTGTGTGTGTGTGTGTATGTGTGTGTGTGTATTTATATATATAGGAATATTACTCAGCCATCAAAAAGAATGAAATCTTGCCATTTGCAATGACGTGGATGAAGTTAGAGTGTATTATGCTAAGCGAAATAAGTCAGAGAAAGACATACCATATGATCTCAGTCATATGTGAAATTAAGAAACAAAACAGATGAACATAGGGGTAAAAAAAAAAGAGGCAAATCAAGAAACAGATTCTCAACTATAGAGAACAAACTGAAGATGGGTAGGGATGGGATAAATGGGTGAGGGGCACTTTTTGTGATGAGCACTGGGTGTTGTATGTAAATGATGAATCACTAAATCCTACACCTGAAACTAATATAACACTATATGGTAACTAACTGGAATTTAAATAAGAACTTGAAACTAAAAAAAAAAAAAAAAATGTAAATTTAAACAATTTATATGCACTGTGTTCTGATTTATTGTGCAAAGGACACTGAAAACAATTTTTTTGAAGCATTAAACATAGCTAATTAAATTCTTCCAGTCATCAATATCAAGAATCCAATAAAACACCACTTTATAATGCATTAAGGGTATAATAAATGTACCAAAATATTTTTAACAATAAAAACAAGAACAATTATTTTTAAAATCTCTCAAAAATCTTAGACACCCATACCTTTTTTTAACTGTAGAAACTTATAGATTATAATTAAATATTTTATTATTAATAAATATAAAACAACAGTTTTAATAGGCTTCTGGCATACAAGCTTGCATATTACTTGTAGTGTTTTATTCCTTAGCAGAAGAGATGGCTCTGTGATCTCATTTCTGATAAACTTTACATTTTTTTCCTCTCTTGTTTTTCATGTTTGCTGTTGGTCAGAAAATGCAGGTGTTCCAATTAATGGGGGGGAGGGTGTCAAAACAAACTTGTTAATTCAATAATGCTTGAAAGATCCAGGATTTTTAAAAATGTATATTACAATATCTTAAGATTATAGCTTTCTCATAATTTACAAAGGTCTCTAATCTATTTCTCAGAGAAAGCAACTTCAGAAAATAAATCTACTGCTAATTTTCCCTAATGACTCTCTGCCAGACTATATATAAATCAATATATTCAGTCATATCTCTTTTAGATGATCTTATAAAGTCAAAGATTTGTGGAAGATTGGACCATTACATAACATTTTTGAGACAGTTTTAACAGTTAATTTTCATAATTCAAAGAAAGATGAATACTGAGGAGAAAAGAATAATACCAGTTTATTAGTAAATCTTTTATTTTTTTTTGTAATCTCTACAAAAAAATGTGGGGCTTAAACTCATGTTCCCAAGATCAAGAGTCACATGCTCTACTGACTGAGCCAGCCAGTTACCCCATCAGCAAATGTTTTAAACTGATTTTATATAGCTTAATTTTCACATCAATATAAAATAGTTTAACCAGAAAGGCTACAAAATTCCACATAGAGATAGTGTAGATTTAGACTCATTTCCTTTATCAATGGAATTCAGTTAGCTATGGTTTTGTGATTTAATGGTAAAATGTACATTGCTTATGATCTTCATTCATTTCTTTTTCTTTTTTTGTCTTCCCCATAAACAGGTATTTATTGATCTTTTACTATATCTCAGATAAAGCCTGGGAATTTAAAACTGTGAATAAGGCAAAGAACTTGAAGTCTACTGATAGAGGCAAATAAATAAATGAATAATATTTAAATATATAAAAATTAGATGAAAATTTGGCCTTGCTATTAATCACGCTATGTAATAGATACTGCTAAAAGTTAACAGGAAACAGTATTTCCCCCAAGTCCGTATTGTAACATTTAAAGTCTCATAATTATCCTCTTTATTTGAGTGACTGCTTTCTTGTCAATGATGGATCCAACCTCTGGTACTTCTCAATCAAGATTGCTGGAAACTCATTTTTAAGTTGTTCTTGCTTCATGACAGCAACAAATCCAGACGTGATCTGTGCAAATGTTAACCCCACCTCAGAAACATTTATGGCCATCCCTGCCTTTACAAAAACTGTTTCCTACTACCTCTTACCCAGATGCCCATGGTTTCTCTGGTGAGCAATCTCTTTTGTTGCAGCAAGTTAAGAAATGTAACTTTCTGGATAACAGATTGTCTCTGATAGTTTTTATTAGGTGAGTTTTATTAATATAAAATGCTTATATAATGCTAGATTTTTTTAGCTACTTAATAACATGATTTCTGTTTTATATTTCTTTTCTTTGTAATTTTTTGTATTATAATGAGCAAATACTAAGGACACAAACAACACTTTATTTTAAACTCAACTAAAGGGTTAAAAAGCACATAAATGTTAGAAAAGGGAGATTTCTTGAAATTATCAAAAATGATGATAGATAAGGCAAATAACATACTAATCAGGAAATCAGAACATCCTCTGTAGTTTATAATTCAAATACAAAATACTTTAAAATATAAGTAACAAATTAAATGTCAAATATATGACTTTGATGTGTAAGCAAAAGAATTTCACCATACCCCAAAATGTTATTTGCTAATAAAAATACTTTATTAAATATTTAATGTTTCTCTACTTAACCAAATTTTATGAAATTGTTGAATTTCAGATAAACCTGTTTTTTACATGGTTGAGAAAGAAAAAAATGACATTAGATGTGGATATAACAGTAGGTTTGCAAATGTTTAGAATAATAATAGTTTTCTTCACAAAATTCTCATCATTTTATACAGTTATGTCCATGGTCATTCTTTTTTTTTTTTTTCAGTAGTTTTAAGCACTTATTATAGGTTAAGTACCATGATAGATGATGATACTGAAGCGGGAGAGTGAGGTTCTTGTCTCACGGAGTCAAAGAATGAATATTGCAGACAAAGGAGAGTGAGAAAAGTGATAGAATTTTATTAAGCAAGGATACAGAAAAAGCTCTCAACAGTGAAAGGGGTCCCGACCAGCTTGCCAGTGTGGGCCTCCACCGACAGTCTTTTATTTAGAACTGACCAGGGAGCTTGTAGCCTTAACATTGTTGTGACATCTTGGTTTGAGTAAGGACTGATGATAACATCTTTAATGGCTTACTTCTTCTTTGGGGTCTGGTTATTCTTTGTTGGTCACAATGTGACTGCCATAAAAAGACCCCACCTCTGACGCCCAGGGCAGGGTGGTCTAGTTTGTTCCCTTATCTCTGATTTCCTTATGCCTCAGCATTTCTGGGATTTTTGGTGAGCCTGATCACGTAGTCTCCTACCTATCTCTCCCTACCTAGCCCTGACTGTCCCTTACTCAATGAGACCCTTCAGATGTATATTGGTGCGTCATATACTTGGGGGATGATTGCCAACATGTATCTTGGGGGGTAGAGATAAAGGAAGTTTCCAAAGGAATTTTTATATGTTAAAGTAGACTTGCAGGATCCTGG
The DNA here is from genome assembly GCF_964656455.1 of Halichoerus grypus. NCBI lineage: Eukaryota > Metazoa > Chordata > Mammalia > Carnivora > Phocidae > Halichoerus > Halichoerus grypus. The sequence continues at coordinate 148,429,453 of NC_135715.1, forward strand.
GGGTTGTGGTTGCCTTTTGCCCTTAGCAAAGTGTCAACATCCAGGCAGTTGGGTCCCTGGAGGAATGTCACTTTGCCTGTTTCAAGGACTTGTCAATGGGCTGTAAGTAGTAAGGAAATCTAATAATTTTTCTTCTGCCTTCGGTTCCCACATCAATACAAATATGAACAACCATATGATGAGCCTTATATTTCTTTTATGAAACTACGTATGCACAGGTGACTGAGGAAGTTTTCTTACTGGGTGATATGTGACCGTTCTAGCTATACTACGTAAATGAATGGAAATATTGACAGTACCGGTACTAAAAATTGCCATGTATCAAATGCTTACTCTGTGGTCTGCACTGTGTTAATATATAGAGAATTTATATGCATTGCATCACTTAACCCTCATAAGTACACTGTGAGGTAGTTGCTTTAAAAAGTTGATGGCCTTTTTAAAAATGAAGAAGATAATATTTTTATAGGTTAAATATTTGTTCAAGGTTATAAAGAGAGGTGGAGTCAGGACCTTAAGTTAGCTATTCTTAGAGCTAGCATGCCTTTTCAATGTTAACATCAAATTTTATACACTTAATTACCTGGAGGAAGCCTCAGAATGCTGCTTTTAAAGAATGTGCATATAGTTGTAAAAGAAGTCAACTGCTCTGATCAAGGGGATAAAATCTAAAATGAGAAGAGGATTTTCTGCTTGGTGCCAAAAAAGGATAAAACCAATTGCACCCAGACATAAGGCCTGGAAAAGAGATGGCACAGTGAGCACAGGAGGATAATGAAGGTGTGTGTGTGTTATTGGAGGGTTTCTTATACTCTCCAAAGTGAATTATTAAACAAAAACGAATAAGCGTTGCTAATTTAAAGGAAATTATTTTTCTAGGGCAACATTTCTGCAATTGGTTTCCCAGAATATTCATCCACTGAGATAATGATTGGGGGTATGGGAAGAAAAAGAAAGTGAATATTTCTCTGGCCAAATGCATTTCGAAAATATGATGCACTATTCAATATTCACAAATTCCATTAGCATAGTAAAGATCCCAAGAATTTCAGTAGTATGAAAACCTACTTGACTTAACTCAGTATTTATCATCCATTCAATAATTTTTCAAAGAGTTAGTGGTATTAGTTTGCTACAAAACATGCTTTGGGAAATGTTGGTTTATGGATACACAAAATATGTTTAGGAATAAGAAACAAATACACATTCAAATTATATTTTACATAAGGAAAAGTTTTAACTTATTTGCAGTTTCTTAATAATTGCAAGTTTTAAAGAGTATGCTTGAATTTTACATATTTTTCCTAATCTGCACATTAGGTAATAAATGCCTTTGATGAGGGTAAGAGGTCTAATAAAAAACATCAGTTTTAGAACAAACAAGGGATCAATTAGTAAATGTGCTGTGTTCTCTCCTGCTGAGAGTAGAAGTCTGGGTATGACAACAATCTACACATATATTTGATTTATAACCCTGCACATTATTATGCCATTTTATAATAGAGTATGGTAAATTTTATGACAAGTAAACCTATTCTAAGTATATATTAATCCTTTACAAAAATTCAGAAATTCTCATTGATATGGATTTTGGGTTCCAGTGCATACTGGCATTACATGGTGATTATCTTCATTAGGAAATTCTGTGGAAAGTTAATGAAATTTCTCTTAAGAGGTGCTTCAAGAAAATTTTACTTTCTTCTCATGGCAATTCACAAATGAAATGATAGTTAGATGCCTTAAAGTAAGTCAGCAAAAAAAAAAAAAGCATGACATATAAAAGAATTATTTTCAATAATTTGAATTCAAATTAAGCTAAACCTTGAGTAGACATTTGTAGTATACACTTATTTTCCCCTAACTGATAAATATGCATCATAAAACTCAGGTAGAGGATTATGATTTTAAAAAGCAGATGATTATATATAGTCTTGGAATATTATTTTTTCTGCTTTTTTTTCTTTAGACTTTGGGAGCTCTCAGTGGTTTTCTTTTCAACCATGAAAATGACTTGGCAGGATTTCTTGTGCCAAATAGTTATTCAAATACTATTTTATACTGTGTAAAAATTTGGGCAACAACATAATTTCCTTCTGAATTTGTATACGGGGCACAGAGAAAACATAACTTTACTTAATCAATATTACTTAGTTACTTAAAGGGAGTTTCTCTGTGAGCGCACACACACACCTTATGTTTTATCATATGTATTCTATATATTTTTATTTTTTTAAATATTTATTTATTTATTTTAGAGAGAGAGAGCATGAGCGAGAGGGGCAGAGGCAGAGGGAGAGAGACCCTGAGATCATGACCTGAGCTGAAACCAAGAATCAGGTGGTTATCAAACTGTACCACCCAGGCGCCGAATGTATTCTATATATTACATATATAATATATGTATATATTATATAATATATATGTAAAATAAATGTGTGTATGTATAAACATATATGCAAATATATGTATGTGTATAAACAAATACATACATATGTACATATCTTGGTTTAATGTTGTTTTTGTTAACACAGAACTATATTTTGTTCCTATCATGGTGCTCAAGTACACTGTGATGATGAACAATCTTATTTCATCATCTAATTTGTCTCAAGGATGTGCAATTAAAAATTAATGGTAAAAATTCTCTCTATACTACTTCAATAAAAATGAGACCAAATGTAAACTTACTACATAGTTATCATAAATGCCATTTTCATTGATGAATATTGACTTAAATAAAATCAGGAATACATGTTTTTATAATATATCTACATTTAATTTCTTGTTATTTGGGATTATGTTACTACTTAATTGAAAACAAAATGAAACAATTTTGGGGTGCCTGCACGGTGCAGTCGGTTAAGCATCTGACTCTTGGTTTTGGCTCAGGTAGTGAACTCAGGGTTGTGAGATCAAACCCCACTGAGCCCAGAGTCTGCGTAAGTTTCTCCCTTTGCCCTTCCCCCTCGCACTCCATAAATAAATAAATAAATAAAGAAATAAATAAATAAATAAATAAATCTTTAAGAAAAACCCAACACTTCCAATAATTTCTAAAGTAAAGGTTATTTTTCTGGAATTTTATAAAGCTAAAAGTTCATTAAAAATATATACATTTCAATAGAACAAATTAAATTTTCTCCAGTATATTTTCTGTTAAAAGTAGTTGTTACATACTGAAGGGGTAAGGAAGATAGTAATTCACTAATATTTTTGATCAAAGACTTCACTGACTAGCAGTGAAATAAGTTTATGTACAAACAAGTAAAACATGCATAATGAAACTCTCACTAAAAATTCATAATACCCAAAATGTGTAGGATGTAATACAAATTATTTCATATTTCAATTTGTATACCTGTTTTATTTTTATATATTTTAAAGTATCCCTGAGGCTCTGTTTATTTATAATTATTTATTGCTTCAAAAAACAATTACAAATTCTCTTGAAACAAATGAAAAACAAAATCTCAACAACAACAAAAACGGAAATTATATAAAAGAAACCAAATGGAAACTGTATAACTGAAAAACAAAATAGTAAAGAAAAAACCTGCTGGATGGACTTAATAGTAGAGTGGAGACAACAGAGGATAGAGTAAGTGAACTTGAGGACAGATCAATAGTTTACTTAATCTGAACAACAGAGAGAAAAATGATTTGGAAGAAATGAACAGAGCCTATGGGACTTGTAAGATAATAATAATAGATTGAAATTTTTATTATCAGAATCCCTGAAGGAAGGAGTAAGAGAGTGGGGCTGAACAAATTTTCGAAGAAATAATGACTGAGCACTTTACCAAATCTGGAAAAAGACATAAACCTATAGATTCAAGAAATCCAGAAAAATGTGAATAGAATAAATCCATAGAAATACCCATGAAGATGTATCCTAATTAACTTATGAATACTAAAGACAAAACATTTATAAACAGCCAGAGAGTGGGGCACCTGGGTGGCTCAGTCGTTAAGCATCTGCCTTTGGCTCAGGTCATGATCCCAGGGTCCTGGGATTGAGCCCTGCATCAGGCTCCCTGCTCGGCAGGAAGCCTGCTTCTCTCACTCCCACTCCCCCTGCTTGTGTTCCTGCTCTCCCTATCTCTCTCTGTCAAATAAATAAATAAAATCTTAAAAAAAAAAAAACAGCCAGAGAAAAATGACCCTTACATGTAGAGGAATATCAATTTAAATAGGAGTATATTTCTTATCTGAGATTATAGAGGCCAGAAAGAAGTGGCACAACATTTTAAGTGCTGAAAGAAAAGAACCAGCAAAATTGCATCACATATCCAGAGAATAGTCTATAGCAAGACAATGTTAGAAGCAGGGAAAACAATGAGAAGGCTGTTATGATAATGCAGGAGATAAATGATGGTAAACCTAGAAGTCAGGGTTCTTATTTTTTTTAGACTACTGTTGCTTTTACTCTGAATCAAGTTTTATATATTAATTTGTTAGAATTCATTAGGGAATAGACATGAATTTGTATTTATTATTAATGTTTCAACTTTAAACACATAATTAAGGAAAACAAATAGTGACAAAAATATGTAACATATTTTTTAAAATAAAGAACATAATTTAAAAGGATTTTCCTAGAAGCCTATATAATGGCACAGGAAAAAAGTCATTAGAGGTTATTCAACCAAAAATAGGAGTAATCATGTTAAAATTGGAGCTAATAGGAAAATACTCTATATTTCTTATATTTAGGAAAGGCAGTGCTACAATTGGGATTTTTCCTAAGCAATGTAAAAAATATTTGTTTGAATTAGCAATCACTTTTTAATTTCACTTATGAGGAGAAATGTATTGATATTTAATGCTCCTATGATTAAAAAGAATTAAAGACTGAATCTATGAATCAGTTTTTTCTTCTGTAAATTAATAGAGAAACATAAGCTCCATGTGGATACAACAATCTAAAATGTAAGGATCGTGTATGATCTATTTTAAAGATGAAAAAGGAATAATTTGATTCAATTTTTAAATGAGTAAGATATATTTACATCTTATGTGATTAAGCTAATTTTGCACAACATCTTGCTTTATTTTTTTTAAAGATTTTTATTTATTTATTTGGCAGAGAGAGAGAACACAAGCAGGGGGAGGGGCAAAAGGAGGGGGAGAAGCAAGCCCCCCAACTGAGCAAGGAGCCTGATTCAGGACTCTATCCCAGGACCCTGAGATCATGACCTGAGCCAAACGCAGATGCTTAACTGACTGAGCCACCCAGGCACCCAAGAACATCCCTGCTTTAATTCATCAGTTTAAGCCGTTAGTTAATTTCTGCCTTTGACTTTTCTGAGAAAATATACATGTATTCTGAGTTTTTAAAAATTGGAGAATTATAATGATTAGAGAAAGAATTACATACATAGATTACAGAATTATATAGTATTCTGACGGGTAGGAGTGTGTTGACTCATTGAGATTAAATCTTCATTTACAGAGAAGTCAACAAAGAAGGAAAATTGTCTAGACCATTTCCCTAGACTTTGAGGGATGCATTTTTGCAAGGATATTTATGATAGAAAGTTTTTAGAAGCTCATTAAGGCAATTGATAAAAAAATAATTAAATGTCAATAAGCCTGTGACTGTGTCTCATGTTATAACTCAGTAACAAGTATATATCATTATTTCTTTTAATATATAACCATCTCAGAAAAGTTTATATAATTTGTAAAGTTTGCCATATTAAATTATCTTTAGAGCATACTGATGGAGTTTAGATTAAAATATTTTTTAAAATAATTGAAGTGCTTTATAAGTAATTGAAGTAGTCAATGATATATATACTAGATGGAAACCATCTATTGACTAAATATTTTACCTCCTTTAATCAAATTAAAGAAGGATAAAATACAAGGTCAGAGTTCTAATGAGACATATGTGTATTGTACTTTATTCACACCGTTATTTCCTTCAGTAATTTAATTTTTTCTTTCTTGCTTTCCTGGATTCTGAAAATCTTTAACGGGGCCTTGACATTGATACATGAGTTACGAATTATCTCTAGTCAGAAGTCTTGAAACCATTGACTGATTACACAGAGTTTAGCATTAATAAAGAACAACCATTTTCAGGTCTTTATTTTGCTTCCTTTATTGCTGTAAAACACCAAGTTTGTATTCAAATGAATACCTTTTAAAAGTTGCTTTGCATTTATACATTTGAAATCATATATATATATATATTTTTTTTAAATTACTGTGAACATGTTTTGGAAGTATATGTAGAAATATTTAGTTATATGTGCAATTCATTAGGCATCTATCAAATTCCAATGAAGCCCTGCATTAATATACTTCATGATAATCCAAATTTATTTTAATTGGATTCTCTTTTGGCTTTTGGCCTTTATCAGTTCGGTACTCAAATGGGGACAGACTAGAATGGGTGGGGATTGGGGAATAGTGTCCTGATAACTCAGTTGTGTAAATGTGTCACTATCTTTACTTTTTGCTTCTTGTGAGAGTATATATACTGAATGAAAATTAAGTTTTTCACTAATAATATTTCATGCAATGCAATAGTTATCATGCTATAGTTCTTTTAGTGCTTCTTTTTTTTTTTTTATTAACATAATGTATTATTTGTTTCAGGGGTACAGGTCTGTGATTCAGCAGTCTTACACAATACACAGTGCTCACCACAACACATACCCTCCCCAGTGTCTATCACCCAGCCACCCCATCCCTCCCACCCCCCTCCCCTCCAGCAGCCCTCAGTTTGTTTCCTGAGATTAAGAGTCTATTATGGCTTTTAGTGCTTCTTTTAAAAAAAATATGTTTATTTATTTATTTTAGAGAGAGGAGAAAGGGCACACACGAGCGGGGAGAGTGGTGAAGGGAAAAGAGGGACGGAGAGAGAATTTGAAGCATACTCTGTGCTGCGTTGAGCATGGAGCCCGAGGTGGGGCTCGATCTCAAAACCCTGAAATCACAACCTGAACCCAAAACCAAGAGTCTGATGCTTAACTGACTGAGCCACCCAGGCACCCCCTTTTAGTGCTTTTTATATAACTATTTTCTGTGAGGAAAGAAAAATACTTTGTAAACTGATTTTTTATTATTGGTTATCTTATATAAAAACTGAGTCCCAGAGTCCCAAAGTACTAAAATAAAGAAATAATATTCTAGACTTATTTTTAAAAATGTCCACTGATACTTGTTTCAGTTAATTATATTTGTTATATGTGGAAGAAAGAACATGTTGATGTGATCTTAGTATGTTTATAATTCAGTATCTTATCTTTTCATTCCATAGGAAGGAGTCAGAAAAATAAAAAGACAAGTTAGTCAGCTTGTAGTTACAAGGGTTTTAGTGCTAATAGCATGTACTATATTCAGTTTTGTAAATTAATGATAAATTTGATACTAATATTGCCCTAATGTCTAGATTTTTGTTTTGTTATTAGCAATCTGAATAAATTATTTTCTAAATCCCATATAATTTTCCCAAAAGTAACATGTAAGCATTTGAAATGCTATCCATATCTTTCCTAACTTTAAGGGAATAAAGAGAAAGGTAAATTATGCTAGCTTTTAAAATAATATTCAAGAAGAATCAAGTCTACTAACTTTACATTGCAATGGCCTCAGACACATATAAAAGTGACATATTCTTATACTAATAGATACTAAAGTTTTTTCCTATTAATTTACAGTACAGTATAGAAAAAACAGTCACAGTGTTGCAACTGTACTTTTTACCCAATAACAGGAAGCACAACACAAATTAAAGGCAAACTTTTAATAATTTATTCTCAGACATAAGAACACATTCTACCTTAGTTCTAAACATTTATAAGCTAAAGTTCTAGACACCAAGGTGGTGGCATAGGCATGTTGTCCCTCAGCATTAGTGTTTTTCAACATTAGTGCAGCATTTTTCTTTTTGCTTCCTTTTCCCAAACATTTTTATGGCAAGAGAATGACTTAGGGCTTTAAATAATAAACTCCAGAATGAAATGGTATACTTTAATTTCTATTATTGACCTGGGATATATATGTATCTAAATTTTGATACTAAAGTAGCAATTTGCTTCCTATTCTATGAGGGGACAAAGTAAGTATTAAATCCCATTTTATTAGTAATTAAATATAGTCCATTGATACAAACAAATATGAGGCAAAAATCCATGTTAAAAGTAGAGAATGATCAGGTCTAATACCTACTCAAATTCTACATATTTTGAATGTTTTCTTCACACAGGTGAAAGCAGAACATCAATAGACCTATAAGAAAACATTAAAAATTAGATGGTAATGGCCAAAGACAAAAAAAGAAACAGTTGTTTCTATTATCATTAATTACAATTAAAAAAATAAAACCATTCTTTGTATTTTAAAAAATTCTGTTTTTAATAAAAAACATTTGGGTGATTAAATTACCATTAAATTACCATTATATCAATTATTTGATCAATTTCAGTGTGAATCTATTCATGTACAAGGTTATTTATGCAAATATGTTTATTTTAAATATAAAGGCATCTAACAATCTACTAGTGAAGACCAAAGAATTAAAATTAGTTATTTTAAATAATTTAATTATTTAAAATGTTTGTTATATTGCTCACATTTTTGAGTTTAGAGTATTGTGCTCTTATATGTGGATTTCTACCTTTACATATGGTATTAATTTCCTATTGCTTCTCTAACAGATTACCAAAAATTCATTTGCTTAAAACAACATAAATGTGTCATCTTGCGGTCAAGTCAGAAGTCCAACACCAGTGCCATCAACATAGCATCTCTGTGACCTTGTTTTCATAATCATATATTTTTTCTTACTCTTCTGCCTCCCTCTTCATATGCATATATTATGATTTAGTAATTCCACATATAGTATGTATCTGATAAGAAATCTTTTCATCTTCACAGAACCACTGTAATAATACTCAAAACATAAAAACTACCAAAATTCCTTTTATTTATTTTTTTCCAAAATTCCTTTTAATAGCTATAACGGATAACCAAATTGTGATGTGCCCTATCAATGAAATTTTTTATGGAAATTAGAATTAATGAATAACAACTTTACACCACAATATGGCTTGATTTTCTAAACGCAGTGTTGATACTTAAGATTGCAAAGAATTCACAAGTTTATCGTAAAAGAAAAGCTGAATAAATGGAGAGGTATATAGCCGTTTTGGAGAACAGTCTGGAAATACATAATGAAAATAAATGTGTTACTTCCTAGTATATATTCCATATTAACTCTGCCATAAGAACTCCAGAAAATATATTTTAAGGGGTGTTCCTTGTATATCTGTATGTAGGAGCAGAAAGATGGAGAAATAGAGGAATTTATCACTAGGGAAATGAAAAAATACATAGTAAAATTTTGCACTAGATATAAATCTCAAAGCATAATTTAAATAAAAATAAGACAAAGTAAGACATATATAAGGCCATCTATGTATATTTTTCATATATACTTTTAAATGTACATATAGAATATGAATTGAGTACATGTAATTTAGCAAAGAGTGAATAGGAGGATGTGATTAGGGCACTGGGACAAACAAAATAACAATGGTAATGGTAAGTATCATAAAAGTACATAAATATAAAGCCTTGCTCAGATTTATTACAATAGCATTCAATAAACATATAGAAAAAATTAAAAGAAAAGGAAAACATGCAGAGAAAGACAATTATCAAATGATCTCTCTGATATGTGGAATCTGAGAAACAAGCAGAGGATCATAGGGGAAGAGAGGAAAAAAATGACACAAGACGAAACCAGAGAGGGAGACAAACCATAAGAGACTCAATCTCAGGAAACAAACTGAAGGTTGCTGGAGTGGAGGGGCGTGGGAGGGATGGGGTGGCTGGATGATGGACACTGGGGAGGGTATGTGTTGTGGTGAGCACTGTGTATTGTGTAAGACTGCTGAATCACAGACCTGTACCCCTAAAACAAATGATACATTGTATGTTAATAATTTAAAAAATTAAAAAAGAAAAAGAAAAGGAGAACATGGGAGAAAGTGATATTTTATAACATGATGATATGTCTTAGTTAAAACAGTATTCATGGTATCAGATACAATAAATGCCTTTATAGGATTGACTTTTGAAGATTGCAGTTTTTAAAATACATTTCATCATCACTATGGTGAAGCATAATTGCAAAGGTTGGCAAGTTTCCCAATGTGTTCTGCATACCCCTTATTGGATTGATGCTTGTTAGATGCTTGGACTTGGATATGTGGCTGTGAATCAAACCTCAGACTTGCCTGGATATTTATATCTGAGAAAGGGATTTTTGAAGGATCTTAAGTAAGCAACATGCAAGGGCAAAGACAAACTGAAAATTGAACAGAAAAATAATTCTAACATTGTATATAAAATCATTACTGCAGCAGAAGTATAGATTCTTCAAACTATCTCTAAAGACCCAGACAACATTAAATTTTGAAAAGTATTTATTTTGAGAAAGAAAAAGAAAAGGAATAGGACTGTTATCATTATCTGACCTCTGTAGGAAAAGATCCATAATAAAAGAACAAAGCAAAGAGGTTCAGAAGTTTCAATGTAGAACTTAGACTGAAAATCTCTGAAATTATAGTTACAGAACGTTATTTGACATGACAGTGTTAATATAGTAGTGTTTCTAACAAAAGTCGCAATCAGGGATTCTTAGCCAGAGCAAGATGATATATTCAGTTTAGGAGAATTCACGAAGGGTTTCATAATGGGACTATATCCAATAAAACTGGGAAAAACATTGAGTCTTAAATGTCAAGATAATTTTTTTTCAAAATTAAAATAATAAATTCAGTTAAGTAATTTCTGAGTTCTGTTTTGTAATTGAAAACAAGGGACTTAGCATGAAATGATGGTTGGAAGTTTAAAAGCTTAAACCATTCATGCTACTTTTACTGAGCATCCAGTATAGAAATGTACCATGATAGATTCCTGGACACAAATGTTAATCCGTAAAAAAAGGAAGGTTTCTCTTTTGGTTGTCCTATGTTGGCAGGATAGAGGTTGTATGAGAATTTTTCTCAAGGGTCATTTTTACCTGTTATTGGTCAGGAGAAGTAATTCACTTCATGTACAGAGTAAACTTTTCAAAGTGTGAAGGGAATAATATAGTTTCCTATACTTCTGAAAATAATAATTGAAACTCCAAAAATTAAAGTCTGTAGCATATTTCACTTTCACACATTGAAATGTATGTATATATATATATATATTTGAATAAGGAAAAAGAACATTTGTGTAAGGTGACATTCTTTAATGCTGTTCTGCAGACTAAATAAAGCCTAGAGATGCAATAAATGCTGAGAAAAAATTGGTAGAAGCCAGCAAGTTTCTAGATGCACAAGGGACTATTTTTACGACCATGACATGGTGACTGGAAAACCTGTCATATGTAACACTGTTCCAGATTTTTTTCTTTTTTTTCCAACATTTTATTTGGAAATAATTTCAGACTTACAGAAAAAGATACAAAATTGCTCAAAGAATTTCTATAAACCCTTCACAGATTATATTAACCTAATATTGTTTATCAACCCCCAAATTTAGTACCTTAAAACAGCAAATATTTATTTTCTCATGTAGTGTCTGAGTGTCAGGAATCTGGAAGCACTTTAGCTGAGTGTTTCTGGTTTAGAATTTTTCATGAGGTTGTAGTTAAGTTGTTGACTTGGGCTGCAGTCATCAGAAGGTGTTGGAGAATCTGCTTTCAAGTACTCATGGCTGTTAATAAGACACTTTATTTCCTTGACTCAACATGTGAGCTTCTCTATCCAGATGCTCATGCAGCAGGCCAGCTGGCTTTCCAGAGAGAGGAAGGGAGGGAGAGAAAGGGAACGTGAGGGTGAGGGAGATGGAGAAAAATGCCTTTAATGACATAATCTCAGATTTCTACTCCACCATTTCTGTCGTATTGATTTTGATAGAAGTATATCACTAAATCCAGCCCAAAATCCAAGGAAGGGGAATGTCCACAAATATTTAAAGCCGCCAACCGAGATTACTTAAGTGTTAATATTTTATCCCATTTGCTTTATCATTCTCTCTACCTCTCATTATTTACATTTTTTGGGGGGGGGACATTTTTCAAAGCAAGTTATAGACATGATGCCCCTTTACTCCTAAAAACTTCAGTGTATATTTATTAAAAACAAATGTATTCTTCTACATAACTATTGTGTAATTTTCAAAATAAGGAAATTAATATTGATACAGTATTATTATCTAATATACAGACCTAATTCAAGTTTTCCATTTGTCCCACTAATGTCCTATGTTAAAAGAAAAAAAAAAAAGTCTACTCTTGGATCAGTCCAGGATTATTCATTGAATTTAATTGTCATAGTTTTTTTCCCCTCTTTTCTCTTTTCCTTTCCTTTTTTCTTCTCCTCCCACTCCCTCCCTCCCTCTCTCTCTTTTCTTTTCTTTCTTTTGTTCTTTCTTTCTCCCTCCCTTCCTTCATTCCTATTTTTCATTTTATCATTATCTTTTTGCTATCATTTAAATTAAAACAGTACCTTAGGTTTTCTTGTTTTCCATGCCCTTGACTCTGAAAAGTAAAGAACATTTATTTCATACATTGTTCTTCAATTTTGGTTTGTCTGAATATTCCTCATGATTTGATTATGGTGATATGTATTTTTTGGCAGAAATACCATGTATATGAATTTTGGTGCTCCCCAGAGCATTATTTTAGAAGGTACATGTCTGTCTCTCTTCTTATTAGAGACCTCAATTTTGATCACTTGGGTAAAGTGATGCTTCCTGGATTTCTCTACATTAATGTTACTATTTTTCTCTGTGTAGGTAGTATATATCTTACAGGAGATACTTTGAGATTATGTAAATATACAGTTGCCCATCAAAATTTCATTTCTGTGTGATGATTTTTTACTTGAGCATATTATTACTATTATGGTTGTCAAATAGTATTTGACTATATATCCTTAGGCTAAATATCTACAGAAGTATAAGCAATATTGAACTCTAGTTAGTTGGTTTGTTTCCATAATGATATGTATAAGCAATTTTGAAACTATGAGCATTCTAGTATTGAGAAAACAAGTAAAGATATAATCTGTAATAGGATTAATACTTATTTCAGAGCATTACTGATGCAGAAAGAGAAGAAAATCAAATGTATACTGTGTGTTTGTGCACACGCACACACACACACACACGTATACATGTATTTCTTGGCTCATTTCTCTTAGAGGGTCTCAAATCAGTGACATTCCCATAGCAAGGAGTATATTTAGTACCCAGAACCCATATTTGATTTCTAAACCAACCAAAAATAAGCAGATTTCTTGGCAAAATTGCTGATTTCAGGGCTGATGCTGGGAAAGAGTTTGAAATATCTTGCTATGCCAGAAGTAGGGAGATGCTCAAAGAATGCTGGAGGCACAGTAAAAGGACACAGGGCCCAGCTTTAAGGGTCTTCCAGTGACCAACTGATGAGTACTTTGAGTGTCAAAATATATAGTAATCATTAACAGGTTATAGCACATAAAATAAGTTAAGAATTCTTGAATAAATAAATGCAAAGAGGGGAAATCTCTCTTCTTAAAACAAACTGAGAACTAATAAATGTAAAAGTAGTGAGGGAATTAGAAAACCCTTTCATATTTTAATAAACCGCACAAAATGATCTTGGTAAGTTAAGCAATATAACAATTTGTGTTCAGTTCGTCTGCTAATGATGAATTACTTTGGGATCTGGTTCTTACTTGGGTAAAATTGGAGGCAGATATTGTACAATTCCCAGCTTGCTAGTTTTCTCCCACACTTATTAACCATATGTGAACATGAGTAAAACTGATACATGATTGGTGGGATAACCTTTAGTCACTATAAATTATTTTATTGTATATAACTCAAACTCATACATAAATAACATAACTTAAATAATACATCATTTTTATGAATACTAATCTATTCTAAATAACACTGTCATTCATAACACATTGCTTGAAAAACACCTTGTGTTCTGTCCTCATACTATATATAAGAGCTTCAGTCTAGATGAGTGCTACAATTCACGTTCCACTTACAATAGGAAATCTGATAAATGTTGCTATTTCTTTGCTGACAATTTTATCTCTGAAGAGTGAGCAAGAGTTAAGGGAACCGGTTCTATTAACAATAACCACAAAGAAAGAAGTGCTGGTTGGTGATGTGAAGGTGATGGAAACCGAGATACTAATCATATTAAGTTGGCCAAAATAGTTGTGAAAGGTAGTATTCATCATTGTCAGGCCTGTACATTAAACTTGAGGAAGTGTCATTGTAAGATTTTAAGAAAAATTTTCAAATTTATCCCATTACAGAAAATTTATATTTCTAAAAACATGAATTTATGACATTTTGCCTTAAAATTTGTAAGATTTCTCATTACTTGCAAGATAGCCTGAAGCTCTTAGCCAGATACTTCAGGCATTTAATGGTACAGTCTTGCCTAACATTTTACTTGTGTTTCTCAGTTACCCCAATGCCCCATTCAGTTTCTATAAACACATGTACCACCAACACCACCACCACCCCGCTACGCATATACATATACACCCATACACAAAGTTTATAAATCTCTGTCCTTGCATTGTGTATTCACAATTTTCTAAACACACTCTGCTCTGTGAAATCTCTGTTCCTTTGAAAATTTCCTCTGCCTGGCATGTTTTTCCACTCCAGTTTATCTGTCTGGCAAATCCAATATTTCTTTCAAGACTTCTAATATTTTTGGCTCTATGTAGTCTAAAAGTCTTCTAGGTTCCAGTTAGTCTCTGCATCTTCCTGGTTCTCATTAGTTTCTATAGCTTTCTTAATACACATCAAAGAATTTTAAAAAACTTTGTGCAGTCTCTCTTAGATGTTATATTATGAGCTTCTTAACATTAGAAGCTGTGGCTTTGCTCTCCTTTGACTTCTCAGTGATATTCACACTGTATGGCTCAGACTCAACAAGTGTTGTTTGTGAGAATCAAAACTTATTTTCTGACCATATAGTCACTAAAATGTAAGGTGCATTAAGACAGAATAGTGCATGGCCTTTAGTAATTGATTGGTAAACATTATTTCAATAAATATAGTTGAATATTTACAAACATTATCAGTAATGGAAAAGAGAGGTGAAAAGGTAAACATCAGTATAGACCATTAGACTTCTGCATGGTATGTTCTGGAGAGCTTGGACTTTAAAAGCTCAAGATCAGAAGACATAAAGGCAGAAGCAGGCTAACTGGGCTGAAAAGAAAAGTGTGGTTACATCAAACTATATGAATTTTGACAGGAATTCCAATGCTAAAGGAACTAAAATATATTACAGATGTTAAGAACAGATTTCCAGGTAAAGAACTAATGTGTTTATTTGTTTCATTATCAGGACAGACATTGAAATGGAAATTTCAGTTTAATTTAACTTGGGGACCAGAAATAGTGGAGATAGGGGCACCTGGGTGGCTCAGTCGTTAAGCGTCTGCCTTCGGCTCAGGTCATGATCCCAGGGTCCTGGGATTGAGCCCCGCATCGGGCTCCCTGCTCAGCGGGAAGCCTGCTTCTCTCTCTCCCACTTACCCTGCTTGTGTTCTCTCTCTGGCTGTCTCTCTCTGTCAAATAAATAAATAAAATCTTTAAAAAAAAAAAAAAGAAAGAAATAGTGGAGATATAGAATAGGACAGAACACTATTTAAATATGTAATGGTTCAGAGTTTTCCCAAACTGATAATAGATACCAAGAAATGATATGAACATCAAGAATTCTAAATTCATCTAGGAATACACTTACACACTGAAATACAACTAGATACTCTAGCGTAAAGCTGCTGAAAACAAAAGACAGAAACCATCTTAAAGGGAGTATAAAGGATGAGAACATAAGTTTCAAAGGAATACCATTAACATTGACAGATTATTTCTCAAACTAAACTGTGGAAACCAAAACTAGAATGAGTGCTTCAAATGGGGAAATAAAATAACTTCCACCATAGACTTCTATATAGAATAAAAATTACCCTTCATAAATTATGGTGAAATAGAGACTGTTTTGGGCAAACAAAAATTTAAGGAAAATTATCGCCAGTGAACCCGCATTAAAAGAAAGCTAAAGGGCAGTGGCAGACACGATATTTACAGATGAAGACATGTATTTAGAAAGGGATAAAGAGAATGGAACTAAAAAGTAAATTCAAATAGCATGTCATATGCAGTTTAAAATATATAAAGAGCTAAGATGTAGGAAAATAATAGCATGAAATATGGGAAGGTATTAAGTGGAGTTGAAGAATTTTAATATCCTCTGTGCATGATGCAGACAAAGTACTAATATGTATTAGACTTGATGAATCAAGGCTGCATGTGGCTGTAAAAATAGTTTAGAAAGAGAGGGAAAATAGGGGTGCCTGGGTGGCTTAGTTGGTTAAGCGTCTACCCTGGGCTCAGGTCATGATCCTGGGGTCCTGGGATCCAGCCTGCATTGGGCTCTCTGCTCACTGGGGATCCTGCTTCTTCCTCTGCCCCTCCCCCTGCTCCTGCTTTCTCTCTCTCTCAAATAAATAAAATCTTTAAAAAAGAGAGAGGGAAAATAAAATACTACATTAAAAAAAATACATAAATGGCAAGAAAAGAGAAATACAGGAAGAACAGATGGGGAAAATAGAAAACAAATAGTGAGATAGCAGAGGTACACCTAATTACATTAGTAATTACATAAAATGTAAATGAAACTAAAACATTCCAGTTAAAAATAAGTGTTCAGAAAAAGGTTGACCTAAATATATGTTCTTTATAAGAACACAAATAAATTGAAAATAAAAGTATAGAAAAGATATATTATGCAAAGATTAATCAAAATAAACTGTCCAAAAACATAAATTTTTAAAAATATTCTTTTAGTAATAAAAGTAAATGCACTGTTACATCAACAGCATGGGTGAATCTCAGAAATACAGTACTGAATTATAGAATCTATAGGTCCATTTGTATGCTCTTCAAAAATAGGCATAGTTAACAAGATGCTGGTTGACTGAAGATGAAGATGGTAGGGATTGAAAAGGAGAATATGGGGCATCTGTATTGCTGGTGATGTTTTACTTCTCATTCTGAGTGGTAATTCCACAGGTATGTTCCCATTGTGTTAATTCATTAGGCTATACGTTTATGAATTATACTTCTTCATATATGTCATATTTCAATAAAATGTTTATTTTTAAAAAGTAAGTTGTGTAAAATTCATAAAGAATTTTAAAAAGGTTAGTTTATTAAAGATAACAAAAGGTCAGAAGTAATGTTAATGCATCACACAAAATGCATGTTTTAGGAGTCTATATATTTGTGGAAGGGATAGGTGACCAAAATTGGCTTAAAACTTTCTAGCAACCAAAATTAAAAATGCAAAATTAAAAACACAGGTTGTACAGTTTTCATGAATTGAAGACAAACTGTAGATTAGAGTGGTACAAATATTCCTGGTACTGAGACTACAGAGGAAATTCTTATTCATCCTCAAAAAAAAAGAAAAATGTACAATGTACTGAACATTATCTCTAACAGTAACTTTAAATATAGGGATGAGTTTCAAAAAACTCTGAGTTCGATTCATTAAAATAAACTATATGGAAGGGATTTGGGGGGGTTGGTTTGAAGCAGAATCCTATGATTAAATTTTTTAAATAGGTTTATTTGGTTTATCTAGAGAGAGATTTCAGTATGTCATTAAAAAGAATTGGGCATAATATTTCTTTTAACTTCACTTTTACCAATCCACTCTGTCAAGGTCACATTCGCTAACAAGTACTTGGAACGCAGCTCTTCTGCCCTGCCAGTTTGTGCTGGGCCATATGCTGCAACAATCAGTGAAACAGAAGGTGAGATTAACATCCCTTATGAAATGTGAGGAGCCTAACAAGCACAGGTGCCTGACCAGAAGGCCACTGCATATTCACACAGAGGTGGACCAGGATAGTTCCTGCTGGGTTTCTCCCCACAAAATAAAAGCGTAGGGTGGCTTCTAGCATATATATGAGTAGATGATAATGTCTACAATGTTCTGTGAATATAGGATGATTGCAGAACTTTGATCTGGAAATGTTTCTGTAAATGAAGCATCTCCAGTATTACCTCTTTCTCCCCTTCTTCTACCACCATCACACTATCAGTAGCCCCTAAGAAACATTTACTGTATTATTCACCCTGTTAAATTCACCATGATAAAAGCTTACATATAATCCACTTGGTACCTTAAATAGTCCAATAGTTATGGCAATAGTAACAGTTACCAAATAATAAAGACTCATTGTGTGCCAGACACGGTATTAAGATCTGTACATAATTACCTAATTTAATCTTCCCAACGCTCTAAGAATTACCTTAATAGTATTATTTCTGTTATATTTATGAGGAGAATTAGAGTATGGGAAGGTTAATAATCATACAGAAATGAAATTCAAGAGCTAAGGTATAAACCCAGGTGCATATGATTAAATTTGTCATTTAAACTGAAGGTATTGCTGTTATATTTTAATTATTGAGAACACTGAAGTTTAAAAAGGTGGCATAAATAGGCCAAAGTCACGTACATTAAAAAAACATGTAGGGTAGAATTAAGTTCAGTTCTACTTGTCTTACAAAGATTGACATCAAGGACATGTTTATTTGATTATAATAAACCAAATATTTCTATACTAAGCCTAATGTATATATTACATCACTGATGGTTCTTCTCTATCACTGATGGTGTAGTACTTATGATGTTTCAGGATCTCTTCTGTATTGTATGATAATTCTCTGCATATATTCTCCTATTTATGGCATCCATAGGAGGTATATTTTCTCATTATTACCATTTTACAGATAAGAATATTGAGGCTTAGAGAAATTAAGTAACTTGACCATGATCACAAGGCTAGAGATTCAGGTCTGAAGAATCCGGAATACAAGATAATTGGCAAAATTAAGCAACCTGATTGAGAAAAAAATAATATGTGATCAGGTAGGAAACACAAGAATAATTATAAATGTCCCAGCAAACACATTTCAAAAAATTGAAATTCATAATAATCAAATAAATGTAAATTAAATATCAGTTATTGCTTTTCAACTCTCAGTTTGGTAGAGATGCAGAAGACTGAGCATTTCCAGTGTGGCACATGGTATGGAAATGGAGACATTTTTATACTGCCACAGACAATCTGACAACAAAAATACAATTCTAGGGGCACCTGAGTGGCTTAGTCGGTTGAGCTTCCAACTCTTGTTTTTTTCTCAGGTCATGATCTCAGGGTCATGAGATTGGGCTCAGTGAGAAGTCTGCTTGGGATTCTCTCCCTCTCCTTCTTCCGCTCCCCTCACTGTTGTGTGTACTTGCTCTTTCTCTCTCAAATAAGTAAATAAATCTTTAAAAAAAAAAAAAAACCACATATATACAATTCTATAGTAATATGCAATTTCTTTGATTTAGTAATTATCCTAAGGAATTGATATGAGGTGTATATATGAGAATTTCCATGACTGTGTTAATCATTGTAACAAACATAATAAAACAGACAACAGAATTTGGCTTTCAAGTAGGTACTGATTAAAGAGAGGTTAGCCCAAATAACTTCGTTATTATTAAAGTTACTTGTATAAATTTTTAAGAAATTGAAAAGGCAGATCAGTATATTAACAATATTTATTCTGTATCACAGCACTGTATTAGTTTCCTAAGGCTATTGCAACAAATTACCACAAAATGTGTTGTTTAAAAAACAAAAATTCGTTCTCTCATGGTCTTAGAGCTAGAAATCTAAAATTAAGGTGTTGGCAGGGTCATGCTTCCTTTGAAGACTGGAGGGAAGAATCCTTCCTTGCCTCTTCCTAGATTTAGGTGGTTGCCAGCAATACTTGTTGTTCCTTAGCTTATAGATGCATCCCTCCAATCTATGTCACATGGCATTCTTCTGGTGTTTCTCTGTGTCACTGAATGTCTCTTCATAAGAATACCAGCCACTGGATTTAGGGCTCACCCTAATCCAGTATGACCTCATTTTACCTGATTATTTCAACAAAGAAATTATTTCCAAATAGGGCCACTTTCACAGGTACCTGGGGTAGGATTTCAGTATATCTTTTTTGGAGGAAACAATTCAACCCCAATAGGCAATTTAATAATTAAATATTAGTAATCAGAAAATTTACTTTTGTTTAAGGAATTTAAAGGGGGTACATAATAATAACAATAATAATAATAATAATAATATCTGGAAATTAAGTTTTTATGAATTAATTTTTCACCCAAAATATATTACCTCAGCCAAAATGGTGGTTTGGAATGGATCTGGCATTTACGAAGCTCTAGGACATTTTGATACCTTTTCCTATGGAAATTGAGATATGTATTTTAGTAACAGTTTCTAAATTAACTAGTATATGACAAAAGGACTCTGTCAGTCGCTTAGCAAAAATGGTCAACATGAGCTTCCTGATAAATGTTGTCCTTATTTGATGATCCCTTTGAGAACATAAAAGGAATCTTTTCAAAGAACTAAAAACACTCATGAAAAGAACTTTGCTAATTCAACTCAGTTTTTTCCCCCAGTGAAAAGAAATAGTAGGAACAAGGAAGCTTCAGTGTTTCCTTCACACACCCCCAAATAATTTACACTGCTCTCCCTAATTTCTTAAATATCATTATGCCTTTTTTCCAGCTTTATTGGGATATAACTGACACATAATGTAGCATATATTTAAGGTTACCACATGATCATTTGATACACATATTATGAAATGATTACCACAATAGGGTTAGTTAATAATACCTCATATAATTACCTTTTTGTGTGTGGGTGGTGAGAACTTTTAAGATCTAGTTTCTTAGCAAATTTAACTGTATTGAAAAAGCCAAAGAAATTGAAATGTCACCTCAAAAACCTGTGTTATTCATCTATAAATTTGTGACTGAAGATTTTTAATAACCTGCCTTCTTTCAACTCAGTTCTATTAGTGCAGTTGCATAGATGATTTCTCAAGAGGTTATAACCTTTACCCAACACTCAAACACTATGTTCTAGTGTTTGATATGCAAAGTATCCCAGGTGGTATGAGATAAATAAAAGATCACTGTCCTTGGCTGTTGCCACGTTTATAAGCATGCTGCCCACAAATACCAAAACCTACCATAAAATTATGTGTGTTACTGACAATTAAGGTCCAACAAATACTCCCTTTCATTATGCTCTATGCATTTGGGAACTTTGAGAAATTTTAATGGCATCAGTAAATAGTATCTATTTTAGGAGGGAAATAAGGGAAAATAAGCTGCTTAGTAAAGTTAAAGTTTTCATTCAGCAAAGTATGATATATTAATTACTGGATTAGGTTCTGGATGTAGGCAGGTGAGAATACATGGTCTCTGCCCTCACAGAGCTCACATGGTAAAGAGAGCAGAAATATGTGTAAGTATAGTGTATATGCTTATCGGCCATGTGAAAGATAAAGTATGTTGGGAGATCACAAAGTGAAAAGGGATAAATCCTATTTGAGGCATGCAGAGATTCTTCAAAACAAAAACAAACAAACAAAAACAACAGGAGACTTCTGCTCTGCACTTTGAATGATACATAAAACATCTTCTGAAATAGTAATAGGGAGAATATCCTGGTGGAGCTAACAGTGGTCAAGAATCTGAAGGTACAGAAGTGCAGGGATGCTCTGGAAGCAGTGTTTAGTTTGCTTTAATGACCTTTTGAAGAAAGGGCTATAACCTGAGAGGGGCGAAGAGGTTGGTCACAGTCAGCTCATAAAAAGCTTTATTTGACTTTAAGGAATTTGCATTTTGTCTTTCAGGCAGTGGAGAACCATTGGAGCTTTACTACTACTATTCTTATATAGCTGTTTATTGAACACCTATCACTGTACTAAGATATAGGAATATATACATGAACCAGAGAGAAAATGTATCATTAATCTTATATTATCGAGGAAGAAACAGAAAATCAACAAGAAACAAAACATGAGGTGACTACAGGCTGAGATGCATACCATGGTAATGCAGTAGAAAATAACTGTGGGAGGCCCTTGAGTGCACATTGTCATTGCCATGCTGAGCACCAGTATGTTGCAAAAGTGATGTGTCCTTTACTAATGGACTGAATGTAAACTCAGTGAGGTAGCCAGAAAGTAGACAATTAATATGGCAGCTTCAGAATATTTTGTAATAATGTGGCCATCCTCCATGAACAGAAAAGAGCAAAAAGCTGGGAAGTTTGTACTGTAACTTTTCAGATGACTCTGATTACACAGGCATGATGTGTGGTTATTCTGATTACCCATACATTAAATGATGCCCCAGACTGATAAATTATTTTCTCTTTAAGGTTCATGAAACTTCAAACTACCAAACACTTAGAAATTTCTTTTTTAAATCTTTAGACAGATTAAAGAGATAGGGAGCATATTCTTTTACTGTAAGTCTAGGCTTATTTTCTTTCTTTTTTTTTTTTTTTATCTAGGCTAATACATGCACTTAAATCAATAAAATAGGGTGCCTGGGTGCCTCAGTCAGTTAAGGATCTGCTTTCGCCTCAGGTCATGATCCCAGGGTCTTGGGTTCCAGCCCTGAGTTGGACTCCCTGCTCAGCGGGGAGTCTGCTTCTCCCTCCCCCCTGCCGCTCCCCCTGTTTCTGTTCTCTCTCTCGCTCTCTCTCACACACACATAAATAAATAAAATCTTTTAAAAATTCAGTAAAATAATATGATTATAAATAGGAAATACAGCCAGTCAAAACTGATACAGAAATATAACTTAACAGCTTGTTTGATGTTTTTCTAATGCTAATTTTAGAAACACATTCATTCAGTTATATTTAGGAGTAAAATTTAATTTGTCCTGGGAGAAAGATTCAGTGTCTTTTTCTTGGTGAGGTAATGAAAAGAGAGCCCATGTCAACTTTTTGATTAAGGAATCACATTAGTTGTCATATGTAGCCCTAGAGTCACCATTGCTCTGATATGTTTTCCATAGCAAACTTTGATATGATGAAAATCATTTTCATTAATGTTTAAATAGAGTTTATTATGACTTAAAGACATATTTTTTGTTCCTCGTGATGTCTCTAAGCAAGTTTTTCTACAGTAATAAAAGTTAAAAACAAATTGATACCTGATGATGTCTATTTAAACTGTACCTACGTTTATGCACTGTGCCATACTTACCAAGTTTATGTTAATGTAGGTTTATTTAATTATAAGAAAGTCACATTTTGCAAGAAATATAAATGAACAGAATTTTCTTTTTACATGTGAAAGTATCCAATAAATATGAGAACTTTCTTGAAGATTTAGTTGATTACTCTTCAAATTTCTGCCTGAGCCTATCAGCTAGAAACTATATTTTGTATCCTAACAGATATATTCCAAGGTGAATAGGGAACGTGAATGAAAAACACGTAATCAGCCACTTTAATGATGAAGTATCTCAAAACTTGTCTTAGAAAATGTATTTTTTGAAAGTTCTTACACAATATTGGTTAACCAAATCACACAAATGCTCATGTGCATATACCATCAGAACAGTCTCTAAAGCCTGATTTTTTTAAATTGAGGTATAATTGACATATAATATTAGTTTCAGGTGTACAAGATAATTATTCAATATTTGTATATCTTGCAAAATGACCACCATGAAGGCTGATGCTTCTATTACACTGTCTTTAGATCTTACAAAATGATGCTTCTTTTTAAAGTGTCATGGATATTAGAAATAAGAGAACAAACTGATGGTAAACAGAAGGGAAGTGGGTGGAGGGATGGGTTAAATGGGTGATTGGGATTAGGGGTTGCACTGTGAGGAGCACTGGGTGATGTATGAAAGTGTTGAATCACTATATTGTACACCTGAAACTAATACTACACTGTATGTTAACTTCCTGGAATTTAAATAAAAACTTGGAAAAAAAATAACATGCCATAGGTACTATAGATAAAAATTCATATTCTATTTGTAATATGATCACACATGCTTATTTAAATATTAGTTTTTCAAATAGACATCTGATTAAGAAAGAGCTTAATCAGTCTTTAGTTTTTATTTATTAGCTTAATTGATTTTTTTATTATGTTATGTTAATCACCATACATTACATCATTAGTTTTTGATGTAGTGTTCCATGATACATTGTTTGCGTATAACACCCAGTGCTCCATGCAGTACGTGCCCTCCTTAATACCCATCACCAGGCTAACCCCTCAGTTCTAGAACTGGGGGTTCTAGAGGGGAGGGGGGTGGGGGGATGGGTTAGCCTGGTGATGGGTATTAAAGAGGGCATATAAAATCAATGCACAGAAATCAGTGGCATTCCTATACACCAACAACAAGACAGAAGAAAGAGAAATTAAGGAGTCGATCCCATTTCCTATTGTACTCAGAACCATAAGATACCTAGGAATAAATCTAACCAAAGAGGCAAAGAATCTGTACTCAGGAAACTATAAAATACTCATGACAGAAATTGAGGAAGACAGAAAGAAATGGAAAAACGTTCCATGCTTAATTGATTTTTAAAGCTGATTAGATACATCAAAATTATTCAGATTTCTTTGTTTTGGTAAGCAAATGTGGTTCCAATAAAATTTTCTGACATTTCTTTTTCTTCCAGTCTTTTATTTCCCCCATTAATACACACACACATAACTACATATATTTAACATTTTTGCATCCATAGTACCTGTAAATTATAAGTGCTGTTTTTTATTAATTTGACATGATCTCGAAAGAATTTTTCTGACATTTCAATAGCAGGGGTTCTACCTATTTTATAAAACACAGCAATATGAACAGATAAAATATTGGAGTAGAAACAGGCAAGAGTCATGACAGGAATCCTAGGGATATTGGGTTGAAAACAAAACCTAGGGGCGCCTGGGTGGCTCAGTTGGTTAAGCGACTACTTTCAGCTCAGGTCATGACCCTGGAGTCCCAGGATCAAATTCTGCATCAGGCTTCCTGCTCAGTGGGAAGTCTGCTTCTCCCTCTGACCCTACCCCTTCTTGTGCACACTCTCTCTCTCTCTCAAACAAGTAAATCTTAAAAAAAGAAAACAAAACCTAACTTAAGCCAAAACTTCTAGAAATTAAATTCAAAGGTTTATTAAACCCTATAGTTTTTCATTCATTATAAAGAAGTAAATTGCCAAAAAATATCAAGGCAGGGAAAGAGAAAGTGTGAGAGGTAAATATAGAAGAGATGATGAAAATTAAAATCCTTGCTTCATGTCAACATTTACATATTCCTTCAGTATAAACAGGAAGTAAAAGCAAATAATTGTGAAACTGAAAAAAATATAAGCTTCTGATTGGGGTTTCATTGTTAACAAAGATTAATCTATATTTAGTTTTCAAATGTTTGTCCCTACTCTTTCATAAAGAAATCTTTAAAAAGAAGAACTTAATTATTGAAAATTTATAGCACCATATTCCTAAGATTGATGAAATATATAATGCTTAAGTTAATTTGTTTTACTCTTTTTATTTTTATATAATTTCAGCAGAGAAGGTATAAGGATAATAGAGGGAACTCATATGTCTCTTTTAGATTCGTAATTTGTTGACGTTTTGCCCCACTTGCTTATATGCATACAAATAAATAGATGGGAATTTTTCCTGAATTTTTGAGAAAAGTTTGGAGATATTGTGTTCTTTGCCATTAAATGTTTTAGTATGTATTGTTTTATGGACAAAGGATATAATTCTCTCATATGACTACAGTACAATGATCAAAATCAGAGAATTTTAGTAACATGTCCATATTATAATCCATATTCCATATTCAGATGTTACCGATTGTCTTGATGACATCTTTTATAATTTATTTTTTTCCCTGATTCAAGAACCAATCTAGGACTGCACAATTTATTTAGTTGTCATATTTGTCTAGCCTTCTTTAATATGAAATAATATCTAAATTTTCTTAATCTTCCTGCCCTTACCAATTTTTAAAGAGTGGAAAACAAGTATTTTATAGATTTTTCTTCAGTTGGGATTTGTCTTGTGATGAGATTCAAGTTATGCATTTTTGGAGTGAATACCAGTAGTGTGATGTTGTTTCCTTCTCAAGGCATCATCCCAGAGGCACATGATGTTGGTAATGTCCCAGTATTGATGATGTAGCAGTGTACTCTCAAAATCTCTTCCTCGCTTACAGTTGAAGTTGGGTAGAAAGCTGGTGGTCAGCCTCTCTCAGAGTATCTTTTCAAGGATTCCAGGCCCCCGATAGGACTCTTAAGAGAAAAACATGTGAAATGATTTTTTTATAAAGTAAAATAGTTTCATAAATTCTGGCTATCCAGTACAGGACTTGATGCATAATGATATTAATTTTGGGGGTCTGAATCCTTTCTTAATAGGCTTCTAGTGAACAGTGGTTTTGTTGAACAAAAGTGAATAACATTAACATTTTTAATAACATTTTATAACACCTCTTCCTTCTGCAAATTTCATTGTCATCATACATTGGTTTTCAGTATGTTTCTGAGGGTGTAGTAACTACTACATCCCTCATCCACAATCAATTTGTGGGTTACTGTTACTCTTTCATACTCCCAACAATTAGTGGTCATTTATGTCGTCTCTTGTGCAGGGCACTCATACTCAACAGCATAAGTGCTGTATATTTCCCCTGTTAGAGTACTAGCTTAACCCTGGACCTGTCCTTTTCTTTCATCACTAACTGTAGATTCACATTTTCCCACTAATCTTTACATCAGTCTTTCTCTGCCTTCTGGTTTCCAGTATAAAATAGTATCTATCTTAGCTTTTTTGCTGATAACCTCGTATCTTTGTTTTCTTCTCTCTTGCCCAAATTAATTGAAAAGTATAGTTTCCCAGAGCATATTGAAAACTCTGGAGAAACCTGAATTTAATCATAATGTGGGTATACATGGCTTCTCCCAGAAAACTCTCATCCTTGTCTAAATATACTCACTTCTCTAATGTTTTACCTCAATAACAATGAAGTCTCAATACCTAACTCATTCTGTTTTCTAGGCTAGAGAGATGGTGTCATTTCTTCTTTAAGTGTTTGGTAGAATTCACCAGGGAAATCATTTAGGCCTGACATCTTCCTTTTGGAATATTATAATAATATCTTTTATATATATAGTCCTATGCAGATTATCTCTTTTTCCTTTTATGAGCTTTTTGTAGTTTGTGCTTTTCAAGGAATGGGTCCATTTCATCTAAATTATCAAATTTGTGGATAATAGACTTCATAATATTTTTTAATGTTATTCATCAGTAGTTATGACCCCTCTTTCATTCCTGATATTAGTAACTTGTGTGTTCTCTCCTTGTTTCCTGGTTGATATGGCCAGAGCTTTATCAAACTTATTGATCTTTTAAGAAAACCAGCTTTTGGTTTCACTGATTTTCTCTTTTGAGAAAGAGAAACTTATAGGGTTTCATTCTAATAGGCACTGTGGCTCCAGAGGCTTCTGCTCCATGCAAGCTGAGTCCCTGTAGACTGTGAATCTCTGTATTCACTTGTCTCTCTAGATTTTGGGATGGTGGTTTGGCTTGCAAACTCAATTCACTGATGTTTCCAAGAAGAATTATTTCAGTTCAGATATTTTCCAGTTGTAAGGAAGGAAGTGAGAACTTTTAAGCAAGCTCTTTAAATGTCAAAGCTGAAACTGTAGGTCTCTAAGTGTCCTTTGATCTATAGTTTAATTTCCTTAGTGGCCTTAATGCTGTAGTCACATCTGTTTACACCATGCTGGACTGCACCTGAGAGGGTATTTCTAACTCAAGGGCTGCCCCTAGATCTACTCAAGTCTTTGCACCATTTTGTCTGCAGGGCAGATAGCTTGGTATTATGGTCCTGCTTTAGTGATATGGTTTGTTATGATTCATGCAAAGTCAGACATCAGATCACAGATCAATAAATATGGTAGGTAATCCCCTTCAAATTTAACTCCTTGTATTTCCTTGCATTGTCTAGACACAATGAACTGTCTAGACATTTAGAATGACATGCCACTTTAGACGGTTGTGAACTCCCAATGTGTTAAAAGGATAGTGCAAAATATCCCCTTACTGTTTTCATGAGTTATCTCTCATACCACACTGAGGCTAGCCCAGATAGTGTCTAAGACACTTCTAGATTCCAGTCTACTCTTTTGTTATCTTCTCTAAATCATCCCTTCAGTCTTTTACTCTCTTGGCTTTGCTCTTTGGGTTCCCAGCTCCATCCTAGATGTGCTCATATTCTGGGTCTCCCTTTTGACTGTATCATCCAGTAGCAGTGGCTGTTCCACACTGAGGAGTATATTAGGTCTTTAAACTTTCCAGACAAGAGAATCTACAAGAAACACAAAATTGATTGCCTCTAATAGAATGATGTTGACAATAGAATAAAATACACAGCCCATGCTGTGATCTCTGGTACCTTATGCAATCTAGACCCAACTTAACCTTCTTTTCTGCCCTCTCTGTTTCTTAATCACCTGACCTCCTTACTGTTCCTCACACTACAGATAGCCCCATCTCAGGAACTTTGTGCTTCTGCTTCCCTGTCTACACTGTACTTCCTCTAGGCTTCCTCCCTCACTTCATTCTTGTCTCTGCTAAATGTCACTTCATCTTAAAGTTCTCCCCTTAATAATTTTACAAATAGCTACTGCTCCTGAGCACACCCACACCCATTATTTTCTACCCCCTCATGTGTTCTTTGGTTGAATAAATGAACATATTATGCTATTATTTTTTTCTTTATTGTGTTATACTAAAAAATCCTTCCTTGCCTAGAAGAGAAAAATAAGGAGAAGTAAAATCCCTTCTAGTGTATATAATAATGTACTGCAAAAAGTAATAGCAAGAAAAGGAACAGGTGTTCTCGGAGGAAGTAATCGGGGATATGATATTAGTTTGGGTTGCCAGAAAGGCTTTTTATAAGAAATTTAATATGAGACTTAAAAAATGAGCAGAAGCCAATTATGTGAAAATTGGAGTGATAAAGATTTTCAGGTAAAACAAATAGCACTTGGTGGGAAAGCATATAGCATGTTTAAGTACCCAAGAGACCCTTAAGGATGAAATAATCAGTAGGGAGAAAACATCATGAGAAGAGTTCGGGGAGCGAAGTAGGGGTCAGAACATAAAATGCCTGGTAGGTATATATATAATATCATTTTTAAGTGGATAAGGAAGCCATCGGACAGTTCTAGGCAAGAGTAACAAAGCAATTTGTGTTTTAAAATTATCACCTTAGCTGCTTTGTGGGAAATGAAATGGAAAGTGACAAGATAATTAGAGATGAGACTAGTCAGGAGATTATTGCAGTACTCCGTGATGAAAACTGACAGTGATCTGAACCAAAACTGAAGAGAAATGGATGATGTATATTTTTGCAAAATAGAATCAAAATGCCTTAGGTTGGACAGATTAGATGCCCGGGAAAGAAAAAGAGGTGTCAAAAGTACCCCAGCACTGACTTGTATGGGTGGTTGATGGAAGCCATTTATTAATTTGGAAAAGTCTGTAGAACAAAAGCTCTTAAAAAGAGGCATGAGGGAAGGGAACAAATCAACAGTTCAGCATAGTTGTATTAACTATGAATATCTTAGAAACAGCCAAGTGGAGGTTTGAAAAGTTAGCTAGATACACAAGTATAGAGCTTGCAAGAAGGGTTTTAGCTAATGAGAGATAATTGGGGGGGGGTAGTTTTTCTTCTACCATCTTACATATTTCTAAACAATTTACTTTCCAAATATGATATAGCATAGTATATCAATAATTCCAGCTCTTTCCAACAAGGTGCCATATTTTGAGTATAGTGTAGAACAGGAAGAAAAGGACTAATAGTTATTGAGTGTAGACTATTTGCAAAACACTGATAAATGTTTTACTCTTTTCTTTTCTCAGTAATGCTGTACGTTTAATTATTTACATTTCACACGTGGAAAAACCGGGACTTAAAAAGGTTAATTAAATTGCTCTAAGATCACTCCTATTATAAGTGGCAGAACCAGGATTCAAGCTCAGGTTTTTGTTATTAAAACCATTCTATTTCTTTTTTTTTTTTTAAGATTTTTTATTTATTTGACAGAGAGAGACACAGCGAGAGAGGGAACACAAGCAGGGGGAGTAGGAGAGGGAGAAGCAGGCTTCCCACTGAGCGGGGAGCCCAATGTGGGGCTCGATCCCAGGACCCTGGGATCATGACCTGAGCCGAAGGCAGACGCTTAATGACTGAGCCACCCAAGTGCCCTAAAACCATTCTATTTCTATACTCCCGTGGTATAAATACATATTTCTTTCTTCTTTAATGAGAGTTAACTATAATAGTAACTGTTTCCAGAATGAAATCAAATACAGTGATGTTGCTATAAGAACATGCATCACTAGAGCTAGTGAAATAACCTTCCTTCTTAGAGGCTATGACTACTTTGAAGTACAGCCTATAACCGTTTTATCAGAGCAGTTGATGAAATGGTGGTATGAATTAATCAGCATTTTCATTTACTTCCAAATACAAGAATGTGTTTTTTTCATCACTACTTTTTAAAAGTTTAGTTTGCCTACAATTTCAAAGAGTCTAGATAGAAAGTAAGTTTGATTATCTTAAAATAAAAACCACACACATAAGAACTGTGTCTTAGTAGCCATTACTTATTTTCAACAAAGAAACTTGGTATTTTAGGGGCTTAAATTATTCCTCAAGATAAGAATTAACTACTTGATCAAAATTCTGGTACTGTTTATTATTACAATTACCTGGAGGGCTGGTATTTGCTATTCTTGCTATTTTTGACCAGGGACAGAGGCAGTGAGAAATACTGTCTCCTAAGAGGATTTTTCCAGAATGTGATCATGCATTTTTTACATGAGGAATTCTATTCCGTTAGCTTACATAATTCCATCTCATTTGGGACATGAAGTGATATTCTCTCTCTATCTTTCTCCAGTGAGTTTGGAGGAAACAGAATTATAGTATGAACAGACTAGAGATACCCCTTTGTGTTCTTGCTGACATGTGGAAATATTTTATTATCTCTCTGAAAATATTACAATAAAATATAAACATTCTCTTTGACAGATCTTCTACCTTGTGTAACTCGAAGAAGTTGTTCTATTTCATCTGTACATCTCATTCTGCCCTTTCATATTTCAATGAGCATCTAACATAGTAAGAATAATACTGAAGACATTTTTAAATACTGAAATTCTTTTTGAAATGAAATTTTATTATTTTCTTTTTTATTGCTCTATTAGAAAATAATTTTAGAATATTAAAATTTTAGAATTAAAATCATAAAATAGGGAATATAGTCTATAATATTGTAATAATGTTATATGTTGAGAGATAGTGACTGCAATTATCATGGTGAGCACTGAGTAATGTATAGAATTGTGAATCAATAAGTTGTACACCTGAAACTAATGTAACATTGTGGGGTTTTTTTGTTTTCGTTTCAGGTTTTTATGTAAATTCAAGTTAGTTAACATCTAGTGTAATATTAGTTTCAGGAGTCCAACATTGTTAATTATACTTTAAACAAACAAACAAATAAATAATTTGTTGTAAAAAAATAAAAGAACAATGCCTAAGCTCCACCCACAGAAATTCACATCTAATTGGTCTGAGAGAGGGAAAAAAAAACAATCATATGAAGTGGGTTTTTTTTTTTTTTTACTTCGAAAGAAGAAGAAAAAAGGAGGATGAGAAGGTATCAGTTGAGAGATTATAATATATGCCTTTGAGAGATGACGTGTGATTTTTTTTTTAAAGATTTTTACTTATTTGACAGAGAGAGAGAGAGAGAGAGAGAGAGTGCGAGAGAGTGCGAGAGATTGCACAAGTCGGGAGGAGAGGGGCGGCAGGCAGAGGGAGAAGCAGACTGCCCACTGAGGAGAGAGCCTGACATGGGGCTCAATCCCAGGACCCTGAGATCATGACCTGAGTTGAAGGCAGACACTTAACCAACTGAGCCACCCAGGCACCCCAACATACGTGATTTTTAATGCCTTGCAATTTAGGAATTTTTTCCCATTACAAAGGTGATTAAAGTTAGTCTCAAAAAAATTAAATAATTAGCCTCAGCTGACACAATTAGTAAGAAAAAGGGTTGTGCAAATTTCACATTGTACTCTGGAATGAAACAGTTGTCTTAACATATTCATGAATCACTGAGATTGAATAGATTCCACTCTTTGCTTTTAGTATGTGCTTAGAGATATGTGGAAATCCCCAAATTTACCTTGTGGAAGTGGAGAAAATAAAGTCTGTAAAATAAAAGAAGTAGTGCCAAGGTCATTTGACAAACAGAGAATCAGCTATTCTTACCCTGATTCTTTATTCATACACACTTCAACTTGACAAATATTTTATTGCCCAATGAACACTGTGTAGTTGGACCATTCTTTGTTCATCCATTCATGTCTATTGGCCTTTTATTGGTGTTTAATACTGTTACAGAAACATCCTTTTTTGGCTAATTTATCTGATATACATTTTTGCATCACTATTTTTAACTACTTTGTATTCATTTGTTTAAAATACTACTTTACTACATAAAATATTATAGTTTCTTTGTTTTGCTAAGTCTTAGAGACTCAATCTTTTGAGTGGTGGGTATTAGTTCTGAAGTAGAACCTGACATGGAATTCTGGTACAAGTGATTTATTGAAGAAATGCTCTTAGAAGAATCCTGTTAAGGAAGTGAGGGAAGCAGGATAGAACTGGGGCAAGGAGCTAATCAAATATGTATTTCAGTTTATTCTACTCTTACATTGATCAAATGAGAAGCTCTGAATCATAGAATTGCCGAAACTTGAGACAAGAGGCACAACTCTTTGTACTCCATATCAAGTAAGTCATTGTCTGTAGGCCACTTCCTAGGTAAAGGGCATAAGTTTCCATGCCTTTCTTGGTATGGACACGAGCAGTTTTCAGAGAAGAAAAGAAGGAAAAGAAAGCTATGAGCCATCAGATGCCAGTATTCACAACAGCTAAGATATGGCTGCGCTCGTAATAAAGGGATTGTGTGGGTAGGGCCCCAACAACGTCTACTATAGTCTACTGCTTACATTGCTCAAGGCATCTTACTTCTCACGTTAGTTCCTTCCATCTGGGCACAGTTTCTCTAGGATTCTTCAGACACAATATCTGGGGAAAATTTCAAGTTAAGTGTTTTAAGAATATATAATACCCCTGATTTTAAATAAGGCTGTTACTGATATTCATTCTCTCTCTACTACAAATTCTAGATTTCCATTCCTTCAAGGAAAATTTCTGTTGGTTTGGGTGCCTTGTCTGATGGAGTATACCAGACGCTCAGACCTGAGGTGTTTGAATCCCAATTATCATGCCTGTATAGAGCCATTTTTGTTGTTCCTATCCATGTAAAGACAACTGTGAAATAGAATATAAAGTGGTATCCTGGTTTACCACTTAGTTATTCATTGTTTTTCTTTTTACCCTCATTATATAGTAACAGACCTACCTCTTCTGATGATGAGAGACTCTTTTCTTTGCCTGCTAGTTAACGGTACAAGGAGCCCAAGGTAAAGAGGAGGCCATTATAGCTTTACATTTAGTGGGATTATTACTGAGTCCCCTAATGGAACTATTCAATCTTCTAGAAGCACAGAACCTGTTGTTAGAGGGAAAAGAAGCCCAAATTCCCCAGGTACATTAACAGGAATGTTGGAGAGCAGGGTCACTCCTATTTCTACCCCTTGTTTTCTATACATAGGTAGTCTACATATTAGGAAACAGAACTATATCATGAATATTGGTGTAAGGTATGTAGCAACACAGAAGGACAGTGTACTATCTTTGCAGAGTATCACAGTCAAGCAGATACTCAGACGTATTTCAAGAAACTGTTCCAACACTATAAAGCCAACAGCCTCCGGGTGATGTTGTATGTATTAGAACCAGTGAATACCATAATTATGTGCCCATGATTACATCCCTTGCCCTGGAGTGGATCCCTTGGCCCAAGGTGATGTTATGTGGGATCCCACACTGGTAGTGTGCATGCCCTGTGGACCTTTGGCTAGTGGTGCTGGCTGAGGCACTGCTGATTAGAAAGGGAAGCTTATAGCCAGAATATATCCCCTACAGAGTGACATTGCCCTTTTCAGAGAGGAAGAGATTCAAGGTAACCAAGCTTCCAGCATGTGGGTGTTGATCTCCTCATGGAATGGTACTGCATGGAAGGCTCAAAGTTTATTATTTCTATTTCTTCCTGTGCCCACTTGGTAAATTTGTTTACTTAAATTATTTATTTAATTTAATTTGTAAATATTTACTGGAATAAAGATGTTTATAATATTCTCTTACTACCTTTTAATAGCTAGGGTATCTGCAGGGGACAGCTTTGATTTTGTATTTCCTAAAATTTCTTTTTATTATTTCCTTTCTTTAATATTCTTATATATTCTCTAGGTTTATTTTGTTTTGTGAATGACAAATTAAGCTTCTTGTGACAAAGTTAGATTGTTTTTATTTTAAGCTACTTCTGATACAGTAGATTGAACCATATTTTCACACCTGAGGTGATATATGTTACTATTACTATAAAATCATAATGATTTTAGTGCCATAAATTGACCATAAATGGGGGCACCTGGGTGGCTCAGACGGTTAAGCGGCTGCCTTCAGCTGAGGTCATGATCCCAGGGTCCTGGGATCAAGCCCCACATTGGGCTCCCTGCTCAGTGGGGAGCCTGCTTTTCCCTCTCCCTCTGTAGCT
Source organism: Halichoerus grypus (assembly GCF_964656455.1). NCBI lineage: Eukaryota > Metazoa > Chordata > Mammalia > Carnivora > Phocidae > Halichoerus > Halichoerus grypus. The sequence goes on from NC_135715.1 coordinate 148,464,180, forward strand.
CTTTCTGCTGTTCCCCTCTTGTGCTCTCTCTCTCTCTCTCTCTGTCAAATAAATAGATAAAGTATTTTAAAAAAAATAATAAATTGATCATAAATGTAAGGGTTTATTTCTGCACTCTCAGTTCTATTCCACTGACCTATATCTATCCTTATATCAGTACCCACTGTCTCGATTACTGCACCTGTGTACTAAAAGTTGAAATGCATAAACGTGAGTCCTCTAAGTTGGGTTTCTTTTTTCAAGATTTGTTAGCTTATTATGATTCTCTTGAATTTCTGTATGAATTTTAGGATCAGCTTGTCAATTTTTGTAAAAAAGCAGACAGGTATTTTGATAGGAAGCATGTTGAATGTAGATAAATTTGGGGGGTATTGTCATCTTAACCATATTGTCTTCCAATTCATGACTATGCATTGACTTCCCATTTTCTTAGCTCTTCTTTAGTTCTTTCAGCAATATTTTGTATTTTTCAGTGTTCAGAAATTGTATTTGCTTCAAGTTTATGCCTAATGGTTTTATCCTTTTCATGATATACTGATTATTTACTCAATACATTGCTAATGTGTAGAAACAATTGAGTTTTGTATATTGACCTTGTGTCCTTAAACTTTGCTGAACTCACTTCTTTTAATAGTCTTTAAAATAGATTACTTAGTATTTTCTATAAATAAAATAATATCATCTGCAAATATAGCTTTATTTCCTTTCCAGTATAGATACCTGTTATTTCTTTTGCTTACCTAATTGTCCTAGCTAGAATTTCCAGAACGATGCTGAATAAAAGTGGAGAGCATTCTTGTTTTGTTCCTAGTCTTGGGGATAAGACATTTAGTCTTTTGCTATTAGGCATGATGTTAGCTGTGGGTTTTATATAGATATATTCTCCCACGTTGACAAAATTCACTTTTATTTCTAATTTGTATAGTGTCTTATTTGGAGAGGGTATTGGTTTTGTGAAATGCTTTTTCTGTACTTATTAAGATGATCACATGAAGATTGTCTTTTATTCTACTAAGATGATATATTACATTGATTGATTTTCATATGTTAAACTAAGCTTGCATTCTTAGGTAACTCTAATTTAGTCATGGTGTATAATCTTTTATATATTTTGCTGGATTCAATTCTCTAGTATTTTATTGAGGATTTATTACATATATATTCAAAAGGGATACTGAATTGTAGTTTTCTTTTCTTGTGATATATTTACCTAACTCTGGTGTTACAATAATACTGGCCTCATAGGATAAATTGGGTAGTATTCAATCCTTTTTTTTTTTTAGTTTGGAAGTTTGTAAAGGATTGGTAATTTGAGGCTCTAATTAACTTGTCTATTTTTACCTATAATTTTCTCTACTTTGTTGATCTTTTTTGAGAACCAACTTTTGGTTTGGTTGACATTCTTCATTGTATTTATATTTTCTACAGGCATACATTGGAGATATTGTGGGTTTGGTTCCAGAACAATGCAATAAAGCAGATACTGCAGCAAAGTAAGTCAAATGAATTTTTTGGTTTCTCAGTGCATATAAAAATTATGTTTACACTGTACTGTAGTTTATTATGTAATAACGTTATACCTAAAAAACAATGTAAATACCTTAATTGCAAAATATTTTGTCGCTAAAAATGCTAACTATCATCTGAGTTTTCAGCAAGTTGTAATCTTTTTGGTGGTGGAGGGTCTTGCCTTGATGATGATGGCTGCTGACTGATCAGGGTGGTGGTGATTGATGAAGGTTGGGTTGGCAGTGGCAATTTCTTAAACTAAGACAATAAAGAAATTTGCTCATAGGTTAATTCTTCCTTTCATGAACAATTTCTCTGTAGCATGTAATGCTGTTTGATAGCATTTTACCCACAGTAGAACTTCTTTCAAAATTGGGAGTCAGTCCTCTCAAACCCTGCTGCTGTATCAACTGAGTCTATCCAATATTCTAATTCCTTTGTGGTCATTTCAACAATCATCACAACATCTTCCCCAGCAGTGGTTTCCATCTCAAGAAACCATTTTCTTTGCTCATCCATAGGTAGCAACTCCTTATCTGTCAGAGGTTTTATCATGAGATTGCAGCAATTCAGTCACATCATCAGGTTCTTCTAATTCTAGTTTTCTTTCTATTTCTACCATATCTGCAGTTACTTTCTCCACTGAAGTCTTGAACCCATCAGAGTCATCCATAAGGTTGGAATCACCTTCTTCCAAACCCCTGTTAATGTTGATATTTTGACCTCTTCCCATGAATCACACATCTTCTTAGTAGCATCTAAGATGGTGAATCCTTCCTAGAAGGTTTTCAGTGTACTTTGTCCTGTTCTACCAGAGGAATCACTATCTATGGCAGCTGTAGCTTTATGAAATGTATTTCTTAAATGATAAGACTTGACCTCCAATGCCTGTTTATTCCCTTGTTTGTGCTGATGCTGGGCAGGTCCTCCCTTCTCCCTTTCAGATACCTTGGAGGGGCAAGGGGCTGAGGAGGGCCAGATCCAGGTTCCATATCAGCAATTTTCTCCACATCAGCAACAAGGCTGTTTTGCTTTATCATTTGTGTGTTCACTGGAGTAACACTTTCAATTTCCTTCAAGAACTTTCCCTTAATATTTAAAACTTGGTGAATTGATTGGTACAAGAGGCCTATCTTTCAGCCTATCTCTGCTTTCAAGATGATTTCCTTACTAAGCTTAATCATTTCTAGCTTTTGATTTAAAGTGAGAGATGCACAACTCTTTCTTTTATTTGAACACTTAGAGGCCATTGTAGGGTTACTAATCGGCTTAATTTCAATATTGTTGTGTCTCAGGGAATGGGGAGGCCCAAGGAGAGGGAGTCAGGGGACCACCAGTGAGTGGACTGGTCAGAACACATAAAACATTTATCAATTAAGTTCACCATCTTAGGGGTGCCTGGGTGTCTCAGTCGGTTAAGTGTCTGCCTTCAGCTTGGGTCATGATCCCAGGGTCCTGGGATCAGGTCCCACATAAGGCTCCTTGTTCAGCAGGGAGCCTATTTCTCCCTCTGCCTGCCGCTCCCCCCTGCCTGTGCTCTCTGTCACTCGACAAATAAATGGATAAAATCTAAGTTCACCATCTTATTTGGGCATGGCTCATGGAGCCCCAAAACATGCACAGTAGTAACATCAATGATCACTGATCACAAATCACCATACCAAATATAATAATAGTGAAAGAGTTTGAAATATTGAAAGAATTACTAAAATTTGACACAGAGACATGAAGTGAGCAAATGCTATTGGAAAAAGGGTGCTGATAGACTTGGTCAATGTAGGGTTGCCACAAACCTTTGATTTGTAAATAATGCAATATTTGTAAAACACAAAGTGAAGCACAATAAAATGAGATATGCCTGTATTTCGTTCATTTCTACTCTAATCTTGGTTATTCCCTTCTTTTATTTGCTTTGAGTTTAGTTTGCTGTTTGTTTTTTTTCCTGATATCTCAGGATGCAAAGATTGATTATTGATTTGTGGTATTTTTTAAAAATATGAATATTTATAGTTGTAAATTTTCTTCTGAGCCTGTTTTAGATTTATTCCATAAGTTTTGATGTAATGTGTTTGCACTTTTATTCATTTTAAGTTTTTTCTAATTTTCCTTCTGATTTTTTTCCTTTACATATTGGTCATTGAGGAATATGTTGTTTAATTTCCCTATATTTGTGAACTTCCCAAACTTCTTTTTGTTTTTGACTTCAAAAGTCATTCCCTTGCAGTTGGAGAACATATTTTATATGATTTTAATTACTTTAAATTTATTAAGGCTCATTTTTTTTCTATTCAGGAGAATGTTCCATAAGCACTTAAGAAGAAGAATGTGTATCTGCTGTTATTGTGGTGGATATACTATAGAGATAACAGTTGGTCTAGTTGGTATATAGTGTAGTTTAAGTTTTCTCTGTCCTTGTTGATATTCTACCTAGTTGTTAATCCAATATTAAAAGCAGGATATGGAAGTTTCCGATTATTATTTTCGAATTGGCTATTTCACCCTTCAATTCTGTCAGATTTTTTTCATGTGTTTGGGACTTGATTGCTAGGACCATGTATATTTTTTCTTGATGGATTGGGATTATCATCATTGTTAAATATCCCTCTTTATATATGTAACATTTCTTGTTTAAAGTCTGTTTTGCTGGTATTAGTACAGCCACTCCAGCCCTCTTAAGGTTGCTTTTTTCATGATCTCTCTTTTTTCATCCAGTTAGTTTCAACCTATTTGTGTATTTAAATCTAATGTTTGCCTTCTTAAAACAATATATAGATTGGCTCTTGTTTTTCCTTATCCAGTCTAAACTCTGTATTTCAGGAACATCTGGATGGCTCAGTTGGTTGTCTGTCTTCAGCTCAGGTCATGATCTCAGGGTCCTGATATCAAGCCAGGCATCAGGCTTCCCACTCATCAGGGAGCCTGCTTCTCCCTTTCCCTCTGCCCCTCCACCCCACTTGTGCTCTCTCTCTCTCTCAAATATATATATAAATAAATAAATAAATAAATAAATAAATAAATAAATAAAATCTTTTTAAAAAAGACTTTAAAAAATAAACTCTATTTCATTGGAATATTTAATCTCTTCACATTTAATATTATTATTGATATGGTTGCATTTATACCTGCTGTGTTGCTTTTTATTTCTGTGTCTCACATCTTTTTTGTCTCTCTGTTCTTCCTTACCCAATTTCTGTTCAATTTGATAGATATTTTTTAGTGTAAAATTTTAATTGTTTTAATAATTTTAATTATTTTTTCTATTATTATCTAGTGCTAGTTCTAGGGATTTCATCTTAACTTATCAAAATAGACTTCATATTTATACTATCATAATTCTTGTCCTTTTTTCTCTCTCTCCTCCATGGTTCTCCCATTATGCATGTTAGTGTGCTTATTAGTACCTCACATTTCTCTGTGGCTCTGTTCATTTTTATTATTTTTTTCTCTCTCTTTTTCAGATTACCTAGTCTCTTTTAATGAATCTTCAATTTTGCCAGTTCCCTTCTTTTTGCCAACTCAATCTAATATTGAAGCCATCTAGTGAATATTTCATTTTGGTTATTATACTTTGCAGCTAAAGAATTTCTGTTTAGTTCTTTTTAAAAAATAATTTCTATCCCTTTTTTGATATTTTCTATTTCATGAGATATTGTTACCATACCTTATTTCAGTTCTTTAGACATGGTCTCTTTTAGTTCTTTGAATATATTTATAATAGCTACTTTGAAGCCTGTGTGTGCTAACTGCAATGTCTAGGCCACTTCAAAAGCAGTTTCTATTGTCTGTTTTTGTTTCTTTGTTTTCTGTGTATGGTCACAATTTTCTGTTTTTTGCGTGTCTTGGACTATTCTTCTTGAAAATAATATATTTTAGAAAACATGTTTCAGTAACATGGGATGCTTATTCTTCCACTCCTGAATCATGTTGTTTGATGGACTAGTCATTTATTTCTTTGCTTAGTGACTTGAGTGAACTGATTCTGTGAAGTTGATTTCCCTCTTGAGTATGACCATGTGACCTTTGATATCCCTGCTCAGATTTTTTTTTTCTTGCACAGTTTTGGGGCTAAAAGCCCCAGATCAAGGTCCTACATGACCACTTTCGGGTGGGAATTCTCTTCTTGATTTGCAGATGGCCAACTTCTCACTATGTTCTCTCACAGCAGTGAGAGAGAGAGAGGAGAGAGAGAGAAAGAATACTCTCCGATGTCTCTATTGACAAGGACAAAAATCCTATTGGATCAGGACCCTACCGTTATGACCTCATTTAACTTTACCTCCTTAAAGACCCTATTTCCAAATACAGTCTCTTTGGGGGTTGGAGTTTCAACATAGGAATTTTGGAGGAATACAAACATTCAGTCCATAACACCCTATGTTAGAGTAGCTTATTGGTCAGCCAGTTGTTGGTCAGAGATTGTGCTTAAATCCCTTTGTGGGACTTAATCTCTGTGGTTTACAAATGTTTTTAATTCTTCTCCAAATCCTGCTCTGATCGCTTTTGCCCCATGAGTAAGAGGTGGTTGGAATAAGGGTGCCAGGGTCCTCTCAGCTACCTCTTCTTAGAATACAAGTTCTTGCAACATGGTGCTTGGGGTAGGAGGAGAAATTCTTAAAGGCTACCTGTTCCCCTGTCCTCACCCTGTATTTCTCAGTTTGAAACCAAACCCTACTGGGACGTGAGGAAAGAGAGAACTCAATTTCACAGCTGCACCTTCCTGTATTAGAACTCCTGGAATAGTTTCTATAAGATGTAGCTTGGGATGGGCAGGAGTCAGAAGGGTGGGGAAGGTGGATTGTGGCTCAAATATTACAGACCACTGAGAATTAGACAATATATTTGAATGGATGTTATACATTTGCTATATGCGCTTAGGACAATTTCCAGAGACTTTAAATTTATGGGTTTTTTAATAATTTTTTCTAGTTAAAGTGTTTATTAGAGAGGTTCTAGTGCACTCCTCACACCTCTATTCTAAAAGTTGTTTCTGTTTATAGATTTTTAAAACTGGATGTAAGTTTAGACAAACATTTTCATTTAGAAAGGAGGGAAATTCCTTTAGAAAGGAATTTACCTCAAAGTGACTTATCCAGGGACACAGAGTTAATTTAAGACAAAGGCAGCATTAGCCTCTCCTTTTTGAGAGTGACACACCCAAAATATTTCCCACTCCTCAGTCTTGTGCCGGTTGAATCTTTTCCTTGCAGTCTATTTGATTCTCAAAATTTCCCTGATTTGTCCAGCGACTACTTGCTCAGGCTGGCTCCTGTATCCTTTTGTTATGTCTCCATCATTCTTTGAATATCCTTTTACTTTGCAGCACAAAAAAAGGTATTTTATATTCATATACTTTCTATACCTCAGTCCTGGAATCAAGCATTTCTCCTAGGGGTCCTGGTTCCTTTCTAGATCAGTTTTAAAAAGATAAATATAATCTAAATGCTGAGAACTATAATGAAACTTTCTCTTCTTTCTTAATGAAATATTTTGGTAAATTTGTTTCCTACAGCTCACTCTAAATTTTTCTGAATCAGAATAGACGCAGATAAATTTATCTGTTTTACTACAGACTATATTTCTGTTGAGTTTAGATTGGCCATCATGCATTTCAACCAAGTTCTAACTAAAATAGCCCATTAATTTGTATCTTTCTTGTGATGCCAGTTTTCAAACCTATAACGTTGTCATTTACTTCTTCTAAGACTAAGTTATCAAATTTAAGAGGAGGAGAATAGAAGCTAAAGCTTAAAAATATGTAAGTTTATTCATTTCAGGAAAAAAAGTATGTTCTACAACTATAGAAATTCAGTCTATAACTTTATTTCTTTTACATGTTTTAGTTTTGTGACAGATGATACATAAATATATTTACTTAAGTCATAAAATCAGAAAGTATAAACACATCAAATAGACTTGGAAGGGAGAGGGAATTTGTCAATATAGTTTCTAAATTTTATCATAAACATGAAAAGGTAATAATCTTTAATGATTTAAAATTATTAAAATGAAGTATTTTTACATTTTTATAATTTATGACTTTAAAATTTGTTTCTTAAAATAAATGAAATTACATTGGGATGTCCTCCAAGGCTCTTTAAGGTTAGGCTGTCAATCTAATATTGAAAACTCACTTATTTTACATTTGATTCGTTACTAAATTTTATTTTAGATTTTGCCTTCATGGTACTCATCTCAGATAGATAGCTTTTATTTCTTCATGACACATTTATTATGTTGGAATGAATGTTCTTTTCTACTCTTTACTTTGGAAGTTAAAACTAATAAATAGAATTAACTGTCTTTTTTGTAAAATAATTTTATGGCTTGTCCTCACCTCCACTTGATAAGTTTTATTTATTGAATTTGAACCTCTAATGACAACCGCCGTAAGTATATAATCTGTTTCTGAGATTCTGTGTTGTAAAACTCTAATCTATCAGGTTTTTAAAATAATTTTGTCTCATTTACTACCACAATGCCAAATCTGTAGTCACTGAATTTCTTTGCAAATATGAAAACTAATAAAAACACTTTAAAAATAATCTTTCCCAGATGTGGAAGCAGATAGAAATATGGCCATAATTTATCAAATCATAATATTTAACTAAATTTAGAAGATGATTTTCAATAGTTTAGCTAAAATATTTATACCACTTTATATTACTTCATTCATTCATGATCTTAAAGGCTGAAATTAAAAGAATTTGTAGTTTGGAATCCCGAAGACATAAATCCTGCATTTAAATACTTAATGTATGACATTGGGAAATCATTTAGCATGCTTTATCCTTTTGCAACTGAAAAATAGGATAAGGACACATACTTTCCCGAGTTGTAGTAGTTAGATTATTATGGTAATGTAATAAATATGAAATATACTGCCTATATTTGCTTGTATATTTAAGTTATTATTTTATTCTACTTTTTGGGTTACTTTTTAAGTTTATATTTATTTTTAGTAATCCCTACACCCAGTGTGGGGCTTAAACTCACAACCCTGAGATTAAGAGTCACATGCTCTTCCAACTGAGACATCCAGGTACCCTCACATTTAAGTTATTATTAATGAGTATCCATTATATGCTTAGAGATATTTTCTTGTACAAGCATTTTTCTTTTAATATTTACTTATGTAACAAAATTTACCTGTAATAATAATAATAATAATAGTTCTCCACCTTGTTCTGTCTCTTACTTTTGAACATTACAAGGTAACACTGGTTTAATATAAAACTCACATACTCTTGAAGACATGAAAAATCACATTTAAAAATATATAATCTTAACTGCATTTTTAAAGTTTATCATTTTTAATTACTTTCTACTTTGTATGTCTTTTGTAAGGTTTCCTGGATTATATGTGCTTTCTAAAACAGTGCTCACATAACTGTCAAAACTAAACTATGCAAAGGAAAGGTCAGACTTCAGTGGATAATTCCTGTTTCCATGGAAACTGACTTGTTTTAGGAAAGATCTGTGAGTGCTTATAAATAATCATGGTATCCAGAACTTCACTGCTTTTCTTTGACAGGTGTAGTGATCTCACCTGAGAAAGAGCTAGTTCTTAGATTATTCATAAATGAGAATTTCAAATATTGGTACTAATTTGTCTTTAATTGGCATCTATATATCCTATGCAGTATCACACTCCTCCAATAAAAAAGTCACCACTAAAATGAATCAGATAGTTTCATTGAGGCAAACTACCTGACTATTATACTTGGTTTTGCACCAGTGGTCACTTTTACGTCTTCCAGGAAGATTTTATGCTTCTAGGAAGATTAAGGAAGATACTGAATGGTTTAACCTTATGTCCTTTGGATGTTTCTTTGTTTTATTGTTAAGGGAATCTATGTTAAGGATGCTAGTTCTCTTTGTATTTTAGGCAATAGCATAATGAAATATCAATTATGCTAAAGCCATGTAGAGCCAAGAGAAAGCCATTTAAATGGGATCAGTCATGAATTAGAAAATATTGTGGGGTACATTATTTGAGAGACCATCAGTAGCAACCAAGGTGGAATTGGGGTGGGGCCATTTTCCATATCCAGCAATTGATATCCGGAGTAAATTATTCATATCTGCATTTGCCTGTTTCTACAGTAATATTTTGATTATTAAACCTACGCTGATAACAAGCCTCTTGGAAAAAGTTGTGGATGGAAATGCTAGTTACTTTATTCCTATTTTCCCCCTCTCTCTTTCTTTTTCAGATTGTTTTTTTGTTGTTGTTGTTGTTGTTTCTTCTCTTATTTCCTTTTTTATTTCTTAAATAAGCAAATTGTGGGGCACCTGGAAGGCTTAGTTGGTTGAGCATGGGACTCTTGATTTTGGCTGGGGTCGTGATCTCAGGGTTGTGGAGTCAAGCCTCAAGTCAGGCTCCGTCTTGGGCGTGGAGTCTGCTTGGGATTCTCTCTCTCTCTCTGTCTCACCCTCTCTTAAAAAAATTATCTTAAGACTTTTATGTGAATCGGGACACCTGGGTGGCTCAGTTGGTTAAGCATCTGCCTTCGGCTCAGGTCATGATCCCAGGGTTCTGGGATCGAGCCCCACATCAGGCTCCTTGCTTAGCAGGGAACCTGCTTCTCCCTCTGCTTGCCATGCCCCTGGCTCGTGTGCTCTCTCTCTGACAAATAAAATCGTAAAAAAAAAAAAAAAAAAAGAAGACTTTTATGTGAATAAATACAATTAATGAGAGAAGTCATAAGAATTCTATAAAAATTATTCAGGAATCTTCAGGTAGATATGATATTGCTTTCAGATGGCATCAAGACATTTTGCTTTATCTTTCTTTTTCTAAATATTCATTAAAATTCCTTTGAATGATTCTTAACAAACTTGAGATGGAAATAACTTTGAAAATATGAAATTTGTGTCAATCATTTTTAAGAGTCTAGGGGGAATGTCTACTAAAAATAGTTGACTTGAAGCTCAAATGCAAATTATAATTAGTTGTTTTACAGCTGGAAATAGTTTAGAAAAAACTCTATAATGTAGGATGAGAAGAACAAATTCTACCCCATGTATACCCCTTGTTTCAGATCCAGTTTTGTAGAAAGCACAAAGAAAAGGGTAATTTCCTATCTTACTCTTTTGTTCTGCTCGTATTAGAAATTGAGTTAGTTTTAATTGATGGTCCCATAAGAGATGTGGCCTAATGTAGAAATGCTCAGTCACTTGACCAAAACCATCAATAAGCAGTAGAGCCTTCATTGGAACTCCATGCTCCTTCACAGTTCAAGACTCTTTCTTATATACAACTCAAGGAATTAATTATATTAGAACTTGCAAGTACCAAAAACTTAATCTACTCTAAAGAACTAATTATGAGAAACTGATTTTTTTAGCTGGGAAAAGAAAGTGAGGAAGAGGAATGTTGTATTTGAAAAATGGTCTTTAGGTTTGTATGGGGCAATACTCAGAGAATGATAACCATTTTCTTAGAACCTCTTCTGAAAGCAAAACAAGAAGGCTGAGCTTCTTGTGGACATTTAAGTTTGGGGGTAGGATACTTTCCTGACAGACTTTGAAAAGACAATGTATTATCTGTTTGGAATTCACAATCAATCGATCAAATTTTGAATGCCTTATGCTGTACTAAGAAGAATAATTAAAGTAAAATTCATACTCTCTCATGTTTTCAAAGGACTTAGAAATGTATTTGTAGAAAGAAAATAAACATATACAAAACAACAAAAGAAATGTGGCCTGTTATAACAATTACCCCTCTCTGGTAACAGCATATTGTAAACCCTTTCAGCAGGACTGATACTGAATTGGAGATGCACAAACCAGAGGACTGCTTAGTATTTATAGTATTACAGTAGTATTCTAAATGATAGATCACAAGCACCTGGACTGAAAGAGAAGAGGGGGATAAAAAACTGGTATGAGAGATGTTATGACAGAATTCTAAAACTTTATTCTCTTCTTTGCATTACCAAATCCTACTCATCCATTAAGATGCAGTTCAAAATGAAAATTCCAGATGAATTTGAAAGAATGATTGCTGTATTTTCTCTGCTTTCAAATTACTTTGTTCAACTTGCCAGTGTATTACTTATCAGAATGTAGAGTTAGGGCCTACCATATTCAACTCTATAGCCTTAGAGTTTGCTATTGTACCTGTCAAAAAGTCATCATTCAATACACGTTTGCCAAATTGAATCATATCTTTCAGCTCTTTTTTTTCCCTTAAGTCTAGTATTTAGGATTTGAAAATGAAATCTATAAAGATTAAAGAAATTGAGGTTAGTTACAGTCTGACTTTACAACAGTCTTTCAAATAGAAAGGGTCAATTAACAGAGAAGTCTGTGACTAGATGTTCTTTATGCCTACCAAAGTCACAATAAAATAGGTTTAAGCTATAAATAATAGCCTCGGACTCTGAAGATGTGACTTTGAGAAAAATTGTTCAACCATGTTTTGAAGAGTTTTCTAAAAAATATATGGTGCATTCTCATCAGTGGGCATAATACTCTATTAAAAGTGTGTAGAAACAATGTGCTGTCTTCTTATACGAACTAATCTTTTAGAAGGTTTTTATGTTTGTTGGCTTAGTATTCTTCAACATAGCTACTCAAGTTACGATCAGTTCTTTTGTAAGTGTTACAGGGATGATATGTATTTGTGTGTGCTGTCAAGTTGATGTGGAGATATGTGTATTGCTCAGCATTATTAAATTGTCAAGTATACCTGCAGCTTTCACTTAGATTGTAAGGTAGCCTTAACTGAGCAGGATAGTATAGGAAAGGGGAAATGTTATCTAAAGGAGCCTGCCTAAAATGATGCTTTTCATTTCAGCTTCTTGTACTTGCAACTTTGACTCTCAACTACAAATTATACTTTAAAAAGCGTTATAAACCAGTGTTTCTTTTTGTGGAAAAAACAACAAAAATATTAGAGTTAGAACTTAAATCCTTTGGAGCCTCTAGAAATCAATCAGTTTTGGTGTCTGTAATAAGTGTTAGAGGCATATTCAGCCTCACTGAAAAATAAAATTTAAATTTACTAGTCAATTTTAGAATCCATAGAAATAATTACTTGCAATATTATAAATAAAAAATCAGTGTTTTCTTTGCTAATTCAAATATAAGTTTAACAAATTCAATCCTCATGAAATTCATGATATCTCAATAATATTTCAACTTGTTCTAGAAACTTCTAAAAGTCATTCCAAAACTAGTAAGAGATATAGACACATTCCATCATATCCCTGTACATGTAAATAGGCCAATATCACTGTTACTTCATTTACAGAGAGAATACAGAGTCCATTTAGGACCACCTATCAAACTTTTACCATTGCACTATTATTCAAAGTGATTATATATAAGAGCAACAATTTCTATGATTCTGTTTCTACTGCCAGAATATTATGTGCAAGATACAAAAGGAGAGACCCAAACCAGAAACATATTCAGGAACTCATCAGTTGTAATGGAGAATATCCCAATATTATGCCAAACAATATTCCAAATTGTTAGTTGTCAGGAAAAAGGATGACATTGAGAAAGGGGAAAACATAAAGTGAGAAATATTCACACAGAGAAAATAGATGATATTTGGAAAATGAAAATAATTTACACAATTTTCTATTTTTAATTTCTTCAGGAAAGAATATATTAGTATTCAAAACTTCATATATATATGAATGGATATTATATTTGTATACTCAACATATATATATTTTTATATGTATAAATATATAATCTATCCTGCTGATTATGTATACAGAACCTACTACTCCCTTCTCTTTCTCTTCTACTTAAAAATGTATTTTGGGGGTGTTCAGTCGGTTAAGCATCTGACCCTTGATTTCAGCTCACGTCATGATCTCAGGGTTGTGAGATCAGGCCCTGTGTTGGGCTCCAGGCTGGGCATGGAGCCTGCTTAAGATTCTCTCTCTCCCTTTCACTCTGCCCACCCCCCTCTAAAAAAATGTATTTTGGGACCCTTTTTACATAATCCAATATATGAACAACTTAGAAGTTGTCTTTCCAGTCCGTATGCAAAAAAACCCCAAAAAACAAAAATAAAACCCTAGACACAGACCTTACAATTACAAATGACTCTAAAGGGATCATAGATATAAACATAAAATGCAGCACTATAAAACTTCTAAGGAAACACAGGAGATAATCTATGTGACTTTCAGTTTGGTGATGAGTCTTTAGATACAAGAATGGTCCATGAAAGAAAAACATTGATAACTTGGACTTTATTAAAATTAAAACCTCTGCCCTCTAAAAGACCCTGTTGAGGGAATCAAAAGACAAGCCAGAGACATGGAGAGAGTATTTTGAGCACATATCTGATAAAAGACTTGTATCCAAAATATACAAAAAGGGGGAGGGGGGAAAGATGGCGGAGGAGTAGGGGACCCTATTTCAACTGGTCCCCAGAATTGAGCTGGATATCTACCAGACCACTCTGAGCACCCACGAAACCAGCCTGAGATGTAAGAAGATCTGGATCTCTACAAACAGAATATCGCAGGAGGTTGGTTTTGAGGTACGAAGCGGGGAGCCGTGATTCCGCGGGCAGATATCGGAGGATAAACAGCAGCAGGAGGGTGCCTGGCCGTGGGGATCCTACACCGCTGGTGAGCCACAGCCTCGCGCAATGCGGACAGGGCACAGACTCGCAGACCGGTAGCAGCGGGAAAGGACTTTAGGGCGGGGTGGAAACCCAGAGCGGTGGGGTCGCGCAGGCGCCGGAGCTGGGAGCGGCTGGTGGTTTTAGAAGCACAAAGGGCAGAGACATGCCCCGACCTGGAGGCAGGACTGGGAGTGCTGCGGTGGGGTGCACAACCCAGGAAACTGCAGTTTATAGCAGCACAGACAGAAACGGAGACGGTGTGGCCTGGAGAGCTCACTGAAGAACAGACTGCGATCTCTCTGCTCTGAGGCAGAGGGTTGGAAACGGTCTCTTCTGCTCTGACTTGCGGAAGAGACGCAGAAAGCCGCCAGGGAAAGGCACCAGAGAACAAAAGCCCCAAAGACTGATTCCTGCTGAGCCCATCCCCCGCCACAGGGGGGCAGGGCAACTCCGCCCAAACAGGGTTGCCTGAGTAACAGCGTGGCAGGCCCCTCCCGCAGAACACAGGCTGGGAAAACAAGAGGCCAGCAACCCTAAGGTCCCGAGAAAACAGGTGCATCTTGCTTGGGTTCTGGTCAATAATTTGGACTCTATACATTCTCTCAAACACCCATCAACAGAATGACTAGGAGGAGGAGCCCCCAAAATAGAAAAGACTCAGAGATTATGACTTAGGCTGCAGATTTACAAATGGATGCAGATATAACCAAGATGTTGGAGATGGAATTCAGGCTAGCAATTGTGAAGACAATGGCTAGAATGGAGAAATCAATTAATGGCAACATAGAGTCTCTAAGGGCAGAAATAAAAAGTGAATTGGCAGAACTTAAAAATGCTATCAATGAGATCCAATCCAATCTAGATAATCTAACAGCTAGGGTAACTGAGGCAGAAGAACGAATAAGCGACCTGGAAGACAATAGAATAGATAAAAAGGGAAAAGAGGACGCCAGGGAAAAACAAGTCAGAATCCGTGAAAATAGAATCAGAGAAATAAGTGACACCATGAAGCGTTCCAATGTCAGAATAATTGGAATCCCGGAGGGAGTGGAGAGAGAGAGAGGACTAGAAGATGTATTTGAGCAAATCGTAGCTGAGAACTTCCTTAATCCGGGGAATGAAACAAACATTCACGTCCTAGAGGCAGAGAGGACCCCTCCCAAGATCAAGGAAAACAGGCCAACACCCCGGCATGTAATAGTAAAACTTGCAAATCTTAGAACCAAGGAAACCATCTTAAGGGCAGTTAGGGGGAAGAGATTCCTTACGTACAGAGGGAGGAACATCAGAATACCATCAGACCTATCCACAGAGACCTGGCAAGCCAGAAAGGCCTATCAAGACATATTCAGGGTACTAAATGAGAAGAACATGCAGCCAAGAATACTTTATCAGGCAAGGCTGTCATTTAGAATGGCTGGAGAGATGCAGAGCTTCCACGACCGGCAGAAACTGAAAGAATATGTGACCACTAAGCCGGCCCTGCAAGAAATATTAAGGGGGGGTTCTATAAAAGGAGAAAGACCCAAAGAGTGATATACAACAGAAATTTACAGGGACAATCTATAAAAACAACATCTTCACAGGCAACATGATGACAATTAATTCATATCTTTCAATAATCACTGTCAACGTATGGCCTAAACGCTCCCATAAAACGGCACAGGGTTGCAGATTGGATAAAAAGACAGGACCCATCCATATGCTGCCTACAAGAGACTCATTTTGAACCTAAAGATACATCCAGACTGAAAGTGAAGGGATGGAGATCCATCTTCCATGCCAGCGGACCTCAAAAGAAAGCTGGGGTAGCAATTCTTATATCAGACAAATTAGATTTTAAACTAAAGTCTGTAATTAGAGACACTCTATCATTCTTAAAGGGTCTATCCAACAAGAAGATCTAACAATTGTAAACATCTATGCCCCCAACATGGGAGCAGCCATCTATATAAGCCAACTGTTAACCAAAATAAAGAGTCATATTGATAACAATACGTTAATTGTAGGAGACCTCAATACTCCAGTCTCAGCAATGGACAGATCATCTAAGCAGAAAATCAACAAGGAAACAAGAGCTTTGAATGATACATTGGACCAGATGGACCTCATAGATATTTACAGAACATTCTAGCCTAAAACAACAGAATACTCATTCTTCTCGAGCGCACATGGAACTTTCTCCAGAATATACAACATACTGGGTCACAAATCAGGTCTCAACCGATACCAAAAGACTGAGATTATTCCCTGCATATTCTCAGACCACAATGCTTTGAAACTGGAACTCAATCACAAGAAAAATTTTGGCATAAATTCAAACACTTGGAAGCTAAAGACCACTCTGCTCAAGAATGTTTGGGTCAACCAGGAAATCAAAGAAGAACTTAAACAATTCATGGAAATCAATGAGAACGAAAACACATCAGTCCAAAACCTATGGGATACTGCAAAGGCGGTCCTAAGGGGGAAATACATAGCCATCCAAGCCTCACTTAAAAAAATAGAAAAATCCCAAATTCACCAACTAACTCTACACCTTAAAGAACTAGAGAAAAAGCAACAAACGATGCCTAAGCCATGCATTAGAAGAGAAATAATTAAAATTAGAGCAGAAATCAATGAATTAGAAACCAGAAACACAGTAGATCAGATCAACGAAACTAGAAGTTGGTTCTTTGAAAGAATTAATAAGATCGATAAACCACTGGCCAGACTTATCCAAAAGAAAAGAGAAAGGACCCAAATTAATAAAATTATGAATGAAAGGGGAGAGATCACGACTAACATGAAGGAAATAGGAACAATTATTAGAAATTATTATCAACAACTATATGCCAATAAACTGAGCAATCTGGATGAAATGGAGGCCTTCCTGAAAACCTATAAGCTGCCAAGACTGAAACAGGAAGAAATTGACAACCTGAGTAGGCCAATAACCAGTAATGAGATTGAAGCAGTGATCAAAAACCTCCCAAAAAACAAGAGTCCAGGGCCTGATGGATTCCCTGGGGAATTCTACCAAACATTCAAAGAAGAAATAATACCTATTCTACTGAAGCTGTTTCAAAAAATAGAAACAGAAGGAAAACTTCCAAACTCATTCTATGAGGCCAGCATTACCTTAAGCCAAAAACCAGGCCAAGACCCCATCAAAAAGGAGAATTTCAGACCGATATCCCTGATGGGTTCCAAAATCCTCGCTAATAGGATCCAACAATACATTAAAAGGATCATCCACCATGACCAAGTGGGATTTATCCCCGGGATGCAAGGGTGGCTCAACATTCGCAAATCAATCAATGTGATAGAACACATTAATAAGAGGAGGGAGAAGAACCATATGGTCCTCTCAATTGATGCAGAAAAAGCATTTGACAAAATACAACATCCTTTCCTGATTAAAACTCTTCAGAGTATAGGGATAGAGGGAACATTCCTCAAGCTCATAAAATCCATCTATGAAAAACCCACAGCAAATATCATCCTCAATGGGGAGAAGCTGAGAGCCTTTCCCTTAAGATCAGGAACACGTCAAGGATGCCCACTCTCGCCACTATTGTTCAACATAGTACTAGAAGTCCTAGCAACAGCAATCAGACAACAAAAAGAAATAAAAGGTATTCAAATTGGCAAAGAAGAAGTCAAACTCTCTCTTTTCGCAGACGACATGATACTTTATGTGGAAAACCCAAAAGACTCCACCCCCAAATTACTAGAACTCATCCAGCAATTCAGTAATGTGGCAGGATACAAAATCAATGCACAGAAATCAGTTGCTTTCTTATACACTAACAACGCAACTGTAGAAAGAGAAATTAGAGAAACAATTCCATTTACAATAGCACCAAAAACCATAAGATACCTCGGAATAAACCTAACCAAAGAGGTAAAGGATCTATAATCTAGGAACTACAAAACACTCATGAAAGAAATTGAAGAAGACACAAAAAGATGGAAAAAGATTCCATGCTCATGGATCGGAAGAATAAACATTGTTAAAATGTCTATGCTACCCAGAGCAATCTATACCTTCAATGCCATCCCGATCAAAATTCCAATGACATTTTTCAAAGTGCTGGAACAAACAATCCTAAAATTTGTATGGAATCAGAAAAGACCCCGAATCGCCAAGGAAATGTTGAAAAAGAAAAACAAAGCTGGGGGCATCACGTTGCCCGATTTCAAGCTATATTACAAAGCTGTGATCACCAAGACAGCATGGTACTGGCACGAAAACAGACATAGAGACCAATGGAACAGAATAGAGAGCCCAGATATGGACCCTCAACTCTATGGTCAAATAATCTTTGACAAAGCAGGAAAAAACATGCAATGGAAAAAAGACAGTCTCTTCAATAAATGGTGCTGGGAAAATTGGACAGCCACATGCAGAAGAATGAAACTCGACCATTCTCTAACACCATTCACAAAGATAAACTCAAAGTGGATGAAAGACCTCAATGTGAGACAGGAATCCATCAAAGTCCTAGAGGAGAACATAGGCAGTAACCTCTTTGACATCGCCCACAGCAACTTCTTTCAAGATACATCTCCAAAAGCTAGTGAAACAAAAGCAAAAGTGAACTTTTGGGACTTCATCAAGATAAAAAGCTTCTGCACAGCAAAGGAAACAGTCAACAAAACAAAGAGGCAACCCACAAAATGGGAGAATATATTTGCAAATGACACTACAGATAAAGGGCTGGTATCCAAGATCTATAAAGAACTTCTCAAACTCAACACCCAAAAAACAAATAATCAAGTCAAAAAGTGGGCAGAAGATATGAAAAGACACTTGTCTGAAGAAGACATACAAATGGCTAACAGACAGATGAAAAAATGCTCATCATCATTAGCCATCAGGGAAATCCAAATCGAAACCACACTGAGATACCACCTTACACCAGTTAGAATGGCAAAAATGGACAGGGAAAGAAACAACAAATGTTGGAGAGGTTGTGGAGAAAGGGGAACCCTCTTACACTGTTGGTGGGAATGCAAGTTGGTACAGCGACTTTGGAAAACAGTGTGGAGGTTCCTCAAAAATTTAAAAATAGAGCTACCCTATGACCCAGCAATTGCACTCCTGGGTATTTACCCCAAAGACACAGATGTAGTGAAAAGAAGGGCCATATGCACCCCAATGTTCATAGCAGCAATGTCCGCAATAGCCAAACTGTGGAAAGAGCCAAGATGCCCTTCACAGATGAATGGTTAAAGAAGATGTGGTCCATATATACAATGGAATATTACTCAGCCATCAGAAAGGATGAATACCCAACTTTTACATCAACATGGATGGGACTGGAGGAGATTATGCTAAGTGAAATAAGTCAAGCAGAGAAAGTCAATTATCGTATGGTTTCACTTATTTGTGGAACATAAGGAATAGCATGGAGGACATTAGGAGAAGGAAGGGAAAAATGGGGGGTGGGGAATTGGAGGGAGAGATGAACCATGAGAGACTATGGACTCTGAGAAACAAACAGGGTTTTAGAGGGGAGGTGGGTGGGGGGATGGGTTAGCCCAGTGATGGGTATTAAGGAAGGCACGTACTGCATGGAGCACTGGGTGTTATTGTTATTGTTATGAAAACAATGGATCGTGGATCACCACATCAAAAACCAATGATGTATTGTATGGTGACTAACATAACATAATAAAATTAAAAATATATATATACAAAAAGCTCTCAAAATCAACAATAAGGGAAAAAATGAAAAATGGTTAAAAGATCTGAACAGTTACCTCATCAGACAAGATACACAAATGACAAATGTATATGAAAAGATGTTTAATATTTTTTGCCATTAAGGAATTACAAATTAAAACAAAAAGGAGATATCACTACATCCCATTAGAATGACAAAAAAAAAAAAAAAATCCCTAAGAACCTGACAGTACCAATTGTTAGGAAGATGCAGAGAAGTAGGAACTCTCATTCATTGCTAGTGCAAACACAAATTGGTTTCATCTGTTTTGAAGACAGGCAGTCCTATAAAGCTAAGCATGGTCTTACTATACAATCCAACAATAGCTCTTTTAGATATTTGTCCAACAGATTTGAATACATCCACACAACACCTGCATGCAAAAGTTTATAGCATCTTTATTGATAATCATGAAGTGTTGGAAGTAACTAATTGTCCTTCAGTAAGTGAATGGATAAACCAACTGTGGCATATCCACATTATGGAATATTATTTAGCAATAAAAAGAAATGAGCTATGAAGTCACAAAAGACAAGAGACCTTAAATGCATATTGTTTTATGGAAGAAACCAATATGAAAAGGCTACATACTGTAGGATTCTGATTATATGACATACTGGGATTGGAAAAAGTATAGTGATGATAAAAAGATCAGTTGTTGCCAGGGTTTTAGGGGACTTTAAGAGGGTTGAATACATGAAGCACGAGGGATTGTTTAGGCCAGTGAAACTATTCTGTATGTTACTCTACCGGTTGACAGATGACTCTGTGCATTTGTCAAAACCCATAGAACTTTACAACAGGAAGAGTGAACTTTAATGTACACAAATTAAAAAAATAATAATTTTGAATGTCAGAGGATCCCAGGATGGAATGTAGAATGTGATAAAACAATTGAACTGTCTAATAAATTTATGGAACCACCTCATAATGAAAGGAATAAGGAAAGGATGCTGGCTTAAGTAACTTTGAAATTTAGTAGAATATGTAAAATTAAAGGTAAAAGAAACTATACACTATATTACTGTATTCTGTGTTAGGAATTCCACCACTACTCTACATTTATACTGGGGTTAAACAATTAAGTAAATGGATACTGGATAATGGGAGCCACATTTCTCACTGTTGTAGTAGGAAGTTCATAGAAGTGAGGGAAGGAGGCAAGAATAATCATCCTAAGACAGAGCAGAACTTGGGGGAAAAGTGTCTCTGAATAATTTTGATTGGTATTTATAAATTTTACTAAAACAAGTCTTTATATCAAAAATGCCACGACAAATTACTTTAGGTCACTTTTCTAATACTCAAACCTAATTCCTTTATTCCTTTTACTAAATACTCAAACCTAATTCCTTTTTTTTACTAAAGTTCCCTTTGAAAATACACAAATACTGCCTCCCTTTGGGGCACTTCAAAATCTAAATTAATTATGCTAATAATCTCATGCAGGTTGTGACCTAATTAAATTTAGTTGGTCTTGTTAAATCTAAACATCATCCTCTGGGAGATTTTACCTTTTGGGTAAACTTAGGTAGAGAATCCAAGTGCTTACTTATCCTAACATATTTAAGTAGCGATAATATTACATATACTTGTTCAAATGGAGTGTGTATAGTCATCCAACAACTGATTTTCCCTTTATCCACTGATTTTGTTAAAATGGAGGTTTCTGGTGGAAATCTAAGGTAAGTTTCGAGGTTTTAAATAGTAATTAAACCCTTCTATTTAGATTATAGTCACAAAAAATGGGAAGCCAGGATAAATAATGTGACTAAAACTCTAACTGCCTAACACAATTTTTTTATATGCTTATTAATTTTCCAGTTATTCCTGGAATGTTTTTACGTGTACTGTTGAATCATTTTTAGTTTTTGTGATACTTCCATTCCCTGGTTTTCTTCCTCTTTTCTCTCTTGCTCTTCCATTTCATGGGCATTATTTCCTCAGCCGAGCACAATCAGTACTTTAAGGGTTCTGCCCTGGTTTCACTGTTCTTTCTCTAATGCTCTCCCAGAGGGGCTTTATTTACTCTACAGATGACTGTAATTACTACATAGGGCTGGAAAATGCTAAGATCTTTATTTTTCATCTTGAACTTCACTTTGCACATCAGACATGTATCCAACAACCTGCTAACATATCAACATTGGCTACACATAGTCATCAAAACTCAACAGGTTCAGCACTCTCTTCATCTACTCTACCTACTCTCATTGTTGTATTCTGGTCCTAATCATTTCTCATTTGGACTATTTCAGTAATCTTCTTGTCTCAACTCTCAACTCCCCACCCACCCCCATTTCATTGTCTCCTCTAACAGCTCAGAGTAATTATCTAGTTTACTCAGTTTGAAGTTTAAACTTGTTAGTGTCCCTGCCTCCCCTTTATCTGGAATCCAGAAATCACTCTCCATTACCTACAAAATAGAGTCTAAGCAACTCAGCAAGAATTCCCATCCAAGGCTCCCATCTCTTAGCAGGACTCCATTTTGAAATACATTCTCTAATGCTACCAGGACAAACTCCCTGACATAGCTGTTATGGGTTTGAACTTCTCTTGAGTTTGTGTATACTGCCCTCTATTCCTCACATGTTCTCTTCAACTTTTTAATGGTTTTTATATGCAGGTAGCATTGTATTAGATGCTAAGAATAAGAAAAAGATGGCTTAAGCAAGGCAGATATGAAGAGAGAAAACCAGAAAATCCCCCTAAATCTTTGTCTTTGTCCTATCCCATTCTATTTCCACTAGCAATCACTAGTTTTAAAAAAAATGTATCATATCTTCCAGACTTTATCATTATTATACATGCACACACTCATACACATACACACACATTTTAGCAATTGGAATTTTTTTCTTTTAACAATATGTATTTGCTTATTTCATGCCAATACTACATGTTTTTTTCTTTAACATTATGGAGTAAACCTTATAGTACATGCAATACAATTTTATCATTTCTCTATTAGCAGACATTTGATGTTTTTCTTCTAATTTATTATTATTATAATACATGTGTAGTATTGTCTTTCTACTAATCAAATCTACTCTAGTAAAAAAAAATCCATTCTGATAATATGCCTTCTATAAATATCAATTGCTTACATGTTTGATATATATCTATGTGTAGCATTTTCTATTAAAAAAACTCTTTAAATAGCTTTTTGTAAATTAATTTCTCCCATATTGTTAGAAACAAACTGTGACACTAATTAAGAGAACTGGTGAGCAGTTGCATGCACGTTTGCTAGATGTATACTCTTAAATTATTTTTTCTAAGTTTCAGGTTTGTCTAATTTTTGAAAATGGTTTGAATTAAACAACAAAATGTGATAATTATTTAATGCTATTTTGGTTAGATTATTATAAGAATATAATTATATGTAATATATAATACTACAAATAAGTGGTATGTAAGATCTGCTATATATTAAATATGTTTGATAATTATTAGATAATTGAATACAACAAGAAGGAAGAGAAAAACATGTCTTTGTATGTAGAGGAAAAAATATTAATCTTTATTAATTTTTTTTTTTTTTTAAAGATTTTATTTATTTTCTTGACAGAGAGAGACATAGCGAGAGCAGGAACACAAGCAGGGGGAGTGGGAGAGGGAGAAGCAGGCTTCCCGCAGAGCGGGGAGCCCGATGTGGGACTCGATCCCAGGACGCTGGGATCATGACCTGAGCCGAAGGCAGACGCTTAACGACTGAGCCACCCAGGCGCCCAATCTTTATTAATTTTGTTAGCTCTATTGGTGTACATCAAAGTGCCGTGAGTTTTAGAACATATATGTTATGTTCTCAGTTGGCAAAATTGTACATTTTACTAGTGTTTGTTTAAAAAATAAACTGGAACTTCATCAAAATAAAAACCTTCTTCACAGTGAAGGAAACAACCAACAAAACTAAAAGGCAACCTACTGAATGGGAGAAGATATTTGCAAATGACATATCTGATAAAGGGTTATTATCCGAACTCTTTAAAGAACTTAATCAAACTCAACACCCCCAAAATTTAAAAAAGGGGCAGAAAATATGAATAAACAGTTTTCCAAAGAAGACATACAGATGGCCAACAGACACATGAAAAGATGCTCAACATCACTGATCAGCAGGGAAATACAAATCAAAACTACAATGAGATATCACCTCACACCTGTCAGAATGGCTAAAATCAACAATACAAGAAACAACAGGTGCTGACAAGAATGTGGAGAAAGGGGAACACTTACTCTGTTGGTGGGAATGCAAACTAATGCAGCCACTCTGGAAAACAGTATGGGGGTTCCTCAAAAACTTAGAAATAGAACTACCCTATGATCCAGCAATTACACTATGAGGTATTTACCCAAGTACAAAAGTAGAAATTCAAAGAGATACATGCACCCCGATGTTTATAGCAGCATTATCTACAATACACAAATTATGGAAAGAGCACAAATGTCCATCAACTGATGAATGTATAAAGAAGATGTGTATGCTTGTATACACACACACACACACACACACACACACACACACACACACACACACACAATGGAATATTACTCAGCCATAAAAAAGAATGAAATCTTGCCATTTGCAATGACATGGTTGGAGCTAGAGAGTAGAATGGTAAGCGAAATAAGTCAGTCAGAGAAAGACAAATACCATATGATTTCACTCATATGTGGAATTTAAAAAACAAAGCAAATGAACAAAGGGGGAAAAAGAGAGAGAGAGAGGCAAACCAAGAAACAGACTCTTAACTATAGAGAACACATTGATGTTATGAGAGGGGAGGTGAACGAGGGTGATGGGCTAAATAGGTGATTGGGATTAAGGAGTGCACTTGTTGTGATGAGCACTGGGTATTGTATGGAAGTGTTGAATCACTATATTGTACACCTGAAATTAATATTACACTGTATTTAACTGGAATTTAAATAAAAACTTAAAAAAGAAGCATCAGGATTAAAACATGTATTACCACAATTTTAAGGATCAATAAACAGGAAAATACTGCAAAAAATAAATAAACAAAAATTTAAAAAAATTAAAAGGTGAGAGTAAACATCTGAAAAATATATTGGAAGAACAAACAAGTTTGACAATATGGATAATTACAGATTTTCAAATAACGCCCTCCTATGTTTACTACAGAAGATCTAAATTTAACTAAAAATTAATAAACTTTGAATAACTAAATATCTTTTTAGTCTTATATGGATGTGAAGATGTTTCAACTTATCAGTATTGTTGAGCAATAGTGGTGATATTGATGGTTTACATTTTGTTTGGTGAGATGGAGAGAGTTCTTACCTTCAGACTATTTATGTATCAATACTGTGCCCACGGGAACAAAAGAGTATAAGCCCCAGTCAATATGGCAGATTGTGCTTTCTGGCTCCAAGGTGTTCTGTGCAGACATAGGTAATTCCTCATCATAGAGAGAAAGAATATCTGCTATGACCCTACCCCCATATGACATATGAGGGAAGTAAATCTCTGTTCAACCTTTTGAGGTATTACCATGAAGCAGCCTTTGGCTGGAATGCATATCCCTACTTTAATGCTGTTGCTATGTTGCATTCTTCCTGAACTAAACCAAAGATTCATAAATATTCATAAGTCATTTTGATGCCTATGAGTTTTCTCTAGCAATTGAATCCCATCTGAATCTTTTAATTAATTTATCCAACAACTCTTGTGGAAAGTGATGTTTGAATTTTATCACTGGTAGTCTGTGGTTCCTCTACTTTTCTGAATAGTGATAGCCCTTAGATATTAGTTATGATAGTAAACATCACCTAATGCTATTGAAAAAGATATCAAGTAGTTTTTACTCATTTTGAACCTTTAATTTTATGAAATACAGAGAACATGCCACATATCTTTGGTTGGTTTTGCAAGATTTTTTCATTATCAAAATATTACATATATATATATTTTTAAAGATTTTATTTATTTATTCATGAGAGACAGAGAGAGAAAGAGGCAGAGGGAGAAGCAGGCTCCCAAGGAGCAGGGAGCCCGATGCGGGACTCGATCCCAGGACCCTGGGATCATGACCTGAGCCGAAGGCAGATGCTCAACCATCTGAGCCACCCAGGCGCCCCTCAAAATATTATATTAACAACTGAAAGAAACACATAAAAGTTCCTTAATTATGTCAATAACAATGGTAATATTTTTCTTAAAAAATTAAATATGATACACTTAATAGAAACAGATCACTTATGATTCAGTTAATGCTTACTTTCTCTGAAATACATTGACCAATAATCATTAGTTTGCCATTGGCTATAAGTCTTTCCGATGAAAATTCTTTTGCTAACCTAATATGAGGGCTCTACTATTAAAATACTTTATCGACATCATATATGTAATAATTGGAAATGCCTTTAAAAATTGTGCTGATCTCTGTATTCAGGTAGGATAAAGCAGTTCTGCTAAGAATAATCTGAAAAGCCAAATAAACACTTAAAAAACATATATATGAATATATCTCCATATCTATGTGAAAACGTACCTATATATACACATATATTTGTACATACAGATGGAGATCTACAACTGTATCAATAGAAAGTAAAATTCTAGAGAGTCTTTCATAGTTGATCTGGGTCTCTTCTGCTGTCCCTGAGTACATTTATTAATCCTTTGCCTTGCCTAGAAGCTAAAATTTTGGAATAGACACAGGAAGAAGTCTGCTACTGAGGGAGAGAGAAAACCTACTGGAGCTTTTTATAGGTATGTGGGGCTGGATGGCGATGTTGGTGGTGGGAGACAAGAAAACAAACAAAATACTTTCGTTGCTCCATGCTGCATAAGACTGCCTAGAAGAGACATATCTTAAAGATAAGGACACAAAAATAACATTGAAAATAAAGGGATGAATGAAGATATACTAGTAAAATTGAGCCAAGGAAACAAACATGAGGGTAGCTTTTCTAATATTGGAAAAAGTGGGCTTCAGGTAAGGAAGAATTTCTGGAGATGAAGAAGAATTTTGCACAATGGTAAACAAGTCAGTGGAAAAAGACAAATAACAATTCTAAATCTGCTTGCATTCAGTAATGTGGTTTCAAAATATATAAAACAAAAATCAATAGAATTAAAAGGAAAAATGGACAAATTGATCATCAAAGTAGAAGACATTAAATAAACTTCACTGAATACCTGGTAACAATAAGGAGACAAAAACTAAATTATCAATCTTCTGTGCTATAGGAGATTAGAAGAGCTAACAAACAGGGGCACCTGGGTGGCTCAGTCGGTTAAGCAGCTGCCTTCGGCTCGGGTCATGATCCTGGGGTGGAGCCCCATGTCCAGCTCCTTGCTCAGCGGAGAGCCTGCTTCTCCCTTCCCCTCTGCCTGTCACTCTGCCTACTTGTGCTCTCTATCTATCTGTCGAATAAATAAATAAATAAATCTTTAAAAAAAAAAAAAAGAAGAGCTAACAAACATTAGCAAATTGCTGTGTGCTTAATATACTGTCCCTGATAGCCTCAGAATTCACATTATTTTCAAATGCTCAAGGATCATTTACCAAAATTGGCCAAATGGTGACATATGAAGAAAACCTCAACGGATTTTATTTTATTTTATTTTTTTAAAGATTTTATTTATTTATTTGACAGAGAGAGAGAGGGAGCACAGCTGGGAGTGGGAGAGGGAGAAGCAGGCTCCCCACTGAACAGGCAGCCCGATGCAGGACTTGATCCCAGGACCCAGGGATCGTGACCTGAGCTGAAGGCAAATGCTTAACTGACTGAGCCACCCAGGCACCCCATCCTCAACAAATTTTTAAAGATTGAAATCATTTAGATTATGTTCTCTGAATAGAGTGGAATTAGGGAAAATTTAGTAGCAAAATAACTAAAATATCCCTCCAACTACCAAGAAACTAAACAATGTGCTTATAAATTACCCATGGCCACAGAAAAATCACAATGAAAATTTAAAAATAACGTTAATGTCGATGAAGACAAGATATAACAAACTTGTTGAATGCAGCTAGCACATTGCTCTGAAAGAAATTTGTAGTTTCTAATGTATAAATGAGAAAAAACAATACAATTTTCTGAATTTCTAAGTCAAGAAGGAAGGTAAAGAACAGAAGGTTACACCTAATATAATATAAAAGGGAAAAAAATTAAAAGCTAAGAGTATAAATTATTGGAAAAAAGTATAATGAAGAAAATTTGAAAGTCAAGCTTCAGCTCTCTTTTAGCCAAAATAGATGAAATTCCTAAAAATGCTCATTAAGGAAAAAAAAAAAGAAGCCAAAACCTGGCAAGTATACAAGAAGACTAAATTAGAGCAATCTCTCTTATGAATATAGATGCAAAAATCTCATGAATATAAAAACAAAATATTAGAGAATTAAATCCAGTGATATATGAAAACAATGATTTAAGCACTTAACTCCAGAAGCTAGAAATATAACAGAAAATGAAACTTGAAAGGAGTGTAGAAGAATGGAAATACCAATGAAGTGTGATTTAATTCAGCAATGCAAAGGAGGATTCAGTTTCTAAAATCAGTCAACATAGTTCACAACATTAACCAAAAAAAAAAGAATAAAAATCATTTGAACTTCTCCGTATATGTAGAAAAGCATTTGGTAAAATTCAACAACCATTTATTCAAGGGGAAAAAAACAAAAACAAAACTAAACAAAAGTTTCTCAGGAAATGAGAATAAATGTGATCAATAAGCTGATAGAGAATATCTCCAAATTACCTCCAGCAACTATTGTGTGTAAAGCTACACACTAGCTATTGAGACCTATTATAATCTATAATAATTTAAACAGTGGGCTACTGATGCAATGATACAAAAAAAAAAAAAAAAAAAAACCAAGAGAAGAGAATTGAGAGTTCAGAACCTGACTCCTGCATATATCGTCCTATCACTTGTGATGATGCTGCTATGCACTGGACAAAGAATGGTCTTATTTATTTTTTTAATAGAACTTATTTTTGAGGGAAAACTGGGTGGCTCAGTTGGTTAAGCATCTGAGTCTTGATTTCAGCTCAGGTCATGATCTCAGGGTTGTGAGATTGAGCCCTGTGTCAGGCTCTGTGCTCAGTGGGGAATCTGCTTGAGATTCTCTTTCTCCCTCTCCCTCTGCCCCTCCTCCCTCTCTAAAATAAGTAAATAAATCTTTAAAAAAGAAGAACTTATTTTGAGAGCAGTTTCAGGTTCACAGCAAATTGATTGGAAAGTACAAAGAATTCCCATATATCCACTGTATCCCACATACAACTTCCCCTACTATCAATAGCCTGTACCACACTGGTACATTTGTTATAATCAATGAACCTTCACTGACACATCAGTATCACCCAAAGTCCACATTTTAGACTTCATTCTTGGAGTCATATATTTTCTGTGGATTAGGACGAATGTATAATGACATATATCCGTATTGTAGTATCATACAGAATAGTTTGCCCTAGAAATCCTCTTTGCATATTCATCCCTTCCTCTCCCCTAGCCCCTGGCAACCACTGATTTTTCTACTGTCTTTGTAGTTTTGCCTTTTCCAGAATGTCATATAGCTGGAATCATACAGTGTGTAGCCAGGCAAGGATATGGAACAACAGGAACTTTCATTCATTGCTGGTGGGAATGCAATATGGTACAGCCACTTTGGAAGATAGTTTCTTACAAAACTAAACATACTGTTACTATATGATTCATCAATCACACTACTTGGTATTATACCAAAATGCATTGGAAACTTACAAGAACCTGCACACAATTCCCTAATAATATGAGTGTTTTAAAGTGTTTTTGAAATGTTAAATGTTTTCTGTGAATTTGCCCATTTCATTTCAATCTTCAAATTTATTGAAATAAAGTTGTAATATCCTCTCAAAAAAAAAAAACAAAACCCTGCACACAGATGTTTATAGCAGCTTTATTTAAATTGGCAAATTTGGAAGCAACTAACATGTCCTTCAGTAGGTGAGTGAATGAATAAACTGTATTATATTTAGACAGTGGCATATTATTTAGTGCTAGAAAGAAATGAGCTGTCAAGCCATGAAAAGACGTCTAGGAACATTAAATGCATATTACCAAGTGAAAAAAGTCAATCTGAAGAGAATGGTCTTTTCAATGAATGGCATTGAATGGGCAAGGGGGTTCTTAAATGGGACAGAAATTTACTAAATGTAAAAGAAAGAATAATAAATTGAACTTCAGTAAAACTGTTAATCAAAAGAAACCATTAAAAGTATGAAAAGTCAGGACATAAAATAAGAAAATGATACCGGCTATACATACATCTTTAAAAGAAGAGTGAGATAGAATCCCAAAATATGATAAGGCTCCAAATATGTAAAAATCAAAATGAAAATGACAAAAAAAAATGTAGATCATGGGCAGATGACATTTTGAAAAAATTCTACACATCAGAATGGCTAAAATAAAAATGAGTGACCCTATCAAATTTCATAGTTCTGTTATGTGTCAACATGTCTAGGCTGAAACTCATCTCCCAGAATTCACTTTCGTGTTTGTTTCTGAATAAGGAGGGCCATAGAAGAGCTTCTTGAGTGAGATTATGGGGTTGATTATAAAGCAATAGCCATTTCATAGTTCACACATGTCACTGATCTGCTGATTCACCTTGACATCGTAAACAGCAACTTGGCCTGCAAATGCTCCACCTTCTATTAGATTCTCCCTTAACTTTTGTGACTCCTGGGACAGATATGTGTGTTTACTTTAATGATAAAGGCCTTTGGTTTGGCAGGACAGCCCCACCACAAAGCTTCATATTCCTAGGGCTTCTAACTTGTCCACCAAGTGTTTGTGAAGATGTACAGAGAACCAGACACCTGTACATTGCTGATAGGATTATGAATTAGAGCAACTACTAACCAGTATGCCAGATCTGTTGTGACCCAGAAATTTTATTTCTTGCTATAACCCATCAGAACTGCATTTGTATGTTCACCAAAACACATGTATGAAATATTCATAGTCACAGGATTCATAATAAACAGTAACTGGATCTACTTAAATATCCATCAATGCTAGAATTGGTAAATAATTTGAGGTATTTTAATAAAATTACATTCTGTACAGAGATGAGAATAAACAAATTACAATTTTATGCAACAGAAACATAATGTTGAGTAAAATAAATAAAAAACAGTACAGTACTGTTTTATTCCATTTAAATCAAGCTCTGAAACAAGCACGGTTTACCTATAGAGTTAGAAATAACAATCATAGTTACTTTTGAAAAGGTAACAGTGATTATAGTGGACATGGAGGGGATCTTTTCTGAAGCAAATAATATTCTCAAATCTTGTGCTATGCCTGAGTGTGTTTATGTAGTTTGTGAAAATTTATGTATCTGCACACTTAAATTTGTGAATTTTTGTATCTTTGTCTATAAAAATACTTCCGTACAAAGTTTACGAAGAATATAGGAAACACCTGGTGGGTGTGTGTGTGTGTGTGTGTGTGTGTGTGATGATCCGATCCTCACCAAGTCCTGATGCATATATAGCCTCGAAGGGATCAGTGCAGTCTTTCAGGAAATGAGGAGCTTGCCTGCTCTTTGGGTGTAAGGGAAAATAAGACTGACTTGCTGTTTTTTATAGCTAGAAGCTGGGGGTAGAGCCAAAGAAGGACATTAATGTTCCTTTTTTTTTTTTTTAAGATTTTATTTATTTATTTGTCAGAGAGAGAGAGAGAGCAAGCACAAGCAGGGGAGCAGCAGGTAGAGGGAGAAGCAAGGGGCCTGATGCGGGACTCTATCCCAGGACCCTGGGATCATAACCTGAGCCGAAGGCAGACCCTTAACCGACTGAGCCACCCAGGTGTCCCAAGGACACTAGTGTTCTAGTATCAAGAAAGAAAATGCTTTGCTGTACCATGAATGAATGAATGACCAAACAACAAACAAAAATGAAATGAAAATAAAGGCAGCATGGAATGGATGGAAGCTGGAAAAGTTCTAGTTTCCTCACCGCTGTGTAGGAGGCATAGGCAGAGAAATTTCTCCACCACAGGCTGGAGAAATGGTAGCCTGCAATTGTTTCACGTCCTTCTTGGAGCTGGAGAGACAGTTGTGACCTCAAATAAGGCAGTCTCTTTAGAAAGTTTTGGAGTCTGTTGTAATCCATCTGTGCTCTCTTGGCAATTTGCATAACCTTCCTCTAGGGGTGGAGGAAGCAATGGAGAGATAATTTCACTTAAAAAACAAAAACAAAACACAAAACTATTTTCTGCACTATTACATTTTTTTACAGAAATCAGGTTACGTTTGAAAATTAATAGGTCATCTTTCCTTTTGTCACCCATTCCACCATTTATTTCCCTTGAAGGAAATTCCATTTTTAGCACTCATGAATATTCTGATGAATTAAAATAAGTTGATTGGTAAATATTAGAAATTTGCATGCTTCTGACAAAAGAATTTTAGCATGATTAAGATATGTTCCTTTAATATTCACCAAGACTGAGGAAAATAAATCCACATAATTTGTCCTAAAATGCCTTTTTGAAAATATTGTAGGAACCAGAAAAACAAGTAATTTTAAATCTGATTTTAATCAGTGTGTGGCTTTGGGTAACTTATTTCCTTTCTGTATCAGCCTTCTCCAAATTGTTTTTGCTCAAAATCAAGGAGAAAAGTGGCTCCTTGTTCAAATAAACTTTTTTTAAACATAAAATTTAAAAAATGAAATATTTTTAAAAATATTACATTAAAAAATAGGATTCATTGTGGGAAAATTTCAGAATTTTTGGCACATTATTTTGCAATATGAACTTCTACCAGAGGAACTTAGGGTGCAACATCTCCCAAACTTTTTAAACATAAATTCCATTTTTCGTGGAACACATATAATTTAGGTTTTCTTTTGGGGGAGGAGGTTAAAAACATTGTTTTGGTACAAACTGTGTGTTGTTATATAAAATCTATTTGCCCAAGAAAACTAGGTTTCATTGGTAGATTAGTCAACTATATAAAAAATAAGAAATGGCTTTGTTTATTTTGCCATTTCAACTGAATGTTAAATTTTATACAATAGAGCAACCACATCTAGTTAAAGGAAAATTACTTGTCAATGGCATCATTGTATCTGATAATCAAAGACTACTTCTGAGAGAAACTGCCAGTCAGTTAATCAACACTGAATTATTAGTGAGGAAATTGACAAGATACTCATTTATATCAAGAGCTAAGGAGATTTATCTATATTTCATGCATGAGTTTAATGGATTTATTATCAAACTTTTGTGGGTGTATCAATCACCTGTTCCAAGTTATATTTTCTTAGATTATTTGT
Source organism: Halichoerus grypus (assembly GCF_964656455.1). Taxonomy (NCBI): domain Eukaryota; kingdom Metazoa; phylum Chordata; class Mammalia; order Carnivora; family Phocidae; genus Halichoerus; species Halichoerus grypus. The sequence goes on from NC_135715.1 coordinate 148,497,312, forward strand.
AAGATTAATTATCACTACCATTGTTCATATTAAAGTGAAGATTTTATAGAGTGTTTGTAGACTTTATTTTTTAAAATTAAAAAAAAATAAAGATTATTTATTTGAGAGAGAGAGCACGAGCAGGCGTGCATGAGCAGGGGGAAGGGGCAGAGGGAGAGAGAGAAGCAGACTCCCCGCTGAGCAGGGAGCCCAGGGAGCCCAAGGCAGAGCTTGATTTCGGGACCTCTAGATCATGACTTGAGCCGAAAGCAGATGCTTAACCGACTGAGCCACCCAGGCACCCCTGTGTAGTGTTTGTAGACTTTAAAAGAATATGCTTTAACAGTGACAAATTGATTTATACTAATTGATTTAGAAGTTTTAAAAAATATATTTTGTTTTTTATTTTTTAATAGGTTCTCATACTGAGGACAGTGATACTGAATATTTCTTGTTTTTAAATTCAGGGAATACTATTGCTAGTATTCCCTATGATTGCATAATAGATAGTAAAAGTTGTAATTACAGATTAACAGCCTGCAAAATAAATTCATCTCCTAGATGGGTCTTATCTGGCCTTCATCTTGTTCAGTTTTTATTTTAAATACAACTTCTAAAAATAGAGGTATTTGAAATGAAAAACCGCATGTGGTCACTTTGGGCATGCGCTGTCAATGGCAATAGCCAGCTGGAGCTGAGTGGAGGCGGCCTCTTCAGATAGTGCATTGGCTTTCTAGTTTGCACTGCTATTCACACAGTACATACCTACACATTTGCATTGTTCCTCTTCTCTCATATCTATGACTTTACTAGCCCCGTTAGAGCTGAGTGTTTAGCTCCTGGTATAAATAATTCGAACAATAACAGTATGCAAAATATATACTCTGAAAATGAAATATTTTCATTGGAGAAGCAATGAAGAGAGTTTGGTTTTAATCCCAGATCTACCCCTTATTTACTGTCTAACAATTGTCAAGTCATTAAAGTTCCATTGGCCTCAGAAGTCTCTTCTGTGAAATGAGGGGAGTTTTTATGTCTCTTTGGCTATTAAGAATCTATGAGCACCTAATCAATAGCTTTTTTAAAAAAAAAAAAATAGGTTAAGCCTCAATTTAGAGTGATTCTTAAAACTTTAACAGATAAATGCTACCTTCATTAGAAACTGCCAGCACGTCAAAGTGGTACTGCACAGGCTTACGTACTGAGTAGCTGTGCATGTATTTACACCCTCTGTTAGCAAGGTTAAATTTATTTTATTAACCTCAATTTGCCATACTGAGAATCTTTTAGTGAGGAAAAATTAAAAATGAGTATCTCATGAAGGAATGGAATAGATCTCATCTTGGCTGCTAAGTACCAAATGTTATTGTTCATTTAGTCTGATTAGCAGGGTTCTTTAATCCTCTGCAAAATGAGGTGATTGGGGGAGTGGCTTAGTTACTTGAATGGTAGGATACATGCATAACACGGAAGTCACTTGTCTGAGGGATCCTTAGGTAGAAGGGCCACACGTTCATAAATTTAAGTCCCCAAAATATTCTTTAGCACATCTGAACTTCATTTTTTTTTTCCAGAACAGCCCTGATTTGACACATCATTTGTTGTTTGACTCTGTGGCCACTTTATCCTTCCAAATTGTGTTACCACTTTATCTCTTTTCCTCATTCCCTTATGTCTTATTTCAGTTCTTTTATTTTGGTTAAATATGATATCCCAGGAATACTGTAGAGATCATTCATTGCTGTTACTGTTGTTTAACACCCCACATTTGAACGTCCTTTGTATTTTGACTGTCCTTGCACAATTGTATGATTTGGGGTGGAAGTTAGGGTTCCGCTTTCCAACACAGAAACTTACGGTTCCAAAACCATCCCCTCCACCGCCACTTTCCAACACACACACACACACACACACACACACACACACACACACGCACTTCTGTCTACTTCTTGACATCCAGAGTGCAGGCATGTGTACTGCTCTCTTTGGCAGCACAAATACTAAAACCGGATGTAGGCATGTGAACTAAATGTAACCAATTAGGTATCCAGTCTGGAAATTTGAATCTCAAAGGAGTACTACAAAAATTTACAAGAAAAGGGATTACGTCTTCAGAGTCAGCCTTTACCATCCACCCAGTGTTCTGTATTGGTGCTGTTCACAGTAGCATCATAATTAATACTTTTTCTGGGATGTGAGAGTGACTATTCCTTGCTGCCCAGCCACCTTGGTTTTTGCCAGTTTTTGAAAAAGGCTCTCAAGGTTTTCCACAGATTATCTGATCTACTTGGTAACTTACAACACACTTCTCTTTAAATTTATTCAAAATCTCTTTCTGTTGCTTGCAACCAAGGACTTTGATATCAAAGACCTCTTTGCCAGATTAATAAGGTTTGGCCTGGCTTCTAAATACCACACACATTTGAACTTCTCTTAGGCTTGGCCAGGTGAATTCAAGCTTTTCTGCGCATGCATTCCCTAAAGAGCTATATTAGAAGTTAAGTCTGAAGCCCTAACAGCTGATGGAAAAAAATGTAAGGAAAACAATACCATATTGGTTAGCTTTTCCTGCATAGTAGACAACCACAGCGTCTCGGAGGCATAGAGCAAAAGTGATCTGTTTTTCATGCATCTCTGGGTTGGTTTGGACTTAGCTCCACTAGGCTGTCTGACTCTGCTTCAAACTCTAGGTCAAACTGGCTATTGCCACTCAGGGGGTTTGGATATAGTCTGCTTCACATTTATTCACTCTGGGCCTAAGCTGTTGGGATTCCAGAGGAAGTTCTTCTTATAGTATTGATGGAGGCACAAGAGGGCAAGTAAACACATAATGCCTCTTAGGGCCTGGGCTGCAACTGCACATTATTCCTTCTGACCATATTCTACTCCTAAAGCAAGTCAAATGGCAGAGCCCCAGGTCAGTGGGCTGGGAAGGACATTGTGTCAGTAGCAAAAGAACAACAAAATTAACTGTCAAAGGACAAGGATATAGGGAGTAGGGAAGAATTAAGACCAATAATTCAATCTATTATAATTATCCAAGATATATATCAATTTGAAGGTCCAAGGATTTAGCCAGACAAAGCAGAGCCGGCAACAAACAATTGTTAGCCAGATTAGGTTGTAGGGAGAGATGTATTCTAAAACCACAAACCTAGATATGAATGTATGATTGGAACAAAATTATTATGAAACTGGTGTTATAGTCAGAGCCCTAACCAATTAAAGAAGAAGCAATAGGGGCATTGTTCTTGAATAAATGGACAGGTTTAGAGCATGACAGATATGCACGAGCTTTTGAATTGGTTGTGGAGGCTAGGAAAAGACTGTTTTCAGTATACAAGTCAACATAAACACCATCTTCTGGACTTAGTGAGTTAATGGAGGCAGTGTTTATACATATCACATTATTACCATAATGAAATGTTTAATAATTAGCTACATTATGGTTCCCAAATAATATATGACCTCAAGAACCTCTTATATTTCAGATGAGGTATAAAATGAATTTTTAATTTTATCTCATCATTTGTTATGAAACAAAACTAAGCATAATTGAATCTTGGAGGGAAAAACAAACAATGCACTTCACACTCAGAAGTACAGAAGGTACGTGGATTCCACTGTGGCAAACATGGACAACACATTACAAATGCATGATTTGTATTTAATGTCTTTCAGAGAATATTGAAAGCTAAAATTCAGTGAAAAATTTTATCAAATAGGTAAACCTATCTTGTTCCTTTGTAACTGTGTTCATTGGGATTTACTTCAGAAAATATATTAGAATATCTCATAAGTATATATTTTATCAAAACCATTCAAAATATTCAAATGTTCATAATAGCAATAAAGATAGTTTCCCCCTATCTCAGATTGAGAGAATAAGGTAATCATTCCTTATTTCATCTTGAACTGATGGTTATTCAAGTAATGTGTGGTGGGGAAGGATTTACATAATAAGTCTTAAGAAATCAAGGATCCATCTCTGTTATCACCTGCCTATGACAGGCATCATATCTCTGTCTAGAAAGAAGAAGAAAGGAGAAAGAGCAAAAGTTGTTGAGGTGAAGCTAATCACACTAATCCCTTTTAAAAGAACTTTCTAGGACATTCTTTCCTTCAACTTTATTTATATTCCATTATTTAACACTGGGTCACACATCCAGATCTAGCCATAAGGAAGCCTGGATTTTGATGTTGTTGTTATTGTTTTTTTAAGCAATTGCTGCTCTAAACAAACATTTTGCTTTTCAGAGAGAAAGAAAAATGGATATTGGATAGAGTCTTTTATAAGACCTCTATTGTTCTCTCTTTCTCATTTATATATATACATACACACATTCATATATGTTTATGTCATATCTATAAATTAGATAAAATATTTATTTGAAATATTAGGTATGTTATTAGATATAATATTAGATATGGTGTTAGATATTTATTTAAATATTAGATGTATTTATACTATACTATTTATACTATGATTATGCCAATAGCATTTTTCTTCCTTAATATTTGTGTAGATTTCTTTTGCTACTGTTCTTTTCCCACACAATTTATTTGTAGTTTCTCATATATAAAATAATTGATTATAGGATAACTGTCTGATTTAAAAATTTAATAAAGTTATCTTTAACCTAGAAAAGTATCTTAATACATATCAAACTTTTTTCAGAGTTACAATCTAATGCAATAAAAATATATTGTCTCCAAATAGTATCCCTGATTTTACTTCATTTGTTTCTAAATGAACTCTTAAAAATTGATTTCTGTAATTTTATAAATTCATTAAGAAATAAATGTAATGATGTTTGTTTTGTTATTCCAATGGGAAGGCCATTTAGATTTTCTCTTTGAAGCAAAATTACAAATTAAATTATTTTAGGATCTGTGAGTTTAAGATGTGTTTTCCTTTGACACCTTAATTAGATCCAGAAAGTCAGTAGCATTCTAATAATGCCTCAATATTTGAAAGTTAATTGTTTGTGTTATTTGACCTCATTACATCCTTCCCCTTAGTATAATTTGCTAATATAACTCTTTCAGTATGATGGACTTTTTTTGCTTTGTTTCTGAAATGTTTAGAGGCAGCAAAATGACAAAATAAGATTATTATGTTTTTTCAATTTTTAACTTTTATGAATTCTCAGCACTATATTGCTTTTCTAGAAATAATTAAAACAAATTATATTTTGATTAAATGGGCTAATTCTCATACATCCAATTCTTCTAAGGGATAAACGTTATAGTTGAAACAATATGAATCATTTACTTACCTAAATAAAGACCATTAATCTTCTAAAGAAAAAGTAATGGTCATATCCATGTTATATCTTAGCACACTAATTTAGTTTGGAAGCCTATGGAAATGTGTGGGATTTTTCCTAACAGAGTTGGGTCATGCACATATTCTTCAATATAAATTTGATTCAAGACTGTAATTCACACAATTGTTTGAAAACTTTACTAAGTTTTTCATATGCTAAAAATCTTAATTGTAATCATCCTTGGAATTATTTGTATTCATGGGGGGAGGGTGTTAGAACATACTGACAATTATAAGTTCCACTGAATTAAGGAGAGATGAAAAACAACAGTTAAAGAAGGCTTCCAGTTTACAAAGAAAATAATACAAGAGTGTGTATCAGCAGGGACTTAAAAAAAAACAAAAACAAAAAACCACAGCATCACCTATGTTATAGGTATCAATCCTCATTACTTCCCACTTTTTCTTTTAAATGATGATAATATTGTATGTCGCTGGGATGGTGGAAGTTTGGTTTGAGAAAAAGGAGGAATAAACATTTGTATTTCATACTGTCATAAATTTTTAAGCTTTTATTTTTAAGTAAAACATACAGTCAAAAGTGCAAAGATTTTGCCCAGTTATGGAGATGTAATTTTCTAGGATTGAGAAGGGAAAATGTAGATATGATTTATACCACGACCAAGATAATTTAAAGAATATATAAAAGTTGTTTGTAAAACCTTTGAATAGATTTACATTTATAATGTGTATTATATATAATATAAATGTATAATAGATTTCAATTTAAGGATATAATTGTATTTCTAAAAATATAACATTAGGTGGAAAAGGAATATGGATAAATTTAAGGGAATACATTTTAAGATACTCAATTTTTTAATATGTTGTTTTCAAAAATCTGCTTGAACAATTTTTTTAATATCATAGAATATTTATTAGTATAAATTTCTATTGGCAAGTGGAATAGTGGAATGGAAATATTAATTCAAAGGAGAAAGGGAACAAAGTAAAATGCCTGACTCTTAAGGAAAGGTTTTTTTTAATTGTTTCTTATATAGATGTTGGTGGATGTCAAATCACAATTATATATAGATAGATACAACTTTCATTTATATTAATATATAAAAATTAGTATATAATTGCTAGTATATTTAATATAGTGCATTTTATATGAGTGTGTTTATATAAACAATTATGTAACATGCTACTGTACATACATACATACATATTAAATGGATTCATTTAAAAGTGTTATAGAATATTTATCTTAAATTTTGTAGTGATAAAATATAGATGTCTAATTAAAAATGCTTGAGTTTTTACATAGTTTTTCAAAATTATTTTAAATGTTAAAGAGCAAAATTTTCAAAAACAACACAAAGTGAATTTTGACTTATAAGAATGTGTTCAGGAAGATGTAGAAACTTCTCCTAATATCTTCTCCAGCTATCCTTCTAATATTTTTATTTATCCACACTACTGACAACTTATCTATTCTTCCAAAATGTATCAAAGTTTTATTTTAAAGAAATAGTACCAGTTGGAGAGTCCTTGGAGAGAGAGTGAGTGAGTGAGTGAGAGGTGCTTATGTGCACGTACATGTGTGTCTATGTATATAGAGAGTGTATACATAAATATATGTACATGTATGTATATTTAAAGCTCATACATATTCAAATTTAGTCATTTTAGTTTGTATTACAGTAAATCTCTAGATTCCTGAAATTCCTTCTGTACTTATAATTGGTATATTCTTACATAATAGACATAGCCCACACTTGGAGATCTGTCCAGGTTCCCTGATTTTTACCATTTTTTTATGCCACTTCTGCTACTTGGCCCTTTTGCTTTCCATGGCCAGGTCAGTATCTTGAGTCTTTCTGAAGACTGGCCTCAAGCTAATGGAACTGCTTTGCCTTCAAGGGCAGAGAGAGTCAATGTGGTTGGGAGTTTATCCCCAATTCACTCTCCATCCACCCTTGACTTTAGATGGATTCAAATATATGGAAAGTCATCTTCCCTCCTTTAAATAGGCATAACTCCGAGGCATAATTTACACTCCCAGGATCCCCTGCAAGATCAAATTAAAGCCCCCCTCCCTGTGATTTTACCTAAGATTGCACTCTTTCTTGGCTTCTTCCCCTCCCTTGTCCTTCTTCCTTTTTCTTTCAACTGCAGCTCCTGGGAATAATTTTTAAATAAATGATTTGCCCAGAAACGCACTCCTCAGAGTCTGCTTTCTGGAGGACTCAGCTTAATTTGATAGGTGCTGTGAAATGATTGAAAAGCAGTTCCCTAATATACTATCCTTAGTGAGGTGTTTAAAGGTATTACCAAGGCAAAATCATATCCTACATATCTCTTAATAAAATAAGTTAGATTTAAGGAGGACCAGTACTAGGGCTAGGCTAGTGAAGAACTTACCAAAGAGGCAAAGTTTTAAGGTCACCAAAGCCTCAATAATTAAGATAAGTAATACTTTAATGCAATAATTTAAAAAATTAATATAAAAAATCTATGATGTAAGAATTATTTGCATTTTAATTAAAGAGAGGATCGGTACTAGTGATTTTTTTCTTTTGCTTCAGTCTCCAGTGTGGTTTGGCATGGCTGAGTACTTTGACTTCCAGAAGCCAGAAAAAGATTAACAAACAAATAAGCAATCCAAATCAACACAAAGAAAGAAATAATAAAGAGCAGAGAACAAAGAAATTGAAAACAGAAGAAAACAGTGAAAGAAAATATGGGTTCTTTAAAAAGAAAATTGATAAACTTTTAGCAAGACAGGCAAGGAAACAAGAGAAAGACCTAACTTTCCAGTATCAGGAATGAAGGGAGGGAATATCATTGCAGACTACAGACATCAGAAGGATAAAGGCAATACTGGGAACAACTCTAGGCAAATAAATTTGGCAAGTTAAAAGACGGACCAAATCCCCAAAAAACACAGATGACTAAAACTCACCCAAAATGAAATCAAATGAAATAGATAATCAGAATAGTCTAATACTATTAAAAGATACTGAATTGGTAATATGAAAGCTTACAATAAAGAAAACATAAAGCCCAGATAATTTTATTAGAGAATTCTACCAAACTCTTAAAAAATTAACACCAATTCTATGCAAACTCTTCCAAAATACAGAATAGGAGCCAAAACCTACCAATTTTTTATATAAAAGGCTAGCATTACCCTAATACCAATACCAAACAAAGGCAACACACAACACACACACACACACACACACACACACACAGAAAAAAAGAAAAGTTGAAAAAAAAAAACTATAGACCAGCTCTCTTGTGAAAATACACATAAAAATCCTGGATAAAATACTTCAAATCCAATCCATTATATTGTACAGCATGATTGAGTGAGATTAATTCTGGGGATGCTAGACTGATTCAATATTTAAAAATTCATCAATGTTAATCTGTCATATTAACAAAATAAAGCCAAATTAATTGAAAATTCATTTTTGGCCTGGTAAACAATACTACTTATTAAAAGTGAAGCAGTCAAAGTTGTGAAATGACTGAGAAAGTAATTAGTTTGATTTACAGACTGGACAGATTTGGCAATTATGATTTTTATGTTGTTTTTTTTTTAACAACTCAAGCTAGTATGGAGAAAATAGGACATAATTTTAATATTGTCACTGAGAAAAGCATAAAACATATTAAATAACTTGTTTTGTTCTTTTTCTTAATTTACTGCTTATGTACTGTATGGAAGAATTAAGAGTATTATATATAATATAGATACACTATCTTGCAGAATTATAATGCATAAGCATTTCTATTTGGAATATATTTGCCTGATAGCAAAATAGATATTTTTCCCAATTAATACACAGATACTAAATCTGTATTCTGCATTTCACAAGAAATGCTTCCATTTGACAACTATAATTATGTTTTTGACTTGCTGACTTTAAAATGGTCTAGTGAGGGGTGCCTGGCTGTTTCAGTCAGCAGAGCATGCCACTCTTGATCTTGGGGTTGTGAGTTCAAGCCCCATGTTGGGTGTAAAACTTACTTAAAAAAAAAAAAAAGGTTGAAATGGTCTAGTGAATCTTAAAGCAAACTACCTTCCCAACTCTCAATAGAAGCCACATTCTGGAGTGTTGGGGTGGCTCAGTCAGTTAAGCGTCTACCTTCAGCTCAGGTCATGATCTCAGGGTCCTGGGATCCAGCCCCACATCCAACTCCCTGCTCAGCAGGGAGTCTGCTTGTCTCTCTGACCCTCCCCCTGCTTGTGCTGTCTCTCTATCTCTCTCTCAAATAAATAAAATCTAAAATAAAAATAGAAGCCACATTGCATACATTTATCTGGGATATATAAGTATTTGCAAAATTGCTTTTTTGTGTGTTCAAGGTCATTGTTAAGTATTATCATTTCTAAATCATTATTCTAAATTAACTTTATCATTAACATTTGAGAAAAATATTGGCAAGACATACATTTTTCACTGTATGATAAATGCCATACTATTAAGACTAAACAAATATATTAATATTAAACAAATATAAAAATTTGTTTTAACAAGAACAAAGGAAATGTGACCAATGAAGACATAAAAAATGGAAGTCTGAAGAAATATGTGGTAGCATATTATTTTCTACATGTTAGTTGATAGACCTTTGATACCTGCCTATTGAATCATTCAGTGATGTCCTTATAATTTCCAAATGCAAAAATGTGTTAGTTTTTTGAAATGTGAAAATGAATCACACATTCTGAAAAATAAAGTGGATGAACAGGTCAGCCAGTAAACTAGCCTACAGACCCACCATCATCTTGGTTTGAATATAAGGCAGAGTGTAGAGCTCTGACAAATACATATTCATTATGCAGATAAATATACAAAAGTGATGAGTATTCCCTGAGTATGCCAAAGCGCAGATCTATCATGAAACTTAGACAATTTTAGAGCAAGCCTAGGTCATCTCTTCAAACCCCATCATTATGCTAATGAAGAAACTAAAGTCCAAAGAGAGTTCAATTTTTAGTCTCTTCAGAAGGATCATGGAGGTACTTTCAAGGAACAGATAATGCTCCCAAACTCTTCCATGTATCCTCACATTAAACCATAGATTCCTTTTTAATGTTTGCTTGTATATGCTGGGGATTCTCTATAAAACCAGCTTTGGGGTCATCGTAGCGAGTGCCTTCTGGCTTTAAAAGCAGGATGTGGGATAATTGCAAAAGAAATAAGTTGGAAACCATAATAATGAACACTGTGTGAGACAAGAAAAGGCATTTCAAAGAGATTGGACAGGGGTTATTTGAATTGCCTGACTACTAGATATACAGTGTGCAAAAGAGGTTGAGAGAGAGTCTGAAAGCAAAGCTTAAAGACAGACATGTTTGTAAGTGGTAAATTGCAAATGAAGATGTATGAGGACTTTTAGTATTACCATCTAGAATCTCTTTGATCAGTGTGATTCTGGAGAAAGAACATGTATTAGCAAATGATAGGAAAACTTGTCATGATGCATGATTTTACATCAAAGGCTGAATAGGACAAAAGTCTTATGAATCTTGTTATACATTTATAATCAAATGACTCCGAATGCTGATTTAATATAAGTGAAGGTAAATCGGACCAAAAAATATTATCAATATGCTAAGTGTCATGGGAAATCAGTGTGGAGGAGTGAAACAAAGAATTTTATCATGGTGTCTGGGGGAAAAGAATATTTTTCATCATTTACTCAGATGGAAAAATGAGCATGAATTACTACAGTACTAGATGGACCCTGGTCTCAACTAATTATGTATTTTTAAGTGGGTCACTATTTCCATAGGGATTTTCTTTTTAAAGCTGAGAAGAAATATGATGAAATCTAGGCTTTCATCTTCCAAACGCTTGTAGAGACATTCCAGGAAATACTAGTCTTCCTACTTACACGAGGGCTGCGCTGCCCCCTTCTGGAGTAAAGGAAATTCCTCTAAGAAACTCAGTTCTCCCTCTTCATATACACAATGTTATCATGCTATTCAGTAAAATATATACAATATGATCTGTTTATATTGGAAGTATTAAATGATAAAAAACAAACCACGTCAGGAATCAAATTAAAAGACTAGATCCCATGACCTATTAACTGGCCATCAGAGTATATGGTCAATACTGTATTCCCATTACCAAGAGTAATACCTACAATGGAGTGGAACTCAAAACAAATCACCTTTCAAAAAAATCATATCTATTTTAGAATTTTTTGTGGCTTCACATCATGATATTATTCCAACTCCTTGGTATGGCATTAAAATTTCCCCATAATTTGATCCTAACCTGTCTTTCAAGCCATAACATCTGGTTATGCACATCATCCAGGCTTTGCTTCAGTTTGGCTGCTAATATGTTTCCAACCACATGCTTTCTGTTCTTATATCTTCTCACAAATGGTTCTTGTTCCCTAGAATACATTCTTTCTCTCCTCTATATCCACTAGTCAAAATCCTTCTCATCTTTTAAAATCAAAACCACATTCATTCTTCTGTGAAGTCTTTATCAGTATTCCATATCAAAACTTGTCTGTTCCTTTATACTATTTTAATTTATTTTACATTACAGCAATTTACATTACTACCCTTACATTATATTTACATTATCTGCCCCTCAGGTTCTTCTTGTTCATCTTTGACAGAGATCCCTTATTTTTTTTTAAATTTTATTATGTTATGTTAGTCACCATACATTACATCATTAGTTTTTGATGTAGTGTTCCATGATTCATTGTTTGCATATAACATCCAGTGCTCCATGCAATACATGCCCTCTTTAATACCCATCACCGGGCTAACGCATCCCCCCACCCCTCTCCTCTCTAAAACCCTGTTTGTTTCTCAGAGTCCATAGTCTCTCATGGTTTGTCTGACAGAGATCCCTTCTTATTTATCTTTGTATCTATATCCCCCACAAAATGACTTAACCCAAAATGTGTCATGCAATAGAATAAATATTGAGTATATTATTTCACAAAATCATGACAGTATTTTATATTCAAATTGGGTTAGCTGAGTTGAAATTATTTAGCAATGCAGATGGATTACAATATAAGGTTGAATAAGGTTTATAACACAGGGGAAAGCATTAACAATTTTCACTAATTACAGTTCAGACAGCTAAATGGTAGCTATTAATCATAAAATCAGTCTATAAAAATGTTAAATTCTGAAGCATGTTCTCTGATGTGTGTGTGTGTATGGTAGATTGAATAATGACTCCCCAAATGTTCATGCCAGAATCTTTGGAACCTGTAAATATATTACCTTACATGTAAAAAAGATTTTGTATGTGTGATTAAGTTAAGAATTTTAAGAAGGGGAGAGATTGTCCTGGATTACCCAAATGGGTCCCATGTAATTTTTAGGGCTCTTGTATAAGGGAGGCAAGATGGTCAGTTGGAAAAAAAGGAGATGTGATGATGGAAGCTGAGGTTGGAAGCATTCTAAAGATGGAGAAAGGGGCTGTGATCCAAGGAATACAGGCTGGCCTCTAAAAGCTGGAAATAGGCAAGGAAATGAATTCTCCACTGGAGCGTTAGGAGGTAACACGGCCCTTCAAGGACACTAATTTTTTTTAGCTAGATAAGACCTGCTTTGACTTTTGAATTCCAGAATTATAATAAATTCACATTGTTTTAAGCCACAAAATTTGTGATGATATGCACTAGGAAACTAATACAGGGTGTTTCTCAAGTGTTATGATGTAGCTTTTATGCATATCAGGCCTATTCATGTAACTACAGTTGGATAAGCATGTAAATTGTGACACATATCTTAGGTCTTTCAGATTGACTGTTACCATTGAGTTATTATAAATGTTAGGTCATTAAAAATAATGAAACTTGGTATGGAGTATTTGGCCTCTGGAGTTGTGATACTGACTTTTCAGGTAAAATGATGATTTTTAAAAAGCTTATAGAACAATTAAGTTGTATCTCTATATTTATCCATGACAAATAATTCATTTTCACTTATTATTAGGCAAATTATTAGAAATTTGCCTATTAATACATAAAAGTATAGCCCTTACCTTGAATTTAAATTATTTATTAATGCATTTTCAATCAGATTACAACTTTTCCTACAGATCTCAGGTATCAAATAGCCAACTGGAATATTCACCTACTGTTGAACAAAGAAATAACTCAAATGATATTTTTGCAAGCTTACAGTTTGATTAGAGTACAGAATACATCTTAATGGACCACCATATTTTATAGTTATCTCTATATTTTTACTACTTACACTTTAGTTTGTATGTGTGATATTTCATATGGTATTAGAAATTTGTAAATACACTATTTTCTCTAAATCTGTACTTTAAAATTTGAAAAGCATTTTATGTTTTTATTGCTATGGGAGCAAAAGCTTTAACAAGTACAATATCTTTAAATATATAATGTGAGTAAAGCAAAAATGACATTTTATGTATAGACTTTGGCTTTAAAAGCATTTTGGGGGACTTCCCTTTAGATATTATAGAAACAGGGGTGCCTGGGTGGCTCAGTCGGTTAAGCGTTTAACTCTTGATTTTGGCTCAGGTCATGATCTCAGAGTCGTGGGATCGAACCCTGCACTGGGCTCCGCGCCGTGCAGGGAGCCTGCTTCCGATTCTCTCTCACTCTCCCTCTGCCTCTCTAAAAAACAAAAATAGATATTTTAGAAACATAACCTGGAACACTAAGTCATATGTGATATACCACTGAAAATAGTGTATATATTTAGCATAAATAAACTCCTCTTCACATCAGAGATAGAGAATGAACCACTTCTAGCTACTGCCAAGGTACCTTTCTGGTAAAAGAGACTGTCTTCTTTCAAAGCGATGAGGTGACCTCTCTAGGGAGGAGTGAGGACTACTATTCAGAAGATCTTAAGAAGAATGAAAGTAAGACCGTATCCGTTCATAGATGATGAGTGGATCCAAGGATGACAGCATCGAGGTTGCAGCCTTCATAGAAATAGCCCTTGTTAAAGTGTTTAATTTCTTTGAAATAAATTCAATACACTAGTTATATTTGCTACTTCCAAGATTATATGTTTATGTATCTGACTTTTTCACCAATAATTTTTTATCATTCTAATTTACCTACTCAAAATACTTCTAAGAAATATTTTTTTCACTTCGCTGAAACTTCTAGTCAGTTAATTTTACCACCTTTTTGCTAATCAGCATATCCATTCTGTAATTACTTCTCTTCCTTTTCATCTTAGGTTCCATCATTTCTGTTCTTTATTTGTTTGCCCATTTCTCTCCTTACTTGCCTGAAAAAAAAATCCTGTGGGTATATATATATATATATATATACACACACACACACACATATATATATCCCCTTTGCTATTTCTGCACACATAAAGCTGAGCATTGATTAAGAAAATTATACAACCAGGAAGACTAGCATTTTTGTGTAATTATAATCCTGAAACTCAGTGATATTCTACAGTCTTTTTATCTTTCTTGCACGTGTTATTTGGAAAATTAAAATAATCATGAGGGAAATCCCTAAACTTTTCTATGGCTCATTCTAAAAATAAAGCTATATCTGCACCCACCTACTCCTTCTTTCTTCATGTGTTCATGGAGAAAGTATGCCTCCTCGTCCCAAAGCCCAATACTTCTACATTTACTTGTAATTTTTTCCTCTTATGTTTTCAGGGGTTTTGTTCCTTTGCAATTGTTTCTTCTCTAATATTGCATTATCAGTTCTCCCTATCTTCTACTTCATCATGCATTAAAAAAAAAATCCCCTAATTCACCTATTTTAAACAAACAAAATTGGATCCTGTGTAGGGAAACAAATATAAATCAACAAATAAAACCTTCTTATTGGCTCTCACTGTTCTTTGACTACAATCCCAATACTTTATCTTGACCTACAGGCACTAAATGTTCTTGGACCCTGCTTATATCTCTAATCTTGACTAATGTTCTTTTGTTCCTTGCTCAGTACATATTCGCCACACAGCTTTTATGTTCTTCAAACACTGAAATATTTCCACTAATGAACATTCCTGAGAGTTCTACTTGCTATGGGCATCTTGGCCGTTCTGAAGTAAACTGGACAGCCAAGCATTCCTGCTTTAGAGTGTTCCCTCTTCCCCTTCTTTATTACTTGCTAAGGTGGGATTCCTCTGGGGCAGGAGTTGCTAGCAGTAGCTCTCTCACTCCAGATTTTGCCCTTGGACTATAGTTTGGGAGGGTGTTCCTTACATGATGCCTCAAAACTAACTTAGGTCTACTGAAAAAAAAAAAACAAAAACAACCAGGAACATCAGATTATTTATCAATGTCATAATCCATGAGGCACTGGGTCTTTAGTAATGTCAATCAGACATTTGGTTACAGAAGCTAGGATTATTTATAATCTAATTTCCAATCTAATTAGTCATAAACAGAATATAGGGTTTGGAGAGGGTAGCTAGAACTGTCCTCTGGTAAAAGAGGTACAGAAAGAAAGGGATATAAACCAAGTTAAGGTAAAAGAAGAGAAGTCCTGAGCTTCCAGGGCATAGAGTGATAGCCAGGGAATGCAGAATTAGTAGGCTCAAGACGTCAATCTGCACCATTTCTTCACCCAGGCTGCTTCTCTGTTGTCTTGTGAGCATAATGACTACCAAGAGGGATGAGCTTATCGCTCCCAGATTCAGATGGATTTTAGCATCAATGCAACCAAAAGACAAAGTGGGCTGTGGATGAGGAAAAGACATTTAGTGGGTTTCACAATAGGACATCAGATGGCTCTCCAAAGTGACCTCTTTCTCTTTTGGAGTCAGTTCCCTGTATGAGTGCACAATTTAGGAAGTATCAAGCAATCAAAGGCAAATGACCAAGTACACACAGAAGAGTGCTGGAAGAGTAATGTTTGCTAGGAGAAAATCACCAAGAAAAAATAACACTGAGTATTTTCATTGCATTTTAGGAGAGCACATAGAGAACTAACAGGACTGGACATCAGACTTTGGGAAAGGAAGTCAGATCCTTGAACTATGGGCTACATAGTTCCAGCCACTGCCTTGTTGGGATCAGTTACTGGTATCCAGCAGCAGTAAGGCATGGCAAACACTTGGTGCCAGCCCTACTGTACCTGTCAGCTTTAATGAATAGAGGAACACCAGTCTCTATCCCCTCATGTGATCATGAGGCTGGTACAAAAGCCTTAGCTATAACCAGTTTCTATGGAGATTTTCAGGAGGCCAGTATATTTTAGGGAGAGTCCAGCCTACAGGAATTTATTCCTGGACAAGTTAACCTTTACCTTACCGGAGATTATCGTGTCTCAAACATATAAAACCTTAAAGGAACATATAAAACCTATAGGTCTAGAAGGATGATAACCAGATATCTGCAGATAGAAATACTGTGAATGAGTAAAAATATATTATGAGAACATGGACCTCATAGGAAATGGAAGAGAGGTGAGGCAGTGAGTTTGCAGTGACTGACAAGGCAACACCATGTTAATAGAAATGGCCCACCAAAAGCTCTATAGGCAGAGTTGACAGTATCAACCTATTATGAGAAATGGCCAGTGAAAATGGAAATCATAGCAGCAATATCTAAGCATATTTTTGAGATGTTAAAATACAGACAGCAGAGTAATTGCTGACCTAGATTACCTACAAGTCAATTATAAAGGAAATTCATTTATGAGGCAAGAGTTATAGCAAAACCTCAAAGAACTAATCAGTACTTTAAACTTGCATGATCAAATGTGTGTTCACCAAAATAAAGAACATCCAGTTAGCCTTCTGGACATCTCAGACAGACTTCCTTACCAAGAGGTTGAGGTAGCTTCATGGTTTCAAATAACTAGGACACGGAGGGCATGACATCATGCTGCCCTAGACATGATTCTAATATTGAAATATGTAATCTCCAACTAAAAAATGCTTAACAGATGAGGGATTATTGTTTTTATTATTATTATCATCACATGTAACTTGAACTTTGGAGATGGTTAGTTGCAGTTAATTTAGTGGTTCAGTGAGTTCCAGAAAAGTTCCAGTTTTTTCATCTTTCTACTTTGCTATTCTCAGTATGTTGGTTTTAATCTTTAAGCTTGTACTCTCCTGTAAAATAAATGTCTGTAAGGTTTCCAGGCATCTTAGTGTCACACATTAAATGCCCAAAAGTCAGAAAGGGAAAAGAAAACACATTCCCTCACTGTGAACCTTTCTTAAATTAAGGAAATGCTTTAGGATCTACCAGTACACATTGTCGCAGTTTTTATCAATCAGAATTAAGTCACACACTTGTCCTTAAAGCAAACACTAAAAAGAAGGAAATTATGGGACTTTAAATTTTGCTATGCAGGTGTCTTTCCTGGCTGTCAAATACTTTAATACAATAGAGATTCTTTTTAAAAAGAAGTGCAGAGGAGTGAAACAAAGGGGAGATAGAAGGGCTAGATCAGGTATCCCATGTTTCTCTAGACTGTTTCCATGGTAAATCAGTAGCACTTCCTGCATTTTTTAAGGCATTGATTTTGTTTTATTGTAATATTTGGCTTTGTAATCTGATTATTTAATTTTTGTCCCTTTACTAAACAGTAACCATCTTGACAGTGAAGTTGTCTTATCTACTTGAAATGACTACAGTATCGAACATAATGCTATGCAGAGGGTGGTTCCTTGATAAGCTTATATTTAGTATTTCTTTTATTATAATTTTTAATTTTTATTTAAATTCAATTAATTAACATATAGTGTATTATTAGTTTCAGAGGTAGAGTTCAGTGATTCATCAGTTGCATATAACACCCAGTGTTCATTACTTCAAGTGCCCTCCTTAATGCCCATCACCCAGTTACCCCATTCCCCCACTCCCCTCCCCTCCAGCAACCCTCAGTTCGTTTCCTATGGTTAAGAGTCTCTTATAGTTTGTCTCCCTCTCTGATTTTGTCTTACATTATTTTTCCCTCCCTTCCTCTATGATCTTCTGTTGTTTCTTAAATTCTACATATGAGTGAAATTATATAATTGTCTTTCTTTGATTGACTTATTTTGCTTAGCGTAGTACCCTCTAGTTCCATCCATGTTGTTGCAAATGATAAGATTTCATTTTTTGATTGCTGAGTAATATTCCATTGTGTGTGTGTGTGTGTGTGTGTGTGTGTGTGTGTGTGTGTTGTGTGTGTATACACACACCACATCTTCTTTATCCATTCATCTGTCGATGGACATCTGGGCTCCTTCCATAGTTTGGGTATTGTGGTCATTGCCGCTATAAACATTGGGGTGCAGGTGCCCCTTTGGATCTTTGAGTAAATATCTGGTAGTGCAATTGCTGGATAGCTCTATTTTTAACTTCTTGAGGAACCTCCATATTGTTTTCCAGAGTGGCTGCACCAGTTTGCATTCCCACCAACAGTGTAGGAGGGTTCCCTTTTTTCTGCATCCTCGCCAACATCTGTCGTTTCCTGACCTGTTAATTTTAGCCATTCTGCCTGGTGTGAGGTGGTGTCTCATTGTGGTTTTGATTTGTATCTCCTTGATGCAGAGTAATGTTGAGCATTTTTTCATGTGTCTCTTGGCCATTTGTATGTCTTCTTTGGAGAAATGTCTGTTCTTATCTTCTGCCCATTTCTTGACTGGATTATTTGTTTTTTGGGTGTTATAGTATCTTTTAAACTGATATACAGGTGTGCCTCATTTTGTACAAAATAAAGTTCTTCGAAGTTGTGAGCAAATTAATGCTTATAAATCAAATCTTTATTTCTCCCATGTGTTTTATTGTAATTAATAAAGCCTGTTCCACATTAATACTCTGTTGGCAATGTCTAATATTTTAAATGTGATCTGTTTTCTTCAGATATCTCTGTCCAGTAATTAATGATCTGAAAATACTTGGATATATGAGGAAAGTTTAGGAATTAATGGAATTTTGAATTTTTTAATAAAATAAAAATCGTTTGGGGGCACCTGGGTGGCTCAGATGGTTAAGCGTCTGCCTTCGGCTCAGGTCATGATCCCAGGGTCCTGGGATCGAGCCCTGCATCGGGCTCCCTGCTTGGCGGGGAACCTGCTTCTCCCTCTCCCTCAACTGTTCCCCCCTGCTTGTGCTCTCTCACTCTCTCTGTCAAATAAATAAATAAAATCTTAAAAAAAAAAAATCGTTTGTATCATGAAGAATTGTACTGAAAGCAGAGCTTATTTAAATAAAAAAGAGGTTTCAATTTTGTCTTTATTTAAGTCAACACACTTACTTTTTAAATTTTTTTTTTAAAGATTTTATTTATTTATTTGACAGAGAGACACAGCGAGAGAGGGAACACAAGGAGGGGGAGTGGGAGAGGGAGAAGCAGGCTTTCTACGGAGCAGGGAGCCCAATGCGGGGCTCAATCCCAGGACCCTGGGATCATGACCTGAGCCAAAGGCAGATGCTTAACGAATGAGCCACCCAGGTGCCCCCAAGTCAACACACTTATATTAGAATATCAGAATTATGTTTCCACATACTTATAAAATTTTATTTTAATGTAAGGACTTATAAAGGGAGACTTCACACCAAGGAGATAGAAGTGCTATTACAGAACCATTGACTATATTCCCCCACACTGTACCTTTCATCCCTGTGACTTATTCACTGCATAACTGGAAGCCCGTACCTCCCACTCCACCTTCACCCACTTTGCCCATCCCACCCCCTGCCCCCTGGCAACCACCAATTTGTTCTCTGTATTTATGGGTCTGTTTCTGCTTTTTTGTTTGTTTGTTTTTTAGATTCCACTTGAAATCATATGGTATTTGCTTTTCACTGTCTGATGTATTTCACTTAGCATTATACTCCATATGTCTATCCCTGTTGTCACAAATGGCAAGATCTCATTCTTTTTATTGCTGAGTAATATTCCATTGTATATGTATATATACCACATCTTTATCCATTCATCAGTTTTTTCCCATCTGCAAATTTTATTTAATTTATATGACAGACTTTTTTTTAACCACTTTTAAAATTCAAATATAATTAACAGTGTTATATTAGTTACAAGTGTACAATATAACAATTCAACAATTCTATACATTACTCAGTATTCACCACAATAAGTGTATAAGTGTACCCTTAATCCCCTTCATCTATTTAACCCATTCTCCCACCCACCTCCCCTTTTGTTCTTGATATTTAAGAATTTTTTTTGTTTTTCTCTTTTTTCTTTGTTTCTTAAATTCTGCACATGAGTGAAATCATATGGTATTTGTCTTTCTCTGACTTATTTTACTTAGCATGATATCCTCTAGATCCGCCCATGTTGTTGCAAGTGGCAGGATTTAATTCTTTTTTATGGCTGAATAGTATTCTTGTGTGTGTGTGTGTGTGTGTGTGTGTGTGTGTGTGTGTGTACCACATCTTCTTTAACTGTGTATCTTCTGATGGACAATTCAGTTGCTTCCATTGTTTGGCTATTGTAAATAATGCTGCGAAAACAAAGGTGCATATACCTTTTCAAATTAGTATTTTTGTTTTCATTAGGTAAATACCCAGTAGTGGAATTACTGGATCATGTGTTATTTCCATTTTTAATATTTTAAGGAATCTCCATACTATTTTCAATAGTGGATGCACCAACTTACGTTCCCACTAATAGTACATGAGGGTTCCTTTTCTCCACATCCTCACCAATACTTGTTATTTCTCATCTTGTTGATATTAGCCATTCTGATAGGTGTAAGGTGATATCTCATTGTGGTCTTGATTTGCATTTCCCTGATGATTATTGATATTGAGCATTTTTTCATGTGTCTATTGTTCATCAGTATGTCTTCTTTAGAAAAATGTCTATTCAGGTCATCTGCCCATTTTTAAATCAGATTAATTTTTTGGTGTTGAGTTCTATAAGTTTTTTATTTTGGATATTAATCCTTTATCAAATATATCACCTGCAAATATCTTCTCCCATTAGTAGGTTGCCTTGTCATTTTGTTGATGGTTTCTTTCATTGTGCAAAAGCTTTTTTTTCTGGTGTAGTTCCAATAGTTTATTTTTGCTTTCCCTTTTCTTGCCTCAGGAGACATACCTAGAAAAGTGTTGCTAAGACTGAAGTCAAAGAGTTTGCTGTCTATGTTTTCTTCTAGGATTTTTGTGGTTTCAGGTGTCACATTTAGGTCCATAATCCATTTTGTGTTTTTTGTTTTGTTTTGTTTGTTTTTTGTCTATGGTGTAAGAAAGTGATCCAGTTTCATTCTTTTGTATGTAGCTGTCCAGTTTTCACAGCATCATTTGTTGAAGAGACAGTCTTTTCCTTATTATATATTCTTGCCCTCTTTGTCATAAATTAATTGACTTTGTAAGCATGCGTTTATTTCTGGGCTCTGTATTCTATTCTCTTGATCTATGTGTCTGTCTTTGTGCTAGTATCATACTATTTTGATCATTATAGCTTTGTAATATATGTTGAAATCTAGGATTGTGATACCTCCAGCTTTGTTCTTCTTTCTGAAGATAGTTTTTGCTATTCAGGGTCTTTTGTGATTCCATACAGATTTCAGGATTATTTGTTTTAGTTCTGTGAAAAGTAGTACTATTGGTATTTTGATAGTGTCACTATTTGCAAGTGACATGATACTATACAAGAAAACCCTACAGACTCCACCAAAAAAAGTATTAGAAGTAATAAATGATTTCTGTAAAGTTGTGGGATACAAAATCAATATGCAGAGATTTGTTGCATTTCTATACAGTAATAACAAAGTAGCAGAAAGAGAAATTAAGAAAATAATTTCATTTATAATTGCACCAAAAATAAAATAACTAAATAACTAGGAATAAACTTAACCAAGAAAGCGAAAGACATGTACATTGAAAATTATAAAACATTGATGAAAGAAATTGAGGATGTCAAACAGAAAGATATGTCATGCTCATGGATTGGAAGAATGTTAAAATATTCATATCACCCAATGCAGTTTATAGATTCAATGCTATCCTATAAATGTAATATCGCATACTTGCAAGTTGTAGTTTCTCAACAGCAGCATGTTATAGTTTATGGACTTTAAATACTAATAAGAAAGTTTCTTAAAGAATATTCCCAGGGTAGAAATAAGTTGTGTTTATGATTCAGGATTGAAAAGTAAAAAAAAAAAAAGAAAGAAAAAAGAAAGAAACAATGAAAGAAAGGAAAAAAGGAATGTAAATATTATGAAAACCCTGTGTAAAAGTTTTAGAAGAAAGAATGCATCTTTCTGAAAACCTTGGAACTGAGTTATCATGTTGTGACAGTTCTGGCTTTATTCACTGAAATCCCTTGCTGTCTTTTTCCTGTTTGTAAAAATAATTTTTTAAAAACCACCTAAAAAATGGCTAGTGGCCACCCAAGCTGTTCTATTTAAGGAGAATTATTTAAGGAAGTTGCCAACAAGAAAATAAAACTTCCTGTTTTTAATTTTTATTTTTAATTTGTAGTCAATAGTTAAATAAAATACACATTACTTCCAAATCATATTTATTACCCAGAGCTGACAAGATTCAGTCCAAACAGATGTATGATTTTAGAATCTAGCCAAATGAGCATGCTACATTCCACCCTTCTGTGGGGCTGAGGATTGGTGGGGGTGGAATTGGAAGGGTATGCTAGTGGGAGAGCATGTAAGGACATGTTACATTTGAAAAAAACAAATTTACTGCAATATCAAACTTCACCTTCCGTGAAGGAAAGTCATACTGGAATTTTCAGAAAATGTAGAAAGAATGCAAAGAGGTGTCACCTTGTTTCCTAGAGATGACATTCATTCACATTAGAGTCACTAAGGAGACCTACAAGTGCCAGTATCCAGGACTTATCATCAGATTTTCTGATCAATGTTTCTGTGGTGGGGACTGGACATGCATAATTTTAAAAAGCTGTGCCTGTTCCAGTATTTATAATCTGCATTCAGGATTGAATAAAACAATCCACCCCATCCCCACTATGATAGTTAATTTTATGTATCAACTTGATTGGGCTGAAGGATACCCAGATAGCTGGTAAAACATTATTTCTGTACACGTCTGTGAGGGTGTTTCTGGAAGAGATTCACATTTGAATCCGTAGACGGAAGAATAATATCCTCACTAATGAGAGTAAATTAAAAGGCTGAATAAAACAAAAATGTGGAGTAAGGGCAAATTTGCTCTCTCTGCTTGAGACTGGACATCTACTATCTTCTGCCCTCAGACATTGGCTCTCCTGGTTCTCAGGCTTCCAGACTCAAACAAGGACTTACACCCTTGTCACCTTAATTCTTAGGTCTTCAGACTGGAACTGAATTACACCACTAGCTTTTCTCGTTCTCCAACTTGAAGATATATATATATGCTAGCTTAACATTTACTTTTTTAGTTCCGTTTCTTTGGAGAACCCAGATTATTATGCTGTCCCCACAGAAAGAACAACTCTAGAGAAGAGTTTCTTGGGTTTTATCTATATCTATGTTATATAGTTGACATATTGCATTTACTCCTACCATCTTCAGGTTTTCCAAGCCATTCCTCAGTGGCCTCTAGCAGCTCAAATTAAGAAGTCAACTCCTACCACACACATTCTTCACTTAGTTGTTCAGAATGTAGAACATAACTCAAAAGACACTAAAGTACTAAAGCAATAACCTCACCATGATGGATAAAAATATTAGATGAATAAAAACATTACATGGGAATTTGGTAACACACAGTGATTCCTCCATCCTGCTCTACTCTTTTAATTAATTACTTGGATCGTGTCTACTTGAGTTCCAAAGTATCACCTGTATGTATCACTATTTTGATAATTTCATGCTACCCACCTAAAACAGGTGTCATCCCTCTTCATCCGAAAAGACTGCATATTTTCATCATTAGAGAGTGGCCTCCAATTTCAGATTGTCTTGTTTCAAATCCCAGCTCCAGGATTATGTGTATTTCTAATCTTCCCCAAGAGGACGGAAAGCTGGAACGTGGGCATTTTACCTCCATGTCTTATCCCTGTCTTTTATTCCAATTCCATAGATTCTTGAGGCTAGAAGGGATTTCCAACTTTCTCTCATATGTTCTGAGTTCTCTCTACTGTATGGGTTAAAGATTAAATCCATTATGATTGCCTGTTGATATTAAGAGGAGCTCAAGCAATTGACTTCAAAATTGCCTTTGCAACAATATCTTTCAAAATATTCCCTGGCCATAGTCTCACACATACATTTCTAGATGTCAGAAATTAAATATTGACTGATGCTTTGTATTTGTGCTCTATCAATCCTAAAGCTCCCTGAAGTAAGTGAATAAGAAAAATCGTGAATGTTTTTGTTTTTTTTTTTTTTTTGACTATTTAATAAAGGTAGCTTTGGCCACTTCTTAGTGAAAAGAAGTAATAATTTCATTACAGCCCTAAAATTTCTAGGAATGGATTAATCTCAAAAGGATTCGACTGCTAAAATTTTGTCATTTTAACAGCCTCAGTGTTTAATAAAAAGCCACTATTGGAACTCACTTCATCCTATATGTCCAAGACACAGGAGAGAAAAAAAATGGGGAAGAGAAGGCTTATTTTTAACCTGAGAGAGAAAAAAAAATAGAGTCAAAGTTCTATTTCTAGCTCAGCTACTAATCATCTGGGCAATTTCCTAAGATCACTTTCTGTATGAAAATGATAAGAATACCTCATAATTGAGACTTTTTTAGAGTGAAATGAGATACTGAATTCAATGTACTTGTCATGGTGGTTAGTACATTGTGAGTGCTCAGAAATTGGTAGCAGTAAGAACAATAACTATTACAATAATTATTAATATTAATACATTCATTATTTTTAGGAGGGGAATATAATCACCTACATGAAGGGAAAATAGCTGTAATTTACACTTCCCACCTAATTTAGCATTTCCTACCTAATTTAGTGAACTAATGTTTCACTACAGCACTAATTGCTCTTATTTTTAGAATATAGTGCCTTTCATGTATTTGATTATTTTTCTCTGTTAATTATCAAAGAACTTTAAGACTTCTGGTTGTACTTGACATTTTAATGTGTCACAAATCAGGGAAATTGTTGACATCAGACATTAACTATTCTTAGATCATAATACTCTTTGACAAACCAATGGAATCTATGGACTTTATCTCCAGGACTATACAAATGTATATGAAAGGGTTATAAAAGATTTGAAGAGTTTCTGAAGCATATCTATGCATACAGTAGCAGTCTACAATCCAGAAACCTAGAAGTCCCACTTTCATAAATAGAAATATTTCACAAATTTTTTTTTAAAAATAATTGTTTCCAATTCTCAGTATTATATAATTATGTAACTAAGTTATGACCTTAATTCAGAAAAAGTCTGAAAGTCAGCCTAAGAAAAAGTCACAAAATTGTATCAGAGGTGCGTGTGTTTGTGTGTGTGTGTGTATGTGTGTGTGTGTGTGAGAGACAGCAACAGAGACAGAGACAGAAAGGGACAGAGATGGGGAGATTTCATATAAAGTTGTTTTTCTCCAAAGTGATACATAATTTTTAAATTACTGCATTTATTAAGGTGATTTTTAGTCTACTTTAAAGAAAAGTTATGCACTAATCATAAAATTGTTGAAAATGGTAGAATATGGGTTGACCCTCCAAACTGAACATTATACTATAAAACTACAGAGGGATACTCATTGAGGAATATACAAATATGTCAAATGAGTAAAAGGGCAAATAAACAATTCTCCCAATTTGGGGATTTAAAAAATGGGCCATTATAAAGCACTAAGGAAAATGGAGCTAATGACACAATTAGCTAATGGGAAAAAATAAGTTGGATACCTACCACACATCATTTGCTGAAGTTAATAAGAGATGAGCTAAACACTGTCAGTGTTAAGATGAAAGCAGAACAAAACATAATTGAATATATAATCTTGGATCAGGGATTACTTTCAGAGCAAGATCTTAAAGATAAACACCAAAAGTCACAAGTCAGTGCCAGTCAAGGCAGCATCAGTCTACAGATCATTTTTGTTTACCATTCCAGGATTTTTTTAAAAAGTGTACAATATTGGGGCACCTGGGTAGCTCAGTTAGTTAAGCATCCGACTCTTGGTTTTGGTTCAGGTCATGATTTCAGGTTGTGGGATTGAGCCCTACCTCCGGCTCTGCTCTCAGTGGGGAGTCTGCGTGAAGATTCTCTCCCTCTGCCCCTCCCCCCACTCGTTTTCTCTCTCTCTCTCTCTCTCAAATAAATAAATCTTTTAAAAGTGTACAATATTTAAACATTATAAAATTTTGACTACAAATATAATTAACTAGCTTTTTTGTAAAAATAAAACGACTGACAAAACTGGACTAATATTTCCAGAGTGCACCCATAAAGCAGAGCTGGGTTCAGGGGTCTCCTCTAGAAAGAGGCAGGAGTTATCCTGTAAGTTGTATTACTGACTTGCTCTGCTTTACTCTTTTTCCTTCCAGCCTGAACTCTGTGCTTTTAAAATTGAGATCTTGGTAGAGATCATATATAAACAAAATATTATAAGTCAAACTAAAATAAAAGCAGCAAAACAAAGAAAAAATTTCAAATGATAGTTTAATATTTTTATTATTAAAGACAAATCTCAAATGAATTAGAAAATAAGTATTTCATTACAAAAGTAATCCAACGTAGAATTCTGCACTAGTGTAATTTTAATTATGTTAGGTTTAAGTTATATTTAAGTTTCACATTAAAAAAATGGTATAGTTTTTGAAAATGTAATTTTGCAGTGTAGCAGATGTTATGGGCTGATGAGTTATAAAAACATTATGATTAATCATCTATGCCATGTTAAAAAAAAAAGAAAGAAAAAAATATTTAGAAGTATGTTTGCAGGGTTGTATGTGTTAGCAAAGAAGTTGGGCATCTGACCTAACACTGACATTTCCCATATTTCTGCTATAATTAAGAAAACTTTTACATTAATGTAAACTCTGTAAATTAAGAATAATTCCTTATGAATTAAAGTTATTCCTTAGTTTTTACTGTACATGTGCCTTGAACTGATCCATTTCCTGTATTTTTCGAGCCCAGTTCCTGAGTGTTCCCTTTCTTTACGTGAATTTTCCTATGTCCTTCCAATAAATGACTTCACCTTTGTTACTCAAAAAATTTCCCATTGTGAATTATGGCTTCTTTGTATTAAATAATTTCATAAACACTCTGCCAGAAAATAAGCTGTTGAGTATGCCTTCCATTTTTTTTTTAGGTTAACATTCATTTTTATCTTAAACCATTTCACAGTGGATTTTATTTCCAAAGATTCTTTTGACCAAATTCTGTCTTGTGTAGCTAATGGTATCCTCCTTTTTTTCCTCACAGATATATAAAATAATTTTTTAAAAATTTATTTATTTGAGAGAGAGAGAGAGAGAATGGGGGGAGGGAGAGGGACGAGCAGACTCCACACTTAGCATGAGGTCTGACACAGGGCTCAATCCCAGGACCCCAGATCACGACCTGAGCTGAAACCAAGAGTCAGACGCTTAATCGACTGAGCCACCCAGGTGCCCCTAGATATATAAAATATTTTTAAGCACTTGTTGGGCAGAGCCATAACAAAAATGCAAAAATTCATAGCATCTTTTGATCCTTTCAGACTTATAAAAAATCAATAATTTATAATTACAAGGAATTAAGAGTAAATCAATATATATTTATTTTCATTACAATTTCTTGAACTAAATAAAAAGTTAAAAATAAATTCAAATATAATTTTCTCTTATTTCCCATTTCTAAGACTTGGCTAAAAACAACAGAAAATGTTTTCCCTAAATTTTAATCAACAGTTTTTCCATATTTCAATAAAGAATAAAAAGTATATGAACACTGAATTTCAAGAGACTAGTTTCAATAAAATGATGTTTTAAAATTTTAGGTAAAATATTTAAAAAATATGTAGTGTTACAAACTTTGCTTTCAAGTTTAGAATGTTAAACGTGTATTAGAATGACAGTAAGGATGAAATATACATGTACTTTATAGATACACACACACACACACGCATATTTAGCTGAAATCTAAGACTATGAGTTTTCTGTAATATTTATTCTGACCCATAGCAATTAGCCATATTTCCATGATTCTGATGTTAATTGGACAAGTAGATTCAAAATCTATCTGGCCTGATTCAAATAAACATTTGAAATTAACTTAGAATAAGATTTTTTTAAAAAAGGAATTTCTCCATCCTGACAAGTGATTTTTTTTTTTTTTTTTGGTAATACTCTATTGCAATTTAACCTTTTTCTGATCTTTTCAGCCTCAGAAAAGATGTTTATTCACCAAGTCAACATATACCTAGTAATCATCTGCTTCATTCCAGGAACTGTTCAAGGCACCAGGTGTACAACTGTGGCCAACACAGTCTTTCCCCTTTGAAGATTATATTGTAGCTGTGGGAGGCACACAACAAACTAATCAGTGCATATGTAGTAATTCAGATCACAGTAAGAGTCATGGTGAAAAGTAAAACTGTATGTGTCTTAAATGGGGGTGGTGAAAGGCGGGTGGGGAGAGTAATATTAGATATGGAATGGTCAGAGAAGATCCCATTGATGGCATTTGAGGAAAGACCTGCAGGAAATAAAAGAGAGAGGCTTCTGAATTTTGGGGGAAAGAGTGCTCCATGTTGCCACCACTTTGGTCACAAGTATCATCATTAAGACTAGTCATTTCCACTGTCTATAAAATCAGGGGGTAAAATTTCTGACTGGCCTTAACACTTCATGCTACCTGTCTGCTACCTCCCTCACATGAAATATCATCTATAACTTAAAAGAAAATAACTTGAAATATATAAAAGATAGAAAAATAAAATAGAAGAGAAAGAGAAGAAAGGAGAAGTGAGAGAATGGATTATTGCATAATACATGTATTCTCAGAAATAAGAGCAGAAAAATAATGGAAAAATGCATTTTTTGGTTTTGTGTGTGTGTGTGTGTGTGTGTGTGTGTGTGTGTGTTTGCTTTGCATTGTATCCTATTAGGCTTGTATCCTGTTAGGCTCAGTAAATTCCAATAGTTTGAATCTTTACCGATGTGGAAAAAAAAAGAGAGGATGTTTAGCTAATAAAGAGGAAATATTGGGAAGTATACCAACACCAAGTTTGCTCCCATGTTGTGTGCTGTCATTCTCTATCAATAAAACAATCAAATGTGGAAGTGAGTTACGTGTTCATATTTCATAATGCTGAGACATGGTGAGAACGATGAATTGACAATATCTATCTTACCCGGATAGATGAAAATATTACATAACTTTACTCTTAATGAAGTGCTCTTCTTTTCTTCAAAGTAAACCTTGTGACTATCCTTAAACTACAATTTATGTTTGAGATGAAGGGAACCAATTGCTTTATCCCTTCATAAGCTAAACACTTGTATATCTGCTGCTCCAAGGGACGATATTTGAATACTTACTGATCTTCACATAGCATAAAAGCCTCCAAATGTTTGCCAGTAGACAAAGGTTTGCGAAGACTACAAACTTCAATTAATATCCCAAAGAAGATATGCACTTTTCATAACCTTATTCCTCCTAGTTTACTTCTTATATAATCACATCATTTTGCTTTTTATTTTGGGATGGAGGTCACAGATTTGTTGCGTATCTTCATGTCTTTTTTATTTGGGTAGTCTCCATCTCACTTCTTTCTTTCCGTTCTTATTTTGTATTCCATTGTCTAAAAATAATTACTCTTTGCCTACCATGTATCCAGCTCTGGGGCTATGGTTGTGAGTAAGGTAGACATGGTTCATGCTCTTATAGAGCTCACAGAGTAGTGAAGAAAATCCTCAAGTCAATAGCAGTAATTACATAATGCAATGTTTGCTGTGATGGGGTTAGTATAACTTATCATGGGAGCTCCTTTGTGTAACACTTACCCATAACTTAAAAGGGAAATGGGCAAGGCAGATTTCTTGGAAAAGGGGACATCTAGGCTATAACCTAAATATAGGTAGATAGTTGCCAGGAGAAGCAGCAGACATAGCATGTTCAAAGACCAAGAGAGATAAAAGATAGCATAGCGCATTCAGACAATTATAAATTGTAGAGGGGGGCTGAATAATACAGTGGCTGAAAGGTGTGATGGAAAGCAGAGCCAAATTCTGTGGAAGATCACGAACCAAGTTAGAGATTTTAGGCCGAATCCTGGTGGGAACCACTGAAGTTATTGAGGGAGGAGAGGGAAATGGTAATGTTTAAATGCATTAAATAGGTTGGAGGAAGGTTAAACAAAGTATTCTTGTAATAATCCAGGAGACAAGATGCTGAATGACAACTAAAAAGATGGTGATGTTTAAAAGATGGAACTGATATGTTTTAAATGATGGATTAAAATGTTCAAATAAATAAAAATGGACCCTAGGTTTCTAACTCAAGCAAATAGGTAAATTACGACATTTCTCCCTAAGATAAGAAACAAATTCATCTTGGGACATGTTGAATTTGAGGGGTATGTGAGATGGAGTCGCCAACTTACTTTTAGATAAATAAGACAGATTCAGGAGAGATGCAAGCTAAAATATACTTATTTAGGAAAGTAAATGGTAACCGAAAGAGTGAGATGGTCTCATACAGGGTAATACCTTGAGGAATTGAAGTTTTTTGTGGGAGAAGGAAAGAGAGAGAAGGGAGAGAAAGAAAGAAGGAAAGAGAGAGACTGAAGATACAGAAGATAAACTCAGGAACTAAGTGCCTTGAAAAGGCTGCACAAGGTGAAATACAGGTCACAAGTAGAGGATGTAGCAGCCTTGATGTTAGAAGAATACTTCTTTCCATTGTCCTGGGTGGGAAGGAAAAAGGGACGATTACAGAGATGCTTGTGAAGTGATGTCAGAAAGTGGAGAGAGTCCTATTTTCTTCGTTCTGTAGAAACCTTTGACTGAACATTTTCAGGAAAGGGAGGTAAAAATTTGAAGAGAGTGGAGAAAGTTTGAAATGTTCACTGAGGAGAATGGGGAAAAACTCACCAAGAAAACAGAAAAGGATTCGAAGAAAGAGTTGAAGGATGGATTAAATTTGGAGATGGTGGGATGAAGAGAAGAACAAGAATGTAAGTTAGACATTTAGGCTGAAGGGAATAAAAGGATGTGATCAGAGAGCATATAAATGTCAACAAAATGAAGAGAGAATGAGGCAAGCAAATGGCAGTAAACCCTCAGAAATAAAGCTTTAAAAGTATCTTTATGTATTTTACACCTGCGACAGGAAGGCAAAGGAAGCTGGATTAGGTAGAGGAAGAAACTCCAGTTGAAATGGAGGGTAGAGGACAGCCTTGGCAGACCCCATGGCAGAGCTCTGAAGCTAAAATGGCCCGTTAGAATTGCTCTCGCGTGGGCCTTGTTATTCATGTTGCTATCAGTTACTTGACGTGAGCCCTCCTGAAAGGGATACAACCCTAGGCCAGGCAGATCTCTGCCTCTGAGGCAATCCTTGAAGATGCTAGTGGCTGACAGCTGCCTCCCCATACACTTCCAGAAAATCAGGCAAAATGTTCCTCCTTGAAGAGGGATCATTCAGTGCAGAAGGACCTATCTTACCATGTGTCATCACGTTTCATTGAATGGGAATCATCAAAATGAATGATTTGATGTGCTTTGTACATAAGCTGCTGGCGGTTTAGTTATTGATATGCTTTATCATAAGTGGATAAGATCATTCATTTGCTAAGAAATGAATACATTATGTTAAGTGTCACAAAAATACCAATGTTATGCTTTGAAGTAAAAATTTTAAAGGCTTATTTTTTATGCCTTACACCTGATGAGTTGAAATTGACTTGAGATTTATGATTTGTAGCAAACATACCTTGGAGTATGAGTAAAGATGCGACATAGACTCAGTAAGCACTATGGACTGAATGAACATGGGAGACTGATATACACAGTCCTATGGGGTGATGATAAACTCCAAACAAGAGTTATAATTATGTTGTTTTTCATTTGTGTAATTTTTTTTATCTTCCCTACTTTTTCTAAATATAAGCCTTTTAATCTTCCAATTAAGATATTCTAAGTGACTAAACAAAGAAGTAATTATTGAGAAGCAAAAAGAAAATGATTAAGAAGTAGAGTATGTTTTTTTTTTTTAAGATTTTTATTTATTTATTTGACAGAGAGAGACACAATGAGAGAGGGAACACAAGCAGGGGGGAGTGGGAGAGGGAGAAGCAGGCTTCCCGCCGAGCAGGGAGCCCGATGCGGGGCTCGATCCCGGACCCCAGATCATGACCTGAGCCGAAGGCAGACGCTTAACGGCTGAGCCACCCAGGCGCCCCAGAAGTAGAGTATGTTTCTAAACTGTCTTGTAAAAGGTTTATTTTCAATATGCATTATTTCTTTTGTGAACATGTAAATAGATACTGATGATTAAAAGTCATACTGATAACATTTATAATAATTTTGTTACTATAAGTGCCAAATAAGACTTACTTCCTCAAAAGCTTGAGTATTTAAAACATTTTGTAATTGATTGTGCTAGAGAAGTTAATTTCTAACAGGAATGAATGAATCAGACGATACATATACCAAATGTATTGAAAGTCAGTTTGCTATGGAAAAGAAATTTTAGAAACTATGATCTGAATTTCAAATGCAATTTATTTATACACACAGTCAATCAAGCCTTGATGTTGGCAAATATGGGGAGCCATACGTGTCCATTTTTCCTGACCTGAAATCACTCTTAAGAGTCAAATAATCTTGGAATGGTGCTTCTGAAAGCACCATGAGTTTAACTTCACATTTGTTTTCATCATCACTTCCACCACAAGACTGATGTTTACGAGTGAGTGTAAGTGGTACAGATGGACAAAAAAGCCTGAAGAAACTTTCTGACACAACTCCCTAACTCTAGATTTCCCTTTCTCCATTCTTCACTCAGATAGCTTACAGTCATTTCAATTTATTAATTTATTCCCTTACTCATTCACTCATTCGTGGAACACTCTTTGTATATTCGCACAGAGCACAGAGTGTCAGCTGTATTCTAGAACTACACTGCCCAATTACAGTAGCCCAATGTAGCTATTTAAGTTGAAATTAATAAATAAATAACATGAAAAATTCAGTTCTGTAGCCACACTAGCCACATTTCAAGTGTTCAGTAACTATATGTGGCTAGGGGCTGTTGTATTGGCAAGCACAGATATGGAACATTTCTGCTATCAGTACAAAGTTTTATTGGGCAGCCCTATTCCAGTGCCTAGGAATGCAGAGATAAAATTTGAAATCTCTGCCATGAACAAGTTCACAGACTATTGGAAGAAAATTCAATACAGAAAACTTCAAAGTACTCTTAGATAACAAAGAATAAGTACCTAAATGAATCTGGAGAGGGATAGGGAATCAATAAAATGATGCCTGAATTGAAGCTGAGGGGTTGAGGAAAGGTATTTCAGGCACAGGGCATATCTTTTGCAGTGCTCTCATGGAGGAGAACCAAACAAAAAACAGAGGCATGATACTTCAGGGACATGCAAATAATTTGAAATGGTTAGAGTATAGAGTGATCTTGGATGAGTGGATGAGGTTCTCCAAACAGGTTTGTGTGTGTGTGTGTGTGTGTGTGTGTGTGTGTGTTTCCCCTCTAAAAGGGAATAGAAATATCTAACTCTAAAGATTGATGTTAAAATTTATTTTTAATATGTGAAGCACTTAGCTTCTGGCATGATTAAGAATTTATAAATATTAACAACTAGTAGTATTAGCATTATTATATTTTCATTAATATTTAAAAAAATGGAAGTATGATCTGGAACTTCTCCAGAATCAGAAGCAGAAGTATATTTCTGATTAGAATACCACACTTAGTGATATTTAGGAAGAATATTAAACTGAAAATGTTCTGACACTTCTCTTCTCTTTTTTAAGTGCAAGTGGTGGGAAAAGCAGGGCATTAGAAAGTGGAGGTGGAGGGTGGAAGATCACAAGCAAAAAAAGAGAAATGAAACTTAGAGTACATAGAGCCAATATTTTACGTTTTGCATAGGTGTCTATGCTTTTATTTTATTTTTTAAATTTTTAAAAATTTTAAAGTAATCTCTATGCTCAACATGCTCAACTTACAGCCCTGAAATCAAGAGCTCTATAGACTGAGCCAGCCAGGTACCTCTATGCTTTTAACTTAAAATTCTTTTTTTTTTTGAACTTGGTAAGAAAAAACGTTATCAGAATTATGACTTTAAAAGAGACTGTGCTTGAACTTGGACTTTTTTTTTTTTTTCTTTTTTGCTGGTCTTACAGAATCGAGGTTAAAAACTGCCAAGAATATTCTAAGACAGACTGTTTTTATAAGAATTCCAGTCTTTTTCAGACTTGAAAGGTTTGGGTGGTTTGGCTAAGAATCAAAATGTTTATTCAGACTGAACTTTTGAACCATTTCATGTTGTTCTTTTACTACTACACACTAATGATAGAAACCAATACTTTCTTTTTTCTTTTTTTTTTTTTTTAGCTAAGGTAAATATCATAATGTAGTTTAGTTTCTAAAAATGAATTTCCTCCTCCTTCATTATATGAGAGTATTGTGATTCTAAAATCATTCTGTGCTAGTTTTAAAGTGACCAATTTAGTTCTTTAAGCTATTTTGCCTGGTGCTATAACTTCAATAACATATAAAGTATTTTTCTTTCCTCAAGAAGCATATATTATAAATGTTTGTGAATTTTGTTTTAGGTGGTTTTTTTTTTTGTAATTAATTGCAGTGAAGTCATTGGTTCTATTTGTGATTCATTGAAAATATGAGGGTTCTGATTTTATATGCAAACTAATTTTTTTTTAAATATTTTATTTATTTGACAGAGAGACACACAGCGAGAGAGGGAACACAAGCAGGGCGAGTGGGAGAGGGAGAAGCAGGCTTCCCGCCGAGCAGGGAGACCGATGTGAGGCTCTATCCCAGGACCCTGAGATCATGACCCGAGCCGAAGGCAGATGCTTAACGACTGAGCCACCCAGACGCCCCTATGCAAACTAATTTTAAGGGGTAAAAAAACCTTGGAATTTTCCATTTGCCTAAATTGTTGGTAATAATTTTATATATCATACTATAGTTGAGGCTACCATATCAATTATTTCAATCACAATCCCCCAGGCAATAGTCCAGAATTTATAAATCAAAATCTGTAGGAGATGGAACCTGGTCCTGAGCATTTTTTAAAAGCATCACAAGTAAAACTGATGGACACTCTTATAGAGAAATAATTTTTAATCCCAAGAGACTGATTTCACTCTGGTTTGTAGAGGGAGCACTAAAAACTATTTTTATAAATATTTAAGATAAAATTGAAAA
This sequence comes from Halichoerus grypus, assembly GCF_964656455.1. Classification (NCBI taxonomy): domain Eukaryota; kingdom Metazoa; phylum Chordata; class Mammalia; order Carnivora; family Phocidae; genus Halichoerus; species Halichoerus grypus. The sequence goes on from NC_135715.1 coordinate 148,532,837, forward strand.
CAAAATTTTATTTATGCCCTAATCTTAATGTTTATATAATAAAATAATATGTATTTCAGAATACAAATCTTAGGTAGTAGCTCATGAGGTGACATATTATATTAGTAAAATGTTTTGCACTTATAATTAATATATTTGGATTTGAGAAAAACAAGATAATATTCAACTGAAGAGTGCTGGCTTTTTAAAATTCTTAACATTTCAAAATCAATAATAAATAAGTATAAACAAAAAGCAATTGTGAATTTAAAACTAAAATAGAGACTGATATAGGCTCATTGTTATATTGATTCCAATCATGCAGAGCAGCATTGATTTAATTTCCAAAACAATGAAATTTAGTAAATTTTTTAACACAATAAATAACAGACTACTCTCAATATATAGAGTAATTGTATTTCTGGAAAATTGAAAAAATATTAAAAACACTTTGTGTGGGCACCTGGGTGGCCGAGATGGGTAAGCGACTGCCTTCGGCTCAGGTCATGATCCTGGGGTCCTGGGATGAGTCCCACATCAGGCTCCCCCTGCTTAGCAGGGAGTATGCTTCTCCCTCTCCCTCTGCCTGCCACTCCCCCTGCTTGTCCTCTTTCTCTCTCTCTGTCAAATAAATAAATAAAATCTCAAAAAAAACCCAAACACAACACTTTGTGTTTATATCTAAAATTGTTACAGAATTATGTTCTCTGATTACTATAAACATATTTCATCTACATGAATAGGAGCATTTCCTGTGGAAAATGAGATATTTTGTGGGAATATCTTGAGCAGTGAAACTAATATCTGGTACCAAATCACTAAATGACAGGGTTATTCCTTATATCATTTGTGTTACCTGAAAAGACCCCATAAATTCCCAAAATGTCCTATGGAGCTGGTACCATCTACTTTGAGTACTCTACTTCTTCAGAGGTAATCTGGATTGCCACATACATTTTTTTCCTGTATTCAACACTAAAGTCAGTATTTTCTTCTGGGATCCTTAGGAAGCTTCTGCTAATTTGGGAAGTGTCAAACCAGATGACTGACCTCCAGACTGCAAATTGCCCAGATTTGACGCTACTGGTATACTGGATGCTGTTGGAGCCCCACTCATATGCACTTGAGACACTTGATTTGTCAAGTGATGTCCTTCTTTTTGCCTGAGAGCTTTCTCCAGACCCATGCACTTTACAGGCTGAAAATGACCTAAACTAGGCCTTTAGTGATCATCTCTCATTGGATCAGACAACCAGCATATAGCATAGTTTTCCCTCCAAAACTGAGTCCCTGTTACTTTCAACAGAAACCTATCTAATTAAAACACCTTTTCTTATTTTATTGCCTTCCTTATTTTACTTCCCACTCCTCTACAGATCTTTCCTGCAGTTAATTTGCAATCAAATGTTTTTCTTGGAGTATGCATCTAGGGAACTTCTAAAACAGGTGGTGAAGGATGAGATTCTGGTGGATCACTTGGTATCCAGATGTCAACAAGGATCCCCTTGCTGATGGTAACTGGTATGATAATCCATAGCATCCTATACAGTGCAGTTGCTAGCATGGATTAGTATAGAACGCAGGTGAAATGCTAGCAGTGGTTTATGTAATGGCATTAGTGCTTGAAAGAATGCGTGTGATGCTTATTATACACATTGTGTTGTTGGTGATTGTTAACATCACTGACGTCCCAAGACAGTAACAGACATAGATTAGCAAATCAAATAATTTAGAATATAGTGTGAAACGCAGAAAGTACCCTTGGCAGCACTTTAAAAAACCCTTATCTTTTGTAGCTAGAAGTAAGAGTGTGTTGAAAACAAAGGTCTTAGTTGTAAGAGATGCTCACCACAAAAGAAACTCAATTTACAGCCGTAACTGGTCCCTCATATTGAAGCCCGAGCCCTAATAAGGAAGGAATGAGACCCTGAAGCCAGGATATTTGGGTAGAGATGCCAGAGATCTTTATACTCCTAGATGTTTCTGGATAGTCTAAGCAGGATAGGAAGATGCCATCTTCCTTGCTAGAGAAGAGTAGTCCCGTGCTTCTTGGAGATTATGAAAAGGCCTCACTGAAGTTAATGCCTTGAAAAATGATTCTTTGCCTCTTTTGATGTGTCTCTATCTCCACTCACTGCTTCTAGACTAATAGGGTCAAGTCTCACAGAACTCCAGTGGAAAGCTATGGTTCTTCCTATGGAAAGAAGATTCAGTACCAAAGGTTCTGGCTCATATGTACCAGGAGGAATCTGAAGAACATACTAGGGATTTTGAGGGGGCTGGTCCAGCGAAGGTGAATAAAGGCTGATAGGAAATTTGTTTGTTCATATAGGGACACTCACTCATCATTTTGAATTTAATAATGCATTAAGAATACTGGAGATAAGCTTAATATGTTTCAAGAAATTGTTCCTTGAAGCATAGAAGCACCAAGTAAGTGAGGCAGAGATGTCAGAATTGCTTAAGCAGAATTGAGAAAGCTGGCAGAGGCTCAGAAAAGTGAGCTTGTTAAAATAGATGTATTAAAGAAGACCAGAAAAACCACCATCTGACAATGTACTAGGAAGGCACAGGAAACAGTCTCTTCCTAGGAGAAATAAGAATTAAGTTAATAGATGGGGCGCCTGGGTGGCTCAGTTACTGGGCGTCTGCCTTCAGCTCGGGTCATGATCCCAGGGTCCTGGGATCGAGCCCCGCATCGGGCTCCCTGCTGGGTGAGGGGCCTGCTTCTCCCTCTCCCACTCCCCCTGCTTGTGTTCCTACTCTCGCTGTCTCTCTCTGTCAAATAAATAAATAAAATCTTAAAAAAAAAAAGAATTAAGTTAATAGAGTAACATCATTTTTATAGAGAAAGTCAATAGCAGTTGTCCTCTGTACCCTCTTTATTTTAAAAAGTGTATTAATGGAAATAAAATCAGGAATTAATCTATTTGTTGAGATAACAATGGGAATTAATGAACAGGATGGCTATCATTTAAGAATAAATTATTAAAATGTCAGAAATGTTCTTGAAATGATGAAACAGTTTGTCCAAGATCATATAGCTGGCTAGTGACTAAACTGGGAGTTTAATTTATATAATCTGACTTTAGCATCAGCACATTTAACTATTATTGTGGTTATAGAAGTACAGATTCAATGTGATAATGTCTGTGTATGTGTTATACTTTCTAATCATTGGAGCATAAAAATATTCAAACAATGATATCATATGGTTTATATGCTAGATTTTCCAATTTATGTTTCAGATCACATAAATTTGACTTCCAGATTGTAACAAACAAACCAAACAACCAACAGGGGCCGAGAGGACTAGTGGCACCACCACTGAGTCTTCCTTTTCCTACAGGCTCATAATGAAAATGCCATAGACCCTTTCATTTCTCTTTTTGCTTTTCCGTTTCTCAATCCTCATTAAAATAACTGCATTTTGGGCTTTATTATCTCTTGCCTGGTTGGTTTAACAAACTCCTACCATTTTTCTTGCATCAATCAATCATAACGATTAGAGGTGAAGTTGGAAAAATACCACTATCCCATGCCAGTGGTATGCTTGGAAACCCCATGGGCTTCGGAGACAAGTGCCAACTTCTCCACCTGCCATGTGGACCTAGAGATCTCCCTCACCCCGGGTCCCACCATGTCCCAGCATGCTTTCTGCCAGGGCACCGGATGTCTGGTCCTTGCATCTGCCATGGGTTTGCTCAAAGCATTTTTCCACCTGGAATGTGCCCCTCTTCTCTTGACGTATTCAAATTTTACCTTTTCTTCAGACCTCAATTTAACCTCTCACCCCAAAGATTCATCATTTCATGTTAAACTATAGTTTTTTTTCTGTTAAGTATGTTTATCATATTTTGTTTAGATTATTTTTTCAACCAGATGATTATAGATTGTTAGAAATGGAAGAAACAAGAGATTCTTTAATTCCACATATGTTTAAGACGAGACAACTAAGGTGCTCAGTGTAGCAATACTTAGGTTTGTATTTTATTTCTCTTACTTTTGATTTTTTTTTAATTAATTTATTTATTTTAGAGAGAGCACACAAGCAGGGGTGGCGGTGGGGGAGGGCAGAGAGAGAATCTCAAGCAGACTCTGTGGTGAGTGTGAGCCCGACGAGGGGCTGGATCTCAGGACCCTGAGATCATGACCTGAGCTGAAATCAAGAGTCAGATGCTTAACCGATTGAGCCACACAGTTGTCCCTTAGGTTTATATTTTAATACATCGCTTTCATTTCCAGATACATACCTTCTATTTTTCTTTTTACCCTATGGGCAAATAATAGTTACCAAATAGTTACTGATTGATCAGTGTTTGTTGAACATAAACTTATATTTTTTCCTAGGCTAGTGTATGTCAGAATCATATTGGAGAGCTCATTAAATTAGTTTGCTAGGCCCCATTCCCAGAATTTCTGTAGGTTTGGTGTGGAGTTTGAGAATTTGTCTTTCAAACAAGTTCTCCCATTGGCATTGAAGCTGCTGACCCAGGGACCATGCTTTGAGAACAACTGGCCTAGGCTATTAACTGATAAATATAACAGTTGTAAAAAGCATAACACCTCTGTCCTAGGAATTTCTTTCCCTCTTTATTTATTTTTAAATTTAACATAATTGGTATAAAATCAGAAGAAAAAATTAAAACACACTTGCTTTTTCTTTTTCTTTTTTTTATTTTTTTCCAGTATAAAAAGTGGAAAGCATAGTTGAATATAGTTGATAATGTTACATTAGTTTCAGGTGTGCAACATAGAGATTCAACTTCTCTATTTGTTATGCTTTGCTTACCACAAGTGTAGCTGCCATCTGTCACTATACAGTGCTATTACAATATCATTATCAAGATTCCCTACGCTGTGCCTTTTATTCCATGACTTATTCATTCCATAACTAGAAGCCTGTATCTCCTGCTCCCCTTCACTTATTCTGCCCATCCTAAATCCTCTTCACTCTGGCAACCATCAGTTTGTTCCCTGTATTTATAGGTCTGATTTTGCTTTTTGTTTGCTTGTTTATTCATTTGTTTTGTTTTTTATATTCCACATGTGACTGAAATCATGTATTTGTCTTTCTCAGTCTCATTTATTTCACTTAGCTTAATACCCTTGGTCCATCCATGTTGTTGCAAATGGCATGAGCTCATCCTTTTTATATGGCTGCAGGATGTGTGTGTGTGTGTGTGTGTGTGTGTACCACATTTTCCTAATTGATTCATCAGTCCAGTGGACACTTAGGTTGCTTCTATACCTTCACTATTGTAAATAATGCAGTAAACATAGGGGTGCATATATCTTTCTGAATTAGTGTTTTCAGTTTCTTTGGTAAATACCCAGAGGTGGAATTACTGGATTATATGGTATGTCTATTTTTTATTTTTTTTGAGGAAAGTCCATATTGTTTTCCACAGTGGCTATACCAATTTATATTCCCACCAACAATGCAAGAGGGTTCCTTTTTCTCCACATCCTCACCAACACTCATTATTTCTTGTCTTTTTGCCTTCAGCCATTCTGACAGGTATAAGGTGATATCTCATTGTGGCTTTGATTTGCATTTCCTTGATGGATTAATGACGTTGAGCATCTTTTCACATGTCTGTTGGACATCAGTATGTCTTCTTTGGAAAAATGTCTGTTTAGGTCCTCTGCCCATTTTTTAATCAGATTTTTTTTTTTTTGGTGTTGAGTTAGATAAGTTCTTTATATATTTTGGATATTAACTCCCTTATTGCATGTATCTTTTGCAGATATCTTCTCCCATTCAGTAGGTTTTCTTGTTATGTTGTTGATGGTTTTCTTTGTTACGCAAAAACTTCTTATTTCGGTGTAGTCCAAATAGTTTAATTTTTGCTTTTGTTTCCCTTGCCTGAGGATACATATCTAGAAAAATGTTGTTCTGACTGATGTCAGAGAAATTACTGCCCTTGTTCTTTTCTAGGATTTTTATGATTTCAGGTCTCACATTTAGGTCTTTAATTCATTTTGAGTTTGTTTTTTTGTGTATGGTATTAGAAAGTGGTCCAGTTTCATTTTTTTGCATGTGGCTGTGTTTTCCTAGCACCATTTATTGAAGAGATGGTCTTTTTTTTTTTTTTTTTTTTTACTATTATGAAATCCCTATCAAAATCCCAATGACATTTTTATTGAAATATAATTAACATACAGTTTTATATGTTTTAAATTATTTTCAAGTGTAGAACATAATGATTCAACAATCCTACACTGTCGTTTCCCCATTGTATATTCATTGCTCTGTGTTATTTTGATTTTAGGTTACCCAACTCATTATATATAAAACATTGTATTCTTTTCTTTTTGTAAATTACTAGGTCAATGGATTTACATGCACTATTTTGACAATTATGATAATTGAGGTGTTCTTTTTCCTTACATTAACAATGGAAAAAATTCTTTATTCAATTTTAATAAATATTTCCCTACCTAGGTTAAAAAAAAGAATGTCTAGGTAAAAGTCATTTATCAGAACTGTTTACAAATTAGCTCTTTATTCCCCACCACTGAGAGAAATCTACCTATAGGATGGAATGTCATATCTCTTAGGACTTTCTCAGAGTTACAAAGGCCAGTTACAGCAGTGCATAAATGAACAGCCTAGCAGAAATGACCTCAGGTTATATGAAAAGAATGACCTGCCTCTGGAATTTTTCATGGCTAATTTACCAAATTCATAACACTCTTTGTCATCTATTCTTATTAAAATTAATAAATAGAAATTGTTCCTGTAAATCTCTAAAGAAAATCATGCATCTACAAATAGCAAAGCTATTAAGCAGATGACAAATACATGTTTTCTAACACTATTCCTAGAAAAGCTGTATCTGACATCTGTTATTTATGTTTATTTTTATTTTATACATATGTTCAGATTGCTTTAGATATGCCACCATAAATATAACCAAAGGTTTTTATCTCAGTAGCACCTCCTGGAGCAAATAAAGTTTGCCAAGGAAGCTGGCAAAATCAGAGCCTGCATCTACACAAACACTGGAGATCTGAGATTCATTTATCTATACATTTTATACCTGACCCATGCTTAATCATAGGAAGAAAACATTTTAAAGAAAAGGTAATAAATTTATATATAGTATATTCCTCAATTTCATTATGAAGCATATTCAGCATATTCATCTTTTATACAAAGATCTGTTGAATGCCAGCTCCCAAAATATCAACACAACAACCTATTGAAAAGATAAAACTGAGATTTGTGCTTATTGTAGCAAAGAAGAATACCATCTTAACAGAATCTTAGTATCATTTCAGAGAAAATAATACAAAGATTAGATATTGAGATCTTTGAAGTCCCTTCTAAGGCGGGTCTTTCAATGTGGAGACTTGGTTAAGATTGAGTAAAGATCATGATATAAAGTTGAACCTTGAATAACGTGGACATTAGGGCTCCTACCCTCTGCACAGTCAAAATTCCATGTATAACTCATGATTCCCCAAAAATATGGCTACTAATAGCCAACTGTTGAGCAGAACCCTCACCAATAACATAAACCTTGATTAACACATATTTTGTATTTTATGTATTATATACCATATTCTTACAATAAAGTAAGTTAGAAGAAAATGTTTTAAGAAAATCGTAAGGAAGAGAAAATACATTTACAATACTGTATTTATGGTTACCATAAGTTTATGTCATCTGTTCACAAGATGAATCATCATCAATATTGTCTTCTATGAATCAAAACACTGTAGATGTTATATATATTACTAACACTAGACATCAAAAATGAAAAGATAATGTAAAAAAAGGAGTTCATTATTATTTATATGTATAATGACCCATGCATTGATAATGAAAAAACAGAAATACGATTGTTTTATGGTACAGTGTAATCAATATGATTGCTTCATGGTAGCCCAGCCATACAATAATGAAGGAATTGTTATAAAATTTTTATAGTATTACAGTCATTTTCATAATACAGTATTGAAAACATTGCTTCTGTCTTTTAAAACCACTTACCTGTGATGATAGGCTGATAGGCAGTTTTTCCAGTTATAAGAGAGAGAGGCATACTGTATAGTAATGTAATTCTTAGAAAGCAAAGTTATAAAATAGTAAGTAAATGAGCACATTATTAATTTTATATTAAATATCACTCACCTTATGCTTACATAAAGATAGGCTGTGCACTTCCATACACATCTTGCACATGACATTCCAAATGACGACTACTTAAGCGATGATGATGACACAAAAAAGTTTTACACAGTTCTTGCTACACAGTTATTAGGTTTTCACACAAAGACACATACATACAAAAGAGATAATTTTATGAACTGTATGGCATGATGATTATTTACTATTCATTGAGTGGAAATGGATCATCATAAAGGTCTTCATCCTCACCATTTTCACACTGAGTAGACTGACGAGGAAGAGGAAGTGTTGGTCTTGCTGTCTCTGGTAGCAGAGGCAGAAAAGATAGAGGAAGTGGAAGGGGAGGCAATAGAGGCAGAAACAATGTAATTTTACAGAAATACATCATAATTTCTCTTTGACATTTTTGCTTTTTCTTTTCTCTAAAAATGTTTCTATGTCTTGCTAGTACTTCTTCCACCATCTGCTTTAGTTTCAGTGTCCATATCATAGAAGGATCCATGTCATCAAAGAAGTCAAACACATAGTCAGAACCCTTCAGCCAGATTGTCTAATGTCAGTTTGTTTTCTGGCACTGGTTTGGAAGCACTCATCTCCATCAAGTCATATTCTGTTAATTAGCTCTTGAATTTGTCCAAGATCAGTATCTTGAAATGCTTCACCCCTCCCCCAACAAACACCCCCCCCTTTTTTTTTCCATATCCACAATCTCTTTTGTGATTTCTTTGATTGGCTCTGTCGTAAATCCTGTGAAGTCATGCATAACATCTGGACATGGTTTTCTCCAGTAGGAATTTATTTCGTACTTGATGGCTTTTGTGGCTTTTTCTATAATAATGATGGCATCTTCAATGGTGTAATCCTTCCAGACTTTCATGATGTTGTCTTTATTGGGGTCTTCTTCCATAACATTGACAATCCTTTCCTTAGAGCATGTAATGAGCCTTAAAGGTCCCTATGACCCTCTAACCTAGAGGCTGAATTAGAGACATTACATTTGGGGGCAAGTAGACCACTTTGATGCCTTTGGTATTGAACTCTTGGGGTTCTGGGTGGCCAAAGGCATTGTCCAATATCAAAAGAACTTTAAAAGACAGTCCCTTCTTGGTAAGGTACTTCTTGACTTCAGAGACAAAGCATCAGTAGAGTCAATCCAGAAAAAGAGTTCTTGTCCAGGCCTTCTTGTTGCATAACCAAAAAAGACTGGTGTCTCTCTTCTCCCTTCAAGGCTCAGGGATTAGCAGTTTTATAGATAAAGGCAGTCCTGATCATAAACCCAACTGCATTTGCACAAAACAGTAGAGTTACTCTATCCTTTCCTGCCTTAAATCCTGGTGCTTGCTTCTCTTCCTTACGAGTAAATGTCTTTTGTGGCATTTTTTTCCCCCCAGAATAGGGCACTTTTGTCAGTATTAAAAACCTGTTCAGGCAGATACCCTTTCTCTTCCATGGTTGTCCTAATAGTATCCGGGAACTTGTCTTCTGTCTCTTGGCCAGCAGAATCTGCTTCTCCTGTTATCTTGACATTTTTAAAACCAAACCTCTTTCTAAAATTATCAAACTATCCTTTGCTGGCATTAAATTATTCAGCTTTAGATCTTTTACCTTCTTTTTGCTTTAAGTTGTCATGTAGTGACTTTGCTTTTTCTTGGATCATATTAAAGTCTATAGGTATGCCTTTCTTATAGCAGTCCTGCACCCACATAAAAGCTGCATTTTCAATACAAGATAAAAAGGTATTTCACAAAAAGTGCAGGGTTTTTTGCCTGCTGGTATAGCTGCAGTGATGGCTTCATGAATTTCCTTTTCTTTTTTTACAGTGGTTCTTATGCTGGATTCATTTATCTTGAAATGACCGGCAACTACGGTACATATCAATCAATTCACCTTTGTCTTATAATGTCATGACTTTTCTCTGCTTCTTGGGAGTACTTCTAGCATCACTAGTGACACTTCATAGGGGGCCTATGGTGTTATTCAGGTTTTACAGTATTGCACTAAAATGATATGCAAGAATGATGAGAGATCACCTTTTACTGCAATATGCAACTTATTAGAGAGAGGTGAGATGATTAGCTCACACAGAGGTGATTAGTGTCACATGGCATTTTAAGTGGATACTCACAACACTTGAGCTTTCTGCAATAGCAATGGGAAATGGCTACAGAATTATTATGGTAGTACAGTATGCACTACAGTTAATTTTATGCAGTTATAACTTAATACTACGTTTTTACATTTGTTTACATTTCTCTCAACTGCAAATGGCATAATCTATGGTCTATAGGTGTTTGTGTAAGTTTTGATAAATTTTAACTTTTTATAATTGATTTATATATATTTTATGGTAGTAAATTATAAAATGGACTAGCATCCATATACATTTTATGCATTCATGACATTCCTAACTTTTTCTTAATTTTTTTTCAAAATTTCTAGGGTACATGGTTTGTTTGCAAGTTTTATCATATTATGGTAAGTCTCCAAAAAGTTTTTCAATATATTCATTGAAAAAAAGTCTACATATAAGTGGATCCACATAGTTCAAACCAGTATTGCTCAAAGGTCAACTGTAATAGTTCAGTGTCAATGGACACAGCAAGGTGAAGATATTGAAGTAAGGAATCTAAAGAGTCTTGGAGTGGAAATTGTTGCTTGATGCTTTTCTGTTGAAGAGTTTGATGGATCTTCTAGGAAATTACTTGAATAAACAATGAAGTAATTCTCCATATTTATCTTCCTGGGCAGGTGTTTTCTGGAATTATAAAGTTAAATTGATGAACATAGTGGAATGCCAAAGTCATGTTCATGTAGAGTAAGCTGTGTAGTTGTTTTGATTCTCAGATCACTGCTAAATGAAAGGTGACACTCCTTCCCAGCAGAATATTGTCTCTGATCTGGCACTTCAGCTCTACCTTCTGTGAGTCTGTCTGCCTCTGGTACAGAATACGATATTAATAGTGGATCCTATGGTCATGGGCCCATTCCTACAATTCTGTGTGTGTGTGTGTGTGTGTGTGTGTGTGTGTGTGTGTGTGTGTGTGTGAAATAGGTCTTTTGGTCAAATGATATTTTGTGTGCAATTCCAAGTTTGTGGATCAGGGATTTTGTAATCGACAGATAATAGTGCTAGGTGACATTCTGTGGACAGGAGGGGAAAATCCATATTGGGAAGATTAACTATTCCTGTTAGGACAAACCACTGACCCTTCCAAGATGGAAGGAGACAAATATAGTTGCTTTACACTCAAGTGACCAAGCTGTAGTCTACTTGCACCCAAGTGACCTCCTCAAGGAATGGTGCCAGATCTGGGGCTTAATGTTGCTGAAAGATTAGACATTCAGATATCATCTTTTGTAAGTAGGATACCATGCTGTTCGGCCCATGTGTAGCATCAGTCTCTGTCAATGTGATCAGTCTGTTCATGTGCCCATTGTCGCAGTCCCATGGTGACCCATGGATGAGGCTGGCTGACAGCAACTGGCCAACCATTTAGTTTATTTGGTTGTTCAGTGCCTCTGTCATAGTGAATATATTCTGGTAAATGTTAATGTATGATGCAGGTATCTTCACATTCTCTGTGCACAGCCAGATATCTATTCACACGCCTCTATCCCAGAATTCCTTATGCCCAATTTTCCATATCTTTCCTTCTAGACCACTCACAAAATAGCCAGGCCATTGGTGACTGCCCAGAAATCTATATATATATTCTCATCTCAGGTCACTTCTCATTGTATAGTAAATGGTGACCAGATACACTATAACTCTTTGTGACTTCATCGAAGTCACTCATGTGACTTTAGTGCATCTGCCATCCATTTGGGTTGCATCCATATATCCAGCTAACATATATGTTAAACCAAATTTGGACCTTTTCTCCTCCTTTAGCTGGTTGTACAGAACCCTCTTTTGACTACATGTAGTAGCAAAGGGAAGGACTCTGTGCAACTATGGTGGGTGATATGGGAATTCTGACACCTACCCATGCAGTTTATTTGTGCCTTCTGGTCCTAATGAGATTAGATCTTGGATGTACCATTTCCATCTCACAATACACTGCTGTTGGGCCTGTCCAGTTTTTTGACTTGGAGGATAAAACAAAACACAGGCCTAGTAACAGGCCAGGAACTATTTCTCAGGTAGCATATAATTCCCCACTATGGATGGTATAATCTTGCTCTAAATCTCCAGGGCACTGCATTGTAATTTTTCCAGTGATGCTTTCCATCAAAAACACACAGCATCTTTTCCCACCACTGACATACCTAATACCTCAGTTCTGGTATCATATGGCCCTAGCAACAGCACTGCTTTCATGGAAGCTTTCACCTTTTCTACTCCAGGTTTAACTCAAAGCTGGCAGCTTTATATTTCATCCAATATTTTTAGGTGTGGAATATGATGCCTTCACAACAAAAAGAGATCTACCAGGTACTATGGGTTTTTTTTTGTTTTGTTTTGTTTTGTTTTGTTTTTAGTGGTAGATGATACAACACAATTCTCAAATTTTGGACATTGCAGATGGCTAAAGAACACCATCCATGGCATTGGGAATTGTGAGTTTTTCAACTTCTGTGAGCAGCGATCTGCAAGAAATGAAGGGAGGCCATCCTATACATGAGTTCAGGACCAACAGTTCCAGAATTTCTGAAATGTTTTGTTTGTGGGCACATTTGGTGCCACTTATCATGCCCAGTGTGTTAGGGGTGGGGTTTGGTATTGTGTGAGAGATAGAGAGAGACATACCCAGAGACAGAGACAGAGAGACTTTTAGAGGAAAATAGTGTATATTTTATAAAGAAGATGATGGTTCTTTGGGCGTTAGAGAGCAAGTACAAAATCCCAGTCAGAAAAAAGACATAGTTTAGTCTTGTTTTTTATTGCTCATGATTTTCTTCTTTAATCCCCTGCCTCTCCCTAGCCACATTTTCCCCTAACACCTGGCCACTAAAATTCTTAAATGTAGACAAAGTATATAAAAGCATCTAAAAGAATATAAAGCATCTAAATTAGTAGCTAAAGATAAAATTATCAATATTCTCTTTCTATTCTTAGTAATCAATTTCCTGACTGTAATTATAATTTTATTTATCCTTCATAATGTTCTCTAATAGCATGTGAAAGTGTTGTATATTGTGCTAAGTACAGAAAGACTCTATTAGTATAAAATACAGATAAGACTGACAATCTAAGAAGATAACATTAGCATACTAAATTCTTTCAGGATTTGAAACAGCATTAAATTTATATTCATAATATTACTGAAGTGATCTTTAATGAGAAAATACCTTTAAAAAGTTCCTGTAAATTATATACCAATGAACATATGTTCATAAAGAGTTTCCAACTAAAGGCCATTATACATAACATTATACATAACTTGTGGGTATTGGCAGTAATAACTCTCCATGTATTCGAAAGATACAACCGAAATGAGTGAGAAAGCAAACACACAGAATAAAAAAACATGTTTTCTTGCATGAAGAAATTTATTTTGTATTTTAAGCCTGCAGAACTATAATATTTTTTCATATAAACCTTTAGTGATTTTAAGATTGCTAAGACATGGTCTATTATTAGAAACAAAGTGGTAAAAAAAACCCATAAAAAGACAAAATATGAAAACTAGTTATTATGGTATACTGAATGAGTAAATGAGTGAATGGGTAGCAGTGCGAAAGAGTTTATTTTCTACTTTCATGTGAACAAAAGGAAAGGTAATCTTTATTTACTTATTTATTTTCTTATCTAGAATTGTAGCTCACATAATTAAGAAGCATTGCTTCACAATACTGGCAAACATTAATATTTTAAACTTCACAGAATGCATCATTTGATTTCATAGTGACCTAGTATTATTCTGTAATATACCATGGGAGAGATTGCTAGCTGGTTACCAGATCCATTTCCTTTTTAATTTATGAACAAAGTTGAGCTATTTTTCCTAACTTTTCTTTTTGTTAGATGTAGTCATACGACTCCATTCTATCCAATGGAATATGAGCAGAGGTATACCACTTCCAAGACTTCTACATGGGATTCTTTTTTCACTTTCCTTTTTAGTTGGCTTAATGTAGGTGGGCAAAATGATTTGGAAGCCATATGTTGGATGATGGTAGGGCAGCAAAACGGGAGGTATATGAGTCCTGTCTTAGAAAAGAGGACTTCAGGAGAGTAGAAAATAAGCTACTCTCGTTTACTAAGCCATCATACACTTATTGTCATTGCAGCGAGTATTACACTAAAGAGAATAATTTGCGATTGTTTGCTTGAAAAAAAATATTACACAAATAAGCATGTTTTCTATCTAAAAGAAATTAGGCTGTATCAGTGGGTTATGTGGCAGGGTTGCAGGGTTCTTCTTGTCTCACAGAGTTGAAGAATGAAGCTCCCGGACACAAAAGGGTGAAGTGAAGTGAAAGTTTATTAAGTGGAGGTGAAAACAGAAAGGAAAGAAAAAAAAGCTCTCTAAAATGAGAGGGGTCCTGCATGGTTGCCACTGAGGGCTTTTAGGAGGGCTTTTTTGGTCAGTCTTTTATAGAAAACTGACCAGGGACCTTGGTAACTATCTTGTCTATAACATTTGAAACAAACAATGTGAATTTGTAAATATCATGAACTATCCCAACTATATTTGGAACAAACAAGGTGGATTTGTTATGTTTCCTTCTCTCTGGTTAAGATCTCACATTTCTCCACATCTGGGATTTCTGTGAGCTTGGTCACATAGCTGCCTGCCTGAGCCTAGTCAGGGGAGTCAGGGGCCTCTTATCTCTCCCTGCCTATACTTTAACCCTTTCCTTACTCAGTTATAAATTACACATCTGTCTTGAAAGAAATATAAAAGGGTGTTTCCTTTGTTTTTATAAAATTGGTTGAGGTAACAGAAATTAATAACTTCCTGAGATCAAGAACATTTAAAGTAACTTTGGGCAAAACAAAACAGAAAAATGGAGCAGGATGAAGACAAAATGTAACTAAAGAACTTCTTACAAGCTGCCAGGTGTTTCTATTCTTTATTAAAACTATAAACCTGCCTCATAATTTTCTCAAACTGTTTGCATACAAAGTCCTAATAGTGCTAGCCTGTGGTAATTAATTTATAAAATCCACCACTCTGAGCTCTCTTCCTATCTCAAGTTAATACTTCCAGAGTGCACCAGGCAGAGAAACATTCTTCTAATGTATAAGTAGAGGTGGACTATGTTAGCAGCCTTATTTTTTTTTTTATCAACCTGACTTTCTAACCAGTGAGAGAAGAGCTCCTTGGCTTAATCTCAAGTGCCTTTGAAATGTTAGAAAGTATTTATAAGAAGACATTTTCAGGAAAAACACCACAGGAAGTACATTTCTTAGTATATGCTGCAAATAACAACAACAAAAAAAATCACAGCTATGAATCAATGGAGATTGATGAAAGTATCAGGCAGTGTAAACATGCAAGCCCAGAAAAGACATGTACAATGTGTCTCCTATTCTTCAGAATGCTTCAGTGTGGGTAAAGCTTTTGTAAAAACTTGACTTAAAGCAATACCAATTCTCTTGGGCTATTTCTAAGAGGAAGAAACATATTATGACCATTGCTTTCAGTTGCTCAAGTGGAAAAAAAATGTTACAGTGTCTCGTGGAGCTGCCATTTATCATCTCATAGATGTTAAAACAAATTAATAGAAACAAATAAGCAACAAGGAAAAAAGCTAACATAATATATACCTAAAGAAAGAAGTTAATACAGTCTTCACACATGATTTCCTAAAGATTTTACAAAGTCCTGATTTAGTCTTTTGAAAGTTGCCATAACAACTTCACTAGGGATATGCTAATCCCACTGCCTGGCAGATGGAATGCTAATGCTTTGGCAACTGGCAGGGAAGGATCCTCAACAAATTGCTTGTTACTTCATTGTGATTTTGAAACATCCTCTGGAGGATAACTGTCATTATACTCCTTAATGTTACATTATAACTCATAGATTCTGACATTATTATTTAGCTGAAGCAGGGAGTTCTTAGCCAAACTGCTGTGAGTGTTTTATCTCTTGGAGAATTCCAAAAAGCAAATTGATTAAGTGGGTAAGCTACACATTGAGGACGGATCCAATTCCTCTAGTGCTGATTGACTCTTAGACAAACTATTTTTTGCTTCTTTGTTTTTGATCAAGATCAAGTCATTCTGTTTATCTGTATGTACAGATGAGTTGTATATTTACCCAAATGGTAGCTTCAAGACATACCTTTTTAAACCATCTGTTGGCAAAGTATCAATATCCAGTGAACTGATTATTCAGGAGAAGCAGCTGTTTCAATCATCTGGCGCTCTAATTAGTTGATATGTGTGACTGTGCTGGCTTCATACAATATTAGCACATCCTGGTTGCTCAATAGTTATTAAAATCAATTATGAATACTGGAAATAGCAAAATGAAGAGGGCATTATTGGAGCAGCTGATGATTTGAGGAGATATTTTAGACAAATTCCAAACTAATCATAATATGCATGTAGAAAGAAAGGAAGGAAAGGACAAGGAAACTTCCACATTAATGGAACTGGTCAGCGGCAGACTGGAGCCAGTTCTACCAGCTTGCAGGAGCTAATTGTTAAATTTCAAGGAGTTTTGTGAGTCGGTTATTAAACACAATCATTATTTAAAAATAAATTACATAAATTTATAATGAAATGAACTATACTAAAATTGTCATAGTTTAAAAGTCATCACTTCCTAATTGTTTTACTACATTTAACTGTTTTTTATTCTCCTAGACTTATTTATACCTATTATATCTGTAAAGGGGAAATACTGTATAATGGTGTTCAACTGCGTGTACCTCTCTTCCCAATTCTGCATTCAGTGATGATTCATGAATATTGAAATTGGCCATAGTGGATGGGCTCATGGAACTATGGAAATAAGCAAATGCTACAGTTTGATATTTAGATATTTGCAGATGTTCATCATTCTGTTGCAAATCTACAAGTCTATTTCAGATCTCTGTAAGCAAACATAGAATCTATATGCTAAATTCTGAGTTGGCAAATACCTGGAAATTCTTAAATGTCACAAGAGTTATAACATATATCACCAGTCATATCAGTGAATTTACTTCATAACTTATTTTGAAATACGTTTAGATAACACATTTGAATGCATATCTTAGAACTCTTCAACCAACAATTTTTTGTAATAAATATTGTAAAATTAGAGCAAGTCTAATAAAAGGTAAAAGTTGTACTTGGTAGACAGATAAAACCAACTGAATTTCTCAGATCATATTAACACCAACCTTGTTTTCTAATGACAAAATGTTCATGAAAATGTAAGAAGCTAACTGAAATAGCTAAAACCGATAATGTAGAAGTGCCATCTGGAGCAATACTTCTCTAAAAGACACAGATGAAAATTCTTCAGACTTCACCACTTACACTATTATTATTGTTATTTAAGTTTTTTCCCCTTTTGCAAGTTTTTATTTAAATTCCAATTAGCTAACCTACAGTGTAATATGAGCTTCAGGTTCAGGATCCAGTGATTCATTGGGTACATACAACACCCAGTGCTCTTCGCAAGTGTCTTCCTTAATACCCCTCACCCATTTAGCCCATCCTCCACCCACCTCCCTCCATCAACTCTCAGTTTGTTCTCTATAGTGAAGAATCTGTTTCTTGGTTTCCCTCTCTCTCTTTTTCCCTTTGCTTGTTTGTTTTGTTTCTTAAATTCCATGTATGAGTGAAATCATATGGTATTTGTCTTTTTCGTATTGACTTATTTTGCTTAGCATAATGCTCTCTAGCTCCATCCACATCATTGCAAATGGCAAGATTTCATTCTTTTTTATGACTTAGCAATATTCCATTGTATGTGTATACACATCTTCTTTATACATTCATCAGTCAATGGACACTTCGGCTGTTTCCATAATTTGGCTATTGTAGATAATGCTGCCATAAATATCAGGGTGCATATATCCCTTTGAATTAGTATTTTTGTATTCTTTGGGTAAATACCTAGTAGTGCAATTTCTGGGTCATAGGGTCATTCTATTTTTAACTTTCTGAAGAACCTCCATACTGTTTTTCAGAGTGGCTGCACCAGTTTGCATTCCACCAACAGTGCAAGAGGGTCCCCTTTCTCCACATCCTCGCCATCACCTGTTGTTTCTTGTATTGTTGATTTTAGCCATTCTGACAGGTGTGAGGTGATATCTCATTGTAGTTTTGATTTGCATTTCCTTGATGATAAGTGGTGTTGAACGTCTTTTCATGTGTCTGTTGGCCATCTATATGTCTTCTTTGGAAAAATGTCTATTCATGTCTTTTGCCCATTTTTAATTGGGTTATTTGTTTTTTGGGTGTTGAGTTGTATTTTTTCTTCTTCAATAAACCTATAATTGATTTTAAATTCTGTGCACTGAACTTGTACAAAAATCTAAATTTCTTCACAATTCTTTTTGAATATTGTTCTAGAAAGTTTGATTTATTTAGTATTGTTCTGGTATTGTTGCCTCTTAGTCATCATCTCTCTGTCTATAGCTTGGGAAAGAGAGAACTATATTTGTGACTTGTTCAGCTTAATTATCAACCTACTAGGCAGAATTGCACTCACTGCCCTTCCCTTCAAGTATAAAAGTCCTTTGTTAGGTTAGCTTATTGTACAACTCCAAGGAATACTGTCACTTGCAACACCCCCTTGCCTTGCTCTTTTTACAACAGAGTGCTTGGTGTTTCCTTAGCAACACTTGCTGCTCTACTCTGTTTGATTTTCTTCAATTTCAAAATTAATGCTCAACTGGCCACTACGATGGTGTTTATTTTCTGCAAGATAATTTGCACTTCAGCCAAACATAACCAATCAGGCACTGGCATGGAAAGCTGTTCTCTCTATCCTTTTCCTTTGGTCACTAACAGAATTTTTACACTGTTCAAATTATTTGCCTAAACTTTATTGTTTGAAGTAATTGGTACAGACTAGAATCTATTTTGAAGTTTTTTTAAGGGGTTCAAGTTTAAATGTATAAAAGTAAGAATGTGTAGTAGCCATTTTCAAGCATTAAAAAGAAGTGTTGCCCTCCAAAAGGTCTTTAAGAAATTGAATTTAAAAATACAATTATTGTTTATGTCTTTTTGAAGTAATCATAATAATGTTGGATATTAATAATAATTGAATTTACTCTAATTCAATCCATTGACAATGGAATCCTACTATTTCATTCCCCTCCCTTCTTTTTGTTCCAGCTTTACTCACTACCACAGAGTCTACCCTTTGCTGAGGACTGCATTGTTTCAGTGCACTGTTTTTTTTTTTTTGAAACCAGAGATAGGAATGCAAAACAAGTCTATTTAGGATGGATTGTCAAAACAACATCTGGGTTTGACAGATTTTGCTTAAATTGCTGATTGTTCAGCATTTGAAAATACTTTTAGTCTTTTTTTTTTTAAACAAACATGAACTTTGCTACTACGACATCACAGATAAATAAAATCCATTCTGTTCTTGCCTTTTCAAATGTGAATTAATCCAAAGACCCTTAAACAGAAAAAAAAAAAAAAAAAAGAACTGTGAACCATACATTCACTGCATAAGTGTCTGGGTTCTAAATTTGGAAATCCGATCTTTTTTCCAATGGATAAATCTAGTTACGAAATGTGTGTGTACCTGTGTATGTGTGAGTTCATTATTTTATGTGCATATTAATTTTAATTTATTGAAATAGAAAGTCAGATAGATACTGTTGTGTTTGCATACTATAGTTTTCTATTCAACATGCTAATAAAATATAGGTTGTTCACTGAAAATATGCTATAATCATTTAGAGAGTGCAACATTGTAAGTGTTTAATTCTCTGAGCCCATATGTACATGGAGTAAATCAGTAGTGTTTTAGATTTTTTCCTCATAGACAATAATATGAATATAAATACATCAAAGATCTAACTTTTTTCTACCTGGAATTAACTCATTCATCTGAGCTTGAAGGTCAGTCAGTAGAAGCTTCACAAACTGGAATGCAAAGAGAAAAATAATTTTAGAAAATAACAGAGTATACAAAAACTCTGTGTCACAATTTCAGAAAGTGTAATATATATGTAATTGTAATACCAGGAGAAATGAGAGAGAATAGAGAAGAAATTTTTGAAATAGTAATGGCCAATAATGTTTTAAAATTAATGGAAGACACCAAACCACAGCTGTAGAAAGCAGTATAAAGACCAAAACTCCACACAGGTGAGCATATCATATTCAAACTGCAGAATACTGAAGACAAATAAATTCTTGTAAGAAGCCAAAGAAAAAATATATTTTACCTAGAGAGGAACAAAGATAAAAATCATAATGGACTTCTATGGTATAATAAAAAAATATATTTGATCTTTGTCTCTAGTTCCTGGCACACAACTCCTAAAACCTTTGAATTGTTCTCAGTGAGAGGAGTGTCTTATTCATGCTAATGAGGTGACATATATATTATAAACATATACACACATCTATGTGTATATATATCTTATACATGTATATGTATATGTGTGTGTGTATATGTATATATTTAAGCCAACCTTTCCCTTTGTTAATTAAGCACTATTTATTCACATCTATTGCTTGTAACCTCGAAGTTCATGCATATAACAAATGACAAATATTAGTGAGAGTGAATTATTAAGTTTCCCAAATAAGAATACCTATATCTGAATAAACATTGTCCTTTTAAATGATGTACTTGGGAGTTTATACATATCTTCATCACTCAAATGTTTTGAGACTCTTCCTTTGTAAATTGCAAATAATTTACAATCAACACAGGAAATCAGACTGATTACATATCAGTAGAGTCCATACAATAAATTACATATTATTTTTTCAGCTAACGGCTACATACCTTAGCCTGACAATGCAGTGGACTCAAATCAAGTTCAGATAAAATTAAATATGCTGTCTAAAAAATGAATTTTACCCTGCAAGATTTACCTGCATTGGACATTTAAAGTAATGGACCATAAGTTTTTCAGACTAGTTTGAAAAGTAATTCTTAAGATCAGTCATATTAAAATATAAATAGGACACACTTCGGCAGTGTCTGCCAGACTGTCTTCTCTGCTACATGCCTCTTTCATCCTCTCCTGGAGCCACCAACACACTGGAGCCACCAAACATGTTTGCACTATATGATACCATCCATTTATAGGAAGTGAACATCATTGGGACAAATAGATACATATCCATGCTGGGAATTTTGAGGTGGTTACATTGTACCAGGTGAAAGAGAACCTGAGAAAGTTAATCAGGAAAAACAACAACAAAAGATGAGAGAGAAAAAAAAAAAAATGTATTTCTGGTTAACAGAATCTTCCAGTTCATTATTCTAGACCCTATCTTGAACCTGGCCATATGCCTACCCTTAAGTTCTATGAATGCTATAGAGTATTTGTGACCTCCCCAAATTCATGTTAAACCCTAATGCCCAAAGTGATTTTATTTGGAAGTGGGCCTTTGGAAGATGATTAGGTCATGAGGGTGAAGCCTTTGTGAGTGAGAGACCCCAGAGAACTCCCTTACCTTTTCCATCATATGAATTTATAGTGAAAAAGTGGCCATTTGTGAACCAGGAAGTGGGTCTTCACCAGACACTGAATCTGACAACATGTTGATCTTGGACTTTCCAGCTTCTATAACTGTGAGAAATAATTTTCTGTTGTTTATAAGCCTGTTGGTCTGTGATAGAGCAGTTCAAATGGACTAAAACGATGATACATCCCAGCATAACATAATAAATCCTTCCTTTACTGCTTTAAGTAGCTCATATTATCAAGTTGTTGCCAAACTGTCTTGATTAATCCTAACTTCATACTGTAGACCATTACTACTCAAAATGTGGCCCAGGGACAGGTACTCATACATGAAGTTTTTGTGCATACTTAAGGAGCATACACCAGATTATAAACTAATTACTTCATTAAGTACACTGTTTAGTTCAGCTGACTTAAAAAAAAAATTTATAGCAAAAATTTTTTAAAGAAGGAAGCAATTAATTGATTTGTAGTCTGGCACAAATCCCTGATCACTTTGCAGGTCTATAGATAAAGAAATCACATAAAGAAATTGAATTAGTAACTTAAAACAGTTCCACAATAAAAAGCCCAGACCCATTTATTTCCCTGATGAAGTCTGTCAAAAAATTTAAGAGGAAATACCAGTACTTTATAACTTCTTACAGAAAAGTGGGGAAGAGGGAATACTTCCCAACTTATTCTAAGAGGACAACATTACTTCAATACAAAAGACAAACTAAGATGTTATGAGAAAATAAAACTAGAGATCATCTTCCTTAATATAGATGCAAAAAATCTCAACAAAATATTAGCAGACCAAATCCAGCAACACATAAAAAGGATTATACCATGACCAAGTGGGATTTCTTCCAGGTATGCAAAGTCAATTTAAAACTTGAAAATATTAATATATGTTACAAATCATACTGATAGAATAAAGGATAAAAAACCACAATCATTTCAAACAGACATGGGAGAAGTATTTGACAAAAGCCGATACCCATTCATGAAAAACTCTCAACAGATAAGGAGAAATAGAAGAGAATATCCTCATCCTGATAAAGGGCATCTGTCAAAAATGTAAAGTAATGTAATCCTTAATGGTAAAAGACTGCTTTCCCTTAATATCAGGAACAAGGTTAGGGTGTCCACTCTCACTTTTTTAGTCAACATTGCATGGGAGTTTTCAACCACTAGAATCAGGCAAGAAAAAGAAATAAAATGCATCCAGATTGGAAAGGAAGAAGTAAAGTTGTCTTTATTCACAAATGACATGATTTTTTAAAAAAAATAATAATTCCAGCATTGTCCATATACAGTGTTTTATTAGTTTCAGGTGTACAATATAGTGATTCAGCAGTTCTGTACATTACTCAGTGCTCATCATGATAAGTGTAGTCTTAATCCCCTTTATCTATTTCACCCATCCTCCCACCCGTCTCACCTCTGGTAACCACCAGTTTGTTCTCTACGGTTAAGAGTCTATTTCTTGGTTTGTCTCTTTTTTTTCTGTGTTCATTTTTTTCATTAAATTCCATATATGAGTTAAATCATATGGTGTTTGTCTTTCTCTGACTGATTATTTCACTTAGTATTATACTCTCTATATCCATCCATGTTGTAGCAAATGGCAATGAAAACAATAATATTTCATTGTATATATACCACTTCTTCTTTATCCATTCATCTATCAGTGGACACTTGGGCTGCTTCCATATCTTGGCTGTTGTACATAATGCTGCAATAAACATAGGGGTGCATGTCTTTTCCTTTTTGTATTCTTTGGGGAATGGAATTACCCAGTAGTGGAATTACTGGATTGTATGGTAGTTATATTTTTAATTTTTTGAGGAAGCTCCATACTATTTTCCACAGTGGCTGCACCAGTTTGCATTCCCATCAGCAGTGCATGAGGGTTCTTGTTTGTTTCTTCACATCTTCACCAACACTAATTGTTTGTTGTGTTTTTAGTTTTAGCCATTCTGACAGGGATGAGGTGCTATTTCATTGTGCTTTTGATTTGCATTTCCCTGATGATTAGTGATGTTGAGCATCTTTTCATGTGTTTGTTAGCCATCTGTATGTCTTTGGAGAAATGTCTATTTAGGTCCTCTGCCCATTTTTAAATTGGATTATTTATATTTTTGGTGTTGTGTAAGTTTCTTATATACTTTTGATACTAACTCTTTATTGGATATGTCCTTTGCAAATACCTCCTCCCACTCAATAGGTTGTCTTTAAGTTTTGTTGATTGTTTCCTTTACTGTGCAGAAGCTTTTCATTTTGATGTAATCCCAATAATTTATTTTTGCTTTTGTTTCCCTTGCCTCAGGAGACATATCTAGAAAAATGTTACTGCTGACTTCAGAGAAATTACTGCCTGTGCTCTCTTTTACAATTCCTATGGTTTCAGGTCTACATTTGGGTCCTTAATCCCTTTTGAGTTTATTTTTGTCTATGGAATAAGAAAGAGGTCCAGTTTCATTCTTTTGCACGTAGCTGTCCAGTTTTCCCAACACCATTTATTGAACAGACTGTTTTTTTTTTTCCCATTGCATATTCTTGACTCCTTTGTCTAAGATTAATTGACCACATAATTGTGGGTTTATTTCTGGGCTCTCTATTCTGTTCCATTGATCTATGTGTCTCTTTTTGTGCCAATACCATACTGTTTTGATTACTACAGCTTTGTAGTATATCTTGAAATCTGGGATTGTTATACCTCCAGTTTTGTTCTTCTTTTTCAAGATTGCTTTTGCTATTCAGAATCTTTTGCAGTTCTATACAAATTGTAGGATTGGCCTTGTTCTAATTCTGTGAAAAGTACTATTGGTATTCTGACAGGGATTGCATTAAACTTGTAGATTTTTTGTGTAATATGGACATTTTAACAATACTTGTGCTTCCAGTCCATGAGCATGGGATATCTTTCCATTTGTTTGTGTTGTCTTCAATTCCTTATATCAGTGTTTTATAGTTTTCAGAGTACAGATCTTTAACTTCCTTGGTTAAGTTTATTCCTAGGTATTTTATTATTTTTGGTGCAATTGTAAATGAGACTGTTTTCCTAATTTCTCTTTCTGCCACTTCATTATTAGTGTATAGAAATGCAATGGATTTCTGTATATTGATTTTGTTTCCTGTGACCTTACTGAATTCATTTATCAGTTCTAGTAGTTTTTTGGTGGAGTCTTTAGGGTTTTCTATATAGTATCATGTCTCTACAAATAGTGAAAGTTTTCCTTCTTCCTTACCAATTTGATGCTTTTTATTTATTTTTCTTTTCTGATTGCTATGGATAGTACTTCCAGTACTATGTTGAATAAAAGTGGTGAGAGTGGACATCCATGTGCTGTTCCTGACCTAGGGGTAAAGCTCTCAGTTTTTCACCATTGAGTATGATGTTAGCTGTGGGTTTCTCATATATGGCCTTTATTATGTTGAGGTATGTTCCCTCTAAACCTATTTTGTTGAGGGCTTTTATCATGAATGGATGTTATACTTTGTCAAATGCTTTTTCTACATCTATTGAAATGATCATGTGGTTTTTATCATTTCTCTTGCTGACTTCGTGTATCATGTTGATTGATTCATGAATTTCGAACCACCATTGCATCCCAAGAATAAAGCCCACTCAATCATGGTGAATGAGTTTCCTAATGTATTGTTGGATGTGAAACACAATCCATTTTCATAGTCATCATACTGGACCTTTCTCATGTTTTTTAGGTGGTTTCTACTCTGATACTCTTTTTTACTTATTTGTGAAGTCTTCATTCCATCTTGCCTCTGGCCAGAGTATTTAAATTATTTTTTCCCATTTCTTAGTCATATTGGCTTAGCAAGTTGGCTCCTCAGGACTCAAACCCAGTGTTGTTTAGCACACCAGCAAAGCCTGTATCGACACCCTGTGAGAAAAGTAGTGGAAGAAGGAATGGATGGGGGAGGGCAAGAGAACACTCAGGGAGTTACAGTTAAGACTGTATATACCCGACTGGAAAAATGAGAGAATGGAAGGATATACCAAGAGATGAAGCTGGTAAGATAGACTAAGACAGATATCAGAAGTCGTTTGGTTCATTAGTTAGAGTTTGAATTTAATTCTGAATTTAATTTGGTTCATTAGTTAGAGTTTGAATTTAATTTAACCCAACATGGTTGGGTTAGAGAGAAAGAAATTACATATGTCAAGCTGAGGAATACAGTATTTGGACATGTGTTTCTGGAAGATCATATGGAGAAATATTAAGGGAAGAAGAGTATATTGCTATAGATTAAAAAAAATGACATGAAGAAATAAATTAAAGAAATAACATTGGGGTTTAGGAAAAGAAACTGAAATTTAGTGTTCATCTCATATCCTAGAGAATGAGAAGTGGAATTTATTTTTTTTTAATTTAATATCATGTTTCCTATTTTTCTACCTGTTGCTGTTCTTGAGGTTCAAGGAAAGCCTAACAGTGGCCACTTGCAAATATAGATTCCCGGCTAAAAAGTCTGCCTCTGGTCCTTATTTCATATATCACCCTGGTTGGATCCTGAGGTAGGCAATGTAAAACGTCAAGAATGCCTTTCACATTTGTTACCTTAGGCTGGAGTAATCATTCCTATTACTGTCTACTTGTATCTCACATCCACAGCTCTGATCTATTCACATCCCTAGAATTTCCTTCCTGTACACCTGCCTTGGTTCCAGATTTCTAGCAATGGTAAACACTACTGATAACTGATCTTTTGCTTTGTTTTGTTTTTCTATTTGTCTCACTAAAAATTTGAGTAATTCTTTCAGGAGGAATATTTTGGAAGCTAATACCCCCGTTCCTTTTGTATATAAAGAAACCTATATATTTTTTTCACAGTGACTGAGAGTTTAACAGAGTTTGGAATTCTAGGTTCAAAATTTTTTTCCTCAGAAATTAGAAGACATCTATTTAATCTATATTTAACATATTCTAGTGTGTGGCTGTGACTGATGGCTATCTAAACTGTAGGATTTAGATAGAATTTAGATATAAATTTCTTTATAGAAATTTTGTTTCCCCTATATGTAATTTTAGGGTTCAAATTTTATTAAGATTAATCTAGGTGGAAGTTTTTAAAAGGATTAATTCTGACACTCTGTGTGGACTTTTAATTCAAAGTTTCATGCCATCAGCTTAACCCATTTTCTATCTTACATATTTTAATTTGTTTCTTTTCCTTTTTTCTGTTAATTTTGTCCCTTTGTGGCATCCATTAAATGAATTTTGAAATCCATAAAATTATCCATGTTACCTGACTTTTTCCCATACCTTTCTCATCTTGTACTTTTGTATATGTTTTGAAAGAACCCCTCAGTTTATTCTTAGGGACCATTAAATAACTTTTCATTATGAAGAAGATTAATAACCTAAGTTTAGAAATCATCAATAAATATGAGGTCTCCATCTTTAAAATTATAATTTTCATTGTAGTATTCTTGGTCACAGTCAACAAAATATACTTTCACTGCAAAAGGAGTTGGGGCATAGTGATATATTAATGATCTTCACATACTTTATAAGAAAGTATGAATTTCTCACTAAGTTTATTCATGTCCCTTTTTTCCACCTCCAAACAAAGGCCCAATCATTTTTAAAATCATCTATTTTTTACAGTTACAAAATTCATTAGGAATATTACACATTTTTCAGATTTTCTTTTTGCATGCTAAGGAATGTGATATGGTTTTTTATTTAACATTCCCAAAATGTAGATATTTTTCCTCTGAAATATTAAATATCTTTGAAGTGAAATATAGTCCACTGGAAAACTTACCTTACCCAAAGCTAATAAACCTTATTTAAGACCATGTAAAATCAATTAAATTGTCTACATCCTATGAAATAAATACATTATAAATACAAATGAAAAGCTACTTCCATTAGTGATAAGCACAATAAATACAACAATGAAACTCATTGAACAATAATTATAAGATAACTCAGGCTGAGATCTTGCTTATGAAGTAGAATGTCAGAGGGAAATTAAACCTTTATTTGAGAAATAAATTATATATTCCAGACCCAATACTTTTATGGCTCTAGGAAGTCCCAAGTGTTTCTCTGAATTAAGAGTAGAACCAATTAAAACATTTTCAGAACAGTATAGCATTTTTGTATGGGCTGTGATATTTGCATGTTTTTCATAAACAATCAAGAGGTACATGTGTAAGCCATGCAACAGGTGAACATTTGGAAGCTTTAGCAAAGTGAATTAACTGCTTCACTTCCCTGAAACAGGATAGAATTATTTTAAAATGTTCTTAAGTAAAATAGTACTAAATAAGGAGAGTCCTATTCCTGTTCCAACTGCAAAGGCAATTTACTTATTCTAATCTACATCATACCTCACAAAGGTCTTCAATACTAGCATCCATTAAAGACACATGGTAGGAGTAACACTATCAATATCCAAAAGTCTTTATAAAGATATAAGTCTTAAAAACTAATGATGTAATGTATGGTGATTAACATAACAATAAAAATTTAAAAAAGGTATAAGTCTTTATAAGGCTATAAGGATAATTAATACATTAGACATAGAATATAAGAAAAAGAGAAGATTAATATAGGGCCTCAAGATTTTTCGTTTTACCTGAGCATCTAGAAGTGTGTGTTTGCCATTTATTGAGATTAATATTCTACAGAGGACAAGGTTTCCTGGCAAGATGGTCATAGTTGGATTCAGGAATGCTGCATATTAAGTAGCTGTATTATTCTTTACTGCAAACTCCCTGATACCAACTTCTGCCCAGACATTAACTATGTAGCCTTTAGGGTGCATCCCTCTTGTGGGAGAGGTTTAACAGATCTTCCTAACAAAACTGGAAGTGAAAATAATCCAAAATGTCTGCCTGGGCAACTCTTCCCCATTAGTAATTACCACTCACCTATATGACAATTTTCTGTTTCCCATGATTAAGAGTTCTTCATTCATTTTTATACCAATTGCAATAATGCAGGTACTCAGTTGTTTGAAATTAATTAGGTCTTCTTAGTTTTTTATTAAGTAGTTACTGCATAGGTATTTCACATTAAGGCCATCATAATGGTGGGGAAAAATTACTCTTATACAACTTCCCCAAGCACATTTTACTTATTAAGAGAAAAATTACTGTTTTACATGTTAATAGAAGAAAAAACGGAGCTTCCAGAATATTTAATAAAAAGTATATTATTTTATTGCTTTCTTTTATCATTTGAAGACCTTACATATTTAATGCCAATCAGTATAATTTAGATATTTAGACCAGAAAATAGGAAAAAAATCAAGCTGTATTTACTCTTATCATTTATACTGATTCTACTCTGGGTTTTTTATTTGTTTGTTTGTTTGTTTATGAACATAACTGTATGAATGAAAAGTGAGCAGAAAATCTAATTAAAATGAATAAGTCATTTGTTTAATAGTAGTGGAGGTCTGCTGAGGTAGTGAAAATTAGGGCTGAGAGTCCAGGGAATAAAAGATCTGAGGGAAAATTTTGGATGTCAGAGTATAATATAATAGAAGGTCCACTTTTCAAGTGCTCAAAGAAAATAGAAGCCCACTGAAAACTCTGTAAACAGTAAAATATCACTCCAAAATGAAGGCAAATGAAGATGATTTCAGAACAATAAAAACTGAGAGAATTCCTTTCCAGCAAAACTTTTCTAAAAAAAATTCTAAAGAGAGATTTTCAGGAAGAAGGAAAATGATCTCAACAAGAAACACTAAATCTCTGTAAGAAAAAGAAATATGTGGGTAAATAGAAAAGACTAATGACTATGCAAAACAAGAAAATGATATGTTATCTGGTTTGAAATGTATAGAAATTAACATGTGACAATAATATAAAAGGTAAGGGGGTAAATGGAGTTAAAGTTTTCTAAAGTATTCTAACATTAACAGGATATTGGCAAAACAATTTGTATTTTACTGAATTAAAAATATTCTATGCTTTTAGCAATAACAGGAAATTAGTTAGAAAAATTAATTCTAATAGACTATAATAAACAAAATAGATAAAAGGAGCTGTATCAGTCAGATTCTAGTCAGGAAACAGAACCCACACCACTTATTTTAATGCAGGTGATTTAATTAAAAATTTAATAAAAGAACAGCTATATCTCAATGTGTATTAATCAGAATTCTCCAGAGAAACAGAACTAGTGTTCATATATGTATCTTCTTCATATATATGTTCTTATATATCTTCATATATACACATATATACATATACAAAGCATATGTATGTATATATAATTATATGTATGTGTGTACATATATGTGTGAGAGAGAGAGATTCATTATAAGGAATTGGCTCACATGATTATGGAATGCTGAGAAGTCCCCTAAGATCTGCCTTCTGCAAGCCAAGCCCCCAGGAGAGCTATTGGTATAGTTCCAGTGCACGTGGAAAGGTCTGAAAACCAGGAGAACTTTCTTTCATTGCTTTAAATTTCAGTCAAACACACTGTTGAATCACAGACTACCAAACACAGGAAAAGACCACTGTCTCAGATTGAAAAAAGTCAGGCAGAGAGCTTCTCCCCTTATCCTACCTTTTGTTTTACTCAGGATGATAGATTAGATGAAGCCTGTCCGTACTGGGAGGGCAATCTTTTCTTAGTCTACCAATTCAAATGTTAATCTCATTCAGAAACACCCTCACAGACATACCCAGAATAATATTTAATCAAATATTATCTGGGTACCCATAGCCAAGTCAAGTTGGCACATAAAATTAACCATCGCAAAATGAATATTCTCACACCTCTATTATAACTTTCATGAGAGATCAACTAATTGTAAATGCCAAGCAGACATTTATATACCTATAGTCTCCATAAACTGATCTGTAGATATGCTTATCAAACTAGTTGTTTGATAAGTAACTTCAAAAAATTAATGACTAGCATTTTGCTCACAGATTTATACAGAGAAATTTTAACACAAGGGCTTCTAAACCATTGAAAATAAATTAACTATAAGGCCTCTGTCATGTCTCCCTGGCTTTGGGTCCCGTAGAAATCTTATCAATAGATGTTAGCTTTGAATATTTGATAAATGACTCTTTGGAGGCAACTTTTATGGAAAATAAAAAATTTAAATTTAATCAAAGGATTAATTTCAACAAATTTACTTTTTAGTAAAACTGTTAAAATATTTTTTTGAAGTTCTGAAACTCTTCAGTGACAGTTGTATCTTTCTTATAACACAGGCAAATTGTGTACATATTTTATAATGTTATTATCAACTCCACTACAAAATAAGTGGCTTCAACAAAGCATAAACTTGAAAAGAATTCTACAAGAATTTTTGGGGAAGATACAGTAGTAAAGAATTAGAAGAAAGTGAATTGTAATGACCTTAGGCCTGTCACACCTTACAGTGACTCACTTTTTCCACCAACTAAATAACAGCTCTTTACAACAGCTTTTACCTGCAAATGGAATATTAAAATAAATCACATGCTATGTAAAGGGTCCGTGAAATCTATTTGAGTAGGATTGTTGCATATATTTTACTTAAAACTAATTTATTTATAATTGAAAATCAAAGTAAAATTATTCTTACTCTGTTGTCCTTGAACACACAGTAAAATGCATGTTTTCGTAGTTAAGCATTAAAGTCTCATTAGCTATCATTAAATGCACCAGACATCACACCACTAAACAAGCGTCAAGTGTAATGGAATAGTTGTGTTTCTGCCAAAAAAATTTTTTTGCCATTATTTGTTAATAATCCACATTTTGTTTAATAAATAACTCTTGCTTTTGTAGGACAGTAAGCATTTCAGATACATTTGTCAAGGTTCCATAAAGATGAAAAAAGAAGGCATAAAATAATTTCTATTATACTATTCAGGTGCATTGAATAGCTGAGATGAGCAGGAACTTCTAGAGTCTTCTCCTAACTAAGATAACCATTTTCTTATTTATTTCTTTGCCTTAATCATGCAAGGCTGACATATTTCTTTTTCTGTGTATTACAGTCTTGGGCTACATTGTATTTTCCATGACTTTAAGATTGAATGCAGAGCACACAGAATAAGCTTGCCTTTTGCAGACATCTGAAAAAAAAGGTAGAGACTTAATTTAGCATCTAAAAAAATGACTTCTAGACAATATCTGCTACACTGACGAAAACCTAATAATGGTATATATTTAAATGTCAAACTTTAATTAACCATTTTATTGTAAAACAATAAATCTGGAATGCAGAAAATGATTTAGTTACTCTGTCTGGAGCTGAGCTGGAATGGAACATGAATGAGGTGACCATATGTCCCATTTTTCCTGGGGCATTTTAAGTTAATTCTGATGCTCCAGTGTAAATATTAACAGTATCCTCTCCTACAAAAGTATCCCAGCATGTATGATAAAATATATTCGTGGACCATGCTAAGGACACAGACTTATTTATCCTGTCTCTCCTTTCTGTATGTCTCATGGCATTTTCAGTCAACACCCCTGGGAAATGTTCTCTTCAGTTACATTAAAAGTAATCTCATCATAAAGATTTGGGACATCGTACGTGTTTGATATCCCTCTTAGATGCTCCCATAGCAACCAGCACTCCCCTCTAATTTATTAACAGACGATTGTAATAGCCTCTTCACCTACCTTCCTCCTACAAAAAAGTCTGAATCCCCTGATGGCATCAGGGGTATTATTGAGTATTGTATCACAAGCATCTGGCACAATGACTGGTGTAGAATAAGATCTCCGTGAATGTTTGGTGAAACTGTGAATGAGGTAGATTGTATGTGGGGTTAAATGTATAATTGTCTTTTACCTCATTTTTATACAGGTTACCAAGACATTATCTTGTTGGCTAGATATTGATTTGCATCAGGTAAATCTTTGCCTCATGCTCAAAAAAAGTCAATTGACTTTGAAGTGTTTGTACTGTTTGTTTATTTAGTATTGTTAGATAAAGCTGTTGAGGTCTCTTTGAAGTATTGACTTTCAAAGCAGTTTTCTAAATATGCACAGATATTTAACCAGTCATTCTCCATTTCTTCAAAATATTCACCTATCTTTTAAAATAACTTTTACCTTAGAATGGGGGAAAAAAACTCCTTAGAAATATTCACTTGTTCTGTCCAGTTGTCAAAGGTGATTATGCAATATACATATGAAATTAGATTTATCCTATTTGCATTTAAAAGAAAACTACACTTACTACTATTTGTCACACAATTATGAACTCTGTATATATTAGAGGAAAGTGTGACACAGGCAGAATTTCACCCAGAAACTAATATTACTATATAAACAACCAAAAATTTGTATGAAAAATAAGTCTTCAAAACACATTCAAGAATATGAGACTTTACAGACTGAGAAAGACAAATACTGTATGATTTTACTTATATGTGGAATCTAAAAAAACACAAATGAGTAAACAAACAAACAAAAAGCAGACTCAGACCTGTAAATATAGAAAACAAACTGATTGAAGGTTGTTAGAAAGGAGAGCAGTAGAGGGATGGGCAAAATGAGTGAAGGGGAGCGGGAGATACAGGCTTCCAGTTATGGAATGATTAAGTCACGGAATAAAAGGCACAGCATAGGGAAGATAACTAGTGGTACTGTAATAGCATTGTGTGGTGACTGATGGCAGCTACACCTGTGACCATAGTACAATGTATAGAGAAGTTGAATCACTATGTCATAGACCTGAAACTAATGTAGCATTGTGTGTCAACTATACTTCAAAAAAGAAAGGAGGTAAGAGACTTCAGTTTAATGCTATCATAAGACAAAATTGGAAACAGAAAATAACATCTTATTGGATTAAAAAAATTCACATGTATATGATTTAAGAATTAAGGTAAACTATTTTCATTTTTATCTTTGTTTTATTAGCTTGAAAACCCTTCAAAATATTTTGGGACATTATGTGAACATCACAGGCTATTGATTTCCTCTAGGGCTATAAAACAAGTACTAACCAATTTTGAAATAAAGCTTTAATGCTACATGATTCACTTTTCAACCTCTCAAGTCAGTGAATCTTTTACATGCTATTTCATCATTTGTTACACAAAGGCACTTGAGCGTGTTATGTTTTGTTTTTGTTTTGTTTTGTTATTCGTGTTTTGTTTCATGACAGGGCTTTCTGAGCTCTCTCAACTTAGGTGAGGTTTCTGTTGCAGAACTGAAATCTGAAGCAGGTTGGAGAAATTCTTGACTATAAGTCTGTAAGTCTATACTGAAATTTAAAAGCTTTGGGCTGAGGGTAACTTGCTGATTATTTATTTTACTTTAAAAAATTATTTCATTGTGCTGCTAATATTTAAATATAAGGAGACTCCCCATTAAAAAAAAAATCTGGACTTGCATTTCAGAAAATCCATCAACACTAGGCCAGTATCACAGGATATACCTGGCTAGAGTTGAATTTCAGCTGCCCCTGTTAACTGACTGTAATAGTTTACCTTCTGGGCCTACTTCAGCCTTGTATGTTATATTATGGAATCTGTAGGTATTTGAGATTGCCAACCTTGGGCTTGGTTGAAAGTATTAGTTCTGTTCTACTGAAAGGAGAATTACCTTGGAGGAACAGGTGGACATAGAGAGGGGCAGAGTTCTTCCCCAAGCCCAGGAAGAAGTGTTCTTGATTTCTCCAGGGCTTTGTACCACTCACTAACTGTGTCTCAGGTGGGGTTGCCAGACAGCAAATAAAAATACAGGACATTCAATTGCTTTTGAATTTCTGATAAATAATAAATATATTTTAATTTAAGTATATACTATGCAATATTTTCAGTATAATTAAACAACAAAAAAAATGGGCTCTTTATCTGAAGTACAAATTGAACTTGGCATCCTGTATTTCTCTTGATAGGCCTAAGTAAGCCCTAGGAGATTGCCAAGTCCTCAGAGGAAAATGGTTAAGTTATGCGCCTAGGGGGTTTGACTTCAGTTACTGAAATTTTGCCCATAATGACAAAGGTTGTTATTCCAGAGAGGACTGAATCATGTGTCTTTAAAGGACCACATAAACTTGGCAAAGGAGGTTCTTATCAGTGACAGTGATGGTTTGAAAGAAGGAACATTCTACATTTTCCAGGTACTTCTCTAGAAAAAGATCCTCTGCTGCCCTGTCCAAGATAACAGGATTGAATTTCCTGCCCAGAGGATGTGTCTTAATGAAATTTAATTTGATGGAAAAAAAATACTAGACATTTCTTATATACTTGATTGTGTATATCAGGAGTTACTTCTGAAGCATGGAAATTGCACCTTTTCTGAGAAATTATCACAACGTAGCTACACTATCAATTTGCTCTACTCCAAACAGGTATTATTCAATGTACTATTTCAGATTTGATTGAGATACTACCTAAAGCGAATACTCAAACCAGTGACAACTTTACATCATATCCTTTTGATGAGTCACACAGGAACACTAATTCTGCCACTTAAAAAAATCTTACTGACAGTAAACCTGTATGCTTATTCAAAATCAGACTTACCAGGTTGGACAAATAAAATATAAAGCAAATGAAATATATAGCATATAGATAAAATAAAATATAAAACAAATGAAAATTTATAAAAAAAATAAACAAATGTGTTGAAGTAGAGCAAAGACATGCTATTAAGTCACACTGCATCACAGCTTAAAGTAATATAAAAACTAGCAATCTTTACTCTTTTGTCAGTGATGGAAAAAGAACATCTATGACATTGTCAGGTGAGATGACACTTACATACATCCATGCTTCCTCAGTATCTACAGACACATCTTCTATATACACACCTTATAGGTGGTGTATACCCATAAGGAATTATATACACTCAAGACACATTTAAATATCTATATAATGGAATTTCATATATAAGCAAAATGTTGACATGTCTCTGGGAAAGATGCATTGACGGGTTTTGCAAAATGGGTAATGCATCTGAATTTAATCCCCTAGGACATAAATAGCTGGCAAATTTCAGCCTTGCTTTGTAGAGTAAGTATGTTCTTAGGGCAAATAATGTAAGTGGGTTTTATGTATCTATAAATGAGGTGTTTTAAATTGAAATTTTAAAAAAACATATATACAAACAGAACACAGTATTTAAAGGGGTCTACAACGCCTGTGATCAATCTTTTAAAAATAATTAGCCCTGGGGGCGCCTGGGTGGCTCAGTCCTTAAGCGTCTGCCTTCGGCTCAGGTCATGATCCCAGGGTCCTGGGATCGAGCCCCGCATCGGGCTCCCTGCTCAGCAGGGAGTCTGCTTCTCCCTCTCTCACTCCCCCTGCTTGGGTTCCCTCTCTCGCTGTGTCTCTCTCTGTCAAATAAATAAATAAAATCTTAAAAAAAAAAATAAAATAAAATAATTAGCCCTGATTTGTTATATAATAGTCCCTCAATTCTAAGTTGTACTTTTTTTTTTTCACATTTAGCATTTCTGTAATCAGGATAGTCTTATTTTTTGGTGGGTGTATTAAATTTAGTGCTTATTTTCACTCCAAGAAGCTATTAAATTGATGATATATATTTAACAATAAATGATTATTGTATTTAGAGGGGAGGAAATTTATGTTTACCTAAACCAAGTTGGCTTTAAAAAAATCACAAAACTATTAAGCCTTTGGTGAGGTTTATTGATCTTCAAAGTCTTGAAAAATTTAAAGCCTTTTAAAAGTTTTCTATTACAAAACAGGCCTGATATAATACATTTTGGTATCTAATCAGATTTTACTGTTATCTCTTAATGAAATGGATCATTCATTAAGTGAATCTCTGCCTCAGATTGATTTGACAGCTAAAATGTCAACATTGTGTCTGGCTCTCATGTAGAGAACACAAAATGTGAAGCCTAAATTAAATCATCTTGAGGGAAATAGGAAAAAATAAAGTCTACATTCTGATTTCATTTTTGACATGTGCTCTTTTTTTTTCTACCTAAGGTTGCCAAATTTGTATCCATTTTCCCACATATCCTACAAAAAAATGGCTAGGAAAAGCCAGCCTAATATGACCTATAAAATACCTAAAATTAACTGGAGCTAACATTTTTGAAGATTTTTTAATCTCACATAACAGGCTTCTATTATTCCATGACTAGCTGTAAACTTAGAATTTAGGTACTCTTGAAATGGTCCCTGATAAATATTACCAGCAATGATATTTCTCCTAGAAATATTTCAGGAGTAGATTGGGGTGCTAAAACACTTCCATATGTTGTAGGGAATATTGTAGTTGCCACAAATGATGTTGAAATTGTAATGAAAAAGAGGTCCTTTTCTTTGATGCTCAGATGCCATCTCAATAACTTAGAAAAAGCAAATTAGTAGTCAACAATACTGTTAAGCACACTTAAAAATTTTTTGATTGATTAAAAAAAAGGACAAGGAGGTGGCATTTGGAGATAGTGCTGTTAATATATGCTAAGAGAACTATGGATATTGTTATGGGTGTAAGTAGGAGGCTTGAGCCATAAGCAGGCACGTCAGTGTGGTATTATGTATATGCTTTCTCTGAAAACAGAAGAGGAATTGAAGCTAGGCTGGAATCAGCGTGAACTAAAGAATTCTCCTTGCAGCTTGCTCAGAGAGAGTTCACTTGTGTCCCTGTTTAATGTAATCAGTAGCCCCTTCTTTGTAAATTAAAAATAAATCCCCTTTGCATACTAATGTTAAAAAGAAGAGAAAGAACACCCTATCTTTCTAAAATGTAATTAGTCTTTCAGTATGTTTCTTTCAACATCTTGTCCCTAGAAACATGGAAATGAAGGGGGAAAGCTGTCATATTCCATTGATCCAATTGGTAACAATTTGAAAGTACGTTCTTAGCTAATTGAATTGGCCCCCAGCACCAAGTAAATTTACAAGTGTGAAATTCCTCTACTAATTTCAAGTCCTTTTAAATTTTACAGCTCCAGAGAAGTTTTAAAAAAGTTTAAAGAGTGAAAAATTTTAAAGGATCATTATTTCACATTGGGATATATTTAAAAATTCAAATATTGGGGCACCTGGGTGGCTCAGACCTTAAGCGTCTGCCTTTGGCTCAGTTCATGATCTCAGGGTCCTGGGATTGAGCCCCACATCGGGCTCCTTGCTCTGCAGGGAAGCCTGCTTCTCCCTCTCCCACTCTCCCTGCTTGTGTTTCCTCTCTCGCTGTGTCTCTCTCTGTCGAATAAATAAATAAAATTCAAATATTAATACAGAAGAGGTACTGAAATAAAAATTGGGAGAGTAGTTTTGTAGACCCCAAATTTATACAATTCAGAGAGCTTGAGAAATGTGACTCTCAATAGAAATTTCCATAAGACTATTGCTGAGAACAGTATTCCTTCATAATACTCCTCTTTGGGAAAAATCACATGGTCAAAATAGTTTGGGCACTACTGTGTACTTTATCCACCTGACAGTAAGGAAACCTGTTAATAACCTATTCAACATGACTTCTCCAAATACCTTTAATCTATATGTTGATGATTCTATATGCAATAATAATTCTAAGCATTAGTAGACTTAATCAGTCCCTTCTTTTTGGAAAAATATTTTTTCTTGGTGTCAAGGACACAGCTCTTTCTGGTTTTCCTTCTCTCAGCAGCAGACTCTTTTCAGCCTCATTAACTGGATCATTCTCCATTTCCTGAAGTATAAAAATGGATCACTCTTCATCACTACCTATACTTAATCCTCAGGTGATCTCAAAGAGTTCTACACATTAAGTAGCATCTATTAAAAATATGAGACCTATATTTATGTATCCAGGGCAAAAATTTTCTGTCCTCAAGACTGGACAGTTTAATAAACATCTCAGTCATATTATAACTAAACTGAAATATCATCTCCAAAATCTGCTTTTTTTCCAAATTCCACAGTGTTTTTTTTCTTTTTTTATTACGTTAATCAGCCAACATAGAGTACATCATTAGTTTTGGTTGTAGTGTTCAATGGTTAATTAGTTGTGTATACCACCCTGTGCTCATCAGATCACGTGCCTCCTTAATGCCCATCATCCAGTTACCTCATCCTCCTACCCCCTTCCTTCTGCAATCCTCAGTTTGTTTCCAGGAGTCCAGACTCTCTCATGGTTTGTCTCCCTCTCTGATTTCTTCCCATTTAGTTTTCCTTCCCTTCCCCTATGATCCTCCGCCTTATTCCTTATATTCCACATAATTATGAAACCATATGATAATTGTCTTTCTCAGCTTGACTTATTTCACTTAGCATAATACCCTCCAGTTCCATCCATGTCGATGCAAATGGTGAGTATTCATCCTTTCTGATGGCTGAGTAATATTCCATTGTATATATGTACCACATCTTCTTTATCCATTCAACTGTTGAAGAACATTTTGGCTCCTTCCACAGTTTGGCTATTGTGAACATTGCTGCTATGAACACTGGGTGCATGTGCCCCTTCTTTTCACTACATCTGTGTCTTTGGGGTAAATACCTAGTATTTGCAATTGCTGGGTCGTAGGTCATAGCTCGTAACTCTATTTTTAACGTCTTCAGGAACCTCCATACTGTTTTCCAGAATGGCTGCACTAGCTTGCATTCCCACCAACAGTGTAAGAGGGTTCCCCTTTCTCCACATCCTCACCAACATTTGTTATTCCCTGTCTTGTTAATTTTGGGCATTCTAACTGTTGTAAGGTGGTATCTCATTGTGGTTTTGATTTGCACTTCCCTGATGGCAAATGATGTGGAGCATTTTTTCATGTGTCTGTTGGCCATTTGGATGTCTTCTTTGGAAAAGTGTCTGTTCATGTCTTCTGCCCATTTCTTGACTGGATTATTTGTTTTTTGGGTGTTGAGTTTGAGAAGTATTTTTTAAAGATTTATTTACTTATTTTGGGGGGGGGAGGGGTAGAAGGAGAGGGAAAGAGAGTCTCAAGAAGGCTCCATGCTCAGCAGGGCTTGATTTCATGACCCTGAAATCACGACCTGAGCTGAAACCAAGAGTCAGATGCTTAACCAACTGTGCCACCCTGGTGCCACCCACAGTATTCTTTTTTTTTTTAAGATTTTTATTTATTTATTTGACAGAGAAAGAGACAGTGAGAGAGGGAACACAAGCAGGGGGAGTGGGAGAGGGAGAAGCAGGCTTCGCACTGAGCAGGGAGCCAGATGCGGGGCTTGATCCCAGGACCCCAGCATCACGACCTGAGGCAAAGGCAGTTGCCTAACGACTGAGCCACCCAGGCGGCCCATAGTATTCTTAATCATAGTTTTCTTCCATCACTCTCCATTAAAATGTTAAGGTTAAAACAAAACATCTGAGTTCAGAAAAGCAATTTCAACTCTACAGTCAAAACACATCCTATATCTGTTGACTTCTAAAGAAGTTATTTGCTATTACCTCATCCAGTCACTACCTGCCTGAACTCTTGCAGCTGACTCCCAGCTAGTCATTTTGCTTTCACTTTTATCCCTAGTGCAATCTACATAGAAGAGACAGCATACATCTTTTAATATATAAATTATATGTTACTGTCCTAACTCAACTATTTGAAGCACTGTAGAGTAATCAAAGTAGGCAGAAAATCAGAAGTCAATTCTTGAAAGAAGGGAACTACATTAGATCGGTCACATGTACGTGGCTTTTTGCCTAAAGGTACTCCTTTTAGTGGAAGGTAGTTAGAAATGAAAGCTTCAGTGCTGAAAAGGAAATTTATATCTTTACTTATATTAGAAAAAAAAAGTTTTAAGTATAGGATCTAAGTTAAGTTGCACACTTAAGTCATTATGACCATGTGCGTTTGTTCCAAGAATGCAATGTTGGCTTAACATTTGAAATATCAATCAATATAATAAACAGTACTAACAAATTAAAAGAGAAAAATCATATGGTCATTTCAGTAAGTGCAGAAAAAGCATTTGATAAAATATGATGCCTATTTGGGATAAAACATTTCAGAAAACTAGAAATAGAAGGAAACTTTCCCAGACTGGTTGAAGGGTAATATGGTTGATAAGTGTGAATGACTGAACACTTTCCCCCTCAGAATTAGAACAGGGCAGGGAAGTCCATTTTTACCACTTCTATTCAACATTTTTCTTAAGTCTAAACAGTGCAGTAATGAGATAAAGTAATAGAGATTGTGAAGGAAAAGGTAAACGTGCCTTTATTTGTAGAAACCATAATTATTTACGCAAAAAATCCTAAGGAATCTACAAAACAGTACAATAACAATTAGGTGAATTTACCAAGTTTGCAAGATATAAAGTCAATATGCAAAACTCAACTGTGTTTCTTTATTCTATCAGCAAATA
The DNA here is from genome assembly GCF_964656455.1 of Halichoerus grypus. NCBI lineage: Eukaryota > Metazoa > Chordata > Mammalia > Carnivora > Phocidae > Halichoerus > Halichoerus grypus. The sequence goes on from NC_135715.1 coordinate 148,573,741, forward strand.
TATGAAAAATAAAAATATTCATTTAAAATAAGATTGAGAAAAAAAATTTAAAAATATGATAGAAATCATAAAGTACTCAGAAACAGTTTAAACAAAGTTGCTGACTTTAAAACATAGCTATATGAGATATAGGCCATATTCAAGAATTAGAGATTCAATATTGCCAAGATAGTAATTTCCAAAAAGTACATAGAAATATAATGAAATTCTAGTCATGATCCCAGTGGACTTTCTTTTTTTTTTTTTTTTAAGGAAATTGGAATGATGTTTCAAAAATATATAAGGAAATGAAAAAAAAAAAAAGCTAAAATAGCCAAAACAATTACGAAAAGAAGAAAAAATTGGAAAACTTACATAACTAAATTTCAAGTATTACTGTAAAGCTTCAGTAATCAAGACAGTGTGTTTTTGGCGTAAAGATAGAAAAATGGATCAATGAAACAGAAAATAGAAAAGGCCTAGAAGCAAAGACAAATCCCTAGCAAAGAACATAACCTAGAGCAAAGTTGAGTAATCAGAAGCCCATAGACCAACTGAGGCCCACTGCTGATTTTTATATGGCCTATGAGCTAAGTAAGGTTTTTAATTTTAAAATGGTTGATAGGACACGTGAGTGGCTCAGTCGGTTAATCTTTCAACTCCTGATTTTGGCTCAGGTCATAATCTCAGGGTTGTGAGATGGAGCTCCATGCTGGGTGAGGAGGCTGCTTAAGATTCTTTCTCTGCCCTTTCGCCTCCCCCAACAAATAATAAATAAGTAAAAGAAAAGAAGGGTTGAAATATATGAAAAGGGGAATACTTTATTACATAAGACAAAAAAGAAATATAAGCCATTTTTTTTTTTCAAAATCTTTAACCCATGTAAAATGGTTCATCTACGACATAAATCTTTATGGTTAATATTATAAAATTAATTGGAACTGTTGTTCCTGAAGAGAGATGCATTGGTTAAATATAAGAAGATACTTATTTCCAGCAATAAAAAACTGACATTTATTTTCATAAGGCAAGACATTTATTTTGAAATCTGGGAGCCTTTCAAAGAAAAACAGCACAGCAGAACTAATGATTTCTGGGAATACCACCTTATTTTAAAGATATTCATATAAATCTCTGGACATTTCATGGCTTTAAAGGGGACCATTTCAGGATAATGAGCTATGAAATATGGCAAACATTAATCTCTACCTAATCTTTCAGATAGAAAATTATTTCCCTTAGGCATTTGATACAGCTAGATCACAACTGACTATCCCTGAAGTAGGTAATATTTCGGATTTTTTTTTTTTTTTAGAAAAAGTGTATAACTTAGTGATTTCAATTTAAAAATATGGCATAGAGCCACAAGACCAGAGAGGAAAGATCAAGGTCTTTTAAAGTACACAATTTTCACATTTGCATTTCAAATCCACAGAAAGCACACAAAACCTCGCAAAGCAAAAACAAAATCACCATCACTATCTTAAGGACTGTGTCTGATAAATGATGGTATTAGGCTAAAATGTTTTAGTTAAACGTTTATTCTTACATATTTTTATTCATTTGTTATGAATGCATTGTTTAAATCTCTTTTCTCAAAAGTAGGAAATTGAAACTACTTTTTATTTACTGCCATTATTTAGCTTCCATTTGCTGTTCACTAATCTCAGATTCTATAATTTGATGTCATTAGATGTCTGTTGATGTCAATAGATATTGGGGAGATGCTTGATTTGAGAATTAAGTACTTGGGTGCACATTATAAAGAATAAAATAGTGATTCTCTAAACATATGTTAGACATGATAAAGAAATCTGTCTTCCCATTGATAACCAGACAATTAGTTTTCAGTGGCTTGTTTATCTGTCTATACTGATTCTCCTTCATTTCTACTGCACAGTTTTGTGTGCTTCACTCCTAAACCTGAAAACTTTGTTGTAAAAAGAATAATAATAAATTTTTAAATTTAAAAAAATTTTTTTTTCTTTTCTCTTTCTTCTACTCTTCCACTTCCTCTTTCTCCTCTTCAGGTTCACAGAGTTGAGTTAATTCCACCACAATAGTCTCAGTGCATTCAGGACTCTGGCTTTAGATTATGTTTTGCCATCATAGCGCATCCCCCTGTTTATCTCCATCCTCCCTTAGGTACATACTAACATATTTGATGATAGCAAATAAGCATACATAGTGTTTAAGATTGTGAAATCTGGAGCCAAATAGTCAAGGTTTGAACCTTGGCTTCAACGTACACTAGCTATAACCTTTCACAAATATTTGACCTTTCATGTTACTTATATTCCATACCAGTTTCTTCTTCCGCACATGGGTATATATATAATACCTTCTTCCTAGGATGTTCTGAGGCTTAAGCTGTTTACATTTCAATACAAATATACATACATATATACGTACAAATAAACGGGTTTGCATATGTGTGTATATATAAGATATATAGCACAAATATATGCCCATATATATTTATACTTGTGACAAATACTTTAGCTAAAACTTTATGTTCTTTTATGTGTGTTTTCCTAAAAATTATTTCCACGAACCAGTATTTTATGCAGTTTCTTACAATTTTCCCTTGTTCTATGTAACAGTACCATTCATTGACTGCTTCTAAGTGCCGAATAGTAATTCCATTGTATAAGTCCCCTATATATTACATTTTCATTAAGATGGAGATAGACAGAAACAGCTAAATTAAACACTTATTCATCCAGGTGTCCATATTGACCTATATGAGAATGTAGTACATACCCAAATGTGTTTCTGATAAGCTGTCAAGCACATCACACTTTATTTCAATAGTACAATTAGATTAGATTCTGGAATGGATGTAGCAACTTACTCTACTCCCCGAAGAGTGAGAGGGTGTTGCCCCCACAGCTTTGCCAAAACTTTGTATTATTAGATGTTTTGCCATTCAGAGATGTGGTTACTTAAGCCATCATTTAGAATGTATTTGTATAAGTGATTTCATGAAAGCATTCAAGTTTGTATTTCTCCATTAGATGAGCCCTTTCCCCTAACAATTTCCCCAGTGATTTGTCCTTAACAACTTTGTTACATATTAAATTGCCGTAGTATTATAATTAGATTTGGGGGAATACATTGACTTTATAGATATATTGGGGAGAAATTTATAGCTTAAAAAGTTATGTTATTCGGAAATTTGTTATTTTTTCCACTTTTTCAGAATCTTATTATATCATTCGGTATAAATATAAAATTTCTGTATAAATATCTTTTGCATTCTTTGCTAAGTAAAATCAAGATTTTTTATGAATTTTGTTGCCAGGCAAGGAATATCTTATTTACTTTATTTTTTTAATGACATATTTGAAATTGCAGATAAAGAATAATATAATTAAGACTCAGATACCTATAACTTGGCTTTGCTAATTTAAACATTTTATTATATTTACTTAATAATTATTTTAAGCAATAATATATCAGTTGGAATACTTTTGGGATTCCTCTCAATCCCTCATTATTTTTCCTTTTTTTCCTAAAGTTAACAATCTGAATTAGGAGTTGTCATTGCTATGTATGATTTTTATACTTTTACTATACATGTATGTGATTATTTTTAAAGATTTTAAAACACAAAATAAATAATCTACTGCATTAAAACTTTGTTGTTAAACAAAACAAAAAGAAAAAAGGTAAAGGGAAAAATAAACTAATGTGTTCACTCAGCATTTATTTATATCACAAGAGAATAATAGCAGGTCAAATTTGTGAGTGATCATTTTCTCCTAAACTGGGCATGTGTTTTGACTTCATGCAAATATTAAAAACATGCTTCATAAACCACAAGTCTACCCAAATATAATGTCTGGTATTTCTAATATTTTAATTGATGTAGGCAGCATTTAGACAGGTATCAGGAAGCTCTTATTTTCTTGGATCATAAATATCCAGGACACTTAGAAGGAGTGCAAATCCATGGGGGGGGGGAAGCATAGAAAAATGCCACCCAACCCAAGTTTGTACTTTGATCTTCACCTAATATTTTAGCAGATGAGTATTATATACCACAAACTATTTTTTTCACCACAAGTTATAAATATTCTGAGGCAACAATTTAATGCACTGCACTGAGACTGAAAAAAATAAAAGCTTAAATATATTGCTTCTTAATTTTTATTTTATTGTCACTGAGAACTTCATGAAGGGAGACAGAGAATTTCTGATTTTTCATTTATTTTTCCAATATATGGCTTCTATTTTCTGCTTGTGTACAAGTTTCCCTGCTTTACTGGATGTTTTATTATTTTTTCACACCTTCCGGATCACCAGGTATACTGTCCTACATTTGGTAGCAGTCCAGATGATGTTTTTGCTTATTGACTAGTTAATTATGAAACTCGATCTCCCTCAGAGAGCCAGAAATCAGGGAAAGTTTGGTGTTCTTGATGATGCTTTTCTCAGTATATCTCAGTATTTCCTTTTTTCCCGCCTTTCTCTATCAAGATTTTGTCTTTCTGATTTTTATTTTTCCTTCTCCTCCCACCACCCCCACTTTTTATGAAATTGCTATTTTCTTTCTTTCTTCTCTGAGTTTCCAAAGAGAATATAAACTTGTAGTCAAAAGGTCTACATGTTTCATTTAAGCCACTGTCATTTTCAAATTAGTATTTGCAATTCTTATATCCTTATGGATGAGAAACATGACTTTTAACGAAAATATCTTGCTAGAAATGTGTGTGTGCGTGTGCATGTGCATGTGTGTGTGTGTGTGTGTGTGTGTTTGTGACAAGAAAAAAGAATATTAACAGTGAAGAAGCCCTTGAAGAAGCTCCCTTTGGCTCAGAAATTATTCCTGCTAGCAGTTAAATATTTCTATTAGAGATAAAGATGTGCCTCTCAGTAAGTAAGCAAGGTGAAGATGATTATAATTAGAAGCAACTATGTAATCGGACTCAAATGAATGTTCTATCATTTGGTATAGTGAAATTCAGTCTCTCTGGTATTAAAAGAGCCATACTAAAGTCTAGCCCAGAGAAGTGAGCTATCTCCCATTTGTTTTTACCAAAGCCTTTGTGAGGAAGGAAAAAAGAAAAAGAAAAGGACATTTCCTAATATATTGAAACTTTAATCCTAGGTTATAAGGGATTTAGAGGTTACATGGTCTGGTTCTTAACTAAATCTAAGAACAGACATGATCAGTAATAGTTCACTGCAATTGAGAACTACTGATTACTGGCACTTTCTATAATATAGCAGAATGTGAAATAATAATTAATTTTAGCTATTTTTTCTTATTAATTACTAAATTAATTTTTATCTTGGTGACAAATAATGTGGCTTTAAGGATTTCTAGTTTGGGAAATTTGAGACTTTCCTTTAACCCTCAAATGAGTCAGTATTTAAAATATTGCATGGCTATTTGAACGACAAGAAGAACTTAAATTTTTTGTTTCTGGGTAAGAATTTACATGTATATACCACTATAAAACACACACACAACATATTTGTCTATGTATGTATATACCTAGATAAATAGATAAATTATTCATATCCCCCAAATCTTTGGATCCTTTTTTTTCCAATAATTTGATCCACCCACCTCCCCTCTGGTAACCATCAGTTTTTTTCTCTATAGTTAAGAGTCTGTTTCTTGGGGCACCTGGGTGGCTCAGTCATTAAGCGCCTGCCTTCGGCTAAGGTATGATCCCAGTGTCCTGGGATCAAGCCCCACATCGGGCTCCCTGCTTAGCGGGAAGCCTGCTTCTCCCTCTTCCACTCCCCCCTGCTTGTGTTCCCTTTCTCACTGTGTCTCTCTTTGTCAAATAAATAAATAAAATCTTTAAAAAAAAAGAGTCTGTTTCTTGGTTTGTCTCTCTCTTTTTCCTTTCTTTCATTTGTTCAGTAAACCATTTTTTTTCAGGAAGGATCTATGCCCAATAGACTTTGAGCTCTTGAATATCTAAAATTAACTTTATTATGCCTTCATATGTGAATGCTCATTTAATTAGCTACAAAGGTCTAGATATAACACCACTTTTCCGTCTTAACTTTGAAGCCTTTGCTTGATTGCTTTTAAGTATTTCTCTTCTGAAGCTGAAGCTTGATGTCCTTGTGATTCTTTCCTATACATATAACATTTTGCTTTCTGACAATATTAACAATTCTATCTTAACTGCACAGTTCTTAAATATCACTAAGACATATCTCGTTTTTACTCTATTTTTATTCATCTAGTTCAGGTCTCAGCTGTTCATTTCAAAATTTAGACTTTTTTATTGATTGATTATTTATTCCACTTACCTCTCTCTGTCCTTTTCTGGTTGGAACCCAGTACCCCTACTAGATGTTTATTAGCATTTCTGGATGTAACATATATTTGTATTACATTATATATAACATATACGCATTATATGTGTTGACATATATCTATATAAGTGACTCTTTAGAATTCTCTCACTTTTATTCATTTTTTTCTCTGATTTCTGGGAAATTTTTCTTTCTCAGTCTTCTAGCTTACCACCTTCAGCAGTGTCCATTCTGTTTGCAACATAGATACACATATATGTGTTTTCATACATATCAAGAGTTTGGGACAATTATTTTTTTAACTTCCACATTTTCTAAAATGCATTATCTTTTCTTATTCTGTAAGTGTGATAACTAAAATTATTATATTAAATTATATTGTTTCCCCCATTATCTCTATTTCTTCATGATTTCATTCTGTTAATTAACTTCAATGTCTCCATTCCATGGTCTGGATTTAACACAGTATCTGGTAATTCGCAGTTGTCTATGTGTCTTGTAGAGGTCGTATATGAACAGTGTATTTTCTCAGGTCATAACTTCTTCCTCTGTTTGTGAAAACTAATGTTAATTATAGGAGACTTGTTTCAGGCTTTCCAGAGAAAGGTTGAGTTGTGTGGCTGTGTGGATATGATGAACTTATGTTATGGGGATTACCATCTCCATTCCTGTCTGGAAAAATTCTTGCAGCCATTGTGGATATCTCTTGGATGCAATCTTCCTCTGTACAAAACTGTAAATACAGCTTTATCCTGGATGCAGTTACAAAAACCGGTATTTTCCTTTTTCTCCCCTTCATTTTCTCCTTTACTGTTTTTGTTGAGATATGGAGCTTTCATAATCTCTAATCCACTTCTCATTCTTTTCCAATATCTAGGCTAAGCACTGTCACTGGGCACATCAGTCACATTCTTTAGAAAGTAGTGCTTGAGTATTAGTCAAGGACAAAATTCTTCTGATGCCATTCATTTAGTATAGGTAGGTGGTGGGACAGGTCCTCTGATGTAAGTATTCTAAAGACCATACTTACATTATCCTGTTGACAACGCCGCTCTTCACCTTGTTGACTTTCTTCCACTGAAACTACTCTTTCCTTTGCTGGCCATTCTTTTTTGTTTTTTTTTTTGTTTTTTCTTTTTTTGAGCTGAGATTTTCTCTTTTCTAGTCCATACCACAGGTCCAGTTCTGTCCACTTTGTGTCAAAGATTCCATAATTCCCACTCTGGTAGATGGGAGGAGATATGTGTTCCATACACCAGCATAATTCACATTCCCCCAGTGCAGGAGTTCCTTACATAGCACTTATGTCTCTGCCTTAAAAGATAGGCTCTTTTCATTTTTGGAGAACTCCATTCATTAGAAATTACCATGAAAAGAACAGTGATTCTCGGATACTGAAATACTGGGGCATAAGTCTACCTATAACTTTCATTTTATCCCTATACCTTTTCATTTAGAAGCATTCTCTTTGATCCTTAACAAGTATAGATGCTTTGAAGACTCTTGCCTTTTCTTTATAGTTCAGAGAAAAGCACTTCAACTTGAGAGAAGTTATAATGAAAGGTTAGCCCTTTTTTCCTTTATTTTTTCATGTTATATTTAGAAGAGGCCACCTTGTATGAGAAAATGTGCAATGAAAATTAAGTATCATCACAGAATGAAGAATGAAACTCTACTCTTACGGGCTCATGCACATTTGAAAACAGATGGCTGCCCAAATTCATAATTTCTAGCAATACACTTACGTAGAAATTTATATGACTTGGAGGCCAATCCCCAGAGTTTGCCTTCAATGAGTGAATAGCTTTCAGACATTTGCAAGTACAATACAATGACAGTTCCCTCTCTAAACAGTGGATGCATATCACTCTATGCAAATTTATACAACATCATGGAACCCCAACTTCCTATGCCAGTAACTTGCTAAATAAGCAAGCATATGCTAACACAGATCTCTCACAACCAAGTAAATGGCTAAAAAAAAAAAAGGCTAGAGAGCACAGAAATCCTGTTTCCTAGTCTACATTACTCTTTCAGTGGATGTCAGTGGGCCTGGTAAGATACATAGTGATCAAACAATTGGCTATTGTGGACGTTGCAGCTATAAACATCAGGGTGCACGTACCCCTTCGGATGCCTATATTTGTATCTTTGGGGCAAATACCCAGTAGTGCAATTGCTGGATCGTATGGTAGCTCTATTTTCAACTTTTTGAGGAACCTCCATACTGAGCTGCAGGGTTAGTTCAACATCCGCAAATCAATCAATGTGACACAATACATTAATAAAAGAAAGAACAAGAACCATAAGGAGGGGAGGCATAGGCATCTCTGGTTTTTGTAAAAGTTTCTTGGTGATTCTCAGTGTTTCTCCTACCTCCTAACCTACCCTGTAGAGATATGAACTGTGTCTGTTATTCTTAATTCTATCTTTTTCCTATTTCTTTATTGCTTAAGAAACAAATTCAGTCAATATTTCATTGAGGCTTTTTTCTCAAAATCTGGCCATGTTTACAGGACAGCCTACTGCTATTATTCACATTTAAATAATAAATATATGACTCATCCACACATGTAATTACTGATTGTCATTCACCCACTGAACTTTGAGCACTTTCATTTTTCAGTAATGCTGCTTGAGCATACTCATTTCAAAGCTTGTGAGGATGAAATAACTAACCCTTAATGTCTTTGAATAATTGCTCCTGGGGTTGGTCATGAAGCATTACAATGAAATGTCAGACCTTCAGCACTTCTTTCCATCAGAAGGAGAAGAAAAGATTACTTTCAAGAGAACTACAAAGCTGGGGAAACAGAGAGCAAAGATACCTGACAGCAATTAATAGTTCATTCTTAGGCTAAAGAAAGGTAGTAGAATGACAGTTTATTTATTTATTTTTATTTTCTTTGGATGTAGTGTTCCATGATTCATTGTTTGCGTATAACACACAGTGCTCCATGCAGTACGTGGCCTCTTTAATACCCATTACCAGGCTAACCCATCCCCCCAACCCCTCCCCTCTAGAACCCTCAGTTTGTTTCTCAGAGTCCATCGTCTCTCATGGTTCGTCTCCCCCTCCGATTTTCCCCCCTTCATTCTTCCCTTCCTGCTATGTTCTTCTTCTTTTTTTTTTTAACATATAATGTATTATTTGTTTCAGAGGTACAGGTCTGTGATTAAACAGTCTTACACAATTCACAGCACTCACCATAGCACATACCCTCCCCAATGTCTGTCACCCAGCCACCCCATCCCTCCCACCCCCCACCACTCCAGCAACCCTCAGTTTGTTTCCTGAGATTAAGAATTCCTCATATCAGTGAGGTCATATGATACATGTCTTTCTCTGACTGACTTATTTCGCTCAGCATAATACCCTCCAGTTCCATCCACATCGTTGCAAATGGCAAGATTTTGGGTTTTTTTGATGGCTACATAATATTCCATTCTGTATATATACCACATCTTCTTTATCCATTCATCTGTCAATGGACATCTTGGCTCTTTCCATTGTTTGGCTATTGTGGACATTGCTGCTATAAACATTGGGATGCACGTACACCTTTGGATCCCTACATTTGTATCTTTGGGGAAAATACCCAGTAGTGCAGTTGCTGGATTGTATGATAGCTCTATTTTCAACTTTTTGAGGAACCTCCATACTGGGCTGTGGGTTGGTTCAACATCTGCAAATCAATCAATATGATACAATACATTAATAAAAGAAAGAACAAGAACCATATGATCCTCTCAATAGATACAGAAAAAGCATTTGACAAAGTACAGCATCCTTTCTTGATCAAAACTCTTCAGAGTATAGGGATAGAGGGTACATACCTCAATATCATAAAAGCCATCTATGAAAAACCAACAGCGAATATCATTCTCAATGGGGAAAAACTGAGAGCTTTCCCCCTAAGGTCAGGAACACGGCAGGGATGTCCACTATCACCACTGCTATTCAACATAGTACTAGAAGTCCTAGCCACAGCAATCAGACAACAAAAAGAAATAAAAGACATCCGAATCAGCAAAGAAGAAGTCAAACTCTCACTCTTTGCAGATGATATGATACTTTATGTGGAAAACCCAAAAGACTCCACCCCAAAACTGCTAGAACTCATACAGGAATTCAGTAAAGTGGCAGGATATAAAATCAATGCACAGAAGTCAGTGGCATTCCTATACACCAACAACAAGACAGAAGAAAGAGAAACTAAGGAGTTGATCCCATTTACAATTGCACCCAAAACCATTAGATACCTAGGAATAAATCTAACCAAAGCGGCAAAGAATCTGTACTCAAAAAACTATAAAATACTCATGAAAGAAATTGAGGAAGACACAAAGAAATGGAAAAACATTCCATGCTCATGGATAGGAAGACAAATATTGTGAAGATGTCAAGCTACCTAGAGCAATCTACACATCAATGCAATCCCTATCAAAATACCATCCACTTTTTTCAAAGAAATGGAACAAATAATCCTAAAATTTGTATGGAACCAGAAAAGACCCCGAATAGCCAGAAGAATGTTGAAAAAGAAAAGCAAAGCTGGTGGCATCACAATTCCGGACTTCCAGCTCTATTACAAAGCTGTCATCATCAAGACAGTATGGTACTGGCACAAAAACAGACACATAGATCAATGGAACAGAATAGAGAGCCCAGAAATGGACCCTCAAAGCTATGGTCAACTAATCTTTGACAAAGCAGGAAAGAATGTCCAATGGAAAAAAGACAGTCTCTTCAACAAATGGTGTTGGGAAAATTGGAAAGCCACATGCAGAAGAATTTCCTTACACCACACACAGAAATAGACTCAAAATGGTTGAAAGACCTAAATGTGAGACAGGAGTTCATCAAAATCCTAAAGGAGAACACAGGCAGCAACTTCTTCAACCTCAGCCACAGCAACTTCTTCCAGAAACATCACCAAAGACAAGGGAACAAGGGCAAAAATGAACTATTGGGACTTCATCAGGATAAAAAGCTTTTGCATAGCAAAAGAAACAGTCAACAAAACCAAAAGACAACCGACAGAATAGGAGAAGATATTTGCAAATGACATATCAGATAAAGGGCTAGTATCCAAAATCTATAAAGAACTTATCAAACTCAGGGCGCCTGGGTGGCTCAGTCATTAAGCGTCTGCCTTGGGCTCAGGTCATGATCCCAGGGTCCTGGGACTGAGTCCCACATCGGGCTCCCTGCTCGGCGGGAAGCCTGCCTCTCCCTCTTCCACTCCCCCTGCTTGTGTTCCTGCTCTCGCTATCTCTCTCTCTGTCAAATAAATAAATAAAATCTTAAAAAAAAAAAAAAAGAACTTATGAAACTCAACACCCAAAGAACAAATGATCCAATCAAGAAATGGGCAGAAGACATGAACAGACATTTTTCAAAGAAGACATCCAAATGGCCAACAGACACATGAAAAAGTGCTCAACATCGCTCGGCATCAGGGAAATCCAAATCAAAACTTCAATGAGATACCACCTCACACCAGTCAGAATGGCTAAAATGAACAAGTGAGAATTTTTGCATCCATGTTCATCAAGGATATTGGTATATAATTCTCCTTTTGATGGGGTCTTTGTCTGGTTTGGGGATCAAGGTAATGCTGGTCTCATAAAATGAGTTTGAAGTTTTCCTTCCATTTCTATTTTTTGGCACAGTTTCAGAAGAATAGGTATTAATTCTTCTTTAAATGTTCAGTAGAATTCCCATGGAAGCCATCTGGCCCTAGGCTCTTGTTTATTGGGAGATTTTTGATTACTGCTTCAGTTTCCTTAGTGGTTATAGGTCTGTTCAGGTTTTCTATTTCTTCCTGGTTCAGTTTTGGTAGTTGATACATCTCTAGGAATGCATCCATTTCTTCCAGGTTATCTAATTTGCTGGCATAGAGTTGCTCATAATATGTTCTTATAATTGTTTGTATTTCTTTGGTGTTGGTTGTGATCTCTCCTCTTTCATTCATGATTTTATTTATTTGGGTCATTTCTCTTTTCTTTTTGATAAGTCTGGCCAGGGGTTTATCAATCTTATTAATTCTTTCAAAGAACCAGCTCCTAGTTTCGTTGATCTGTTCTACTGTTCTTTTGGTTTCTATTTCATTGATTTCTGCTCTGATCTTTATTATTTCTCTTCTCCTGCTGGGTTTAGGCTTTATTTGCTGTTCTTTCTCCAGCTCCTTTAGGTGTAGGGTTAGGTTGTGTATTTGAGACCTTTCTTGTTTCTTGAGAAAGGCTTGTATTGCTATATACTTTCCTCTTAGGACTGCCTTTGCTGTATCCCAAAGATTTTGAACAGTTATGTTTTCATTTTCATTGGTTTCCATGAATTTTTTTAATTCTTCTTTAATTTCCTGGTTGACCCATTCATTCTCTAGTAGGATGCTCTTTAGCCTGCATGTACTTGAGTTCTTTCCTACTTTCCTCTTGCGATTGAGTTCTAGCTTCAAAGCACTGTGGTCCAAAAATATGCAGGGAATGATCCCAATCTTTTGGTACCAGTTGAGACCTGATTTGTGACCTAGGATGTGATCTATTCTGGAGAATGTTCCATGGCCACTAGAGAAGAATGTGTATTCTGTTGCTTTGGGATGGAATGTTCTGAATATATCTGTGAAGTCCATTTGGTCCAGTGTGTCATTTAAAGTCTTTACTTCCTTGTTGATCTTTTGCTTAGATGATCTGTCCATTTCAGTGAGGGGGGTGTTAAAGTCCCCTAGTATTATTGTATTGTTGTCAATGTGTTTCTTTGCCTTTGTTATTAATTGGCTTATATAAGTGGCTGCTCCCATATTAGGGGCCTAGATATTTACAATTGTTAGATCTTCTTGTTGGATAAACCCTTTAAGTATGATATAGTGTCCTTCCTCATCTCTTATTACAGTCTTTGGTTTAAAATCTAATTTGTCTGATATAAGGATCGCCACCCCAGCTTTCTTTTGGTGTCCATTAGCATGGTAAACGGTTTTCCACCCCCTCACTTTCACTCTGGAGGTGTCTTTGGGTCTAAAAATGAGTCTCTTGCAGACAGCATATCGATGGGTCTTGTTTTTTTATCCAATCTGATAGCCTGTGTCTTTTGATTGGGGCATTTAGCCCATTTACATTCAGGGTAACTATTGAACGGTATGAATTTAGTGCCATTGTATTGCCTATAAGGTGACCGTTACTGTATATTGTCTCTGTTCCTTTCTGGTCTATGTTACTTTTAGGCTCTCTCTTTGCTTAGAGGACCCCTTTCAATATTTCTTGTAGGGCTGGATTCGTGTTTGCAAATTCCTTTAGTTTTTGTTTGTCCTGGAAGATTTTTATCTCTCCTTCTATTTTCAGTGACAGCCTAGCTGGATATAGTATTCTTGGCTGCATATTTTTCTCATTTAGTGCTCTGAATATATCATGCCAGTCCTTTCTGGCCTGCCAGGTTTCTGTGGATAGGTCTGTTGCCAATCTAATATTTCTACCATTGTCCTGAGCTGCTTTCAGGATTGTCCCGAGCTGCTTTCAGGATTTTCTCTTTGTCTCTGAGACTCATAAGTTTTACTAGTAGATGTCAGGGTGTTGACCTATTTTATTGATTTTGAGGGGGGTTCTCTGTGCCTCTTGGATTTTGATGCCTGTTTCCTTCCCCAAATTAGGGAAGTTCTCTGCTATAATTTGCTCCAATATATCTTCTGCCCCTCTCTCTCTTTCTTCTTCTTCTGGGATCCCAATTATTCTAATATTGTTTCGTCTTATGGTATCACTTCTCTCTCGAATTCTGCCCTCGTGATCCAGTAGTTGTTTATCTCTCTTTTTCACAGCTTCTTTATTTTCCATCATTTGGTATTCTATATCACTAATTTTCTCTTCTGCCTCATTTTTCCTAGCAGTTAGAGCCTCCATTTTTGATTGCACCTCATTAATAGCCTTTTTGACTTTGACTTGGTTAGATTTTAGTTCTTTTAGTTCTCCAGAAAAGGTTTCTCTAGTATCTTTCATGCTTTTTTCAAGCCCAGCTAGCATCTTTATAATCGTCATTCTGAACTCTAGTTCTGTGATCTTACTAATGCCCGTATTGATTAGGTCCCTGGCAGTCGGTACTGCCTCTTGTTCTTTTTTTGAGGTGATTTTTTCCATCTTGTCATTTTATCCAGAGGAGAATAGATGAATGAGAGAACAAAATGCTAACAGGGTAACAATGACCCCAGAAATATATACACTAAACAAATCAGAAGATACCTAAAACCAGGGGGAAAGAAAGGGAAAGAAAGAAAAAAGAAAAAAAAGAAAAAGAAAAAGATTAAAAAAAAAAAAAGAATATGATCAGACTGGTGAATAGATCAGTGCCACACACTAGATTTTGGGTGTATTTTGGTCTGTTAGAAGAAACTGCCTCCCAAAATTTTAAAAGAAAGAAAAACTTATATATGTACAAAAATAAGGGTAAATACAATGAGGGGATGCAATATGACTGTAAAGATGAAAATTATAAAAGATTTTTTAAAAGGAATTGATAAGAACTTGGTTGAAAAAAGGAAGAAGAGAAATACAAAAAAATTAAAATTTAAAAATTAAAAAAAAAAAGAGAAAGTGATCAGGCAGGAGACTAGAACAAAGCCATACACTAGAGATTTAGGGTATATTTTGGTCTCTTAGAAGCAACTGTATCCCAAAATTATAAAGAGAGAACAACTTATATATATATACCAAAAATAAGGTTAACTACTATGAAGGGATAGAATATGACTCTAAAAATGAAAAATAAAAAAGATTTTTTTTTTTTTTAAAGATTTTATTTATTTATTCATGAGAGACAGGGGGAGAGAGAGAGAGGGAGAAGCAGGCTCCCTGCTGAGCAGGGAGCCTGATGCGGGACTCGATCCCAGGACCCCGGGATCATGACCTGAGCCAAAAGCAGACGCTTAACCATCTGAGCCACCCAGGTGCCCTAAAAAAGATTTTTAAAAAAGGGATTGATAAGATGTTGGTTGAAAAAGAAAAGAAGAAAAATTTTAAAAAAATAGAAAGAGTAAAACTAAAGAAAATTTTAAAAATTAACTTTGAAAGACTAAAGAATCATGGGGGAAAAGCCATGAATTCTATGTGCTGTATTCCCCTAGCACTGGAGTTCTGCCATTCTCATTGATGGGTAAACTTGGTCTTGGCTGGCTGTTTTTGCTGATCTTCTGGGGGAGGGGCCTGTTGCCATGGTTCTCAAATGTCTTTGTCAGAACCGGAATTGCCTCGCCCTTGCCGGCCGGGCTAAGCAATCTGCTCGGGTTTGCTCTCGGGAGCTTTCCGTACAGCTTTGGAGGACGAGCGTGAAAATGGCGGCCTCCCAATCTCCGCCCCAGAGGAGCCAAGAAATCTCGGCTCTGCTCCTCAGCGCGCCCCCAGAGAAAAGCAGTCAATCACTCCCGTCTCCCTAGTCTCTGGCCGCACTCCGCGCTCACCCAGCCTGTGACCGAGTGTTTCTCTCTGGCGCACGACCCCGTGTGGAGTCTCCAAACCCAGCAGATCCCTGCAGTGCACTCCCGTGCAGCTCCTCCTGGAGGAGGAAGGGGAGTCTCCCCGCATCTGCCGCTTGTTGGGTCCCTACTGTAAGAGCAGTGGCCCAACTGTGCCACGGATCATGGTTTATGGCAACCCCGAGCTGAAAACCCACTCTTTGGCTCGGTCTCTGCAGCCAGCTTCCCTGCTCCGATACTTGGGAGCTCTTCTGCACTCAGGCATCCCTGCTCTTCCTGTGACCCCGAGGGTCCTGAGACCACACTGTCCCAGCAAGCATTCCACCCCTGCTTAGCCACTGGAGTGAGGTCCCTCAGCGGAGCTGACTTCTAGGAGTTCCGATTTTGTGCTCCACTGCTCTATCACTTGCCAGTAGCGGCTGACGGAGGCTCCCTCCCCCGCTGTCTATCTTCTCAAATATCACCTCGCATTCACTTCTCCACACGTCCTACCTTCCAGAAAGTGGTCACTTTTCTGTTCAGAGAGTTGCTGCTATTCTTTTCTTTGATCTTCGGTTGAGTTTGTAGGTGTTCAGAATGGTTTGATCCCTATCTAGCTGAATTCCTGGGACCAGAGGAAATTTAGGTCTCCTACTCCTCCGCCATCTTGCTCCTCCTCCAGTATAGGGCAATCTTAAATGAAATATTATGCAACTGTTAACACTATGTTTGAAAATGAATCATCATTCCTCAGGATTCTCGAGTTCCCTCCTCTCTTTCCTTCACAGCTTCTTCACCACAGATTGCTATTAATTATATGATTCCCTTAGGAAATAATTAAAGCTTCCAGAGCACACACTCCCACTAATGAATTCGTTACATTTGACTTCAAGGCTTCCTCATATTTTCTACTTTTGGCTTCTTCTACCAAAATTAATACTAGTAACTCAGCAAAAGTTAGGAGGGGTCTTCCTAGTTTCCTCACATTGGCCATGGTAGTTATGGTATTTTGCTTGTCTGGGGTGAGGTCTTTATTGGTTGCAGCAGATCTTTATCTTCTAGAACTTTAATATAATTGCCTATGTATGTATCAAAATGCCTTTAAGAAACCATATCATCTGAATCTACTTCTATGTTCTGAGTATAATCTTTTGCTACATTATCAGTGCCATAATGGTATACTGACAAAAATTTATAACATCTGAGTTTCACGGCTTATGCCATATGATTGCAACTGTGCAGCGTCCATTAAACAGTGTATGCTGTTGGTTGTCTCCTCTGGTGCAAGGCTGAGATGAGACTGAGCACGGCAGGTCTGGCTCTGAGCTACTGCAGTGGAAAAATTAAAGGACTGGATAGTGAAGTTTATGAGTGTACGCAACAGGTAGAAGGGGTATGTATCAGTGTACTGAACGAAGGGCTAAGAATCAAGACATCTTGATTCTGGATCTTACAAGAAGATGGAGAGTTCATGTTTACCCTGTGATTCTTTTAGTAGAAAATATAGCACTAAAGTAATATGTTAAAAAATTAAACATTTTCTTGTGAATTCTATACATATATGGAAGTGTGTGTGTGTGTATAAGAGAGAGAAATAGAAGGAGAGAGAGACAAAGAGGGATTGAATTAAATGAACTGTAACACTTGGAGACACGGCCATTTTACTGTTAAACACTAGAGAAAAAGAAAGATTACCGTTCATGCACAAGAAGCCATCATGATATGGAAAAATTATAATAGAGATTTATACTGGAGTAATTACAGCAATGGTTAATTAAGCCCAAGAAGATTTAAGGAATGACATGGTCTGTGAAAGTAAGTGTTTCAACACAGCTAATTGTGACATCTGGCACGATAAGTCTTGTGCAGCTTGCACCTGTCTGTGTGACATAACCCTCAGATCAGCAGCCGCCAATGCCACAAGGCTCCCAGCTCTGCACTGCCATCAGAAGAAGCAGGTGGTTTATTTCCTTAGAACTTCCAGGGCTTTGGGCCTTGTCAGCCATAGGAAGGAAGGAGAATGCTGCCTTATACCATAGCTGGGCACCCAAGTAAATTTCCTTTGGAGTTTTCCTCCATTTCACAACCCAGGACAGCACAGAAACAGCCACCCCTCCTGTTTAGGATTGGTTGCTGCACTGGGCACAGTAGCAAGAGTTCAGGCACTGAGTTAGGAAGTGCTAACCTCAGGCTTTACTAAAGATAGCTGAGGCTACGAAGTGCTCTCACTAGTGGTGATGCCAGTGGGGATGGGGTCCAGCACCAAGGGAACTCCCTGTCATCCAGCAAAAAACAAAGACTCCAAGAAAGTTTTGTGAATGCATGTACATGCGCCTTGGAATTCTTGTGGATAGGAATAATAGAGAACCATAGAGAAAGACAGAATAGCCTGCTGAAATCACAGGTGGGGATCCGAACTTCATAATCTGAGGTGACTGACTTTGTACCCTTAGGCATCTGATGCCTGCCCATGCTAATTGCGTACATAATTAATTATCTGGCCCACTAGATAGTGATTCCTTGAGGAGGATTAATAAGCTGTATTCATATTTGTACTCTCAGTGTCTCATTGTATTTATGAACACATAATAGATATTCAGTGCTTCTTTCTTTAAAGAGTAGATTTTCAGTGAGATAGAGCACAAGCCCAGGAATAAAATGCATTCAGGAGGCAAGTAGATAACATAAATAGGTGAATCCATGTTGTATAATAAAAATGGATGGCAGGAAACTAGTGTCAACTTCGAGTGGGCATGCCATATCTATTACTATATAATAGTAATAGTAGGTTAAATGATTACTTTAATAAATCATAGTTCTGTAGGTTGTCAATTTGGTCTGGGCTCATCTGGGTGGTTCTTTTGCTGACCTGTCCAGTGCTCACACATGCCCTACTCCTGAAGGTAGTTGGAAGCTGATTGTCCTCAGATGGTCTCACACACATGTCTGGTGTTCACTATAGCAAACACAGGTTATGTCTCTTCATCAAATATTAGGCAAGTCACAGCTTCTTCTGAGCTTCAAAAGCAGCCTCATGCCTGCTAATATCCCATTGCTTAAAACAAGTAGATTATAAATCTTGATTGAAAGAACTTAAAATTTTGTGACCAGTTTTTCATTCTACCATGAAAGACATTCAAATTTTGAAATGTTTTAGAAATTAAAACACCCTTCTGTCCACATATACGACCATACTCAACTTCTAACCTCTGCTGGAAGAGCTTAACACCTCTGCTCTAAAGAACCATAATTTTTTAAGGAACCATTCAACTGAGAAATTTTTGTCTTGGTATAATTTGAATTTCTCATGTATACACTGAATTGTAAATGCACTCCTTTTCATGGCCTTTTAGTATTTCAGTCTCTAAGCCCCTTCAGATTGCACTTGACATGCTCCTGTGTTACTGTGAATTCTACTTTACAAGGGATGTCAGTAGAGAAAGGTTCCCGTCACAGTGTCTTGTGCACACTGGAGCCAAAGTGTGTGACTCCTGTACTTCTCCATACAGTTGTTCACCAACACCATCTGTCTGCTTCATAAAAATGCATAAGTGAAACTTTTGTGAATCATCATAATTACAGTTAATAACTTACTTTTTTGCCAACCAGAAAAAAACACTTGTTTGGTCATGAGTAGTTGCACACCTGGTAAAATGAATGACAAATCAAATAATTGGGTATCGTTCTGTAACCTGTATATTAAAAATACTGCATTTAGGATACATTCCAAGTTTCACCTTCTTTTTTAATCCGTTTGCAATTCCATGGAATAGTACCAAATATTCTAACATTATTTAACAGATCCTGTGAACTCTCATTTTCATTGACTATTCATCTTATCTCATACCTTCCTTATGAAACTATCATGGCATTTCAAAATCCACATCAAGACAGGGCTACAAAAGAAAACAATACATTAAATAATCTATATTTTCTTTTTAAAAAATAATCTATTATTTTTCATTATTGAATACATTCTTGTGTAGCATACTATTTCAATTTAAGATTTCATTAAAATTGACACAATGAGACTATGTAATAGATTGTCAAATAGAAGTATGATCAAGTTTCAAATCTTTGGCATATGTATTATAACCCATGTTTTCTTAACCTTCAAGATATGTAGACTCTGGAGAAAACACCTGCGAATTTCTTGCAGTCCATAAATCGCAGTATTTGAAACACTGTAGTATATCATAAATAAGGAAGTACATGCAATAAATGAAAAATCCCACTGCACAATGAAGCATTAAATGACGGCTCTCATTTTGACAAGGACTCATACCAAAAGAATGATCTGAGGATTAAGAAAAAGTGGCATTAATATATTTAACTTAAGCCTCAGGGTAACTGAGTTAAGAGGAGCTAGAAATTTTAGGAATATTTTATATTGCCTTAAATGGAGTTAAGGGCTAACTCAAGTGAATAGAAATGGTCCCCAAATGTGTATAGCCTTCTTTTGTTTTAAATTTTTTATTGTTATGTTAATCACCATACATTACATCATTAGTTTTTGATGTAGTGTTCCATGATTCATTGTTTGTGCATAACACCCAGTGCTCCATGCAGAATGTGCCCTCTTTAATACCCATCACCGGGCTAACCCATCTTCCCACCCCCCTCCCCTCTAGAACCCTCAGTTTGTTTTTCAGAGTCCATCGTCTCTCATGGTTCGTCTCCCCCTCTGATTTCCTCCCCTTCATTCTTCCCCTCCTGCTATCTTCTTCTTCTTCTTCTGTTTTTTTTCTTAACATATATTGCATTATTTGTTTCAGAGGTACAGATCTGTGATTCAACAGTCTTGCACAATTCACAGCACTCACCATAGCACATACCCTCCCCAATGTCTGTCACCCAGACACCCCATCCCTCCCACCCACCCTACTCCAGCAACCCTCAGTTTGTTTCCTGAGATTAAGAATGCCTCATATCAGTGTGTATAGCCTTCTAAGGAAGACTGCCTCCTACACTGAAAATGCTGAGAATCAACATGGTGATTATCAAGTAGGCTATATCTTCATATAGTTACTGACTTTTACAACTCAATAAAATTACTTCTCCCTTTTTAAAAAAACTATTTATTTATTTATTTATTTATTTATTTATTTATTTATTTAATTAATTATGTTCAGTTAGCCAACATATAGTAACAAAACCTAAGGTAGGCTTTTTTAAAAAAAAAAATTATTTATTTATTTGAGAGAGAGAGAGCACGAGCAGAGGGAAGAGGCAGAGGGAGAGGGAGAGGTAGGCTCCCTGCTGAGCAGGGCCCTGGGATCATGACCTGAGCCTAAGGCAGATGCTGAACCAACTGAGCCACTCAGGCACCTCCTTAAGGTGGGCTTTCTAACTCAAAATTTTTTGTAAAAGATATTGAAAGGTGGAGAAAATTTTAAATTCCTTCTAAAGAATGATCTATATATACTCATAAAAAAAGAAAGAAAAAGAAAAAAGAGAAGTTACTAAAAAGACCACTGTAAATATGGTATAATGCAAACTGGCTTTCATAATCCTTCTGTCCTTGCACTAATTTTCTTTTTCTTTTCTCCTCATGGTTCTGTTATTCCTCTTTACTATATACATGCTCATCCATGTGTCCTTGTCTCTTCGTATTAGTCTTGATACCATAAACCACAGAATTCTCCAGATCATTGTCTTCAGTAATTCACAAATCAGCCTTAATAGGTCAGAGAGTTTCTAACTCAAATATAAAGATTTAACTGATGTGTATTTAGCCATGTGCATAAGGAGTATTGTGTACTCTGCACAGTGACAGAATTATTAGACATACGATTTGGTTTACTCTTTGCCAAAACCAAGGCACGTTGTTTGTGAAATGCTTACTACAAAATGTCGCCTATTGCTTCAGTTTGGGGAAAAGGGCGTTTACAGACCTTTCTGGCTTTGACATAGAAAAATAATACCTATATCTGCCTGTTGCCCGGAAAGTTTTCCACATTACTCATTACTTTCTGCTGTCATCTTCCATTTTCAAATATCATCCATCTGAGCTACAAATGTAAATGTATTTATTCTCCAACTAGAGAGGCTTTGCTGAGGTTTTGCTATGTAATGGATTTAGGTCCATTACATATTAATTATACACACATAAAACACATATAAACCCAAATTCTTAGAAGACTTCTAAAACATCTTTTATTCCTCCATTTTCTGCTTTGAAAGAGATTTTGAGGGAGGGATGTATATACACTTGTAACAAGTCTTTAAAAGATACACCACTAGTTAGATAATAGGTAGACATTGAAAATGGATTCTGAGTAAAGCAGATTGCCCTTCATAATGTGGGTTGATCTCATCCAATCAGTTGAAGGCTTAAATAGGAAGAAAAGTGTGACCCCCACCCTCCAAGGAAGAGGAAACTTCTCCTGCCTGACCTGTATTTGAGCTTGTCTTGCCTTTGGACTTGAACTGAAACATCAGTTCTTCTTGGGTCTCAAGCCTGCTGGATTTTGGTCTAGAACTACACAACATCAGCTTTCCTGGTTTCCAGTTTGCCTACTGCAGATCTTAGGACTTAGCCTCCATAATTGTGTGAGCCAAGTCCTTATAATAAATCCCTTTCACACTGTTATGGTGGCTGACAAGTCCCAATTATATATCCTAATCTGTATATTTATATATCTTAACCTATATATAGATATCCATCCTATATAGATATACAGATATCCATCCTATTGCTTCTCTTTCTCTGGAGAACCCTAAAACATGCTTTAATAAATTATTTGCATAAAAAAGAATAGCTTGCCTTCTGATTGGTAGAGGGAAAATGTATTCCATTTTACATTTACACTTAGCCCTGGTCAAGCCTCACTTTTCTTACACTAATATTTTAGCATCCCAGAGATTTTATTCTTTTTTTTTTTTTTAAGATTTTATTTTTTCATTTGAGAGACGGAGAGAGCGTGAGTGGGAGGACAGGCAGAGGGAGAGGGAGAAGCAGACTTTCCGCCTAGCAGGGAGCCTGACTCAGGGCTCGATCCCAGGACCCAGAGATCATGACCTGAGCTGAAGGCAGATGCTTAACCATGTGAGCCACCCAGGAGCAGCCCCCAGAGATTTTATTCTAATAAAACAAACTAATTACATGCAGAGAGCATTTGTTGGTAATGAGTATTCCAACTGAGAATAGTGTTTCTGGGTCTAAATAGCAAAAATGTGTGTGTTCATGTTATAGAGAAAGGGAGAAAGAGAGAGAGAGAAGGAGAGGAAAGAGAAGAGAGAGAGAATATACCTTGGGTAGGTACACATGCTGATCTGTCTATAAGCAATATCTCCTCTAAGTCATTAATGCTAACATGTTCTAAAGCTTTTTCAGTGGTTAAAAAAAAAAAAACATGCTAAGGTGGTCTAAAACTTTTTTTGGTAGCAAAACCCAACATGTTCTAACACTTTGTTTCTTTTTCATGTATACCTACTTCTTGATTCCTCTTTTCATGTGTACCTACTTCTTGATTCCTCTTTTTCTCCCCTGAATCTGTTACTTAGCAGCCTTTCAGATTTCACCCAGTTAATTAATGATGAGTATCAGTTTCCCAAGTCATGTGATTCAAATATCTCTTATGTAAAGTTCCAAATGTGTCTTCTTCTACAATATGTATACTCCAGGGTGTCACAAACTTTGCCATGCAATCATCAATTTTTCCAGTGCCTCTTGAGGAATTCAATTTGATGAACAGCATGGCTGCATCATTATCATATTCTGCCCAAGAGGGACTTATTTCATCAACTCTCTTGTGTGGAAAATGGGGATAATATAAAAGTAATGGTACCATAACAGTAAGGAAAAAAATTAGCAAGAACAAAAATTAATTTTGAGTAGTAAATTAATTAGGTACAAATCTTTTCTTTTTTTTTTTTTAACTCATTACGAGTCTGCAAATTAATCATTCTAGTGGTCTAATTTGAAATAAAAATGACGTTACTGATTGGCTGAACAAAAGAAGGACATGGAAAATCTGACAGCATGCTAAAAAAAACAAGAATTATTACCTCTTAATATTAAAAGAGTCGAAGTAATTTTTTATTTATTTTTTATTTTTTATTTTTTATTTTTTTTTAAAGATTTTATTTATTTATCTGAGAATGAGAGAGAGAACACGAGAGGAGAGAGGGTCAGAAGCAGAAGCAGACTCCCCGCTGAGCAGGGAGCCTGATGCGGGACTCGATCCTGGGACTCCAGGATCACGACCTGAGCTGAAGGCAGTCGCTTAACCAACTGAACCACCCAGGCGCCCAAGAGTCGAAGTAATTTTTTAAATTGCATTTTATTTACTGATTAGTATACTGACATAGTGCTTTCCATAAAGCATCATATATTTTATCTCATTTGATCATAAAAATTACCCTGTGAGGTAACTTTTATTGTCTTCATTTTAAAATGAGGAAACCGGGGTTCTAAGACGTTAAGTGATTTGAGGTCACAGAAAAATGATTAGGGAAACTTCATTTTTAAAGTCCTTTAAAAAATTTTCAGCTACTCAAATGCAAGACAAATCACAGTCATGAAAGGAGAATGTCTACTTAGATTAAATAGGAAGTAAGGTAGTACTTGGAGAAAGAATGGAATCTAAATGTTGAACACTGTGTGTGAGGCAGTGGGCTGGATATTTCATATTTGTATTTTACAACTGAAGAGAGAGTAAATAATATAACTTTGGTAACAGTATTACCACTTTTACTTCCTGTTTGCTTTCAGAAATATTAATTTTGAAAATAAAAGAAATGAAAATTAACTATAATGTCACTACTTTGAATAAATAGATCTATTGACTATCTTTACTTTTTCCTAAATTCATTCTATCCAATTGTTGTGAGCCTACATAGAAATAAATATGTGTATGCATTTAACAAACTACTATTTTTTTCTTCTATTTTGCAAATGTATCTCTAATTTTATGGTATTTTAACATTAAGAAGGATTATTTTCTTTAAAGATTTATTGATTTTAGAGAGAGAGAGCTCATGCACGCGTGAGTGGGGGGAGGGGCAGAGAGTCAAGCAGACTCCCCACTGAGCACAGAGCAGGACGTATGCGATCATAGCCTGAGCAGAAACAAAAATTTCTGCCTGAGCAGAAACCAAGAGTTGAAAGCTTAACTGACTGAGCCACCCAGGTACCCTGACATTAAGAAGGATTATTAAAAAGTTACATTAAAAATCGAAACAGTGGATATCACCATTAAAATAAAGTTTTTTACAGTGCTAAGCAATGTAGTGAGTTAAGAAGAGAAAATGTAAGGTGGAGTTAAAACATTTTTTTTCCGGACAATATGGTTGTTTTACTACAAAATCATGTACATTAAAGGAAAAACCTGAAAAGTTATGCAAAAAATAAGAAAATTGCCAGAGGTGAAGAGAGCGGGGGAAGGGGTAAAATAGGTGAAGGGGATAAAAAGGTACACAAACTTCCAGTTATAAAATAAGTAAGTCAGAGGATCTAAAGGACAGCATAGGGAACATAGTCAATCTGCTGTAATAGTTATATATGGTGACAAGTGATAACTAGACTTATCATGGTGATCATTTCATAATATATATAAATGTCAAATCACTATGTTGTATACCTGAAACTAATATATTATTGTGTGTCAACTATACTTCAATGAAAAATTAAAAGATAACAGGTGTTGTGGATTTAATTGTGTCTCCTTAAAATATGTTAAATTCTTGGGGCAGCCGGGTGGCTCAGTTGGTTAGATGTTGTCTCTTGGTCTCAGCTCAGGTCTTGATCTCAGGGTCATGAGTTCAAGCCCCATGCTTGGGTTCCATGGTGGGCATGGAGCCTACCTAAAAAAAAAAAAAAAAGAAGTTAAATTTCTAATCCTTAGTACCTATGGGTGTAACCTTCTTTGGAATTAGGGTCTTTGCAGACCCTTTGCAGGCTATGTGGTGGGCAGTGATCAATGAGAATGGATACCACCCCTATGTGGCCGGGTCTATTTTCTCTAGCTGATACAGAAAACCCTAAAAGACCTATTAATATAAAAGGGCTTGTCGCAGACCACTCCATAGTGTGGTATAATTTATATAAAATAAAATATATGAGCATACATGTCTATGCAAATATGTAAAAAGGGAACAAAGAAGTCATAGTAAATTGTTAACAGAGGTTACCAATGGTGAACAGAATGTGAATGAAGGAGATGTAAAAAGGGAGCAATAGAAAATAGAAAGGTCTGCTCATGCTTTCTATCTATTAGAAGTTTCTTTTTAAACAATATTAATATATTCACAAAATAATTTGGTAGTATGCAAGCTATTAACTTGAAGTTATTCTGACTTTTTACTTGCCCAGCTCTTATAACTGACATATTTCTTTTGGAAACATTCTTTGGTCTGCTGGCTTAATGCTGACTTAATCTTATGCTTTTTTATCGCCAGTTGACATTGTCACAGTAAAATCTGTAGTGAAACTTAAAATAAATTTATTATTGAAATATTTATTATAGTCTGTTTTCTTCATTAGCGTAAATTTCTAAATATTCACTATCTAGTCTTATTACAAACAATGGATCCGTAGAAAATGGCATGGTAGTTAAATGTTAAGGATTTTATTTATACCATGAGAGTGGAAAGAGAACTTATTTGTACTGATTTAAAATTATCTTCCAAAATATTTATTTAGGAATGAAATATTTCAGTCTCATGCCAGTTACCTCCAAGTACCAAATGTTTGAAAATTCCATGTAGCTTGACTCAACCTGGTCACTTTAAGGAATACCAGTCAGAAAGCAAACGTATTTGAAAAACAAGTTAAATCTTTATAGAGAATTCTCAAAGAATGCCAAAAGGGTATATGGATGGTCATAATTACAGTAAACTTTTGTTGTAGCTCTCTTTTTCGTGTAAATTATCCTTAATCTTTCTTATCCTTATATCTTTCTCTTCTTTTTCTAAAAACTTGAAAAGTGTTCCTCCAATCCAGTCTGTGTGGGACTTTTGTGGTTTCAGCCTACCATTACTTTTATTTCATTGCTACTCTTACTTTTTTCTAAGTAATTCTCACTTGCTTTGCTTCTGTACCCAGCAGCTAGGATGAATGTCTAAAAACAGGAAACAGATCATACCACTCCTTTCTCAGAAACCCACTATATAGTTTTGGCCCCCTGACCTTTGAAATTCTTCTCTTCACTCACTCAGCTACTATATAAAAAATGTGAACTGAAAAATCCATAAATATAACAATAAAAATGGGATTATCCTGATGATCAACATCTCAGGTTTGATACATTTCATAAAATGCAATTAAAATGCCTTCACCAAAAAGTGACTGGTCAAAAATCCAAAATTTTAAGCTTATGCTATGATAATATTCTGGTTTACTTCCAGTCTGATAAGAGTACTGGTTGGCCAAAATAAGAAATACTGTAGCTATTGAATAAAACAAGTCTCCAGTAAGTAAATGAAATAGGCCAATTGTAATGATAGTTTTGAAAATTCTAGTATAACTATAGAGAACAAACAGGGTTGATTGAGGGAAGGGGTTGGGGGAGGCTAAATGGGTGATAGGTATTAAAGAGGGCACTTGTAATGATGAGCACTGGGTGTTATCTGTAAATGATGAATCACTAAATTCTACTCCTGAAACCAGTATTACACTATATGTTAACTAACTAGAATTTAAATAAAAAATTGAAACAAAACAAATTCGAGTATGTTTCTTTTTTTTATTTAAATTCAATTTCGAGTATAAGTTTCTTAATATATATTTATCTGTCTATGTTTTGTTTTTTATGTGTGTGTTTAAATGAGTCAGTCATATAAATATATAATTTTTATTTGAATTAAGATGCATTTAATTAGGTTTGTAGCCAATGTTTAATCTTTTAATAAGAATCAGATTTCTTAGTCTTGTTTACTAGTTGTGTAAATCTAGTAAGTTAGATGTGAAACAAAGTACAAGTATCAGTGAGTGTTATGCACCAAGTATCTGACAGAAATTTTAATGCAAATATTTTCACACTTGATATGAATCATTAAACCTTTTCAAGATTGTAAGAAGTCTTGAAAAGAATAAGGCTGTCAAAGTATCTAATTCAAGTAAGGAACAACATGTTGTGCCAAGACTCCTTACTTATCTGTAGGATTACCACTGAGTCCAGTGTCCAGATAAAACTGTATATATCTAAACTTTACTGGTGAACAAAATTTAAACTTAAGCTGGACTCCCCACTTCATTTTTTTTTTTTTTAAGATTTTACTTGACAGAGAGAAAGCGAACACAAGCAGGGGGCATGGCAGAAGGAGAGGAAGAAGCAGGGAGCTAATGTGGTGCTAAGCAGGGAGCCTAATGTGGGGCTCCATCCCAGGACACTGGGATCAGGAACTGAGCCAAAGGCAGACAGTTAACCACCCAGGCACCGTGTCCCCACATCAAATAATTAATCTAGGAACAGTGCATAGGATGGATTAGAAGGAGAATTACTGAAACTGACTATTGAACAATAGTTCTTCTCAAATACTTATTGAAAGAAATGGGTATAAAATATAAATAGGTTCGGCTATTTATTGGAAATGGTGGTAAAGAGAACAGTTAAAGTAGAAACCAAGATTTTGAGACAATGACTTGAGATAACTATCTACCCATAGTAGTTTTTACAGACTTTTCTTAGAAGATTCTTAAAAGCTATGGTGGATAGGATCATGTGTTGAGTAGTAGTATGGCTTAGACAAAAAACGTATCTTTAAACTTTAAGATTCCTCCCCCCAAAATAAAAAAAAATTTAAAAAGTAAATAAACTCTAAGATCCAGATACTGTGTTTGTGTCTGATAGTATCTTTCATCTCCATCAAATATACTTGTAGTCACCTTTTGTACATTATTTTTCTACACCTGCCTTCCCTCTTTCTTAACAATTATTGTTTCTATTTTATACCTATTTACCTAATACCTCTAACAAATTATCTTTTATTATACATCTCTCTTCATATATCTATTTTCCCTGTTTGACTTCTAATATGATTCTAGTGATCACGTTCTGTTCACTTTTGTACCCCTAATATTACCTATGGACACCTTTGAATTATACATTCTCACCAAATATTTGAAAAACTGGCAACCTGTCTGAACATCAGTATTCTTGTCAAGTTGATTTTCTTTCATGTAGAAAGTTTTATTTGACTTTGCTCCAAGTTTCAGCCAAACAGGAATAAAGCAAAAAAGAAGAGACCCATATACTAATACCATATACTAATTTCAACCTCTTTTATTTTGATTTAAATGTACTCATTCCAAAAACATTCTATTACTAGTAGTAAATATTAGTAATAGGATACTCTGGGAATATTCTCATAGCATAATTTAAAACTCCAAAGGTTATTTAAACCTTTAGGAACCAAATATTCTTAGAGTATTTTATAGCGGAATAATCTTGAAACTTCAACTAAGTGATGGAATTATACCTTTTGTACCCTCTACATTTTAAATTTTAAGTAAAAAAATTATTGAAATTAAAGAAAAAATAATTCAAACCACTAGCCGGGCAAATGTTCACAAAAATAGTAATCTTTGTCACATTAGCAACTTCTTTATGAGTGGCAGAGACATTTAGTGAATTTCAACTGTGGCATAAAATGTTCTCATAATATTTTTCCAGGCAACCTGCCTTCTACAGAGGCCTCCAGTTGTGAAATACAACACAGAGATATGTAATGGAAAGAGTAGTGAGCCTGTCCATCCTGTGGTACCAGCCCTGTCATTAAGTAACTGGGAGACTGGGATTCCATTTCTATCTGGGACACGGTTAGAATGGAACACTTAGTCTTTCCAAATCAATTATAATTAATTATAATCAGATTCTTTTTTATACAAATGTGATTTCCATAGATCAAAATAGGCAAGATGATTTTTATAATGTTCTTAGTTACTTAGGTAATTGGATTTATATCAGAAATAATTAACACCTTGGCACACTTTAAAATGCCTCTTCATTAAAATAAATTATATGAACTCTTAATCAGTGAGGAACAATAGCTGAGCCTGATTTGATCAGTGAGAAGAGAGTACATGATTGTTTTATATTTTGAGGGAAGTCTATGACACATGTTTAAGTTATACTATTTCTTTGAGGTCATTATGACAATTCAGTTGATGTTTTCTAAAAAATAAATAAGAAAGTTAAAAGCAGTAGCTCTTACACCAGGGCAATATTTTGATCAAAACTATTGTTACTTCCCATTCAGATTATCTTAAAATGGATCTGTCTTCATAGTGTCATTTAACTTCCCATGTGCAAATTGTCGTATTTGAGATAACAATCCTGGAATTTCTTAAAATTTTTAAAGAGAAGTTTAAAGTTTCTTAGTTAATCAATTATAGATATTAATGAGAAGTGGACTAAACTCAAGGACCTAAATATAAAAATTCTTCAGAATATTATACAAAAATTATTTTATAAATAAAATTCTTAATACGTTTTAAGACTTAAAAATGAGTGTAAACAATAACAACAACAGCAAAAAAGCCAAAAAAAAAAAAAAAAAAAAAAGAACATGAGCAATCCTCTTATGGACACACAATTCAGGCAATTACATAGAAATTTGAGATCTTTAGACTGTATAATACAGTGCAAGACAGTGAGTGAGCCCAGTTTTCTCACCAATAAAGTGAGGGGTTGTACTACTTAATGACTTCTGTATTTTTGGCTCTACCTTTTATGTTTTTTTCAAAAATTAAAATAGAAGAAAATAGGAAAAAAAGAGAAATGGATTAGTCCTCCTTTTTCTATTTGTTGGGTAACATTGATAGGGATTATATGATAAATTTATACTTTAATCTAAAATTGATAACAGACTATTTTGCATGTTCTTAGTCCAAACCATAAACATCTCTGTCAATATAACATTCCCCTTACATATTGATAGCAAGAAGGTTTAGCTAACATTTTAGAGTAAGAATCAAATTCCATTCAAAAATTTAAGCTATTTGTTTTGACCTTTCCCTAATACTTTTATGAACACTAGGCAAAAGGGCATATATTTTCCCTAATTTGACAATTTTGTTCCTAGCATGTTATTTGTACTACTCTCTACTAAGATATTTACTGGAGTTTTTGAAGCTCAAATGGATTTCTGGGAAACATTCTAAGTTTGTACTTTCCAGATCACCTGGAATCTTATTGACCATCTTAGTAAATAGCTTTTTCATGGCACTTCTAATGTCTTTTAGCACTTCAAAAATACCTCCAGGGATTTACAGTAAGGTATTGAAACTCCCCTCCATATTCACTCTGGTAGTAAGGCACCAGACCAGAAAGCTCCTCTGTTTGCTAGCCCACATATCTATAGTTCAAATAATCTCAAATAACTTGTGTACCTCAAGTGTGCCTCTTTGTCTTTGAGGGTTTTGTTCACTTTTTTTTTGCATCTGAAGAAGCAGTTCTTGGAAAGACTCCTTGACTCCTTCATAAGGAGTATGATTATTATTTAGGTAGGCTTAGTACACTTTCATTATCTCAGGCATTAGGGAAAGTCAACCCCCTACCCAGATAGTTCAAGAGCTATTCTTACCCGTTTTTCCTGAATTCTCATTAGGAGATGAGAGCACATAAAACAATTAGATTCCAAAGCAATGACACAAAAAAGGGTTACCACACTCATCCTGATTACAGACCAAGGTCAGTCTAAGTACAATAAGCCCTGAAATTCATTGATCTAAGGAATTCCAGGGGTTGACATTTAAGAAAGTTGTGTTCTCTGAACTAATCCAGTGACCCAGTGATAAAGTTTTTTAAATCATCTTTAAGGGTTTGTGAACAAGGTACAAAATTTAATTTTTCTAATTAAAAGGAAAGGAAACCAATTAAGAAATATCAAAACCTAGCCATTGTGTTAACTTGGAAGAATATTTAAATTTACAAACATTATCCCTAATAAGTTATGATACTGTGTATCTTAACCAAAACATTATCTGTGAAGTTTAAATGTAATTTAATTCATCATATTTCTTTATGAATTCTGTTTTGATTATATCTTATTAACTACTTTTTACTAAAAAATAAGGCTTTTTCAGGAAATGTGTGTCTGTGCCTGGGTGGCTCAGTTGATTAAGGAAATGTGTGTCAAAGGATTTATCCAGCAAATGCTTTTTTATATATTGCCACTGTTTTAAGAGATAAAGAGCATTAGAATTATATATGGATAACATGTTCCCCAGAAAAGAATGGAAACAAATTTAACACATTTAGATTTGAAGATTATTTTTTTTTTGTTATGTTCAGTTAGCCAACATTTAGTACATTAGTTTTTGATGTAGTGTTCAATGATTCATTAGTTGTGTATAACACCCAGTGCTCATCACATGTGCCCTCCTTAATGCCCATCACCTGGTTACCCCATCCCCCCACCCTCCTCCCGTCTGTAACCCTCAGTTTGTTTCCAGGAGTCAAGTCTTTCATGGTTTGTCTCCCTCTTTGATTTCTTCCCAGTTTTCTCTCCCTGCCCCTATTATTTCTAAAGGTAAATGACTGGTATGGCAGTTTTGTTTTAAAACACAGATTAGTTGGTTGCTTCACTCATTTTTAAGAGCCAAATTGGTACCTACTGGGGTTTTATGAAATGTAATGCTTTATTTTGAACTGATCATTAAAGATAAAATTGTGGATTTCTGTTCTTCCTGAATGACCTTAGAAATAAGTACCTTAAATACTGTAGACAGGCAATGGATATGAAGTAAAATTTATGATTTATACAAGAAAGTTTTCCAGAGTAATACTCTTCCACACTGGTATACCATTTTCTTGATAATTTTATTTAAGAAAAAAGGAGGAGAAATCAATCACATTACTATAAGTAAAAGAGTATTAATCATAACATGCCTCTTAGCCATCTTAAACTTACGTAATTGAGAGCAGTTAAAAAAAACCTTCCAAATATCTTCCAAGTTTATGTTTCAAGAAACTGTGCCAAAGTTCAGAAAAGGGTACATAATACAATGATTCCTAAATTCCTGACTTGAGATTGTATGGCCCCATGAGTCTACTGGCCTGGATCCCACAGAGTTCTATTATTTCTTCAAACACAACCTCCTACTTCAAGTTTGTATGGCTGTCCACATTGAAAACGTTACTGAGTGTATTACAGGCTTCAAAAATTTCTCATGACATCTGTAGTAAAACTAAACAAGGGCTCATATCAAAATTAATTCCAACTTGAAGGCAAATCTCCATTTCTAAAAAGATGTATTTCCTTATGAAAGATAACCAGAACTGCCGTTTAACATTTCAGTGAGATTTGTCAAAGGCACTGCTATACTTCACTGAAATTTTAAGTGAGCCTAAATAACTCACCTTATTTAATATTTAGTTCATACTTCTACATTATTTCACAATTAAAATGTTTTCTGAATCATTGTCGCTTAATTTAAGAATGACTCAATGAACATTTCTATTTTAGAAATGTTTGGGGAAGGGGCGCCTGGGTGGCTCAGTCGTTAAAGCGTCTGCCTTCGGCTCAGGTCATAATCTCAGGGTCCTGGGATCGAGCCCTGCGTTGGGCTCCCTGCTCCGTGGGAAGCCTGCTTCTCCCTCTCCCACTCCCCCTGCTTGTGTTCCCTCTCTCACTGTGTCTCTCTCTCTCAAATAAATAAATAAAATCTTAAAAAAATAATAATGTTTGTGGAAGTATAAACTACATTACAAAATAAATTTATTATGGCTAATAAAAGGTAGAATATATTTTATTTAATTAGAAGCTATAGCTCTTACATATTACAATATTTTCCATCCTTAGAAATCATAGAGAAGAGAAGGAAGAAAAAGGAAGATAAGAGTTTTCTCTTTCCATCCTTAGAAATCATGGAGAAGGAAAGGAAGAAAAAGGAAGGTAAGAGTTTTCTACTAAAAATGATTCCCAAAATAGCAATTATATTTCATTCTACATTCCAACTAAGATTTCCCAAAGCATTATGTTGAGAAAGAATCTAAGGCCATAACTGGAGTCAATAGGAAAGAAAACACTGTGATTTTTTTAGCAGTGTCTGCCCTGGAAAGAAGAGGGTGAAATGGAAGCATGGAACCCTATTCCTTCAGACAATTACTTGGTAAAGGACTAGGGTTGAATCTCTGAATGCTCTACCTGATTCTGAGTGTTATATGAAAATTCCGATTAATCTGAATGAGAAAATTGTTAACTCAAACGCAAATGAAAACAGGAAAAAAAAGGAAAGGAAAGAAAAATTAACAAACCAACATCTCAAATTTGCCAAAGAAAGAACCTATATTCCTGGTTAAAACCTGTGAAAGAGCAACAAAGAATATGTGGAATTGTTTAAAACTTTAAAGTTACACTAACCAATTTCTTCTTAAAGTTACACTAACCAAAATCATCATGCGTTTCTGGGCAAGTCAAACATCATGTACCTGAATTAGCTCAGCTTAACATAATAAAATACAGACATTTCCATATGTAGTATTTTCTAATAGCATTTATTATGAGTAAAGAACATTGATTTTATGGGAAGTTAAAAAATATGTGAAAATATATGCTTCTTTTTCAGATATGTCTCAGGCACTACTACACATTCTCTTAGTTCTACTTATTACCCCAGTCTTTACTGCCATGACTACCTATGAACAGACTTCAACCAGCTTTATTCAGCTGTACTTAAAATAGTACTTTGACCTGACCCCATATAGTGGACTGCTCAGTTCCCTACATAAGACTTCACCAATGCCACAAGTATAGAGGAGTTAGTGTCCACAGAGCCATCACTGGACAATGGCAAATGGGAGCCACCCCCCAACCCCAGGCAAATAGATACATTTTAGAAGGCTCCTCAGAATGTCCTGTTGTGACTGAGCTCTAGTCTCCTTTGATACCCTTGCATTTATTTTCCTTTTCCTCTTGCTCCACTCTCTGTATCTCCAGTCTTTTTTTTTTGTCTCAGGCTTTCCCTTCAGAGGGATCTTGGTTAAACTAGTTAGATGGAGTGGGTTAAAAACTGAATCCTAGGATGGGATTTTGGAGCTAGATCATTGATAGGTCATTAGGCGACAAGGATCCCATTTTTGGTGTAGACCAATGATTTTAACCCCTGAGGGGCAGTAGTATGACAATTACTAAGATTCTCCCTGAAGGTGATATGAAGTGCCCATGCAATATGAAGTGGTAAGATATATACTACCTTTGAAATATAAACAGTATGGAGACAATGGTGATTAAAACTTTTTAATTGCTTTAGAAAAAAAAAGGCAAGTGCAGATCAATCACTATCAATGCAAGAAACATTGTAAAAGACAAAGTTTCTATAATGATAGTGGTATCTGGAGAGACCCTTATGTCATAGGTCAGACTATGCTGAAAATCAGACCTAGATCTAAGCTGAAGGGAGGGGGAGCTACAAAGGATATGGCATTTATTTCTTCAGTAGGTTTCCAATTTCCAAGTCAATTTCTTCATAGGAAAAGAGTAAGACCTTGGAATCTGGAGTGGAGACTTCAGGTGGATAATTCTGAGAAACTCAAAACTGTATATTTCATGGAACCCCAAACTTGGTGGGCTTTCAGAAGCAGCTTCCTCCTTTATGAGCAGAGAACAATCTTCCTTGTTTGGAAGCACTGTGGATACCTCACCTGAAGCAGATTTCTCACAAATTGCTGCCTATCCTCCCCAATTTTTGTCTCTCCACATCATAGATTGCTTATACATCATTAAACAATCTGAACAGAAAGATGTGTGTCCAAGTCCAGATGTAAATAGCAAACTCTCCAAAGGAACTGCAGGATCTAGCTAACATGTACAGGCAAGACCTAGAAGAAATGCATTTGACTAGAAGAGGAAGAGTATAAGACTGGAAAGGGAATTATTTAATAACTTGAGAATATTCGTTCTTGATTCAATATTCAATAAACTTGCAGGGACACCTAGAACCAATTATAATACCATGCTGGGTTAATCCTCTTAAAGTCTGTACACAATGATAGCCTAGAGTAAGTAAGGTGAAGATTGAAGAACTGCCTTGCTAGGATTGAAGAAGTCAGAAGGCCCAGAGAGGTGAAAAAGTTAAGACGGATTTATTATGGAAAACCAGAAAACCCATCATCTCACTATCTACTTCTTTTCTTCAGGAGCATCTATAGAATGTTCCCTTTTAACTCAGTACAGAATGCCTTGGTGGTCTTGGGGGTGGGGCAGAGGAGATGCACAGGCATCTTTATGAAGCTCCA
Organism: Halichoerus grypus; assembly: GCF_964656455.1. Lineage (NCBI taxonomy): Eukaryota > Metazoa > Chordata > Mammalia > Carnivora > Phocidae > Halichoerus > Halichoerus grypus. The sequence continues at coordinate 148,609,625 of NC_135715.1, forward strand.
TAGTGGATTCCTGGGCAGATGATGTGAGAAGATAGAACTCAGCATCCCTTTCACAGAATTCTGGAATGTCAGAGGCCAGGGGGCAGTACTTAACCATCAAAGGCAAGTTAGATGTAATTACTATAATGGGCAGCAAGGTCAGAGTAGCATTGGGGGTGCCTTGACCCTCAGGGATCTGTGGGATGATTGAGAGATCATGCTGTTCCAAGCACAGCTGATAGGGTGTTGTGTAACTTGCATAACAAGAAAAAAAGTGTGTTGGCAAGCAGAAGGCTGATGTCACCCACCAGAATGGAAAGTTACAGGTTTTTTTGATCCAAGTTCCAGATATAAGTCACTGCCCAGATCCAATATCCATTGATTGAAGAGAATGCTGGGTCCCCTTGAGGAAGGACACAGCAATACCTCTATTAGAATATAAAAAAAGCATCCCCCTAGTCTTTCCCCAAAGAGATCCATGACCATTTTCCATCTACTGAGGAAAGGAGAATATCCATACTTCTTGATGACTTATTGGATATAGAATCCAAGATGGCACTAGTAACAGGGAATCCAGAATGTTACCTTAGAATGCTGTTTGAGTGGGAGTGATAGAAGCCAGTTGATAAATGATCTCCTGACCCAAGATCATCTCACACTAAAATACAAGAAGTCTTCAGATTTCCCCAGTTATCATTTCCCTGGTCTCTGAATTCATACAACATAGCAGCTGGAACAAAAGCTTTCTTCACACTGCCACATTCTCTGACTTAAGGAATAAAAGCTATTAAGGTAGTAAAGGCTAAGCAAAAGTACTTAAAACTGTTCCACCTCCCCTGGAGACCAATATCATTAAAATGAAACAACAACACTGTATCCCAGATGGAATGGAAGAAACTAGTGCCACCCTCAAAGTTATAATGAATGCAAGCGTAGATCTATCTACCAATCATACCACCCCCCCCCATTTGATTCCTGTTGACCTTTGCAACATCCAAATGGATTATGATGGATAATGGTGGCTTTCTATGATTTAACTTAGTGGTAGCCTCAAGCTCAGCTGCCAAGCCAGTTGTGATATCTAATAAAAGAGATCAACACAGGGTCGCCTGTGTGGCTCAGTTGGTTAAGCAGCCAGCTTTTGGTTTTGGCTCAGGTCATGATCTCAGTGTCCTGGAATCAAGCTGGTGTTGGGCTTCACACTCAGCAGGGAGTCTCCTTGTGGATTCTCTCTCTCCCTCTGCCCCTCCCCCCCCCAGTGTGCACGCTTTCTCTCTCTCTTTCTCTCTGTCTCTCTCTTTCTCAAATAAATAAATAAATCTTAAAAAGAGAGAGAGAGATCAACACATTCCTGGAACTTAGTATTCAGCTATTAATGTGAAGAGTACATTCATTCAAATTCATTCATTCAGTACATTCAAAGCAGCTCAATTTCTATAGGAAGGACAGAAGCATACATTAAGCATCCCCAAAGCAATTCAACTCTGCTGCTGTGTCACAATATAATGCACAGAAGACATAACCACTTTGATATTCTGCAGAATATCAAATACACACTATTCCTCCACTGAATGGAGCGACTATTTTAACATCAGATACAACAAATTTTAAACACAGGACATTACAAAAGATAAGGAGGGATATTTCATAATAATAATGGAATAATACTTTAAAAGACATAAAAATAAGTACAATGTATACCTAAAAACAGAGTTCAAAATACATACAGAAACAGAAATAAAAGGATAAAAAAAACAGCTTCACAATCATAGTTGGAGATTTTAGATAACTGTTTCAACAATTGATAGATCAGTTATACTAAAAATAAAGGAACAGATAATATGAACAACATCATCAATCACCTTGATTTTATAGTTACTTATAGAGCATTAAGTGTTGCAATAGAAGAATACACATTCTTTCCCTTTGAACACCTTATGTTCACCATATAGACACATGTTAAGCTATAAAACAAGTTTCAAAAAACGTCAATTGGTTGAAATCATACACTCTAAGACCACATTCAGATTAAAATAGAAAAAATAACAAAATATTGGTAGATTCCCCAATATTTAGAAATTAAACTGTATATTTCTAAATAATCCATATATCAAAGAAGAAATCTCAGGGAAAATTATAAAATATTTCTAACAAATGATAATAAAAGACAACATAGCGAAAGTTGTTGGATATAGTTCAAACAGTATTTAGAGGAAGATGTAGAAAAGTACAAGTAGAAAAATTAAGAAAAAAATTAGAAAAGTACAAAGGTCTAAAATCATTGACCACCAAAAGAAGCTGGAAAAAGTAATAAGAAGGAAAAATGAAGGTCAGATCAGATATAAAGGAAATATGCAACAGATAAAGATAATAAAGCAAATATTTGGTTCTTTGAAAGATCAACAAAATTGATAAGACATCTATTAGACTAATCAAGAAATAAAATGGGAGCAACTCAAGAGTATCAAAATAAATGAAGAGATATACCTTGCTTATGTATTGGAAGAATAATTATTTTTAAAATGAAAACTCTATACAAATTGGTCTGTAGATTTACTGTAATCCCAAAGACCCAATATACTTTTTTTAGAATTCGAGAAGCTGATTTTAGAATTTACGTGTAAATACAAGGGACTTAGAATATCCACATCAATCTTAATGAAGTAGAACAAAGTTGAAAGACTTATATTACTTGACTCTGAGACTTAATACAAAACTACAGTAATCAAAACAATGTGGTATGGTAAAATGATCAAAAGATAGATAAATGAGACGAAACAGGAAACCAGAAATAGGACCATGTGGTTATTTGATTGTGAACAAAGTGCCAAAATATTTCAATGGAAAAATGAAATTCTATTCAACAAATTATGATAGATACCCACATAGAAAAAAAATGAATCTTGACCCATATCTTACACAATACACAAAAAGTAAATTAGGAAGGGTATATCAACCACTAAAATATAAGGCTATTACAAGAAAACAATAGATTATTTTCACAATTTGGATCCCAGAAAGTAATAACCATAAAGGGAAAAAATGCATTATACTTTACCAAGATTAGAATAAACTGCTCCTCAAAAGACATCATTAAGAAAATGAATAGGCAAACCACAGATGGGAGAAAATACATGTAATGCATATATTTAAGAAAAAACTGGTATCTGGGAGACACCAAGAACACCCACAATCAATGATAAAAAAATCAAACACTCCACTAAAAATGGGTAAATGATATGAACAAACACGTCACAAAATAATGTCACTATGTAGATAAAAAGTACTTCATTAGGCTTTGGGAACATACATTTTTCATCCAAAATATGATACTATTATGCAACCACCAGACTTAACTGAGAGGTCTGTAGACGTTAGTAATGAGCAATGGGGACAGTGATGAGGGTGATCTTAGCCTGAAAGAGCAAGGGCTTTTTCCTCAAAAATAGGAGGAATAGCAGTCTAGAAAGAACTGTGAGGAGCTAGAAGACATCAACCACATTTCCAGATCCAGGGTTACATGGAAAGTGAGAGGTGAAATAGGTGCAAGTTGAAGATATGAAGGAATTTGCGGGTCATTGAATAGTGGTTTTAGAGAGTATTAAGAAAAGAGTTTGGTAGTGATTTCAGAATAAGAGGTTGTTTGTGAATACAGAGCACCGTAGGTATAATATTAATATAATATGATATGATATAATATAATAATATAAAATTACATGGTGAATAAATGACCAGAGGATCTTGGGTGAGAGATACAGAAAAGTTAAGGTTAGTTCCAAGATTGTGTGCATGGTCTGCTTGTGCCATCACCCTACAAGCAGGCAAGATTTTAGAGAGACCCAGTCATGGCAATGAACTTCTCAAAAATCAACAGAAATTGCTTTTACATATGCACTTTTGGGTCGCAAAATGATATACACTTGGTGCTAAATTAGACTAATCATTAAACATTTAAAAAACAACATTTAAAGAAAGGAAAAATTTGGAAAATCAATCAACAAAAACAGACTAAGTTGGCAATCATAAAATGCACCTAATTTTGAAGATTAATTTTAAAAGTAATCATATTTTACTGTATATTTCAAGTACAAATGCAGTGTTTGCACTGTATATATTATTAAACATTTTACTATTTTTCCCTTAGTTGAGTAGAATATTCTGGTCTCAATATGAATACATCAAGTAAAATGTGGTAACATGTCAAAACATGGAATCTGTAATATAATTGCAAGAACTAACAAAAATTGCTATAGTAGCTCCACAGATTTTGACTTTAAAATAATGATCTGTAAAAAATTACATTTAGCTTAATTTTACTTAAATCAAAATCAAGGAATAAATCATAATTTCTTTCTCAGTGCTTCAACATTATTTACTATTTCCCTAAGACACTAATTTACTCAGATGCCTTTTGCATTATTAATGTTAATAATGAGATGTATTGCTCTCTTTTGTAGGAAATTGAATAACTATGATGATTTATTTTCTAATAAGGCATACTGATGTTATCACAAAATTATTTTACCATTAATGCAATAGTCCCTTTGAGTCTGAAGGTTATTCCATTATATCTTTTAACTTAATTTTTAAAAGCAAATGTAAAGTTAATGTTGAGGTGAACATGTGATGTGGTGAGCACTGGGTATTATACGCAACTGATGAATTATTGAACTCTACATCTGAAACTAATGACATAGTAGATGTTAGCTAATTGAATTTAAATAAAAATTAGGGTGAACATATGTCCTAGTTTGCTTTAGACAGTCCTGGATTATGCCTATTTCCCCAGTGTTTTTTGTGGTTAATACCTCCTTTTACTCTCAAAGTGTCCGAGTTTGTGAGATAAATTATTATCTTACATAAAATACTAAGGAAATCTAAGCTTCTTAAGAGATATCAAGAGATGGGGTGCCTGGGTGACTCAGTCGGTTAAGTGTCTGCCTTCAGCTCAGGTCATGACCCCAGAATCCTGGGATGGAGCCCCGCATTGGGCTCCAGCCCTGCACTGGGCTCCCTGCTCAGCGGGGAGTCTGCTTCTCCCTCTCCCTCTGCTGCCCCCCTGCTTGTGCTCTCTCTCTCTCTCTCTCTCTCTCTCTCAAATAAATAAATAAAATCTTTAAAAAAGAGAGAGAGAGAGATACCAAGAGATGTGTTTGAACTTTTGAAAAATAAGTGGGAAGCCTTTTCTAAGGTTGCTTCTGCTTTTTTCCTCATGTTTCTGCCTCAAACATGCACACGTGTTCAAACTGCTTCATGGTCATAATCACAGAAGGCTCGGCTCTCTGGGAGGAGAAGAGGCAGAAAACCTTGGGAAAATGATGAGTATAGGAAGTGCAGGTGTCTGAGTGAGATCCCACGGAAGAAAAACAAAAGTACTCAGCAGAAGAGAAGCAGAAGCAAAAATACATTCATCAGAGAGGTGTGCAAAATAAGTGCCACCATGTAGTGGGGTAGTAAACACACCATGCAACCCATTCTTTTTTCATCTAGGAAAGTATGGAAATCATTTTAACTTCTTGCAATTGGAGTCCAGTTTCTTCTTAAAAAAATATTATGATTATTGTACCATAGGAAAGGATAACGTCTGCATAACAATCATTGACTTCTATGCATATAATATTTTTACCTCAAGATTTCAAGCAGAGCCTCGTTCCTAAGATTTAATTAAAACATGTAATATCCCTAAAATGTATGTTTTAAGGAATATATCATTTAATAACAACTGTGTTCAGATTAACCTACTCAGACATAAAAATATTTTTATTTACCACCATGATTCTTTAACTGAGTAGATTTTATAACTATCCTAGAGAAAAAATAAATTATCTTTGAAAAGATATTTGAGTTACTCACATCTATAATCATAATATTTTTCAATACGAATATATTACTGTGAGTCTGAAAAGATCTCAAAGATTTCATTTATTTACCATTATTCCATATAAAAATAAGAATTACATATATTAAAATAAGATTTATATATAATATATATAACAGGTCCAATTACCAAAGTATCTCTATTTTCAAAATGAGTGAAATAAACTTTAAATAATATTCTGATGATTATATATGCATCTTCTCTGAGGTGTCTCCCATCTATGTCAGCTGAGAGCTGACACTATGCAGAGTGTATTTTTCTGCTTTGTCCCACCATTGAGCTTAATTTTGGAAATTACTTTTGTCCTTTTTCCTTCAAACTTGTCTCTTCATACCTTTTGAAAGGACATTAGTGTAATCAGAGCATTCTGTCAGAAACACATGAATATTAGCCATCCACCACTCCTAGTTCAGATACATTAATACTAAGATCGAGAAGTCCATTTGCAAAATGACTGGTCAAAAAATGATCGATTCATGTTATGATTTGTGTTCATAATTCTCCTCTAAAATCTACAATATTATATTACCTTTTGTTCTCCATAAAATGTGAGTTGTCATCATTTTTAGAAAGTCAGAAATGTAAATAAAGAACTGAAGGGTTTGGTTGCATGTGTGCATTTGTTCACAGCAGTGTCCACACTGATGTCAAGCTGAGGTGTTGTGTGCGTCAGCGCATTTGGTTCTCAGCACGGTACTGATGAGCAGGATGTTCCTTGTGCTTGCAAGTAAGAAAACAGAGGTATCAGAAGACTAAATAACTCACCCAAAGTCACATATCTAGGGAATGGGCAGTACTTACTTTTATATCAGTCTGTTCTCTGTGGCATTTTAGGGGGACTGGTGGGGTGATGGTGCAAAATTAGAAACAACTTCAGTGACTGTAAGGGGTTGGTTAAATAAATTACTCTATGGTCTTAGTAGAATGAAGGGCTGTAGAGATGTTAAAATGAAAGAGTGACAAAAAAATATGACAGGAATGCAATACTGTAAGCTGATCACTCAGGTGGGTTATTTCTAGGAAGAATTTTGGGTCAACCTGGAAATGACAGGAAAAGAGGAACGTGTGTGTGTGTGTGTGTGTGTGTGTGTGTGTGTGTGTGTGTGTGTGTGCATTATTCTTATAATGTGCTATTTTTATTATGATACATATATTCTTTTATAATACATGTCATTTTTATGTTTTAGTTTTAAAAAGGGGAAAGAAAAATCCTACACATTCAAAATTGCTGGCTCCACAACCTTTCCTCTTCCCATTAAAACACAAAGCATCTACATGCTGTTCTTCTTCTTGGTGAGCTATAAACAGTTCACACAGGAAAGAAAAATGGTTCTGCTAATTTAGCCTGACAACTGGCTCTAAGTATGACAGCACTCAGGCTGGCCGGTGGACTTCCCTGACAACATGTTAGCAAATGGAAATTAGTTCTTTTGCAGTACAGGTGACTCATTCTTTTAAGTTAGTCCTAGTGTCACTTGTGATTGAACAACCCTAATAAAAGGAGCGTATGTTTTCTTCTCACTTGATGTTAGTGACTCCAACTAATTAAAAGCTGTGAAATTAAAAATTGATCATTATGATTTCTATGATATTGCCTATTTCTTGTTAGTTGATGTAGTTATGATAAATAGCCCCCTATCTCCAGTGAGAAAGTTTTAAGCTGCGTACTCCATTCGCCCACTTTAGACTCTACACACAGTTAAATTACTGACAGCCAACTGCATTGCATCCTGTTCTCAATTCCAAGTAAATACGCGTAGCTGTGACATAGTAATTGTGTCAGCAGTTCAGCTTGCTTTGAAGTTGATCTGGTATCTGGTTCAGAGGAGGTCAATTCAGGCATAAACTAAAGAAATCTTTCTAGGCACAGAAGAGACTTAAATTACATCAGAGAAGAAATTTAAGTCTAATGTGAATGGAAAAAAATAATATAGCTCTTAGGTAATTGCATCGAATTTCTGGTGATTTTCCAAAATGACCTTGTTCTAATTACAGAAAGGCAAACTAATATATACAGGTATAATTTAGATGTAGGACATTAGTATTCAAAATAACATCTTACGAACTGCCTTGTGCTAGTTGTGATCAGACCAGGAATTAGGCTTCCTGCTGGTTCCCTACCCACATTAAAACTGTAAGCCAACTTGCTTAAAGTCCCTGGGAAGAGGGCAAGCACAGTGCCCCAGAAATGCACTTTTCACATATCCGCTCTCCCACTTACAAAGACTCTGGGCTACATAGAAACATAAAGAGCCCTTTTTCTCTCCAAACCTTTTGATTGTAGAAGCTCCAACTACAAGAAGGTTTTCTTTTTCTTTCCCCTTACCCCGCTGCACACATACATACCTCAGGTATTATCATACCACCATAACCACTAGAGAGGGAAAAAGAGAGTACAAGACAGAAAAAGAGTTTTGACATTTTATTATTTCTCTAACAACTTTAGTTAGGAATCTCAATTCCTTTTAAGAGAAATACGAACATTTGTTTTTATAGTAATTGCTCCCAAGTATGTTCTGTTTAACCAGGTATCTGGCTTTTTTTTAACGATTGTATCTAATTCTGAAAGGTTATAGTACTTTCTGTAGAAAAACATTGCCTTCTTTTGTTGAATTTTAAAATGAAACATCTGTTATGATTTAATTTCTTTATGACAAGATTTGGGACCGTGCAAATAAAAACATAAAGCTTTTTGAGTCTAGAATTCCATCTCATATGTAAACCACAGAAATAACTTTTGATAGTTAAGGGTTTGCTGCAAATGATTTATGTCCTCTCTCAATGAGCAGGCGAGATGACGGATTCCCAACACACTGAGGGACCCGGGTGACCACTCATTGCTCTCTTAACATTCCATGGGCACAGGTTTACCTTGAACATAATCAATATTTGAGGGACATGATTAAACCATTTTTAGACCTTGATTTGCTTTAGGTGTTCAGTTTTAGACACCACCATAGTCAGATTTGTTCTGTTCCATTAAAGTTGAATATGGAAGTTGCTATTAATATTTAAGTCATGGTCATAAAAAAAACTTTGAATATAAATAATATAAGTAGATCACACTCCTTCAATAAATCGGTTATTCATTTTTGTTGATGCCTCCATCTCTCACTGCCTAAATGAGTGAACTTTAAGATTGTATTTTTACTGTAAATTACTGCAGTCCTGTGAGGTGTTTGATGGGAGGGGCAATGTCTATTTCATCATTCTGTTCCCACCAATGAGTACAATTCTTGGTACGAAACAGCCATGCAGTAAATAATCACTGACTTTATAATTCTGAATTGAAAACTCTGACATAATCAATGGTAATAGGTGGCTTGAGTGCAAGAATAAATGCATGATGCAAGAAAATATTCACTCCTGGTATTAGATTTATACATTTTGGTGATTGTTAAATTGTAGTTAATTATAACTTTAGGAAAATAGCATCAACATCAACAACTTTATTTATTTATTTATTGTTTTTATTGAGGTATAATTGACATGTAACATTCTTTATTGATAACAAGGTTAACCTGAGCCCCCTTGTAACACCAGCTGTATGTCAGTGAGTGAACTGAGGATTTTACCTAATTATCTCATTTATTCCTCAACCATATATATATATATATATACATATATATATATATATATATATATATATATGTAGGAACTACTTATCCTTTTTTTAACATACGAAAAAAGTAACTAGCGCAAGACTTCTAAGCTAGGGCTGAGTACTAGAGTTGGAAATTAAATCTAAGCATCTCTATCTATAAAACATCTACTTTTAACCACTATACTTCATAGCCTGAATGAAGGTTAAACTATGATTATGTTGTCTAAAAGAATCTCACAAGATGAAATATATAATTTGAGAATTCAATATAATTTAAAATTATATTCAGTATTATGATCAATATTAGAAGATTTAAGAAATAACAATTACTGTTAGTCCAATGTCACAGAGGTGTCAAAAGGATGGGATAAGGAGAAAATATTTAGAAGAACTGTCGTATTTGGTCTAGTTTTGGATCACATTGTTAAAAAATAAGCATTTTAGTAGCTTGGTTTGAAATGAATACATGTTTTCTTTTCATCTCACACATACTATACAGAACCTATATTCATTAGTTTCATAATGATTTTTAAAATTAACCCCAGAAAAAAAATTAAAATTAAATTAAATTAACCCCAGAGATCAAAGTTGTCCATAACTATCATTCACTTTACATTTTCAAGTGGAAATACTTTGGAAAATTTTGACTTTGAGATAAATACCCATAATCCCCACTGCTGGTCATAACATTACAAAATGTTTAGGATAATTAAATCTCAAAGAATCAAGATAGAAAGCAATTTCAAATCCTAATTTTTATTCACTATTACTATATAATTTTCATGCTATATACCACAAATTAAGACAGCATATTCATAGATGAATTTATGTAAATATGCAGCAAAAGAAGGTTATGTCAATCACATTCCCAAACTACAGTCTTATACACCAAGCATAACTTACTCAAGATATGGATTTACTATATTGTTTAATTCTGAGAGACAATAATTTAAGAATTTCTTTAAAGAAAATCCAGCTGAGTCTTTGAATAAAAGTGAGGTAAAATCAGAAATTGTTAGTTCCCCATTGAGAAATTTCACATAGATGTTGCAATGAAGTGTCTTCAATACTGTGTGTATCTGAAAGTTCTTTTTTATAGATTTCTAATCATTAAAATGACAAAAATGTCCAATTTTATAACTTTAAGATATCAAAATGCTAGTTTTAGAGTTTTTGACTATACTAGAGATATTTTTATTCTAAACTCACATTGATATAAAAATTAAATTTTTATACAACTGATATGTTGATTGAATTTAACAGTCTTGTTTTCATAGTCTAAAAAACAAAGAAAACTAAAAACTGATATTGTTATATATTATGTTATGTTTTATATTGTATTATACAGTTTTATGTTGTTATATTATGCTACAATAAAGTCACATATTTGATTAAAATTAGCTAATAGACCAGAAAATTATAGAATACAGGTATTCATTTAAAAATTTTAAATTACTGATATAGTTGTGTGTTTTACATGGTTTTCTATTTATTATTATTGTTCATTGTTATTCTGTTTTTCATAAGTATTAGTAGAGCATTTGTTTCTAAATTAGTTCCCTAGGTTAGAGTCAAGAGTTTTTCTAAACTATCTCTTGGACTTAAATTTGGCATGAAAAGCTACATGGTTGCTTACCTCAGCATCCGTGGTTTATTTATTTATTTATTTATTACAGTAATTTAACTTATAGCTTAGAACTAACTACAAACATAGCTTCACCATCTTTTTCCTATAGGAAATATGTATTAAGAAGAATGTTTACGCTGTTAGGTTTTTTTTTTCTCATTAGCCACATAAACATTTTAATAATATTAATTATAAATTAAAATATATACACATACACATACACATATTTTTCTTCTTAAAATGGGTCTCAGTTCAACAAAAGATACTTCAGTAGAGTAGATAAAGTGATAAGAGGAAAGGTGTTCCAGGCAAAGGCAAGGGGACACTAAACGGTAATATTAAACTAAAGAGTTCCAAAAATGTAACTAAGATACAAATCAAAGTGTTCATTGCATTTAGTGACAAAAGTACTTAAACAATTCTATTTTAGTGCAGTGGTCAAAGCTAAAAGCAGGTGGTAATAGCGTATTAAAGGAGTTGGCAAAAAGCAAATATAGTTAAGTTCCATAAGTCTTTCAAGAAGTCAAGAAATTGGTCTTAGAAGGAAGAATACAGACAGGTCCATATGTGGAGAAAATGGGAAAGAGCCAGAAGAGAAGCTGAAAATTAGGGAAGGAAAAAGATGATTGAGAAAGCACAGATCCCAAAGACAGAAGGGAAAGTGATCCAAAGAACAGATGGTGGTCTCAGTTCACTATTGTAACAAGAACGAAAATGGATGGGTGCCTGTGCAACTGTGTGAGTAGGTATGGTAAAAAGAAACTGAGAGATTTCTTAAAGTCTTTTTTTTTTCCTATAAAGTAAAAGGCAAGATTTTTTGCTGACTGATGGAAAATGCAGGAGGATCAGATTTGAGGATTATTGAGAATGCTTGAAATAGCCTTCATAAAGACTAGGAAAGTCCTAAGGGGATGTTGTAAAATTCTCAGCTAGCACTGAGAACTCAGACCAGATTATTGATCATAAATCTTCTGTGGTGGCAATGTACAAAGTCATATTATTTGCTACATCTTTGCTTCATTACCTGGAGGTGGGTTCTGGGGAGATGGAGAGTTGGACTCCACAAGAATGTGGTTGAATGATAAATCCCAGTTCTAACCTAATAAGCAGAGACTGACATAAAGCTAATGAAGTTTAAGCTGCAGGTCCCCTCTCTTGTACAGGTCACCTTCAATGCCCGCAGACAACCCTGGCAATTTTGCACTTGTGATTTATATTTTTTTACTATTTTAATTTTTTAAGGTTTTATTTATTTATTTATTTATTTAGAGTGTGCATGAGCAGGGAGGGGGCAGAGGGAGAGAATCTCAAGTAGACTCTGTGCTGAGCATGGAGCCCAACTCGGGGCTTGATCTCACCACCCTGAGATCATGACCTGAGCTGAAAGTAAAAGAGTCAGAAGCTTAACCAGCTGAGCCGCCCAGGCATCCTATATTTTTATACTATTTTTAAAAAGGATCCTGCAAATAGTTCACAAGCATAAAACCCCCAGATCAGAATGCAGCCCCAGAAAATGAAAACAGTAGGAATGCCAATAGGGAGGGGAATAAAAAGTAAGGGAGTCAATGAATTGGATTTTCTGATGAGAATAAAGTGAAAATGGTGGGACTGAAAATACAAAGGAGCTAGGGGAATAGAATTTTGTTCTTGAGAAGTAGAATGAATGAAATCATGATTTCACAGGTGAAATACTTATGACAAACTGAATTTGTGCTCTCTGTTCTATTCCCCTGGGATTTTTTTGTTTATTACAATAAATATATGGAATCTATTTTTGTAATTTCTTAAATAAATAAATAAATGCTTTATGGAGAACACTCAGTGACCTGTATATGAAAACCCAATTGAGAAAGCCTTTTATAGATTTTTAACGTTTTTTTTTTAAGTAGCTCTATGTGCGACATGGAGCTCAACTCATGACCTCAAGATCAAAAGTCACATGCTCTACTGACTGAGCCAGTCAGGCACCCCAGAGAAATCCCTTTAAGATTTACTTATAAGAAGATATTTGTATCTAGTGAAGAACCAGGATGCTCACTCTTTTACAGTAATAAGAGTGATATAACTACTGTGTTTCTCTTTCTGGACCGAAAGTTTAAATAAAGCTAAACACAAAACCCAATCAAAGGAATAATCTTAAAACATAAACATGCATCATTCATACTTCAATTCTTTATTTTCTAGTATTGATAATTACCTTTGTGAGAGGACTTACATCATTATTAGATCAAAAGAATAAGTTATAAATGAACATGTAAAGGAATAATTGTCTAGAAGAAATTATTACAGCCTTTTAATTCATATAAACTAATTATGTTGTTTCTAAAAGTTAAGTTGAATTTTACAAAGCTGAACAATCACTTCAATAAATGTTAATATTTTTGACAGCTAAACAGAATAAAATGCTTTTACAGCATTTGAGGGAGAGGTACCCTAGTTAGGAACACTGCTTACTTGATGCTAATGCATATATAACATTATTATTAGTGCTCCTCCTGTTTTGACTTCTTGACTGACAATAGTAAACTATTATTCTGGGCAAGCATATTTCAGTTAAGCCATTGTTGCATAGATTAACATCAGCAAGAAGCCCTTGCAGGAGAAAGGAGACTGAAACATCATTAATGGAACCCATTGTTTACTTTCTATTTAACCTTCTTCTGAGAATCAATTTAACTAATCAAGTTATCAATTAGTGACATATATTTCTTTACTCAAAATTTTAGTTCAGAGTCTTTCTTTCTTTCTTTCTTTCTTTCTTTCTTTCTTTCTTTCTTTCTTTCTACCTCAGAAATACAAAGAGCATGATGTTCAGTGATAATTTTCTTAAGTCTACTTTAAATACCACATATGACAAAATTTCAGAAGATTTTTGTCTAGGACAAAATTCTGTCATATATCATTGAATTTGAATGCTGAGTATATAAAGTTTTGTCATGAAAACTAACTGGATTCAGTGTTTAAGAGTGAAAATTCATTCTTCATTTTTCCCAAGATTATTTATATTAGACCTGTCTTTTCCTGTGAATCAATACTATGCAAACACAATATTTTCTACATTAGGTTCTGGCAGACTTACAGTAATTTTTGCCTAGCAAGCGTTCCAGGAATGTCCTTTAATAGTCTGCCTACTGAATTCAACGAAATCTTTCTTTTTTTTTTTTTTTTTTTTAAAGATTTTATTTATTTATTTGACAGAGAGAGACAGCGAGGGAGGGAACACAAGCAGGGGGAGTGGGAGAGGGAGAAGCAGGCTTCCCGCGGAGCAGGGAGCCCGATGCAGGGCTCGATTCCAGGACCCTGGGATCATGACCTGAACTGAAGACAGATGCCCAACGACTGAGCCACCCAGGCGCCCCACATTCTGCACCTTTTTAAAAGATTTTAAACTTTTAAAATCCTTGTCTCCTCATATCTGGTTGTAACTAATTTCTTTTTTTTTTTTTTTTAAGATTTTATGTATTTATTTGACAGAGAGAGACACAGCGGGAGAGGGAACACAAGCAGGGGGAGTGGTAGAGGGAGAAGCAGGCTCCCCGCCGAGCAGGGAGCCCTATGCGGGGCTCGATCCCAGGACCCTGGGATCATGACCTGAGCCGAAGGCAGATGCTTAACGACTGAGCCACCCAGGCGCTCCCAACGAAATCTTTCTTAAGTAGAGTTTACTTAAAATTAGCAACTGTAAATATACAACCTATTTTCATTATTCAGATTCCATATTTGCAAATTTGCCTTCTTGCTAAAATTTATTTATAATACCAAAATCAGTTTTTGCAGGGCTTTTGCACCCACTCAGGTACATGTGCAGAGCAGCAATATGCACATTCCCAGCTGAGGTCAAACAAGGTAAAGCTCTGCTTTCTTTTTTAGCTTTCATGTAATAAATGAGTGCAGTCTAATTGTGCCACATTTTTTATTTCTGTGCTTTTGTTAGTAATTTTGCTACTTAAAATACTCCTCAAGCATAATTCTGAAGTTCTGTCTTGTGTTCCTAAAAACAAGAGAGCTCTGATGTGCCTTACAGAGACAATGTGTGTGTTAGATAAGCTTTGTTCAGGCGTGAGTTATGGTGCGGTTGGCTGTGAGTTCAACATTAATAAACCAACATATATGTTAAATAAGGTGTCTTCAAACAGAAATGCATATAAAACAAGGTAACGAACTGATTAGTTGATATGACCTGAGACTTCAGGAACCTAACTCCGTATTTCCCCTAGGAGCAATGGTTCAGTGTTCACTAATTCCATGTTCACAGCAACTTTTTAGAGCATAACAATTGCAACTAATAAGAATCAACTGTATAACTAAATCAACCAAATCTTGCTGAATCAATTTTCTACCTTTTAATTTTTCTATCATGTTTTGTCAATAAGGTATCTACAACTTGATTTTTATTCCTTAAGAGAAAGGTTTAAGGAATGCTTCAAGCATCGTGAAGAATTTTATCTGCAGACGCTCGCATGCTCTTTGGGAAATGCAAAGCAAATCTTGTTTTCTCTCATCTAAAATGTTTCAGTGACCTTCCATACCTTAAAAGATGAAGTGCAGATTCCTTGGCATGGCATAAAAACCCTATCACAGGCTAATCCCTTTCTAACTCCCAAGCACTTTTCCTGTTCATTCTCCCTTTTACTGCTTCCACACACTCTGAATTTCCATTTTTTGAAGGCCACCAAGCAATGTCAGTTTCCCCAGCCTCAGCACATGCTGTCCCTGCTGCCCGTAAATGACCTACCTGATGCTTGTCTATCTGTTGAACTGCAAAAACTCATCAGAATTCCAAGTCCAGTGTTACTTCCTCCGGGACAGCTTCTCTAACTTGCCAGCACAGAGGTCATCGTTTCTTTTGTGCTCCCATAGTATCTTATAATTTCCTTTTTGATGCTCATCTTCCTTATTTGCATTTGGAGGTACTGCAATGTGGTGCAGTCACGTGTTAGACGTACGTAACTCTGGGAGATGCATTTAGAATGCAGTGTAAGTGTGAATCCAAACCTACTTTCAGATTTAATCCTCACAAAACAACAGGGATTTATGCATTTATATTAAGATAACAGAGACTTGGCATTCAACAGAATGGAGTAAACTCTTGAGAAGACATTAATCCGGTATTGAACACTCAATATTTGACCCCCTTTCTAAGAGCTCTATGGTATACTTGTGGGGAATTATTCTCCCACTACATTGCATGGGGCTTAGCAAGAGGGACATTATCACCATGCATCTTCTACCACAGGCATCATTTGGAAATTAAGTTTGAAATTAAGCTCATGAGTCAAGGACATTAGGGCAGAATTGAATAATTGCAGAAACAACAGTATCAGTGTTGGGGTATTAGCAGGAATAGTACGAGTAGCCTCTATTATTATGTTAGGTTTGGATGGTCAGGGTAATTCTACAACATTTGATAGGAAATAACTGAGAAATTGATACCTATAGAGTGATTGTAATCATGAAGATAGTTCAGTGGTAGAAATCCTTGTGAAATATATAATCTCAGCCATGTATAAATAATAAAAGCTAAGACTTAATGAAAAGAAAGCTGAAAGAGATAATAAAAATATGGTACAATCCATTCTTGGGAAATATATGAAATGCGAATTCTAGGGAAATAATATAATTTGCCCAACATCACATGGTCACTGGAAAAGCTAGGCTAAAAGCCAGGTTTTTGAGGTTTTATTAATTTTTAAAGATTTTATTTATTTGAGAGAGAGAGAGAGCACGAGTGAGGGGGTAGGGGCAGAGGGAGAGGGAGAGCAGGCTCCCCACTGAGTAGGGAGCCCAATGTGGGGCTCGATCCCAGGACCCTGGGATCATGACCTGAGCCGAAGGCAGACACTTAACTGACTGAGCCACCCAGGCACCCCTTGAGGTATAATTTAGTACCATATTTTATGATGCTGTGACGCTTTCCAAGTAATTTTTTATCCATTTTTATTTCCAGCACGATTTGAGGGTCTTCAGTTTTTTATTTCCCTACTTAAAAAAAATGCCTTATTATGTGTTAACATTTTTTAGAATAAAGTAGAGAAGTTTTAAGAGTTCCATAGATCGCATATATGACTATCATAAAGATAATCAAATTCTAGTTTTAATATTTAAATAAGAAGTACAGAATGTGTAATATAATATGCACCCATATTGAAATTGGATCTCAATTGTAACTGTAATTCAAAAACTTTGATAATATATTGCCCTCCATACTACTTTTACATATTCACTCATTTTATGGACTATTCTTTTTTCAAATATCTCTATTCACTTCATGTACATTTGGTGTTTTTAAGAGAAACATTTGGTCAGTTTATAACAATGGCATCAGATCAACTTGATAAAAAAACAGCTCCAAGTAAAACTTAATTCATGACATTTATTTGGGGCCAAAATTTTCAGGCAAGTTCTGAAAGTTCAGAATTCATGAGGCAGTATAATTTACGGATCTTATTTTTTAAAACCCAGTCTGGATTTAGTGCCAACATTTTCCCAATCTCTATATATTATTTTATACTCCAGATCCATTAAAAGAATTTTGACAGAAATTTTTTTTCAACCAAAATCACGGTCACAAAGGGAAATTAAAATTCCCTGACAGTGGAGTTATTGCAAACATCCCTGCTTCCCAGGATACACAGGTTCACTCCACCAGCTGCTCGGTTCTAACAGGCAGACATTGTATAGCTTACCGAATTACCTTCTTATAAAATATTTGTCTCTAGAGTTTGAGTAGGTGGTTTGTTTGTTTTAATTTTCTTAGTTTGTTCTTGCTTACCATAAAGTTTGAAATATCTTACATCATAAGAAGTAACAAGTGTGAAAGTTTCAGCTATAGCAAAATAGGCAAAAATATTTAATTATTTGAGTTTGTTCGATTCACTAAAGGCTAAAATCAAAGGACAGTTTGATTTCAGAGGAAGTCGTAAGTATGTGAATATGTAGTTCTTCAACCAAATTGTTACTTAAATGTACAGATGCCCCTGTGTAGACCTCTGCTGAATGCAAAGAACTGCTTAAACTATTGTTTAATAATCAATTTCTATAGGAAAAATGAAATTAGTAATGTGAAACCAAATGCAAACTATTATCAAAATAGGGACGCCTGGGTAGCTCAGTCGGTTAAGTGTCTGCCTTCGGCTCAGGTCATGATCCCAGGGTCCTGGGATCAAGTCCCACATCGGGCTCCTTGCTCAGCGGGAAGCCTGCTTCTCCTTCTCCCTCTGCCTCTGCAGCTCCCCCTGCTTGTGCTCTTACTCTCTCTCTCTCTGACAAATAAATAAATAAAATCTTTAAAAAAACCAACCAACTATTATCAAAATAGAAGTATGCAAAAGGGAATAAGTAGAGATAAAAGATTTAAGATCATCAGAATTAAAGTATGTCCTTCCACAAAACCTACTCAGGGAACCAAACAATGTATAATACTAACGCATGGTACATGTGGTGCAATTGTTTCTGAAGGACATCTGCCTGCCCCCCAAGAAAGATTTTTCTCTTAGGTAAAAGAGTACCGAAAAGGTATTTGGCAATGCTTGAGTAAATGTTTGCCTAAATAGAGCCCTTCTCTTGATGAATACTTCGCCTTATTCACCCATTTTTTCCCAAATAACTGCAGATAAAGGAGTGTTCTCCTGTGTAGGTTAGGATACTTTGAGCTGCCAAAATAGAAGCTCCCTATCAACCAGTGTAAACAGTATAAAATTTAAAAATATATTGTCTCTTTTAACAAGAAAACCAGAAAGAGACGCTCTTCATAGATGGTTGGTTAACAGCTTAATGGTATCATCACAAAAATCATGTGTTTGTCTGCCTAGGTTCAGTGTGACATTCTAGCAAGCTCAGTTGCTTTACTGAAGTAAGGATTGTACCTGCATGGGACTGAACTCTGGTCAAGACGTGAAACATGCTGATTAAGAGTGTAGCTTTGTAATCATGATTTCACATTATTTGTACCAGCTTGTAGGCATTGCTTTTAGATAACAACGAGATTGATGGTGGGTATCTGGTCTTGAGACTTACGATGTTCCCCGAGACTCCTGGAAGGTCCTCCTACTGAGCCAGTTACAGAGCAAGGCTATGCTTAGGTGATCAGCAGAGTATAAAAAGAATTACCCAATTGGAACTGTTTGGGGCACCCTGCTTCTGAAGGGGTTCCAGGCACATGTCAGGTGGTTCTCTGTGTGAGGGAGAAAGCATATCCGTTAAGGCCCTTGCAGAGGGAGGAGAATTTAAGTTTGAACTTCGC
This sequence comes from Halichoerus grypus, assembly GCF_964656455.1. Classification (NCBI taxonomy): domain Eukaryota; kingdom Metazoa; phylum Chordata; class Mammalia; order Carnivora; family Phocidae; genus Halichoerus; species Halichoerus grypus. The sequence continues at coordinate 148,628,955 of NC_135715.1, forward strand.
CTCTCTTGACCCCTGGCTGTGAGGAAGCCTTTGGTTGTGATAAAGATCTTCAATACTGTTGCTGTATTGTGTCTTTTTTCTGCAATAAAATGTAGATTTGTAAGCGTTGTCATTTGGGATCCTGTGAGTCAGGGCCTGAACTAGGGTCATGCAAGATGGAATATCTCTTTCAGTTTTGTGCATCAGGAGGCTCACTTGCTATACTTTATTCCCATCCTTGTGAATCTTCTTATCAGTCAACCCTTTTTGTCACCATCAGTGAACTCAACTTCATGCTCAGTCTAGTTTACTACTGTCACAAATCCCTACCAGTGGTAGTGAAGCCTCCATGCTTTCTTGTTTGTATATAGCTGTAGAGAAAAATTCAATTCCAACAGTGAACTAGCAATCCTTCCCTTATTTTCCTTAATTTGGGATGTAACACCCTGATCACCAGGAGAATGCACAGCCTCAGATGGTTTACTAATTAAGGTGACTCTATAGAGCTGGTGTGAGGACAGATATCTGGAAAGGAAACATAAAATAACAACAGAATTTTGTGAAGAAGAGGAGGAAGACTGTTGTAACTTGGGCATCCCAAAGTGTCCACTATACCTTCTTACTGGCAGAAACATGAGCAAAAGAGATGGATAAGTGCAGCTAATGAGTACCAAATACTTCTAACTAAAGTCAATGGTCTCCCACTTTTCATTTTCATGATTCAACTTACAGGCTTAATTAAATAAAGTTTTCCTAAGAAAACCTTTCTACATTAGTGCTTAATATAATACCATTCACATAGTAAAAGATTAATATCAAGATGTAGTAACTAATAACATAGTCTAAGGCAAAGAATTTTGACTAATGACACCAGTGCTCACTAAAATGGCTGGTGTAATTATCATTTTTTTCTACTGATTTCCGTAAATCAGATAATTGAAAATTACTCATAATCTCTTATTTCAGATAGGTTATTTTACATGACATTTTTTTTAAAGATTTTATTTATTTATTTGAGAGAAAGAGTGAGCAGAGAGAGAACATGAGCAGGGGGAGAGAGAGAGGAAGAAGCAGTCTCTCCCCTCAGAGCAGCAAGCCCAATGTGGGGCTCGACCCCAGGACCCTGGGATAATGACCTGAGCTGAAGGCAGAAGCTTAACTGACTGAGCCACCCAGGTGCCCCCCCATGACTTATTTTATAATTGGAAGTTTGTACCTCTTGACTAACCCATTCATCTGATTTGCCCATTCCCCCAAATATGCTGCCCTCTAATCACCACTGTTCTGTTCTCTGTATCCATGAGTTTTGTTTTGTTTTGTTTGTTCATTTTGTTTCCTTTTTCGATTCTATATATAAGTAAAGTGACATTGTATTAGTCTCTTTCTCTCTGACTTATTTCACTTAGCATAATGTCTTCAAGGTACATCTATGTTGTTGCAAATGTCAAGATTTTTTTCTTTTTCTCAGCTGAATAGCATTCCACTATATATGTACACATACCACTTTATCCATTCATTCATTGATGGTATTTAGGTTGTTTCCATATCTTGGCTATTGTAAAGAATGCTGTGGTGAACATAGAACATGTATCTCTTTGAATTGATATTTTGTTTTCTTTGGATAAATACCTAGAAGTGGAATTTTTGGATCATATGGTAGTTCTATTTTTAATTTTTTGAGGAACCTCAATTACTGTTTTCCATAGTGGCTGCACCAATTTATATTCCCACCAAGAGTGCACAAGAGTCCCCTTTTCTTCGTATCTTCAATAACACTTGTTATTTCTTGTCTTTTTTTATAATAACCATTCTAATAGGTGTGAGGTGGTATCTCATTGTGATTTGGATTTGCTATTGCCCTGGTGATTAGTGATGTTGAGTATGTTTTCATATGCCTGTTGGCCATATGCATGTTTTCTTTGGAAAAATGTCTGTTCAGGTTTTCAGCCTGTGTTTTAATTGGATTGTTTTTGGGGTTTTTTGTTGCTGTTTTTAAGGTGTATGAGTTATTTTATGTATTTTGGATATTAACCCCTTATCAGATAAATGATTTGCAAATATTTTCTCCCTTTCAGTAGGCTGCCTTTTCATTTTGCTGATGTTTCTTTTGCTGTGCAGAAACTTCTTAATTTGATATAGTCCCACTTGTTTATTTTTGGTTTTTTTTAATCTTTATTTTTGGAGTCATATCCTAAAAATCATTGCCAAGATAGATGTTAAGATGTTTACCACCAATGTTTCTTCTAGGAGTTTTATGGTTTCAGGTCCTACATTCAAGTCTTTAATCCATTTTGAGTTAATTTTTATGTATGGTGTAGGATAGTAGTCTAGTTTTTTTTCTTTTGCATGTGGTTTTCCAGGTTTCCCAACACCATTTATTGAAGAGACTGTCCAATATTCATTGTATATTCTTTCCTCCTTTGTCATAAGTGAATTGACCATTAATTAACATTTTTACAATATTAATTCTTCCAATTCATGAACATGGAATATCTTTATTTATTTGTGTCTTCTTCAGTTTTTTTCATCAATGTTTTCAGTGTACAGGTCTTTCACGTCCTCAATTAAATTGTTCATAGGTATTTTATTCTTTTTAGTGCAATTATAAATGGAATTGTTTTCTTAATTTATCTCTCATGATATTTCATAACTAGTTTATACAAATTTCATGACTAGTTTATACAAATACAAAAACTAGTTTATACTAGTTTATACTAGTTATACTAGTTTATACTAGTTTGTACAGTTTATACAAACAAACAGTTTTTTGGATATTAATTTTGTACCCTCAGACTTAACAAATTCATTTATTGGTACTTACAGTTTTTCAGTGGAGTTTTGATGGTTTTCTATATATACAATAATGTCTTTCTTTGCTGCCATCTTGGGCCATCCAAATTAATACTTTTTGGATTTTTAGATGAGAATAAATTAATGAACACAATAACTAATAAAATAATACACAGAAGGTCAGGACATAGAAAGTAAATTACCTCATTCCTTATCAATCCTATTCCTACTTTGTAAAGACTTCTGACCATTTGTTAATATTTTTGATAGTTATATCAAAACTCTAAGTTATATATGTATTTTTCTACTTGGTTTCAGAAGACAGGACTTTTGTCTTTCTATGGAGAACACTTCACTCCCTTACATTAGACTACTTGCCACATATTCTCAACTCTGTAGAGATTTGATAACTATTTTGATTTTACATTTATTTTTATTATTTAAAAAATTTTATATTCTCTTCTCAAACCTCTTTTGTGCCACCCATACTCAGCTTCTCATATTATAATATCAGGATAGAATAATCTCTTCTTCTTTGTCCCCCTTCTGTCTGTATCCTGTTACTTCTACATTCTGTCCCATTGTATCTATGCCTTAACAATAATTTATAATTTGAAAACCAATAATTAACATTTGTAATATATTTTTATATAAATGCATAAATGTTCACCACCTGGCCAAGTTTTACTCTAGGATTGCATTTTTCTTCTCTGGGACTCTGATGTCACACACAACCCGATGTCACCTAAAAGTGAGTATGTCTCACACCAAGGTTGAGTAGTCTTTTTCTTATACTAAGTCAGTTACTTAAAATCATGCCACATCTCACTGCTTTATATTTGAACTATGAGTTCCATTTAAAGAGCTTTGCTCTTTAAGTTTCTGGTGTTTTGTTTTGTTTTGTTTGCTTTATGTGGACTTTATGAAGCCCCTAGTTTTCAGCTGTTTTTACTACATTATCTATTTTATAGATTCTCCTACCTTTTTCAGTGGCCTCCTGATCTGGTCTGGATGGGTCACTCTTGAGGCCTCAGTCTAGCCTTCCCTTTCCTGCCTTTGAGCTACTGTTTCCTGGAGGCCATTAACTTCATTATTCAAGGTATTCATAGAAACAACATGTGGAAGATTTACTTGCTAAATCTTACATGTCTGAAATAATTTTTATTTTGCTATCATACTTCATTGAGTTTGGTTGGGTAAGAAGTTCTAATTTAATTTTCCTTAGAAATATGAATTGTCTTCTAGCATCTGATCTAAATGAAAAGATGCCTAAGAACATTTCAATTCTTGTTCTTTTGAAAGTGATATTTTCTTTTTTCCTCTCTGGAAACTCTTCCAAGTCTTTCTCTTGTCTTTAGTATTCTGAAGTTTCAAGATAATGTGCTCAAGTAGAGATAGATGACTTTTTATGCATTGAACTGGATATTCAGCATGTCTTTTCAGTGTGAAGACTCATAATTCCTTCATAAATAGGAAATGATGTTATCCTTTGATAGTTTCATATCCTCTATCACTGTAGTCCTCTTTTTCTATGATTTCTGTTAGTCTAATAGTAAATTTCCTGGACATGTAAATTTCTGCCATTTTTTAAAAACTCATGTGAAAACTTTTTTTGTTTCTCTATTCTCCATTGTGAGATGTCCACTTAACTCATTTTGTATTCCTTCAGTGTTTATTTTCAGTATCACTGCTCTTATTTTTGAACCTGAATTCTCTTTGTTATTTCTTTGTTGTTCCTTTTTTCTAGTTGCCATAATTCCACACTGTGTATGTGCCACATTCCCTCATGTCTCTGAGGATAACCATCACTCTTTTCCTTGAATTATCTGTTTGTTTTATGATCAGTTGGTTTGCGGTGTCCATTGTCCTTTTTTTTTTTTTTTAGTTGAACTATTCTTTATTTATTTATTTATTATTTTTTTTATTATGTTCAGTTAGCCAACATATAGTACATCATTAGTTTTTGATGTAGTGTTCAATGGCCGTACCACCCTGAACGCACCCGATCTGATCTGAACTATTCTTTTTTAAAAATAATTTTATTGAAATATCTTTGACATATAAAAATTATATATGTTTAAGAGAAAACTTAATGTTTTGATATATATACATATATTATATGTGATATGATGCTATGTCTGATGTGTGTGTGTGTATATATATAGATAGATAGATAGATAGATATATACATCTCATCAGAATCGAGTTAACTAACATCCATCACCTCTACATGGTTACTAGTGTGTGTGTGTGTGTGTGTGTGTGTGGTGAGATTTATGATCTCTTCTCTTAGAAGTTTCGAGCACATTATATAGTATTGTTTAACTACAGTCACCATGCTATATTCTGGCTCTCTGGAACTCATTCATCTCACATAACTGAAACTTTGTACCCTTTGACCAACATCTTCTCATATCGCCATCCCTCTCACTCCAAGTAACCACCACTCCACTCTCTGTTTCTATGAGTGACTATTTTAGATTGGGTGGTCATTGTCTGGTCCTTCATACTACAGATCTGCACATACCTCCATTGATTCTTGATGGTCTGCTTTAAATTTCAGAAAGAACTGGGTACCTGTTCTGGGTTTCTTCTACCGTGTATTAATTCGTTTTTGTTTTCATTTACATCATTTATCTCTCTGAGGAGTTTCCACTACTAGATCTCTGCAGTGAGGGACAAAGAAGGAGAGGGGGTGGGCACTAGTCCTCTAGCTAAAAGCCTGTATGATTCAAGTTCATATCAGGAGAGAGCCCAGTTTCTGCTCTTCAAGTGCGAATTGCCTGCTGGCACTCTGTGGGTTAGCAATATGGGGTATATTGACTAATAGAGTGGAGCTTCACACAACCCCCAAATTAATCTTCCTGATTAAAGCCCCACTTTCCACTCCTATCTTACTCAACTGCCTCTGAGCCCAGAGCTGCTGTTTTTACCTCCACTTCAGGTTCTTCATAATGTGTTTTGGGATGCAGACATCTAGGCCCATTTCATCTTCCACCATACCTCATCAGCATTCTGTCTTCTATAATTTCTTTGCAATCCCTCATCCTTTGTTGATCATCCTCCCCAATCGTTTTGTTATATAAGTTTATTCAGTTTTTTCTGTTTCTACCTACATGTACTCTAAGATAAGAGGCAAATATATATATATATGTATATATATATTAGCCATTTTGATTTTACCTGACTAAATTATATTCTTTAGTAACTGTTTTTCAAATTATTTCTTTTTTAATTTTTTAAATTTTTTTATTTTATTAGGTTATGTTAATCACCATACATTACATCCTTAGTTTTTGATGTAGTGTTCCATGATTCATTGTTTGCATATAACACCCAGTGCTCCATGCAGAACATGCCCTCTTTAATACCCATCATCAGGCTAACCGATCCTCCCACCCCCGTCCCCTCTAGAACCCTCAGTTTGTTTCTCAGAGTCCATAGTCTCTCCTGATTCGTCTCCCCCTCCGATTTCCCCCCCTTCATTTTTTCAAATTATTTCTTAAAGTAAGTCGTTATCTAAAACAAATTTATATTAGATCCAGCTTAGATTTACTAAGGAGATAAATTTTAAGTGATGATTTTATAATATGTTTGTCTTACTTCCATTGGGGGAAAAGCACTTTTTCCTTTACAGTATGGTAAAATCAGTCCCTTCCTCAAAATAAGCAGAAAATCTATCTTGTCCCTGCATCTGTTAAAGGCATGCGTGCTGAATGCATGCGGCTAAAGATATAATATGTACAATTGTAATTATTTCACCAAAATTGAAAGAAATAGACAAGGTCCTGAAGCTCAGAAAACTGAGCAGGAGTTGTTGAAGAGCCTTTAATAGGCAAAAGAAGGCCCTTTTTCTGAGATTAACAGAAAATATGTTATAATGTTCTTTGATTTATAAAAAATCACATAAAAAATCACAGACTGCAGCTATATAGGAAACTGTAAGATTGGTCTTTGAATCCATGAGAATAAGAACTGTAGTTTAGTCAATCCTTAGAGTCTTGAAACCAAATTAAATGATGCAAAGCCCTGAAGTTTGAGGAAAAACAGGTCATCTCTATATTTAGATACACCAGATCTATGGAATAAATAAGCATGATATAATTTTGGTAAATGCAGTGACCACTTTGTGAGAGTTATTATCTATGAGATGTTGTTTTAAGCACTATGCTTAAATCTTTGAGGCAGATATTCTAGTTTAACAGATGAGGTAGTTAAAACCAAACATACTGACTAATTTGTGCAGGTGGCATATGTAGTAAATACAGTAGAAACTGCATATTTCCATCATCAGGAATATAATTGTTCTCTATTCTGGCTACATTTTAGAATTCCACCTAAGAAGCTTTAAAAGGGAAAAAGAAGGAATGAATGGATAGAGAGATGGAAGGAGCGGGGAGGAAAGGAAAGAAGGGAGGAAGGGAGGGAAGGAAATAGGAAGGGAGAGAAAGAAAGCAAGGCCCTACCATTTTCCAAGATTCTGATTTAAGTGGTTTGGAAACATTCTAGGCATTGGCATTAATTTTAGAGAGATTTTTGGGGCATTCTAATGTGTAACCAGAGTTGAGACCACTGTCCTAATCAGGACTTCTTGAGCTTAATGTCTATATGAATCCCAGGGGGAAGCTATTAAAATGTAACTTTTCAGTTAGTAGAGGATTTTGAAGCTATGAGCCTACACCGAATGAATTGGACCATAAGCAAAGTCACCTGTGAAGTATTTTGTATACCACACTTCACTGAGGCACCACACCTAGGAAGATCTTTTGTTACTAAAAAAAAAAGACTTACAGTAAATAGTGAAGAGATTTTGTGGTCAAGGCGAGACAGAAGGAAATTAAGGTAGGAAATAAACTTTAGACAATAATTGTTGGTATTGCATAGTAAACAAATATTTAAATTATAATTCCCAAAGATCCCTTTGAGATGTTAAAGAAAAAATTATTATGGTGCTTGTTAAAGACAGGAAGGCAGACTATTCAAGAGGACTACTACAGTGGGGTTTTGTAGTAGGGAAGAGGGATTGGGCTCAACTACAAATACAAGGACAGTAGAGATTTGTAGCCAAGGAGAAGGGTGGGGGTCAGTGGATGGAAAATTACTAAGAGGAAACATCAAGGCCATGGACATTCTTGGTAGCTCAACAGGATTCTTGCTGAATGTAGGACAGGGTGATAAGACAGGGTAGGAATGAGGAATATGAGCAGATAGATATCAAGGATGGGGGATTATCAATAAACTGACCTAACAGGACTCTTCCTAAAAATGAAGTAATTGGGACAACAACAAAGCCCAAGGTCAGGGACTAGTCCGAAAGAGGACTCAGAGGAGCCTGACTCATATTTGGTTAAAAGAGAGTCTTTGTCAAAAGGCAAAACAAGTCATAATAGAGACCCTTGCAGTTAATTGTATTGATATGTTTTAATATTTATTGGAATCTCAGAAAACTTTTAAATAAATCAATGGAAAATAATTAGGGAAACCCCATAAGATTAGTTTTAAAAAGAGGTAAGACTTAATAATTAAAATCTGACATAGTTCCTGTAAAAAATCCAAATACTTATTAAAGTGTTTATTGAAAGAAGGCAGTTAATTTTATTGCCAAAGATACAATAGGAAAGAGTTTGCCGGCTGCCTTAGAAACAATGTTCACATTGCAATTACTTTATGAGTGACAGCCCCAGAAATGATGCATGCATCCCAGCAAATTTGTTTTTCAAAAAAGAAAAAACTAATTAGTGTGAAATGATATAAATGTCAATAAAATGTAAAAAATTGATATGACTCAGTATCTTAAAATAATTTTAAAAATGTCCCATTCCTGGGTAAGACAAGTAGCAATTAGTAAATAATAGACCAAAGCAATCTTAGTTTTCTATTCTATCCATCTTGTAAAATATAAAAAGTAAGAAATAATTATAAATTGAAAGAAACTAAAAAAGAAAAAGTTCAACATATTACATAATCAGACCTTCATTAAAATAATTGGAAGATTGCTTATGTTCTAAAGGAGTGATTAAAATTATCTTGCTTTCTTTAATCACAGTTTAAGGTATCTCTCTGAGGACTTGGCACAAATTTTAGACACTACTGAACAGGAAGCCAAGATAAAATAGAAGCAATCTGAAACCAGCCTTGAGAAGTATATAGATCTTGGTAGACTTCTTTGTTTGATTAATTTCCAGTAACTTTCTACAACACCTGGCTTAAACAATTATCATTATTCATTCACTATCATAAATACTAAATGCATTCCTTGAGAAGAAAGCCCATTTTTTGAAACTGAGGTAAACCTCCGAATAAATAAATAAAATTTAAAATGTAAAACATTTAACACAATGTAATCTGTAATTACTTGGAATTTTTATAGACTGTCATTAGCATACCTACTCAGTTATAATAAGATTTCAAAATATTGAGGGGAGAATAGAATAATATTTTGGCATATATAATTACCAAATGGATTGGATAAACTGTTGAGTATATATCAGTAAAAACAGAACTATGCACAGTAAAGATCCTGATGCGATTGAGATTATTAGGCAGTTACTATACCACTCCCCACAAATATAAAAACATTTCTACTGTGTTTGGATAACCTACTCTACATTGCTAGAGGATATCTACAAGGTGACATCTTTTAACTCAGTCAAATACTTCCATTAGTTGACATATTTTTTACATTACCATAAAATAATTTTTATTTTTCTCCCTCTAGGAAAATCTTTCTAAATATTGCCATGTTCTCATTGCCATTTCTCAATATTGTGTTGTGATACCATTTTTGATTTTTAGAGTTCTTTTCCCATGGCTACTGAGAGGGAAGAAGCCACCTCTTTGTTGCCATTGTCCTTAAGTATAATCCGACTAAGAATACAGCTAGAAGAAGACACTTAAACCTGCCGTTTAAACACTTGTAAATTGTTGGCTCCAATGTTTAAAACTTTACCCTCTTGTAATGGATATTAAGGAACCAGGTGGTTTCTCAAATTTCGCATTTGTTGTGTTCCTTTGTCTAGCAGTCACTCTGTCATTAATTATGGGACATGCTTACGTATAATCTACTAGACTGAGAAGCTTCCTTTGTCTCTTTTGCACGTCTGCCCATGTGTACGCCTCTGAGTTACCCGGCGCTGTTGCTCAAGGTATCAAAGTCCCCACAGTGATGGTCAAGGTAAAAAGGCACTTTAATGCCAACTACAGGTCCCTGAAAATCACATTCAGGTTTCCATTTTGCCCAGTCTTTATGCTATTATTCACTTGTTGGTCTCAGAAAATCTGGGATGTCATCTCTATGACATTCCATAACATGATTAACTTCCGTTCCACATTTAATCTACCGATAAAGAACTGGAAGCAGTGCAGTGTGCTTTTTTGAAAACTCATCAAGGGCTATACATACTCATAACATCTCTGAGTAGCAAAATACTTGGTGAGAAGTGCTATAGATGCCATATGCTCAGAATCAACCGTGGGGACATAACAGAAAGAATGATGGTTACATCCAGAGAGGTGATGATGTCAAGAACAGCATACAATTATGTGATGTAAGAAAGCACACACATATGAAAGGTTAATATGGTACTCTAAAAGCCCTTTTATCTGTAATGGTTAAACTGATACATGATTATCAAGAATTTGCTGGAGTACTAGAGTTGCTGAAATCCCCAAATATAAGCATTGGTCAATATGTCCACTAAAGAACTGGGACATGGATAAGTGGATACCAGTTAATATTTTTTGCTATTAAAACATGCTGATATAGAAATCTTAATATATTTTCCTTGATTCAAATGTGTTTCTATGTCTGAGAGAACAGGTCTCCTCATCTTCCCTTTTGAAAGTATTGGCTACTCTTCATATTTTGCTATTTCTTATATGTATTCTAAGTATCTATGAGAAATCCTGTAAAAATTTGATAATTGCATTGAATCTATAGGTCAATTTAGGAAGATTTTGTATCTTTGATATATTTTCTCCCAACTAGTGAATAAGTAATTTCTTTCATTTATTTAGAACTTTCTAAATGTCCTTTATCAAAATTTTGTAAGTTTCTTTACAGATTGTATACCTTTTATTGTTAGATTTATGTTATATGTTTAAATATGTCTTTCTAAATTAATTAATAATTCTAAATTATTTAGAATATTATTTAGAATAATTATTCTAAATTAATTTTATATTTATTATTTTCAGCATAAGGATAAAATTGACTTGCGTACCTCCTCATGGTTTCTATTTCAAATTTTTTTTCATATTTTTTGTTTGACTTCTGTGACTTCTTTTTCTGCTATTTCAATGATTCACTGATATACATATATTCCTTTTTATATTAGTCTAGTTTTTCTCATCATTTCCTTTGGAAGATGAATCCGTTTCCATTAAATGTAACATGAAATGCATTGACTTACTTTCATAATATTTAAGCATTATTAATTTTACATCAGGTATTTAAGCTACCAGATATCAAGAAGAGTAAACATCATGCAATGACATTACCTCCCCTTCTTGGGAAGTACAATAAACTAGGGATTGAACAAAGACTTAAGTTCAGTTCCAACAAAAGCCACCTCTTCTTTGTACTTGAGAATATTATATATAGCCTAGATGCATCTATATAATATAAATAATAATAGAACTTAACCTCTTAGAGTTTGGGGAGATTAAAAGACAGTACTTAGAAAACAAAACAGTTTTTGAAGATTGAAATTAGTGAATATACAAAATATCTTTTTGATCATTACCATAATAGAAGGCCCTTAAATATTTCAAATCTATTATAATTATCCTTATTTAATCACTGATTATTTAAATTAAGTTATTTCTTTTATTATGACTTTATCATACATAGGCTCAGTTTCCTCCATTAGAGAACACCACCCATTTTCCCCATTTGTTAGATTTTGTCAGATGGTGAAGATCAGATCAGATGAGGTTACCTCAGGTGACAGAGATTACTGCAAAGATGCAAGAGGAAGTAGGGGAATGAGAAACAGTTGTGGCAGACCTTGAAGAACTAGAACACACACCCACGCTCGGAGGACGGGTATAGGAAAGTTGAAGTCTGAGACCTGAGCAGCGAAATAAGCAATCATTTCTTTTTCAACCATAATCAGAGTTATCACTTATTTGCAAGAATCTCTTTCCTCGGATCCACTGCCTCAAAGGTATTGTGATCATTTTTGTCATTGTTGAATGTTTGTGCCTTTTTTTTCTACTTTCAAGCCACTTAATTCCTATATTCTTTTCTTTGATCATTTCTTTATCTCTCCCCTTCTGATCTAAGGATGTCTGACCCATTCTAATGTATATTTTTTATACTTCTTTGATATATCCCCTTGAGTGACTATAGAACACTTATCTTCTTCCTTGTACAACATTTCTAATTCATTTGAAGCTTTTCTAAATTTTTGACCTGCTAGCAGAGATTATTTTGCTGTATTACTAGCTGCATCATTTGTTGTGCTGAGATGGTCTTCTTACTGTGGTATTTTTCATTCTTTTTTACTATGCTCCCTTTAAAATTATAGAACAACAGATAGATACAGAGATCCCTGCAATAACTCTTCATCAGAGGCAAAATAAAATATTTTTGTTCCAGAATGACTGCTTCTGTTATTTCATATTACATTTTTGTTCTAACAATTGGATACAATATCATACAAATTATTGTTTAAAACATCTTAGTTCAGTAGTGCCAATTCTTATTAAGAATATTTTTTAATAACAGTTAGTAGCTCAGACTTTTTTTCATAAATTTAAGCAATAGAATTTAATGAAGCCCATAATTCTGAAGTATCTACAACGTGATTTCTTGGTAACTCCTTTGTTGTCATACGACCTTATTACTTTTTAATTAGATATATTGGATTTAGGATTTTTGTTGATTAGGTCTATCTCCATAGAAACAGCACAGAGGCAGTCTTACTTAAGCAAAATGAAATTTGTTGTTAATAACAGCATGTCATTTGAAAACTTACTATGTACTGGATACCATTCTAAGTGTTTTCCATGGAGTAATAATCATTAATTTACTTATTCACTCAACAAATATCTATTGAAAGGCTGACGTTTAGAGGAAGGGCTCTTGCTAGGGCTTATTTTATGTGCTTGGAGTGCAGCAATGAACAAAATAGATAAATTTTTACACATCCACTTTAAGCGAGTTTACATTCTATTCAGTGAAACTGGCCAAAAGATAATTACGATGGATTAGATATTTTAAAATGCTATCAAGAAAATTAGTGCTGTCAAAGAGAATAGGAAATTCTGAAGTGGGATGGGCAGTATAATCTTATATACGGTGGGTAGTGAGAAGTTGATATTTGAGCAAAGACCTGAAGGAGATGAGAGAGTGTGAGATGATGAGGGAACAGCATACCAGGCAACGGTGTGGCATATTCAGAGAAGATTGTGTGATTGGAGCTGAGCAGAGGAAGGGAGGGAGGGAAAAGCAGAAATTGATGCTAAAGAGAAACAAGGAGTGAAGATTGGACAAGTTGAGATCCTATAAGGCAGCAGTCCTCAACCCTGTCATACTCAACACCCCTTTCTTTATAGTAGCTACAGATACAAACCAAATTGTTTTAGGAACTAAGATACTACAGTGATGTGAGTTTCTAAAGTTGTGGACGTGACTTGTTAAATTATCAAACAGAACTAAGTATAATCTTCCCTAAATAGTCCGATCATGGTATTCTTGGAAAATTCAGTGTATGAAAACTATTAGAAAATACTTTGGTTATATGTAAAATAGAACTTGTTTCTAAGCTCAGAAACATAAACAAGTTTTTCATTTTTATGAAATTGTAATTCCATTTGAAAGCTGTGGAAGGGGACAGGGCTGTTCAGGAATACTCTACATGTGGTAGGATTTCTGGGATCCTTAGATTTGGCTCAGTAAATGTCAGTGGAAGCACCCTATCCTTCTTTATTGTGATAATAAAATTTTCCCATACTTTTCCAGAACTCCTCTTCAAAAGCAGTGCCAAAGGTATAGGGCCTTGATAGATATTTGTATTTTAGTCTGACCTGACATATCTTAAAAGAATTACTATGACTACTATTTTGAGATTAGTAAGACAAGAAAGGAGCCAGGAAGACCAGGTTTGAGTCTACTGCAATGATCCAAGCAAAACACAATGATGGCTTGGATCAGGCTTGTAAAAGTAGAGGAACTGAGAAGTAACTGGATTTTAGATGTATATTAAACAGACTTGAACAGATTTACTGTTGAATTGCATGTGAAGAATGAAAGAGAAAAGTCAAATGTGAGTTTAAGTATTTCAATTCTTGGTGTTGCCCTATAATAACTAAAAGGATAGAATTATGATTTACTTAAATATAGTTTTCAGATGGACAGCTTACAGGGAGGAAATCAGAGTTTGATTTGTGCTAGGTTATGTGATTCTCTCAACAATCCAAAGAGGTAACTATTATTATTCCTATTTTACAGATGCTGAACTGAGACATAGTATTTGGTGGATGTTCTATAACCATTAAATGGCAGAGTTCAGGACACAAATTTATTAGACTGTGGCACATAATCTTAAGCCCTACCTGAAAAAAGTCCAGTGTAGAAAAAGTCTTTAGACATGGTTGAATTGAGAGGTTCAAATGATATCATAAAATATGGTCTTATTCTTTCCTTTTCTCAGCTCAGCTTTCTTTTCTAGCAATTCCATTTTCAGGTAGGTCTCCTTTCATGGTACCAAAATGGCTGCCGTAACTCTAGGTTTACATTTATTCTTTGTGGCAACTCAACCCTCTTGACTCTGAGGCTAGGTTTGAATGAAGTGCTCAACCTGTGAACCAAGGAGATGTGATGGTTTAATGGTGACATATCTACCCCCACCAAAACACATCAGCTGATCATGTAGAGTAAGAAATTCTCTAGGAAAAATATGATGCTTTTTTCCAAAGGTGGAATGATGATGATGATAGATCATAGATAGATAGACAGATAGATAGATACAAACAACAGATATCCACTGAAGACATCATGAAAAAATAAATATATAGATATATCCATGATATGTTGTCAAAATCCCTATTTAGTCCCATTCAGCACTCTATCTCTATAATAATAATTCTATTTCTAATATAAACTGTCAAGAATTAATGGACTAAATATTAACACTTGTACTGGCATACAATATAGCCATCGTTAAAAGTTATGAAAAGCAAACACACACATACACAGAAGTTTGTATCCCAGCAACTGACACAGTAGGGATTAAAAAAAATGTCCATTGTATTAATAAATGGGTAAATAAACACTGATTCTAAATGGAAGCCCACCTTTTTTTCTTAACACTTTAGGGAACTTGCTTTTACAATATTCTTCTCAAAGAATCCAAGATTTTGGACATTTGAGGACTGTATAGCATAATAAAGTTAATGATGTATACCGTTGATTCTAGGTAGAAGGTACTCCTGAAACATGCTGAAAATCCAAATAGATTATATAGTCACAGTCATGGAACTCCATAAAAAAGGTCAACAATAAAAGTGGTAAAGCATGGAATTTCAGTCTATGCATTTTTAGCTTCTAAAAATGGGCATGGTTTTATTTTTTACTGTTTTGGTTGAGAAGGTAATGTTTAGTAATAATGTTCTCATACAAGGACAGTTGCATCTGGTAGTTGTTTTAGGATTACATAACATGGTCTAAGTCTTTCATAGATTTCCATGTAAAACAGTTCTCTTTCTGTTTAATGAGGATAAAATAAAGGTTTGTTTTTTTTTGTTTTGTTTTTTAACCTCAGTCTAGGTATCTCATTTCTGATGCCCATAAGCAAAATTTAGCAGATGCTTCTAAAAGTTTTTGTTGGAGATATATTAGACCATCTGTTCCCATTTGCTCCCTGATACTTGGAGATGAGTAACCCCTGGCATCAGAGGCAGCTACAACAGCTGCGATTTTGCCTGAAGTATGCTAGTTGGACTATCAAGATTCCAAAATCCTAGGGTATCATAATGTCTTCCAAGGCCAAATCCATTTACACCAAGGTCAGTAGATTATTCTCTGAAGGTAGGGAAAAATAATAGTTTAGGTCCTGATCATCCAGTTAAGATGATCATCAACCTTAGATATTGACATTTATTTTACAGTTAAAGTAGAAAGTCCCAAACCAGTAATATAGGCACAAGTCAATTTAATAGATGTGGATAATCAAAATAAATCAGATACTTTACAAAAATCTCTCTATACCTTTGTGAGGGGTATGTAGCATATATAAAATTCATCTATTAAACTTTTTATTTCTCTTGGGGCACCTGGCTGGTTCAGTTGGAGGAGCATGTGACTCTTGATCTTGGGATCATAAGTTCAAGTCCCACACTGGGTGTAGAGTTTACTAAAACAAAACAAACCACAAACTTTTTTTTAAAAAAACCTCTTTATTTTTCTACATCTCACCACCTACTCAGTGTCACTGCCTATTGGACTGTTAGTAAATTCAAGTCAAAATCATATTTCATAGGGTTGTCTCTTCTGGGTTTTCAGTAATCTAGAATATGTGGTGTTGGGTTCACAGGAACACCACTTGTCAAAGCCCCGTAACTTCTTGAAATCAGGTATTTCTGTTGCTCCTATGCCACACCTGAGCAGAGATGCTTTGCTGGGCTCTTAATACTTGCAGTGGTCTGGCCTGCATCCTCCCCTCTGTTTTTCCACTGCAGCCCCTGTTCTCGTGCCGTCCATTTGGAGGGTCTGTCATCTAAGACGTCGCAGTACAGATACCTCTGCCACAGGTGATGAATGCTCACCCCTTTCCTTCCACACTTCTTTCAAACCTACGTGAATAGCCTTTGTCCGTGAACAACCTGGATCTATTCTTTTCTAAAACAAAAGTCGGGTGGGAGTTCTTTTCTGGAAGTAGTGCAACAGTTTTGTTTTGTTTTCACATTTCCTAAGTCAAAATAACTGAGTATCTTCTGGAGATAGGAAAGTTTGCCACTTCTTTTCATCCCCTTGCAGCGAAGCAAACAAAAATAAACTACCTTCTCACTTGCAGAGGTACTCACAATACAGGGGGAAAGTACAAAATATTTTATAAAACCTTTTACTTAAAAATATTTCTCTTCCGCTAAGAGGCATTTTATATCCTAAATTCTCCTGAATGCGTTACTTATGAGTAGGTTGGATGATAAATTATATGGTCATCTTATCTATGAGTCATTTAAATTCCCCTTTGTGCTGTGAATTCTTTAATGATAAAACCATTAACATTAAGAATCAAAACTATTTTTTATTCAAGTGAGAAATGGAGTTTGGGTTGAGCTACCTTAATAGTTTAAGTGACAGTGTGAATGGAGTCTTCTAGATCTTTATATTTCAGTATTGAGGAACAAACTCGAAGAATCTCACTAAATGTTGTTCATCATCTTGTCAGAATCTCTCACATAATGGGTAAAAGTATGATAAACACATTATAACTATTTTTCCCTATATACAAGCAAACAACTTACTTACATATTTTTAGAATTTATTTCTATCCAAGGATCAGGACAGGCTTTAAAATATTGTATTACTAGATAAGACTTCAATAGACGTTCCTATAATTACAGACAATCAAACCTTGCCCGAAAAACAAGCCATTGGCATTTCCTAATCCTACAAGGAGGACTGAGTAGTAAAGCTCACCTCTCATTCATTGTCTCTTTTGGGAAAGAGGACAAACAAGGAGGCTTGGCAAATAACTGATGAATATTAAATGACAGAGATCAGTATTAATCCAGCCTAATTATTTTAATGGATGGCCAATGGAGATAGCATTACACAGACTTAGGTGTCTGTTGATGAGACAGACTGGATTTAGAGAGGGGGAAACTTTTTTTTTAAGATTTTATTTACTTATTTGAGACAGAGAGAGAGTGAGCGAGAGAGCAGGAGCAGGGGAGGAGAGGGAGAGGGAGAAGCAGGCTCCCCGCTGAGCAGGGAGCCCGATGTGGGACTCGATCCCAGGACCCTGGGATCATGACCTGAGCTAAAGGCAGACGCTTAACCGACTGAGCCACTCAGGCGCCCCGAGAGGGGGAACTTTATTTCAAATGAGTCTTCATGTGGGCAAAGTGAATTTCAGAAAACATTCTGAAAATTCACAGGTCTCAGTCTCCTGTTGAAGACTATTTTTTTCATTAGCCTCTCATGTAGATGTAACAGTTTTCAAAGATTATATATAGGTTTAAAATTGAAGTACCATCCCATATTTAATTCTCCTGAACCAAAATTCTAGAAACTAAAACATCATTGAATACTTCACTAAGTTTATTGTGTTTACTTCTTCCTTACTCATTACCCCATTTAATAAACAACATGTAACTTCTTTATATTACTTGTGTTGGCATGGTATTTTTTACATGCCAGTCTGCCAGAGCAGAAAAATAAATTCAGTTTCATTCTCATAACAGCAGACAGAGGCAATTGCTAAAGGCCACTTGTACAAAAATATTCATTATTTTTTTTAGTCTCCCCAACAGCATCCTGCAGATTCTCTCTGGTGTCACTTGGATTTATTTTCATTCACTGTTCAAGGATAATGGTTGAAGCCTAACAATGAATTCTGTAGTGAAGTGAGAAGATGGTGTGACTTTCAAAAATACAGCAGCTTTTTTTTCTTCAATTAAAAGGCCCCCCTTCATTGCAGGGATTTTTGGCATGCCTATATTTCTATGCTTTTGGTCACACAAATGGGAATATATTACTTAAGCAAAAAACAGAGTATGGGATGAAATAACAGCATGACACATGGCTCCTGGTTATAAGTGCCCTTACAAGCTAATTGGGGAGTTCAGACATTTACATATTTATACAAATATCTAATTCGAGTTGCATTTGTGTGTGTGTGTATGTGTGTATTATAGGAACATTTATAGGAGAAATTACACAATTCTGCTTTCAATATCAGAGAAAGAATCTCAGAGAAAGAATATACTAGCTAGACTTTGAAGCATTGAACTTTGATTTTGGAAAATTGGCGATCAAGGGTGAGGGCAACTAACTGTCCCAATTGGCCTCAAGACTGAGGGATTTTTTTTTTTTTTAGCATGTGTGACTTTCAGCATTAAAACCAGAATCAACTGGGATGATTGTTTATCCTGACTTAAAATATAAGTTTCTTTCTAGCTTTTATCTTCTTTTCAATATGATTCCCATTTTTATGTCATGCCTCTCTCAACTCAGTCTGTTTGAAATATTAATCTAACAGCCCATTAAACTCAGTCAAAATCAGTTGAAGACTTATTCCCCTTTTGTGGGGTCTGGAAAGGCTTAATCTTCACTCTCTTCATGGGGTGGGGTGGAGAGATAGTACATTCAGTCTCTCTAGTCAAAGAAAACACAGCAAAGTAATAATGTTAAGAATAATAATAGCAAACACAAATTGAGTTGTTAATTATTGTACGCACATTTATGCTGGGGAGATCTGTGCAATGGGTATAATGAAGAAACCCAGGCATTGAAATATTAAGTAGCTCAAGTGCTGAATCCGGAAGTGAAAACTAAAACAATATGGCTCCAGGCTCAATATTCATCATTATGCTATTGGATTTCCATATTAAATGCTAAAATTGCATATCCTCAAAAGAGGGCTGTTGTTGCTGTTGTTGTTGTTGTTTAACTTTGTATTCTTTCTTTTTTTAAGATCGAAAGAATTAAGGGCATTTAAGACTGTGAAAACAGTAGAAGTCCAGAAAGCAGAGGGGATGGTGATAGAAGTTATAAGAGAGAATTAGCAGGGGGGAACATTGGCCTTAAAAATTCTTCTTTCAATGGAGGGAGTGAGGTTTAATACTATTATTACCAGACTTTGTAGTATAAAGAAATGGATGAAACACGAAATCCAGAAAATGTATTAATGAGAATAATCTCAGTTTAAGTGAAGTGCTGTGATTTTCCATATCTATTTTCTTCAAAATTTCTTCTTGTTTTATTTGTGACGGAAGGAGAGAGAATGAAAAGGATAGATTAGGTTGATGTATAAGGCTTTCTAGGGTAAAATGCTTTCTGTCAAGCTCCTTGCTCCCTCTGGAACATTTTTAACTACCTTTTCAGTTTCGATTGACAATATCTTCAGTTCTCAATGAAACTCTTCCCTTAACATCCAGGACACAGTCTGTTTTTCCTTCTACTTCTGTGAACTTACTTCCCTAGTATCTTCCTGAGATCTTTCTCTATCTGTCTGTCAAATCAGGGTGTGTCCTAAAGATGTATTTTGTAATTTTACCATTCATTCATACACAAACTCTTTCCCCTCATCACTGTGGTAATGTCAACTCATATTTTTGCTTCTCATTAAATATTTGTTCAGCTAAATTAATAATTACAGAACTATAAATCTCTGATTTGTCAAAATTTGATAATTTTATAGTAGATACTATTGCCATAGTTTTTACATAGAAAAATAATTGATGGTTTCTAAAAATTACTATTTTTCTCCTTCTTGGCAGACTATAAACAATCCACTGTTAATTGGTTCTGTAGCCGTTATCTATATATAGTTAGACATTTAAACATCTGAAATATCCTGCCTTCTTAAAATTTATAGTTTTAGTAACTTTTTTGTTTATTTTTTTTTAAAGATTTTATTTATTTGACAGAGACATAGCGAGAGCAGGAACACAAGCAGGGGGAGTGGGAGAGGGAGAAGCAGGCTCCCCACTAAGCAGGGAGCCCAATGCGGGGCTCGATCCCAGGACCCTGGGATCATGACCTGAGCTGAAGGCAGATGCTTAACTGACTGAGCCACCCAGGTGTCCCACTTTTTTGTTTATTTAAAAATTTCAGTGTTCTTATTCACATTTGTTGTGGCAAGCACAGCCCAAATGTTTTTTTCTAGATCCAAATCTACATTACCCACTTGAAAATGAATTTGAGTTGCCTGCACAAATCCTAGAAAATAATTAATATTACTCTATTGAAGGAAAAAGAAACTTGTTTTAAAGGAACAAAGACTCTAGTGACTAGAGAAGTTTTCGCTAATGATTTGCAAAAAAAAAAAAAAAAAAAAGGTCTAGACCCTGGACAACTTGCTGCAAAGACTGATTATGGTTTTGTAGTTAAAAGCACAGACTCTGGAGCCAAATGACCTCGGTTCACATATCTTATTAGAGAAATGACTTTTAGAAAGTTACCCAACCCCTGTAGCTCATCTAACACAGGGCCAATATAACTATTTCACAGTAAGCATTAAGATAATGAAGTATTAATAGTACTGATATATAACAAGCACTCAGCTATCACTCCTATCTGAGCATTCAACCAGCCATAACTCCTTTATAAATACTTTATTTTTTACTTTTCATAAGTGAATATAAATAAAGCAAAATTTCAGTTTCCATTTGAACCTTCTAAAATGTAGTGTTTCCGGGGTGCCTGAGGGGCTCAGTTGGTTAAGCATCTGCCGTTGGCTCATGTCATGATCCCAGAGTCCTGGGATCAAGCCCTGTTTCGGGCTCTCTGCTCAGTGGGAAGCCTGCTTCTCCCTCTCTGCCCTGCTTGTGCTCACTCTTGCTCTCTCTGTCTCTCTTTCTCAGATAAATAAAATCTTAAAAAAAAATAAAAAAATAAAATGTAGTGTTTCTATACTCATTTATCTTTAATTCTCAAGAGGTGAATAAAATATTGTACCTAGTGTATGTGTATTTAAATATAAGGATATAGATATTTAATCAAAGAGCAAAAATTGTTGTGAAAATGCTGTTCTACATACACACATTTACTTTTATTACACAGCTAATATCAGGAGCAGCAGTTCTGGTATGATGGAAGAACTGGGTCTTTCCTAGGACCAAGGATTAAGTCTTTTTCTCTTTGATCTTGATTAACTAGTTAAACTTCACAAAACCTCAACTGTTTCATCTTTAAAGTGGAGAAAGTAAGATCTGTATCGCAGTATTGTTAGAAATAAAAGAACCTGAACTTTATTAGTTTGCCAGAGTTGCCATAACAAATACCATGGATTAGGTGGCTATCACAGAAATTTATTTCCTCACAGCTGCGAAAGCTAGAAGTCCAAGATAAGGTGTCAGCAGGATTGGTTTCATTATGAAGGCTCTCTCTGACTCACAGATGGCTGGCTTCTCCCTTTGTCCTCACATGGTTGTCTCTCTGTGTGCATACATGTCTGATGTCTCTCTGCGGGTCCAGATTTCCTTTCTTACAGGGGTACCAGTCACTGGATTAGGGCCCATCCTAAGGACCTCATATGAACTTAAGCACATATTTAAAGCCCTTATCTCCAAATACGGTTGCATTTTGTGGCAGTAGGGATTAGGACTTCAACCTATACATTTGAGGGGAAACATTCAGCCCAGAACGCTCTACCTTCTGAATCCCCAAAATTCATGACCTTCTCACATGAAAAATACACTTATTCCCACTTCAACAGCCCAAAAGTCTTAACCCATTACAGCTTCAGCTCTAAGTTCAAGATCTGTAAATATTATCTAAATGAAGTGTGGATATAATTCAAGTAAGATTCATCTTAAGTTATGTTTTTTCCTCTAGCTGTGAACCTATGAAACCAGATAAACTATCTGCTTCCAAAATGTAATGGTGATTCAGATAGAGGGTAGATATTCTTTTTCCAAAAGGGAGAAATCAGAAAAAAAAAAAAAAAGAAAGAAAGGGGTCACTAGCCCCAAGCAAGACTGAAAACTAGCAAGGCAGATATCATTAAATATTAGGGCTCATTAAGACTAATCTTTCGCTCGACATGCTTCTCAAGGCCAGCCAAGGGAGCAGCCCCTGTCTCTGCAACCTTGGGCAACAGCTCCATCTCGTAGGCCCTGAGCAGTTGCTTAGGCCAGTGGAACCAACAAAATACTTCCAGCCTTCAGGCCTGTGTGTGTTCTGAGGGACTGGGGGTAAGGACTTCAACATAGAATTTTGGGGGGGGACACAGTTCAGCCCATAACATTCACTATTTTCTTTTTAAAGGGCTATACAACTAATAAAATTTAACATGTGGGCATCTTTGTTATTTTAAAGAGACAAAAAATGAGACCAAGCAGTTAAGTGAATAGTTTAGGATACACTGATTGTTAGAAGCACAGCCAGGCTTAGACTTTTTTTCCCCATTTTTCCTGGCCATCTTTTACAATGTACCTTTGCAGATTTCTTTTCTCCTATGATTCCCTTAATCTTTAGATTAAACTTCTCTTTCTCATCCTCCTATTCTCCTGGAACAGTTCCCTTCACTGCCATGGCTTCAAATATGACAACTATACTTCTGCTCAGGATTCTGCACTCCATCTCCATCCCATTCTGTCACTGAGTTCCAAATCCTCATATCCAAATGACCACTGGACTTCTCCACTTGGATGTCCCCAGACTCCTCAAACCCAGTAATTTTAACCCTCAAAGTATTGTCTTTTCAATTCCAATGTCCCCAAACTCCTTTGTTCAAGTAAACGGGCCATATGTTACCTCCCCTAAGCTAGAAATCCTGATAGGATTCTTAACTCCTTCCTGTCCTTTACCCCTCATATATAACAAATCCCCATGCCTTATTTCTTCCAGCTTCTTAGAAATCTTAAATATGTCCACTCCTTCTCATCAACTCTTCTTCAGTTTTTAAAATTCTTTGTTTTGCCTTCTGCCTTTTGCCCATGATATTCTCCTGAATAGGAAAATATATAACCAACTTCACATGTAACTAATTTAACATCATGGTGTTTTGATATACACTTAGAAATAACTCCTAGGGAAACTTTGATAATTACACTGTGTTAGTGTCCTGTCCACATGCTCTATTCCCACCACACTTTTATCTATCATGGCATTTACTGCCCTGAATTGTTAGAGCTTGTTTACTCATCGGATCTCCACCCACTCCACCATTAGACTGCACCTTTCTGATTTGTTAACCAATGCTTCTATAGCACTGCTTTCTTGAGACATAATAATCACTAAAGGCTACATGTGAAGAATGAATCCTGGCCCACAAGATTTTAATGCAATATTCATTGTGTTTTGTTAGGTTGTCACGTCTTGGGCTAAAATTTTTGAAGCCACAAGGAAGAAAATGTATATAAAACCGATTTTATTTTTAGTAGTACAGTAGCAAAGAGGTAACAGGTAGGAAACAGTAGGATACAAATTAGGAAGTAGGATACAGTATCTAGAAGTGTATCATTATTAATTTTGTGTCTCCGGGTTTTTTTTTCCTTTTGCCTAGAAAGCAAATTGAGGGATATAACCTATAAAAAGGTCTCAGTTCATTTTGCCTGCCCTGTCACTTTTACATTTATTTGAGGTTTTGAAAAACTGATGCTTGAAAAACGTAGACATTTAACAACATTAGTGTTCAGTTATAAAAAAAAAAGTTGTGAGCAATAGGAATAGTTATGCAAAGTAGTTGTGAGGACCATAAAGCATTTTAAAAATACATATACAAAATAATGATGGGATGAAAGTGACATAACCAGCCTGAAAAGTGGTTGCCAGTAGGCAATATTTAAACGTATTAGCAATTCTTTTTTTTTTTTTTTTTAAGATTTTATTTGTTTATTTGACAGAGAGAGACACAGCGAGAGAGGGAACACAAGCAGGGGGAGTGGGAGAGGGAGAAGCAGGCCTCCCGCGGAGCAGGGAGCCCAATGCGGGGCTCGATCCCAGGACCCCGGGATCATGACCTGAGCCGAAGGCAGACGCTTAACGACTGAGCCACCCAGGCGCCCCAAACGTATTAGCAATTCTGACAAGGTAAATGGGCAAAGGAGTTATGCATGAAGTTGTCTATTGCAGAGTAAGCTACAATCTGATTACGATAGGCAGAACTACAAGGAGACCTCAGAGAAAACTCAGGTCAAACTTTTTGTGAGTTATCTTAGCAATGACAGTATTCAACTCTAAGGAGAATGCATGGAATAAAATATATATATTGTGTGTCTGTGTGTGTGTGTGTGTCTGTGTGTGTGTGTCTGTGTGGGTATATATGTGTATATATATGTGTGTGTATATATATGTATATATGTATATATATATGTGTATACACAAAGACACACACACACACTTTCCTAGGGTGTTTCAGAAATTAGAGAGATGAGAAAGTTTATTAAAATATATTCTATTTAAATATTTTATCAATGCCATATAATATGTTAATATTTTATATTAAGGGTTTTGTATTTTGATGTGAAATAAATGGGATGCTCATTCTACTAGCTGAAGGCATCTGCAAAGAGCTGGGTACAGGTATGAAGAAGATGTCTGAATCTTACAAAATCAGGTGGGACTAAGCATTAATATTTGGCTTTGTTCTTTATTTCATATTCTGCCCTGACCCTCTTTTGTAAGGCAGCACTGAAAGATGCTAAGATGAAGGTGATAGATGCAGTGTCTGGACAGTGAGGGGTTTGTCATTGATTTTCATACCAAAGAAAAAACATGTTACTAGTATTAAAGTGTATCTCAAATGCTTGAGGTAGGGGTGGTGCACTTTCTAGAAGTTAAAAAAAAAATTAACAATGCATAAAAAACTGTAACAATAACAATAATAAATCCTTTGCTCAATTTTCCCAAATTGCCTTCTGAGTCTTTTAAATATGTCATTATTTCATTGGTTCAGATTCTTACCAGAAATCTGATCTACCTGTTTCCTGAATGATTCTCATTACCAAGATGCTGTCTGGAGTGTAATAAAGGAGGTCTTTTCCTCATTGATTTATAATTGACATATAACATTATATTAGTTTCAGGTGTACAACATAAGAATTCAATATTTGTATATATCGTCAAATTACCACCACAGTAAGTCTAGTTTACATCTGTCACCATACATGGTTACAATTTTTTTCTTGTGATGAGAATTTTTAAGATCTACTCTCTTAGAAACTTTCAAATATGCAATGCAGTATTATTAACTATAATCACCATGCTGTACATTACATCCCCATAACTTATTTATTTTATAACTGGATGTTTGTACCTTTTTAAAGGAGGTCTTACTGAAAGAGAAAGTACATGTGTCATCTCTTTTCCCTAAGTAGTAAATCTCTCCAATGCCACTTTTGACTTTAGTTGATCAGGATAATTCAGGAGACCACTAAATAATCTTCAGTCTTAAACAACTTTATCTGCCAGTCCACCTTCATCTTGACAGAAGTCCTTTTGGATGCTCTTACGATGGATCCCTGTTTGCCCCATCCCAGTAACCTTGAAGCCTAACTCTTGATTGGGCAAGGTTTCTGGGATGATGTAGAGGCACTTATACTAATTCCTCAATTATGTATACTAAAAATAACTACCCTATGTGACAGTAATGAGACATAATGATTTGCGTGTTTGTTGGACAATAGGGTGGAAGAAGAGGTTCTGTATGAATTCTGGGAAGGTCATTACTCATAATCACCATTCTAACAAGCTAAAGTTGTATTTTCTTGACATTAGCAATTGAAAAGCCTATTATAAATTGATCAGCCTGGAGAATGTTATACATAGGGTATATAATTCATTTACAGATACTCAGATTTATATCATAAATACCATGTTGTTAAGCTCTTATTATTTCCTAGGAGACTAATCTCTAGAAAGATATTCTTGCATTTTAGATTGCCCGTTCCTATCAGTCAGCTTGCATGTATGTGTTTCTGTGTGTGTATATATATATACTTATACACCTATATATTCATATATTATAAACATATTCATGTGTGTATGTGTGTGTGTGTATATATATATATATGAAATGCAATAGATCATAATAGAGGCCATTAAATAGTTTAAAATTTAATGAAAATCTATGAAGGTATTCATTAGGCTTCTCTGGACCTTATGATTTCCACATTCACTGCCATGAAGTGAATTGATACCTTTTTCTGAAATTTCCAGAACCAGTATATTAACTTTGGCTTGGATAGCCAAAAGCTAATTCAATCCTTAGAAATATTCTAAGAGCATAGTAAAATGATCCAAGTCATTAATTTATTTCATTCATCAAGAATTGGCTAAAAAAAAAAAAGAAATCTAAATTCCAAACAAAGGTGAATAAAGAGTACAAAAATCATAGAAGCATTGCCGAAGATTCCAGTATTTGACTTAAAAATAGTCTGTATGATAAGCTCCTGCCCATTCCCACCAGATTCCAGATTCCATACAATATCTATATCCACTCTCCCTGCTTATATTCTCTGAACCTCTGAAGAGGATGTGGGTGAAGGAAGGAATTTATATCCTTAGGTTGTAGGAGAAAACAGCCTTCCTCACATAAAGGACTTTGAAATAAGTGTAAATAAGTGTATCTGGGTTGTTCTTTGAAAGATAAATGGTAAATCAACACATAGCTTCTAGATGTTCAAGGTAACAAGATTGTAAGTATTATAACTAAGGGAAAAGAATATCAATCACAATAAGGTAACAATGGAAGCCTTGAAAAAGGTGAGTTATCAAAGCCTTGCAAACCCCATCAACATTAATTAAATATCCTGTCCTATGGCAGGTTTATCCCTATTATGGGAATAGATGTATTAGGATATTGGAACATAAAGCTATTGCACATTAACATCATGTAATTCATTGTTCTTGCTCTCAAACCAAACTTCCGAGCACTTGTCTGATAACTTAGGTAGCTTCCTTCAGTCAGATTGATCAAGCTTTCATAGACACTGAGTCTGTTGATAGTCACATTTCTCAATTTAATGCACAAGTCCTGATTTATATAGTTCACCATATTATGCTTGAATCTCCCTAAGTCATTCAGCTTAAGTACACTGGCAAAATAATTTTCTGGACTTGCCTAGGTACGGTCAGGTAAAGGATCAGATAAATACCATTTAACTCAGCCTCCTGAAATCTAAATTTTTCCAGTTCAAATCCCTGAACTCATCTATCTTTAAAATGTCAAAAATCCCTACTTTGTTGGTTTGTAATGGGTATTAAATGAGATTATATACAAAACAAGGTTGGCCCCATGCATTTTACATATGGCTCGTGTACCTTTCCTTCTCTTTCTGAACTTGAGAGCTCACTCAACAACCACTTTAATATTGTAGCCCTCTGGTGCTATTACTATCACAGTTGGAAAAAATTCAAAGCACTAAGCTAAACCTATGTGGTATGCCAGTCTGTTGTTATTTCAATTAGAATATGCTTTTTTATTATAAAAGTAAAATGCATATTTAATTCAGACACATAGAAAGTTCTAAAAAGGGAAATTAAAATCACTCATAGCCAGTAGTGTACTGATAAATATTTAACAGGCTCTTTGAAATGTTGATATTTATATAAGTTTTCATAAATTTTATAAATTTTAGTGATATACAAATAACACTAAAATACACGATACTCTTTATTGTCAATTCTTTCTAACCTATTAACTTTCACAGAATGCTTTCATGGATTTTTGCCAAACTCCTTTATCTGTAGAAAACTATGGTTGTGGGGCACTGGATGGCTCAATTGGTTGAGCGTCTTGATTTCAGCTCAGGTCATGATCTCAGGTTGTGAGATCAAGTCCTGCATTGGACTCCCCACTCAGCCCAGAGTCGGCTGGAAATTCTTTCCCTCTGCTCCTCCCCATGCTCGTGTGTACTCTCTCTCTGTCTCTTTTTCTTTCTCTCTCTCTCTAAAATAAATAAATAAGTCTCTTTTTTTAAAAAGAAAAAGTATGGTTGTAACCCAACCGTAATTCAGCAAATGGAGTTATAGCCTAATCATCTAGTCCTTTTCCCAATAAATGAATTGTCATTAAATCTTATTTGTGATCTGTCTGTTAGACTCTTTCTTACCTTTTGCAAATTACATTCATTAAGTGAAACATCTTTCAACTTTGGCACTAGACATGGCACATTTTAATCTACACTATTAACATGATCTCCATCACTTTCTTAAGTCTAGGCAAATAACAAAATATTGAATCAAGGCCTGATTTGTATCACAGGCTCATTTCAAGCCATCTAAATGGCATCGTTGGATGTAAAGTTAGGAAAATATGCCCAGTTATACACTCTTATGCATTATTTCAAACAAATAGATAAAGTAGACATAAATAACCTTAAGAGCATAAATAATAATAATTTGCCTTAAATGCATTTTTTTCCTAAAGTACATCTGAAATGTTGTTTTTTGTTTTGTTTTGTTTTGTTTTTACCTGGGTTATGTGGATGGTAGATTCTCTGAGTTTTGGCATATTAAAACTTTCATTATTTTGCTCTAGTAAGAATAAGATTCTATTAAGAGAAGGAGTAAATTTCCTATAGGAATTGAAGTTCAAGACATGTCCACCCATAAATTTATTATTGCTCTATTGATTTCTTACCACATCACTCCATTGTCTTCTTGTCATGGAGAAATCCAATATCAGGGATTTTTGCTCTTTTGTCAGAAACTGCTTTTAGTTGGAAAAATTTAGGATTTTTGTGAACTTTTAATTTATAAATTTTTTTGCGGTGAGAATGTACAGTCTGTTTCATTTTTATCTGAATGTGTAAGCTCTGCTTTATTATTTTCTCTAGGCATTCAGGGCTATTTTATAATGTTGGAAAAATTATCTTCAATTATGTTTTTCATTGTTTTCCTCTCTCTATCCTTTCCTTCTGATATTCCTACTAAACAAATTTTGGAGCTACTCAACCTACCCCTTCAGATGAACTCTTAGTCATACCTCTCCACTTTTGGTGTTTGTGCTATATGAGGATATAGCCTTTTTTTTTTTTTTTTTACTTTTGAAGGAGTGTGGGTGGCATTCTGTATAGTGGCTGAAAAAACAGCTTTGACGGAAAGGCCTTGGTCTCTGATATTCTTAAAGAATACAATTCTAGGTGTTACTTAATACCTAAATTCTCTCAGTTTTCCCTGGATCCATTTTTTACCCTGGTAATATTGTTGTTTCCCGGCACTTGATTTGTGTTTTTAGATTGCTCCTTTATTGTAATATCATTATTGCAGTATTATTGTTCCTAATATTGCACGTAGCAACCTATTATTATTTCTCAGTGCAATATTTTCTTAATCATACATCTCTGAGAATTCAATTAAATGGTTTTAAAGTGATAGTCAAGTAAAAACTGTTTACTTCTGGGGCCAGTTATTTCATTTTCCATCTTATTTTTATCATTCATACTTTTGTATTTCCTTGATTTCATAGTGCTAGGCTATTTATTCATATGTATAAATGATGAGTCAAGCTGATTAACACATGTGTGGAACCCTCTGCAGTTGTGTGTATAATATACATATTACCTAGTTGATTTTGCTCATGCGTGGTTTTGCTCTGCTGGTTCTATGGATATGATGAAGCATGCTCTTTGGTCAGCAAACATTCTATTAGATCATACAGAACAGAAGGCAGCTACCAAAAACGTGTAACTCTTTACTCTGGAAATGGAGCATTTAGTTTATTTCACTCTAGCATAAAACCAGTTTTTTTTTCTTTTTTTCTTTTTCTTCTTGCTCTCATTTTTGTGGGAATCTGGACTTACAGAGGATCTGCTAATGATGTTTCTATCTTCCATGTAGTAAAATTCTTCAGTCTATGTCCGTTAATTTGGGGCATTTATTCTACCTTTGACAGGTATTTCCCACCTCCATTTTTTTTCTAGATTTATTTTATATAAATAAAAAATTGTATCTTTTAGAGATAATAGTTTTACATTCCTACATGCTCTATATGCATTTTATTTGGGAGTAATAAACAAAGCATAACTATATTATTTTTTTTCTCCAAGTGATTAGCCAGTTACTTTAGCACCATATATTAAACAGGTCTCTTTTTTCACTAATTTGAAATGCCACTTTGATCATTTGCCTTGCAAGATGCTACTATTGGGGGAAGCTGGGTAAAGGAAATAAGGGATCTCCCCATATTATTTCTTAGAATTGCATATAAATCTACCATGTTCTCAAAATAAAAGTTTAATCTTGAAAAATAAGATGTTCACTTGAATATTAAGTATTTACATGTTTTAGATTTGGGGAAAATTTTACTTTCTTATTAATATTTGTATTGCTTTAATTTTATGTCTAATTGTATATTGGCTTCAGACTCAGTATTTTTTTTTTTTTTTTGCTTTTTGACAAAGGCAGACAAAAATATGGAAAAGTATAAATACAGTATAAATATAGAGAGCACATAAATTATGAAAAATGTTTTGTGAATAAATTATAATTTTCAGATGGTACTAGATAGGGTAGTGTTTATACAGATGTTTAAAAAGATGGAGATGTAAGGTAAATATCATAAAGATTTTCTCCACAGGGCTAAAGTAACTTTTTTTTTTTTTTTAAAAAAAAGACCATGCTTAAAATACATGAAAAAATAATTTTCCTTCAAGGGGGGAAACTTGGGAACAACTCTCAATTTTCTTTGTAAGTTAAACATTGCAACTTAATTGCAAAAGAATTTAAACAATCTACCAGGGAAAAGGATAAATGGTTATCATATGGATTTGGAAATTGAACATGAGAAATTACATGGAAAAGTTCTGCAACTCTATGGGAGCAATGAGAAAACTAATCTTCCTGGGTCTCCTTGGAAGATCCAGCCTTTACTGTAAACACAGTAAATGTACACACACACACACACACACACACTACATCATTGAATAGCAGAGGCTGATGAAGGTAAATGGAGAATCCCAATAACACCCACATTATAGGTATAAATAAGCCTGTGAAATGGAGATCCCCAATTTCAATGTAAGATTTGGTAGAGATGAATCACTGAGGAGCAGTGGAAAGAGGTTTATAAGATGAGCATGATATAGGATCCTTTGACATTCCCTTTTGAACATGCAACTTAAGACAGAGATTTTCAGTTCCAAGGGAAAGAAATCCAAATCAACATAGTCAAAGCTAACCTGGGGGTGGATTGGAAGGATGTAAAATATCTCTGAGAATTAAATGAAGGGTTGTAGGAACAGGGCATCTCAGAAGCTTTATAGATTGGACCCAAGCGCTTGATCCTCTAAGATTCACTCCATTCCACATAAGCTTCCTGGGTTCTCTCACACGGTAAAAAACTTGGTCCCAGGGAAATTCTTGGAAATATACTTAGTACTTGATGCCCGTAGAGGAGAGAGAATTCTTCCTGCTAGTCCCACTTAGAAAAATCCTACAGAGGGGCGCCTGGGTGGCTCAGTCGTTAAGCGTCTGCCTTCGGCTCAGGTCATGATCCCAGGGTCCTGGGATCGAGCCCCACATCGGGCTCCCTGCTCTGCGGGAAGCCTGCTTCTCCCTCTCCCACTCCCCCGGCTTGTGTTCCCTCTCTCTCTGTCAAATAAATAAATAAAATCTTTAAAAAAAAAAAAAAGAAAAAGAAAAGTCCTACAGAAAGACTCTACCTATCCTAACTTGAATCATATAATTATTCCTATACTAACATTTGGCCAGATTGATATGTACTATTATTGACCCCACCTACATCTGTAAGTAGAGACTGACCCCACCAAACTGTAAGTAGAGAGGGGATGATCAAACTGATAGACACTACAGGGACAAAGTTAACAAACAAGATAATAGAAAAGTGCTGTAAACGTATTCTGATGACAAAAAGAGAAAATAGAAAATCTTTCTTTCCTCTTTATTTTTGCTATACTTTTTTCTCCACTCACCTTAATAGATAGTCCTCTTTTCTTTTCTAAACGACTGGTATTGAGAATTCAGTATGTGTAAGTTGGGGAAAACTTCAATAGACTCCTTGTACTTACTTATACTCCTTATACTTAACTATAGCAAATATAGAAGCTATTTGTAATATTTTTTCAATATTGAAAACCAGTAGCACACACTAAATAACATAGAGTCTTTGTTAATAAGTTGTGAAAAAATTAAAGTACTACCCTGGAACTCTTGATTAAATGATGGACATTTGCTTTTCTTCTGGTGTCACTAATCACTCTCTACAAGTATGAGAATATTTGTATTATTCAGTGTACTTGAAAATAACTTATCAAATGTTTTACATTTTATATACTGTTACCATCCATGATTGAATAGATACAATGTGGAGATTATTAATCAGGCTGTGATTTGGGACTAATTTATGTGCAGCCAGTGGAATATGCTAGCTGGAAAAAAAGCCAACAGGACCACATTGAAATTTTAATTTACAGCTCTTATACTACATACATGCAGAGATTTACTTCCATACTACACCATACTTATATTATACCCCTCTATGCCTTCCAAATTGTGGAATACAATTAAATACCAAATACAGAAACCAATGTTGGTCAGAGAATGGAAGTTGGGGATGTCTTTTGGAAACTCTCAAATCTATTAGAAGTGTTTCATTTGGAAAACTTTTTTTTTTTTTTAATTGGGAAAATGACTTTATTTTCTTGGGGGTGTGGGCAGATGCCTAGTCTCAGAACTTCTAGAATCACTTCTTGGTGCCAGCATCCTTCATGACTTTGAGCACAAAAATGCACACAGTCTTGCTCAAGGGCCAGCACTTGCCCACTGTGGCAATCCTTGAAGCGATCTGAACATCCCTGAAGCAGGGGACAGGTGCACAGACATGATCTTGTGGTGATTCTCAAAGCAGTTGTACTTGCAGATATAGTGGAAGTAGTCTCCATGGATGACACTGGTCTTCTGCGTCTTCATCTTGGTCACCACACCAGACAGAATCCACCCTCAGATGGAGACATTACCAGTAAAGGGGCATTTCTTGTCAATATGGGTGCCCTCCATGACCTCCTTGAGCATCTTAAAGCCCAGACCGATGTTTTTGTAGTACGGCAGGAGCTTGTCCTTGCCAGTTTCTCCAAGCAGGACCCTCCTCTTATTTTGAAAGATGGTTGGCTGTTTTTGGTAGGCACGCTCAGTCTCAATGTCCACCATCTTCCTGGCTGCCTGAAAAAAAAGCAGAAAACATTTTAACTATAAAAAAATACCATACAGTGTTTCCTTCCCCCGCCCCCAAGAATCACTGTATTATTTATTCATTGGATTTCTTTAAATTTAAAAAATTAACTTTGGTAAACTTTTAGTATTTTGTTAGTGGCAATAAACTTCAAGAAGTAATCTTTATATCCCTTGCTGTGGGCTATTGTGATTTTGGTATTAGTATCTGGAAACCTATTTTCACCATTTTTAAAGGTGTTAAAAATAAATCTTCTAGTCAGGAAAAAAGCCTCGTGGTTAAATGAATTAAACTGTCCTCTGGGGCGCCTGGGTGGCTCAGTTGGTTAAGCGACTGCCTTCGGCTCGGGTCATGATCCTGGAGTCCCGGAATCGAGTCCCGCATCGGGCTCCCTGCTTGGCAGGGAGTCTGCTTCTCCTTCTGACCCTCCTCCCTCTCATGCTCTCTGTCTCTCATTCTCTCTCTCTCTCAAATAAATAAATAAAATCTTAAAAAATAAATAAATAAATAAACTATCCTCTGTACCTAGCAGGCACTATAAATAATCCATTCAGAGTTTGGGGAACTTCATTCCCACATACCTTATATTATCTAATGCACAGCTGATTTACTACATCACCCTGGGTTCTAAAAGACATGAAAGCTTCAAGGTCTGTGTCAATGCCAATCCTGTAAGAGATTCAGCAAAAGTTAGTTAGTTCAGGCATATTTAAACTAAGAGTTAGCAATTGTTCTTCATTATATTCAATATGCTAATGTATTTTTTGAGATAAAAAAATGTGTCTTCTGTTTGGAAAAATCAGACTATAGTTCTATAATAAAAATTCCATAGAAAGAAGTATTACTTAAAATGACAACAACAAAGAGAAAACAAAACAAAAACAAACAAAAACTTGTAGCAAAATAAAATACCCACTGAAATCTTTTCTTCATAATTACAAGAAAGTCATATAAGAAAACTAAAGTACAAGTATTATTTTTAAAAATGACTCATTGAGGGAAGTATCAGTATTTATTTTATTTTTTTTAAAGATTTTATTTATTTATTTGACAGAGAGAGACAAGGAGAGAGGGAACACAAACAGGGGGAGCAGCAGAGGGAGAGGGAGAAGCAGGCTTCCCGCAGAGCAGGGAGCCCGATGCCGGGCTCGATCCGAGGACCCTGGGATCATGACCTGAGCTGAAGGCAGATGCTTAACAACTGAGCCACCCAGGCGCCCCTCAGTATTTATTTTTAGAACAACAGTGTAATAGTATTCTGAAAAGCAGGTAAAGATAAGTTTTGGAAAGTGAAACCAAAGTTCATGTAAGGAAAATGTAAGGAAATTCATAAACAGAAATGTTTTCAGAGTTCCAAATACCTGTGTTTTTTTACTACTCTAGAAAGTTGTATTGTTTTGTATGTAGTTTTTTTTTTTTTAAAGATTTTATTTATTTGAGAGAGAGAATGAGAGAGAGAGAGAGAGCATGAGAGGGGGAGGGTCAGAGGGAGAAGCAGACTCCCTGCCGAGCAGGGAGCCGGATGCGGGACTCGATCCCGGGACTCCAGGATCGTGACCTGAGCCGAAGGCAGTCGCTTAACCAACTGAGCCACCCAGGCGCCCCTGTTTTGTATGTAGTTTTAAAATTTCCCTGACCTTCATGTGCTTTCCTCTTAATAGGTGATAGGATAGTCAATATCACACCCATTTTTTTACTTAATTTTGATTTTATTATTTTTTTAATTGAGGTATAATTGACATAACATTATATTGGTTTCAGTAGTACAATGTAATGATTCGATACTGTACACATTGCAAAATGACCACCACAATAAGTCCAGTTAATATCCATCACCGTATATTTTTACAAATTTTTTTTCTCATGAGGAGAACATTCAAAATCTACTCTCTTAGCTACTTTCAAATATTTAATACAAATATTATTAACTACAGTCACCATGCTGTGCATTACATCCCCATGATTTATTCATTTTATAACTGGAAATTTATACCTTGACCCTTTTACCCATTTTGCTCACCCCCCACCCCACCTCAGGCAACCACCGATCTTTTTCTGTTCTCTATATCCATGAGCTCAGTTTTGTTTTATTGTTTGTTTAAGATTCCACATATAAGTGAGATCATATGGTATTTCTCTTTTTCTGTCTGATTTATTTCACTTAGCATGATGCCTTCATGGTTCATCCATCTTGTCACAAATGGCAATATTTCATTCTTTTTTATGGCTGAATAATATTGCTGTGTGTGTGTGTGCATCCGCATGCACACACGCACGCGCCACATCCTTATACCACATCCTAAATTCATCCATTGATACACATTTAGATTGCGTCCATGTTTTGGCTATTATAAATAATGCTGCAGTGAAAATGGGGGTACATCTATCTTACTGAGTTAGTGTTTCTGTTTTCTTTGGTAAATTTTATATTCTTCTGGAATTTTTGGATCATATGATAGTTCTATTTTTTTTGAGGAACCTCCATACTATTTTCCATAGTGGATGTACCAACTTACATTTTTACCAATGGTGCATGAGAACTGCCTCTTCTGGGGTGCCTGGGTGGCTCAGATGGTTAAGCGTCTGCCTTTGGCTCAGGTCATGATCCTGGGGTCCTGGGATTGAGCCCCACGTCGGGCTCCTGGCTCAGTGGGGAGCCTGCTTCTCCCTCTCCCTCTGCCTCTCCCCCTGCTCATGCGCTCTCTCTCTCTGTATCTCTCTGTCTCAAATGAATAAATAAAATCTTTAAAAAAAAAAAAAGAATTGCCTCTTCTTCACATCCTTACCAACAGTTGTTATTTTCTTTTTACCTTTTTGTTAATAGCTATTCTAACAGGTGTGAGGTGATATCTCATTGTGGTTTTGACTTGCATTTTCCTGATGATTGATGATGTTGAACATCTTTTCCTGTACTTGTTGACCATCTGTTTGTTTGGAAAAATGTCTGTTCAGGTTCTCTGCTCATTTTTTTAATCAGATTGGGTTTTTTTGCTATTGAGTTA
This sequence comes from Halichoerus grypus, assembly GCF_964656455.1. Lineage (NCBI taxonomy): Eukaryota > Metazoa > Chordata > Mammalia > Carnivora > Phocidae > Halichoerus > Halichoerus grypus. The sequence goes on from NC_135715.1 coordinate 148,665,535, forward strand.
TATGAGTTCTTTATATATTTTGAATATTAACCTCTTATCAGATATATGATTTGAAAATATTTTCTCCCATTAAATAAGTTGCCTTTTCATTTTGTTGATGGTCTCCTTTTCCGTGCAGAAGCTTTTGAGTGTCATGTAGTCTCACTTGTTCATTTTTGCTTTTATTGCCTTTACTTTTGGTGTCAACACACCTATCTTAAATGAGAGAAAACTAAGAAATTTGTCACTAAAAGATTGGGCCTGGAACTCAGATATTTTTATTCTAAAGCTAATATGCCTTACAGCTCAATGTGCTCTCAAAATTTTAGATACAGATATAATAGTATCAGACAACCTCAGTAACACTGAGGAAATTTAAACTTCCTCAATCTGTGTTAATATATTCCTCACAAAATCTGTTTTATCTGGTTCTTCTTTCTTTTTTATCAACCCCAGAAGCATCTCTCATTTATGAAACCCTTCCTTGATAATGGGTGATACATAAATTTGTAAAACATAAAATATCATTAATGTTTTGAAATAATCGTTACTTATTTCCTGGTTGATTTACTTCATTAATTTTTCTTTTGGATATTAAGTTCGATGTTGCTAATGGTCATAATCTCATTACTTATCTCCTAGTTAAATCATGCACAAGTAAGTTGACACAGACCTTCAAAACATAGGGCATACCCAGAATCAGAAATGATATAGATTCATCAAATTTCAGAATTGACTTCGTATGAAGATGCTAACAATCTTATCTAAGTAAATAGCAAAAAGTGAGTTTTTTAAATGTATTAGTGATTTTAAGATAGGACTTTCAATTACATTCACACATATCAACCTAGATAGATGCTAAAATAAGTGTAGTTCGTTAAAGGTATGAGATTTTACTCATAACATCAACAATTTGCTCAATTCCATGCAGTTTAATAGGCATTGAAAAGATGTGTATCAGTTCTTACTTTAAGAATGCTTACTTTATTTTTTTAAGATTTTATTTATTTATTTGTCAGAGAGAGAGAGAGAGCACAAGCAGGGAATGAGAGCGGCAGGCAGAGGGAGAAGCAGGCTCCCTGCTGAGCAAGAAGCCTGATGTGGGGCTCGATCCCAGGACCCCGGGATCACGATCTGAGCCGAAGGCAGGCGCCCAACCAACTGAGCCACCCACGTGTCCCTAGAATGCTTACTTAAAAAAAAAAACTGATTTAATATTAACCTGTTGAACTTTTTTGTTTGTTTTTATATTCCCCAAGACCCAAACATTGTATTTCATTTGCAAGAGGGATGGGGATAGTAACATCTGTTGCTTACCTAAGTGCCCAACCACTTTATAAATTTTCATCATTTTTTATTACACTTAAACATTCCAGTGATACCTGTCCCTCCTCCTTAAAAGTGTTTCTTAACATATTATGGATCGACTTACCAAAAAAGTCAAGAGTCTACATTGGGAAACCATTTCATTCTTTAGGTAGCTAAAGTAACATCACCACATTAAACTGGTTGGCTGCCTCAAATCCTGAACAAAATTGCAACAATACTGAGAATACATATAACATTTCTAGAAAGTGAGAGAGAAAGAAATCACCTTTCAGTATGTGAGCAATGAGCATTAATGTTTATTATTCACTTTCGTTGTTTTGCCATCTAATTGCCAATTTCCACAGGTAGAGGAGTTGGTGGGTAGGTACCCAGGAATGCTTGTGAAGTGACAGCTGGCTGTTGCTAACTGCTCTCTGACAGTTAGCAGTTTCCCTGGAATTGACTGGAACTAATGCACAATGAATTTATCTTCTTAAGAAAATACGACATTCTGTCCTAGATAGATTTTAAAAACAAACAGGTGCTATCAGAAATATTTCTTCAAGGGGCACCTGGGTGGCTCAGTTGGTTAAGCAACTGCCTTCAGTTCAGGTCATGATCCTGGAGTCCCGGGATCGAGTCCCACATCAGGCTCCCTGCTCGGCGGGGAGTCTGCTTCTCCCTCTGACCCTACCCCCTCTCATGTTCTCTGTCTCTCATTCTCTCTCTCTCAAATAAATAAATAAAATCTTTAAAAAAAATTTTTTTAAAAAGAAATATTTCTTCAGTTGAAAATATTATGCCTAAAGGATAGAAAAGATGAGGAAAAAAATAATGTGGTAATTTCTGTTACACTAAAATAACTTCCTGTTAGTCACAAATAATCATTGTTTTATTCTGGATAATCTATATTAAGTAAAAATTAAACAAGTAGTCCCTTATGTAGGAAGCATCCAAAAGTGATACATACTCATTTTTTGACTTCTTTGAATGGACTCTTTTTTAAAAGAAGTCAAGATCGTTGTCCTTTGCTACATAATTGGAAAAGTGTATCTTGAAAGAGGGAACTGAAATTCTTACAACCTAGACCTGGACAAGAGTGAGGGAAAGAACAGTCAACTAACATTTACTGAGCACGGTGAGTACTACTAGATATTGGACATGGCTTAAATACAAATGTAAGCAAGATCAAAATGATACATCAAAACCCAACCCACAAGAATGTCACAGTAAATGAACAAACAACTGCAATAAAATATAAACAAAGAATGTGCTGAGGAAGCAAAAAGGAATGATCAGTTAATTCTGTTAGTGTGGGTGTTGATGAGTGTTTTACATTAGAGGTGATACAGAGCTGAGTCCTTTAGAACATTTGCCAGGATAAACAAAGAGGGAAGAGAATTGTGAGGAATGGTCATGGCATTTATAACAACATCACGAAGAGAGAGCAAATATCATTAAGAGAACTATTAGAAAAAACTTGTTTTTAGAAGTATTCATATGATCCACTGAGTCTGATTTCCTCAGATATTAAGGGTCATCCTTTTATCAGCACAAATAGGAATACTTAAGGTGGGATAATCATATTTATAGCCACAGGGATGAAAAGGATACTGTTTGCTAGAGATTTCCTAAAATGAATTGATGGCCCACCATAAGGGTCCAAACAATAGTTCTGAGAGGCCTATGCACTCAGTTGACATCAGACATCCATATCCATCCGCTAAAACCCAGTGTTAATTTGTTGCAAGTTAACTCTCAAGTTGCCCTTGACACACACTTCCTCTTTTGTCTGCCAAACACATCCTTATATACATAGGCCCAAACACACAGAATGAGGAAAAAAGAGACCCATATCTAGAATGCTGCTTTCTTTGCTAATATCATCAGATCTAAGGTGGTTTGGTGTGAAATCTTTTTCCTTGGGACACCTTAATGGAACATCCCAATTAAAAGAGTCTTTTTGCTCGAAGTTTAAACAATCAACCTAATGGAGTTAGGCTCCTTCTTCTCATTTTACATGCCTAATCAGCCAAGGTGTCAGGTCTCATTAACACATTGAATAACCAGTTTCACCTCCTTGTGTGATCAGTCTTTAGAGAACACTACCTTTATTATCCCTTCATATGTGGAAAAGAGATTTGTAGTCAAATATGTTTAACTCTAGATGAAACACCATTAAATAGATTCCTTTACCACAAAAATCTCAGGACCTCTATTGTACTAATATACTAGTACAAATTACTAATCTTTATGAGGGGATGACATATAGTAGACAGTGGTTTCCCTCTTTGGCAGAGAAAGTAAGTAGGCTGACTTTCCTTAGGAACAGACACTGGGAACAATTTCACTGTAGTCCTCTTAGCTTTCTTCCAATTTGCACATCCACTGGCTTCACAGAAATTAGCACCAAATCACAGTCTGATTAACAATCTCCACACTGCATCTATTTGTGTTCAACTATGGATGGTAATAGTATATTTGATAAGTTGTTTTTAAGTACACTGAATAAAGGTAGAACAAAATTCATGTTCTCAGATTTTATAATACATGGGCCCCTCCTAGGAAATGATCTCTATCCTCACACTGTTAAAGTCCCATTAGCTCAGCTGAGTGAAGGTCTCTGAGGCAAAAACAATAAATGTCCATTTTCTCATTCAATCGCATGAGGCTGACCTTCAATAAATATGATACCCGAGATTGATAGTTATTGCTGATAAAAGTAAAAAGTAGTGGTGACTAATTTTTTCTGAGGGTGCATGCATGAGAGTTGACATTTGGAAAAAAAAGGAGCAGCATTGAATGAGATCCCCTTTTGTACATCTCTTCACCTGAAAACAAGCACCAGTCACTGCTGACTGGCATGGCTAAAATTTAGAGAGGGAATCCAGAGTGTTTCTAGCGGAGAAAATAGAGGACAGAGTTTTTAGGGTGACCACAACAGTTGGAAAGAAAAGGAAGAAATAAAGAAAAGGAGAGAAACAGAGAGAGAAAGTCCCATGTTCTGGATATAAACTCTGCCCAAATCTCTGACTGACCCCCTAAACTATGCATGTGTGGGCCAGTCTACCAGGAGCCCAGCCAAGCCAAAAAAAGCTGAACAGATTTCAGTGCTAGTCATCAAAAGGAAGCAGGGTTAGAGATAGGGTTCAGCCAAGTTAACTGCCTGCTAGAAACAAAAACCAGCAAATAAAAAAAAAATCAATAGTCTTCTGAGAAACAGAATAGACTCTATTGTCTCTATCACATCCAATGTCTAAGGGTTCAGGATACAATTGAAAATTATTGAACACACAGAGAAACAGGAAAATGTGGCCAATACTCAACAAAATGGAAATTCTAGAATTAAAAAATTACAATTACTGAAATATAAAAATTAATCAGAGGGCTTATGAGCGATCAGAAATGACAAACTATGGGTTGGTAAGTCTGACAATAGAGCAATAATATTGATTCAGTCTGAAGAATAAGGAGGAAAAAAAATTAGAAAACAATTAAGAAAGTCTCAGGGACATGTCTAAGAGTATCAAGAGTTCTATTCTGCATGTCCCAGGAGAGAAAAGAAAGAAACTGGAACAGAAAAAGTATTTGAAAAAAATTATGGCCAAAATATTTCCGAATTTATTTTTAAAAATTGCAAATTGAAAAATCTTAGCAAACCAAAGAAAGATATATCTGAGAGGCTTTCCAGTTCCACAAGTAAAGAGCTTGGAAATCACCACTTTGTCCTAACAGTAAGTAAAAAGCAAGACTGAACATCAACAACTCCTCTTGAATCTTTAAGAAAAGAAAGGACACAGGGAAAAACACTGCCCCAAGATTAGAAAGAAAGATGCAAGGACAGGGAGTCATGGCTCCCAAACAGACTGAAACAGGCACGCATGACCTGAAACTACCCAGGAAATGGTGCCAGGGTAAGAACACCCAAACTCTAAGTGATGAATGGCTGAAGGCCTAGCATCGGCAACTCTGAAAGTTGAAAACCTCAAGAGGACCAGTCAAAGGGAGGACTCCGTCAAAAGGAGGACCCCACAATCCTATTAGATTCACCCCCAGCTGCTCAACCAATTCCCACAGTAAATATCAGAGAATAATCCGCTCCTGTTTCCAGCTGGGGCAGAGAACACAATCATTTTGAAATACATCAGAGCACTCTCGTTCTTAAGAAAGCCTGCCCTCAGGGGAAACTAGTTAACCAGAGCCTAATATTTGGTGCATGATCCTAGCTTAACTGACCTGGGGAAGGGTAATGTGTTCATAAAAAGTGGCATACTCTCCTGTCATTAAAGTTAAGTAGCAAGTGAATAAAAATTCAAATAGAAAGATGATCTTAAAAAAATAAATTGGAGGCACCTGAGTGGCTCAAGTCGGTTAAGTGTGTCTCACTCTTGATTTCAGCTTCTGTGGTGATCTCAGAGTTGTGAGATCCCAGCATGGAGCCTACTTAAGATTCTCTTCCTCTCTCTGCCCCCACCCCTTGCTCTTGTGCACAAGCACGTGTGTGATCTCTCTCTCTCAAACAATAAAAAATTAAAAATAAATAAATTGAAAAAGCAAGTTAAAATATTATTTCATTTTTATGAAAAAAAGTGCCAAATGAGTGTATATGTAAAAAGTTTAAAAAATTATAGTGCTTTCAATTGCTTATCTCTAAGCAATAAGATTATGGGCTTATTTTGTTTTTAAAAAGATCTTTTTTTATTTTTTTTAGGGGGGGAGGGGCAGAGAGAGAGGGAGAGAGAGAATCTTAAGCAGGCTCCATCTCACAACTCTGAGATCATGACCTGAGCCAAAATGAACAGTTGGACATCTAACCGACTGAACCAACCAGGCGCCCCTTTATTTCCTATTTTTAATGAATCATTATTAATGTACTTATTTTATAAGAGAAATAAGTGAAACAAAATCATTGTTCTTTTTTTAAAAACAAACTATAAGCCTGTGAAGGTATATTGAGTTTACAGATTAATCCAGGGAAAAACTCCTAAAAAATCCTACTTCAAACAATTAACATCTGATATGCCCTGGCCCAAGTAATTAAAAGTATTTTTCTAATAATTAAGCTTAGTTCAATCTAGGCTTTCGATTATCCATTTGGAAGCATGCGTAATTGGGAATTGATTAGATATATTATATGTAACATACATATAAGTACATATGATATGTAATAGATGCATTCTGTGAATCATATATTGTTTATATATACAACATAACATATGCATGCATATACATATCTTTGCATGTGTGTAATTTACCAAAAATTTCAACAAATAATGATTTTCAAATCTGCTTGTAAAAACACTGTAGGTCAGAAATTAGATTATTTCCTTATTTATAATTTCAAACACTCCTGCCAGCCCTATATAGAAGTAAATAAACTTATTCTTGGTTCATTGATTTCCCTCAAAGTGAAACAACTACTATTGTTTCATGGCTCAGAACAAGGTTACTCATGGGAAATTCCATGTAATCAGCTAGTAAGTAGCACTTACTCTGAATTAGAGCCTAGGGAATTAATTAGTGACCAATCAAGTAAATTTTACTGTACTCAAATTGCCAGGATTGATTTGTTCTAATTTAATACATGAGTACATCAACACCTCCTCAAACAGAGCTCTAGAGCCAGCAGTTCATTATTAGGTATTATGTAGAATCATCACCAACCCTCAAAACAACAGGAAATGGCATCTTCAGAAATGACTGCTAACAAGATTCCCATTGTGTCTGCAAGACAGACTTGATGGTTGCTCATTTCCATTCTGGTCTCAGCTATGAAAACAAGAGCAACAGTGTAAGAAAATATTCTTTCTCCATTAATACTTTTAATAGATAGTCATGAACAGAATGTTGGTAGAAATACAAACTTTAAAGGTGCTTCTGGGAAGGGCTCAGAAAGAAATTAGGAAAAAATGTCATTTGAAACTGGAGGAAAGGTGATCTTTGTTATATAGTCACAGACAACCTGGCTGAACGTGCCTTACTGTTGTGTAGAAAGCAGAACTTGTAGGTGATGAACTTAGATATTTAGCTGAGGGGAATTCAAGGAACATGTTGAAGGTGTGGCCTAGATTCTTCTTGTTGCAAATAGTAAAATATAAGAACAAGATAAATTGAGAAACGAAATGTTAAGCAAAAAGGAACCAGCTTTTGTTAATTTGGAAAATTTTCAGCCTATCCAAATTACAGAAGACACTAATATTAAATTCACTGCTAGGAAAGTGTGCTCCAGAGAGAAGACCAAGCATGTGGCTGGACAAGCATTTAATGAAGAAATTAGATATGTGACTCTATACATCCATTCAACCATCTCAACAAAAGCTAGGAATCATGACGGGATAATCCAAGAGGGATCTGTGGAGGATAGAGATGGGATAATTTAAGAAATATCTGTGGAAGACTTTTTTGTCTAATGCCATGAATCCCCATGACATATACAGAAGACCCATAAGGTTTCAGAGAATGTTGTATCAGTAAAAATACTTCCAGCTTGGACTGAAAGGGACAGGGACAAGACAAAATGAAAGGAGAGAATGTGGATGGACTTCCAAAATTCTATAGTAGGAAACAGTCTGATATTGCTACTCAGGTACAAACATGTTGGGAATGGCCAGCAGTCCCTGTACCGAGGGATGAAAGATTACTCCAAACTTTGCTGTAAAGGAGAGAAGGCAAGGGGGTCAACGTTCAGAGATGAAGACCCTTTGCTCTTCTTTGCTCTCGCTTTTATTGGTCCTTCAGGATAATCACACATCCTATCACTGTTTCTCAAGCACGTGACGTGTGACAAGGGGTCTTACTGGAACTAGGACGATCTGTTTATGGGAAAGATATGATATGCTAATCTGCATGTTCTACGAGTTCTGCTAAACATGGCCTAAGGGACAATGCATACATCTCTTAGATCACAGGGTGGCTGTTTGGGCTAAGAGAGCTTTGGGGAAGGCAACTTCTGGCGGCATTCCTACGGCAGAGTGGTCACGCGGGCCTCGGCATTCCAAAGGCCTAAGCCCTTCTCCAAAACCTTCCCTGCCCTCAGTGGCCTCTGTGTTACATTTTAGCTAGCCAGGTATTATGGCTGATATCGTGCTCTACATTAAACCCCAACACAAACATGTACTATCCTTCAAGAAAAATGAAGAATGACATAGAAGAATGAGCCACAGGCGAAGAATGACACAGAAGAATGAGCCACAGGCATAGGGGCCCACAGAGACATGAGCACAAAGGCCTGTAGAGCTACAATTCCAAAGCAAAGGTCAGAAGCATGTGTATAGATACAGAAGTTGGAGGCGCAGACACACAAGAAGTAGAGACCTACTGAGCCACCAGAGGCTTATGAAGCCGCTCTGGGGACCGAGACTGTGGAGCAGTCTGAGTGCAAAGGGCTGTGGAGCTGTAGTAGATCTAGACAACAGAGCTGGGGGCCCAGAGGGCAGACCTTGAACCACAAGGCATTATTCCCAGTCCTAGACATCTAATAGACTTTGGCTGCTGGGTTTTGGATTTGCTTGGGACCAGTGACGCCTTTATTCCTTCTATGTTCTCCATTTTGGAATAGTAATGTTTATAACTGTTATCACATCCCTATCCCATCATTGTATCTTAGAAGTAGATAGCTTGTTTTCTAGGTCCACAGATGGAGAGGACTTTTGCTCCAGGATGAATCCTATCCAGTGTGTCACTCATACTTGATTTTGATGATATAGAGGATGACATTTGGGACTTTTGAACTGATGATATTTAAATGAGATTTTGGACTTAGAGTTAATGCCGTATTATGTTGAAACTTTGGGGAATGTTGGGATAGAATGGATGTATTTTGTATAATAAAATGTAAATTTGGGAGGCCTAGAGGGTGGACTGTAATAGATGAGTGGTGACTCCAAAAGGTATTTTCACATCCTTATCCCGAGACCCTATAAATGTTACTTCATTGGAAAAGGGGTCTTTGCAGATGTAATTAAATTAAGGATCTTGGATAAAAAACTCATCTAGATTATCTGAATGAGTCTTAAATCCAATAACAAGTATCCATACAAGTGATGCACTAAGGAGGAAACAGTGTGACCATTGAAACTGAGATTGAAGAGATGTAGCCACAAGTCAGGGAGCACCTGGAGCCACCAGGTGGAAGAAGCAAGGAATAGATTCCTCTCCTAGAGCATTTGGAGTTCATGTAACTTTGTTGACATCTTGATTTGACTCCAGATTGAGAGAATAAATTTCTGTTATTTTAAGCCACCAAGTTTGTGATAATTTATTGCAGCAGCCCTAGGAAACTAATATAATACTGTGGTCCTTGACTGGGAACTAGGGGAAAGGAAGTCTCCTTTTTTTGGTCATGCACTCCATAATAGTGGGGCTTCTATCATGCTGAGTGCAGGAGTTGGTGGGGGCACAGATCATACTTGTGTCTGTGGTGGACCCAAGTGCCACATACTCTTACTAATCTTACTGAATTTTTGTAGAGTCTCTTGAATAAATGTTTTTTGTTGTTGTTATATGTCCTTAGGACAATTTCTAGATACTTTAAATGGTTGGTGGGTTTTTTTAAAAAATAATTTTCACGAATTGTGGTTGTTTTGTTGAGGATCTGCTCTGCAAAGCTCCTCACACTGGCATTCCAGAAGTGGATCTCCCCAAGCTTTGTGTTCATTTCTCCCTAATACAGACTAAAACAACACAAGTAAGTGAAATAGAGACGTTCAGTTAAAATAATCATATACTTTGTCAGTACATGGTCTTATTTACTCACATATATTTTAAAAAATTAAATGCAATGCTAGTGTGTTTAGTTGAAAATATGTAATTTTCTTTTCAAACTCATCTGGCAAGAACATAAAAATGCAATTTGCTTAAAATGAAGTCATTTTCAGCAGCCTTTTCAAGTATTTTTTTATTCCCAATGGTATATTCAAAAATAGTGCGATCCTGCTCTCACAATCTTCCAAACTAGAACCCTCATATTCTTTGAGTATAGGCAAAACTGGTTGTGTTTTTTTGTTTTTTTTTTATTTTTTTCATAAAAAAATAATCTTAGTTCTGTCTTTTTATAGTTTTTATAAGCATAGAATCTGGGATAATATTCCATCAGGGCTAAAATATGTCAGGCTTTAAAATTTTTATAATCCCAATTAAAAAGATAAAAAAATCTATATTGCCATCTGCTTGATTTTATCTAAATAATGCACATATCTTTTCAATCAGCCACCCAGAATTCTTGCATTTTAGGAACTCTTAGGAGTGTTAATATTTTATTGTCGTTTTCCAAGTCCTGCCCAGAGTGCTTTAGAAATGATTGATATTCCAGAGAACTATGCTGAGGTATGTTATTTATCTAGTTCCTCAAAAATCAGAACTCTGCTTTCAGATCAACTCAGATCCTGAAAAATTACAAGCATAAAATATATATTACTTACAAAAATGTTAGACATATTCTATTTTTACTAATGCCAATGATAAGAAACAAACACCTAGTGAATGTCTTTACATTTTCGGTAATATGCATTCAAAAAAATTACGTCATACAATGTTTCTTTTTCATTGCTATAACACCTCATCATCATGTAATAGTAAATTTCCGTAGATTCCCAGAAAGTAAGTGGTTCATGAGCCTTCTTAATCACACTCCTCAGTATTTAATTACATCATAGAGCTGTTAAGATTTATTAATAGCTGAAATTCATTTTGAATTTGAAGAGTGTCAACAGTCTGATCATTATTAATTTATATGGAGAAATGCAAGACACTATAAACAAAAATTGAACTCTTTCCAAGACCAGGTGCATTTTAAAAATGTAAATACAGAAATGCAGATAAAGTCTATGTTATTCTAATCTATAAAAATTGTTTTTATAAAATAATGATTTATTACTGAAAAATAAATTAGAATAATTACTAGGTATATATTTGTTCAATACAAGACTCAATGTATAAATTTTGGGCATTCTTATGTTTTGGTGATTTACATGAAGGAATAGCTTCAGAATCAACATTTCTTCTTTGTGTAATAAATTCTAACACTCTATATCGCAAACACTCGAGAAAAATAAGCAAATGAGTAGTTGTGCCATGCTATTCATTTTGACATTTTTTTAGAAAATGTATTTATTCTGTTTATTAAAAGAAATAAAACAAAAATAACACATTAACACTAAATCAAAAATTTGAGACATAAATCATTCTGGCCTCTGAGAATCCAATTTTGAACTAAATCTTCAATTGAATGATGAAGAGCTTTGACCTCATGACCTATGACTGAGACTGTGATAGATATACCAATATATAAAAAATCCAAGTGTATGCAGAAGTGTATCACACATGATCAGTATTACATGTTTTCATGCAAGTATATGTATGTGTGTATTTACTTTGTATGTTGATAAATAACCCAAGTTCAAGATTACTTTTTCCTTCACTAATCAAAAATTCTCAAACATATGCTTCTTAAAAGTCTGTATTGTAACCAAACACTAATAATGCTAAAAAAATACATCTGGAGATTAACAAGAATTTGGGTCAAAATTTTAGTTAGTATTACAATAATTAATACAGAAGTGAAGGTTTCATTTATGGGAAGAAAAGGCAGTTATTGGGCATATAATGCATAACAACAGATGTAAAGTATTAGAAAATGCTATTGTACTATATCCATATTTACAGGGATTTCATTTTATTAAGCTCAACTGAAGGCTTAGCTATTGTTCACCTCTAGGCTTCGCCTTTAGATTGGTTTTGGAATTAATGTATATTCTGATCAATATAAATGGATCTGAAATAATGTTTTCATAGTATTTAGTCAGAGTATTATAGTCACAAATGCTGAATGAATGTTAAATAGAGGTAATTGGCATAAATTTCAACTGTGAATTCTATATAAGTAAGGTCAGTTCTAACAAAATTCATCTCTGAACAATGAAAGTTAGTAAGAGATAGAAAAGTCATATAATTTGAGGGGCAACTTAGATTTTTTAGGGGAGTGGTATTCTCACACGATGTCTTTCTAACTTAATTTTGTGTGCATGATTGTGTATAGTAATGTGTATGCACATGAAAATTTGAGAATCACCAAACTACTAGAGTAAAAGAAAAAACAAGTGAAAGTCTCTATCCAGGTACCAGAACTTCCAAATGATCCTACCTTTAAGATAACTATTTAATCCATAATGGATAATGGAAGGAAACTATGTAGATGATTAGAGTAGGGTTCCTACTAGCTTGACTTTAATATCCAACCTCTGTATCATGCAGATGCCAGAGCTTAAATAGCTCTCATGTTTCTAGAGTAAGTACGGAATGGGTACTGAATTCCCAGAGCTTGGGCTTTCTCAATGGATTTACTCTGTTATGATGTCTTAATAATTATTCCTCTTTCATCTTCATAAATGTTAGTACATTTTTTAGAGCCACCACTATGATGTTCCTTGAACACACAAGGCTTTTTTTTTTCCTTATTATGTTCAGTTAGCCAACATTTTTTTTTTTTTTTTTTTACACGTAGCCTGAGAGGATTTTATTATGATGTGGGGAAGTTAAGAAACTTATTCTGCTATCGGCTGCAGCCTTCAGCTTTGTGAGGGACCTGTGAGGAGCCCTTTCTCCCACTTCACAAGTGAGGGGGGTGGTTGGTGGACTGGCCTTGGTCTCTCAGAGGCCGGGGCTGGAAGGTGAGCCTGCTCTTACAATTCCTCATCTGCCTCCCTGGCTTAGTCGGGGCACCCGCCTCACCACCTTCCTAAGAAGGACCCGGGCTGGGAGGAATGCATCCCCTGAGGGGGATTAAAACCCCTAAGGGACTCTTGTGGGAATCTGAGAGCTGACACAGTAAGAGAGACCTGGGACCAGGCCCCCAGTATCTGTATGCCCACGGGGACCGGGCTGACTTCATCTTTTGAGCTTCCTCAGTTCCAGGGAGCCCTGCTTATTCCTGTTTCTGTGCAGCTAACCCAAGGTGACATAGGACAAATTAGTCAGGCCCTGGCTCCAAAGAACTAAGTTTCTGGGGTCAGAATTCCTCTGTGACAGGAGCCTGGAATTCCTGACACGTCCAGAGAAAACTGCTCTCAGAGCACTTCGTCTGGCCCAGGTAGGCAGTGGCTCATTAGTTTTCGATGCAGTGTTCAACGATTCATTGGTTGTGTATAACACCCAGTGCTCATCACAGCACGTGCCCTCCTTACTGCCCATCACAAGGCTTTTTTCACTTCATGGACTTGCTGTTTCCTCCTCCTTCTGAAATATTCTTATCGATTAATCTACATAGTTCAATTTTTCTTCTTCAGCTCAAATATTATCAAAAGACCTCCCAATACCAGTCTATATATAATAGCCCTCCCCCAGCACTACCTATTTACATTCTTCATTTTATTTTCTCATAGCACTTGTTATTATCTGATGTTTACTTTTTAGTTTATAGTTTATATCTCATACTATAATTTAAGCTCCATGTGTTCATGGATTGGCTACTTGTTTGCTGCACATTCCCAGACCTTAGTAAGTTGCCAGGGCCATAGTCAATTTTCCATAAATAATTGCAGGATGAAAGAATAAAAGAACAAATTAAAAATTGAATGTGAATTAAAAAAGACAAAGTATTATAATCTACAGTAAGTTAAGTGCATGCATTGCAACTCTACTCCCATGCATTCTCATGTGTGTTTGTGTACATGATCCTTATTGCATAGTTCATTTGAGAGCATGAAACATTTGACTCACACCCTCAAATTCTTGTGTATTAGTCTTTTTAGTGTCAAAGAACCATTACATACCACTATATGAAGAACAAAAGAATAGAGAAAATTAATGAATCTAAAAACTTTCTTTGAAAAGATAAAATTGACAAATTTCTAGTCAGGCTAATAAAAAATAAAGGAAAGAAGACACAAATTACAATATCAGATAACAAAGGATGGTTATGAGTGCCAAGTACATAGACATTAAAAGCATAGTTAAGAAGTACTACAAATAATTCTATGACTACAAATTCGATAACTTAGATGAAAGGGGCCAAATCTTTAGAAGATACAAACTAGCAAATATACACAAAGTTAACTAAAAATCATAACATTTTATTAAATCTACATGTAATATGGACCTTCTGAGTTTCACAGCTCATCATTAAAGTCTGTCTATAAGGGTGGGATGAATAAATCTTGTTACAAATTGGATGCAACCTTCAAGTATATGTTATGTTTTTAGGCATGAAACTGACAGAAATAGGAAGCAGAAATTATTTCCAGTGCTGGAAAAAACCTAATGCTTAAAACAATGTCTCATACAGACCTACCTAAGTGGCTAAAATTTCACCCTTAGATGTACCTTTTGTGAATGTGCTAAAACATGAGCATTTCCAGGAGATACAACTATGCAGTAATTGGTACTTGGAGAGATAACACATTAGCCATTTCCAGTCAGTACTAATGTGGTGTAGATTAGGTTATCAGATTTTGGAAGAGGAATGAGACAGAGGATATGATTTTTGGCAAAGATGAATTAAGTAAAATAAATACAAAAGCAAAAATATGTATAGTAATTCTTCAAGTAAATTCTTTCAATGGACATTATTGCCTTCAGTCCTCCATATTTAGCTCCTATAAACATTGCATTTTGATATTGACTAATATTTTTCGAATGTACTTTTCCCTTCAGCTCACTGAATGATTTACAAACCCTTTTAAGAAGCACGGCCTCTCACCCTTCCATGTATCCTTTTACCACTTCACCAAACTAAATCGACTCCATTCAGGTATCCCCTGAAGCTTTTTGGGTTCATTTCTTCTAAACATGGCATCCTATGATTGCTTCTAGAATGCTATTTATCATATAGAATACAAATTAATTGGAATGAGAAACCTTGTGATTAGGGACTATATTTTGTTTTGTTTTGTTTTCATGTTAAGACCAGATCACCAAATCCAGGATCTGAAAAAAGAAGGAGCTCAAAAATGTTTGTCGAAGAAAGAGTGAATGATTTGAGAGGGCATGAACTTTAAAAACAAGATGTGGATATTTTCTATTTCAGGAGAAAATGGTTTGTAATAGAAAAGACAAATAGGTCTGTCATCAGAGCACACTGACAGCTAGTAAGACTAGTTTCTGCTAAAATATAAAGGCACACAGCTTCATGGATAGCATGGTCCTAACCTTGAGCTTAACATTGATTAGAAATGGAAAAACCGCACATGAGAGTAAAATAGTTCAGAAGAGAGGAGAGAGCTTCCAGAACTAAAGCCATGAAGGCTTTCAGAGGGCAAAGTAGAAGACATATAGGTGGGGGGAAATTTGAAGAGCTAAGACAGAGACTTCATTCTTCATCCAGAGACTGGCAAAGGCAGGATCTAAGAGTTTTGAGGAATCTACAAGGTAGAAATTCATCAATTCCAGAGCCAAAAAAAAAAAAAAAGAAAGAAAGAAAGAAAAGAATGAGGTGGTGGAAATGGTTGGGAAGGGAAAAAGGATAAATATCACAATAGAAATCTAAGCACATTCTGGAGAAGAATGAAGATCCCATAAATCTTGGCATAACTTTCATGAAATCCTCTTTTGGACTGAAGGATGATCAGTTTTATCAGTTATCAACATAAGATTGTGTTAAACTGATTGACAACATGAAAAGAACTAAAACATTCTAGGGGCGCCTGGGTGGCTCAGTGGTTATGTGTCTGCCTTCGGCTCAGGTCATGGTCCCAGGGTCCTGGGATCGAGCCCCGCATCGGGCTCCCTCCTCAGTGGGAAGCCTGCTTCTCCCTCTCCCACTCCCCCTGCTTGTGTTCCCTCTCTCGCTGTCTCTCTCTCTGTCAAATAAATAAAATCTTAAAAAAAAAATAAAAAAAAACATTCTCAAATAACATTGAGGGAGGGAGCATAGAGAGATCCTAGGCCCAATTCACTATTAAGAAAAATCCAGGAATATCAATGATTATCATTAGTTTCCAATTACCTAGTAATAATTTATGTGTTTCAGAGAAGTAAGAATTAGGGTATTTTAGAAGGTGCTCCCCTTTCTATCGAACAGCCAAAAGGAGTGAAATAACTGCATGCAAGCTAAATACTTAAGTGATGCTGGAGAAAAGAAGGAATGAAAAAAAAGCTTACCTGGGATTGAGACTTGGCTCTAGGGACTTAAACAAACAGAAATGTATCATGAATAATGAATAAATAACTGAAAGAATGAAAAATGAACGTGCATTAAATGTCATTTTGTCGCCAGACTTCACGTCAGACATTTTCCCAAGTATAATCTCAGTTACTACTCTCAAAAATTGTATGGACTAAGAATTTTGTAGGTAAGATCATTCAAGCTCAAAGAATGACTTGGCTACGATCATCTGGTCAGGCACTGACCTGTGTGGGAAAGCCAGACCTGATTACAGGCGTCATTCTGTTCCCTCCATTCCTTCCTGCCTCTTCCCTCCCGTTGTGCTCTGCTGAAGGGCAAATGGGTATTTGAAATCTCTGAGACGGTGGAGAGAAAAGTAACGAAGAATAATTTTACTTGCATCTCAATTTAGCTAGGAGCAAAATCTCAATCAAAAATGTCATCAGAGGGGCGCCTGGGTGGCTCAGACGGTTAAGCGTCTGCCTTAGGCTCAGGTCATGATCCCAGGGTCCTGGGATCCAGCCCCATATCGGGCTCCCTGCTCAGCAGGGAGCCTGTTTCTTCCTCTCCCTCTGCCTCTCCCCCTGCTTGTGCGCTCTCTCTCTCTGTATCTCTGTGTCTCAAATGAATAAATAAAATCTTAAAAAAAAAAAAGTGTCATCAGAACGTTTCTTGGAATTATTTAGCTTCTGTATTTTTTAGAATAAACTTGTGATTGTTTTTCATTTGAAACCATTAATATTTGATTGTCAAATGATAAAATTGTTAACATTTGATGAAGCATTTAATTCATAGTTTCCTTTCAATTAATTGTTATGAATATAGCTCTTTAAGAAACTCAGTATATATGTTTAAGGGAGATAAAATAAATTATGTAGTATTGAAATATAACTTTTTTTTTAAGATTTTATTTATTTATTTGACAGAGAGAGACACAGCAAGAGAGGGAACACAAGCAGGGGGAGTGGGAGAGGGAGAAGCAGGCTTCCCGCGGAGCAGGGAGCCCAACGCGGGGCTCGATCCCAGGACCCTGGGATCATGACCTGAGCCGAAGGCAGACGCTTAAGGACTGAGCCACCCAGGTGCCCCTGAAATATAACTTTTATTTAAAATTTGTTAATTTGGGGGCTCTGAAAACCTATTCGATATTTACAGTGTGGAAATACAGTCATTTTGCATGTGAGGGGACATTCAACAATGCTCTCTTACAGCTTTTTTTCTTCAGTTACTTGGAAATAGACCTAGAAGTAAGTATATCAGAGATAATCATAAAATAGATGACACAAATGATTTAATCAAAAATCACACACAGAATGTAGATTATTAGTCTTAGAACATTGACTGCAAAGAAAAATATTATCTTAAGCTAAAACATTGAGATATTAAAACATTCTCAGAGTAAAAGTAATGCTCTCTATTGTATGAAAATAAAAACTGGAAGTTCAAAAATTAGGACATAATAGAAAGACAAAATAACATTCAGCATGTTCTAAGGAAAATCAAAAATTTATTTTCATATATACTATAATGGTTTATATCATTTTAATGAGGCTATATATACTCTGATCTTTGTACTTATAAATATACTAATCAGAATTATGGATTCAAAAGCATAGAAATTCAGGATTCTTTAAATATAATCAGCTCATTTTTCCAAGTGGTATTATCAAAAATTTTTACATAGACTTCTATGAATTTTCAGTTCTAGAAGAATTATTTATGAATCAAAAGAAACTGATAAATTTTTACTTATTACTTACTGTTCTATCATATAAATGCTATAATTTAAACAAAACAGTAATAAAACTAGTTGACAATTGCAATTGGAAGTAAATAACAAATTAATAAAGTAATTAAGACTAATTAAATATTTAAATAAAATATGTATGAAGAAAAATATAACAATATGTTTATAGTTTATCATTTTCTCCCTGTCCTCTTACATAGCAATTTATTTTTACCCCTCTTTAAACCTTTTATTGGATATTTAAATTTTGAAGGCTATATTTTTATGTGTTCTTAAGAGACTGAAATGTAAGACTTTTTTTTTTTTAAAGATTTTATTTATTTATTTGACAGAGAGAGAGATAGTGAGAGCAGGAACACAAGCAGGGGGAGTGGGAGAGGGAGAAGCAGGCCTCCCCCCGAGCAGGGAGCCCGATGTGGGGCCTGATGCGGGGCTCCATGCGGGGCTCGATCACAGGACCCTGGGATCATGACCTGAGCCGAAGGCAGATGCTTAACAACTGAGCCACCCAGGTGCCCCTGAAATGTAAGACATTTTTAAAGAAGAAAATAAATATGGTCTAATTAAACAGGCATCACCTACATTTAATTAAAAAATAACTTTGTCATAAATCTTTCTGTCCTGTAAGAAAGTAGAGTATTTTTCTGTTCCCTTTTCAAATAATACTTCTCTGAACTGCCTTCAGGATTTAGGACATATACCTGTTCTTTTATGTAACAGTAAACCTGAATACAGACAAACTAAAATTCTCTTTGACAAGCAGCTTTGCTTTTATCAAACCCACATTACACTGATTTCTGGTGTCAGTCAAATGTGATGACATTAATGTAAATATCCTCTCTGTGAAAGTGTTTGAACATGGATTATTTAGGATTTTACTTACTAGCAACGGCAGGTTTTTGGACTTGTAGGGATTAGTTTCCATCTCTCCCAAAATGTTCCTCTTTGTATGTACAAGCTTGTTTTGGTAGGACAGCTGGATGTCAGTCAGGTTCTTTACATCTGTAAGTTTATCATATAGACTTTCCCTGTCTAAAATGTCATCATTTTAAACATTTCAAAGTACGTTGGATGTTATCATAAGATAACCCTATCTCAGGGAAATCATTTTACAGCACAGACGTAATTTGAATTTGTTAAATCAAAGTTAAATTCCAAGTAAGTTGCAGTTTCAGTAAAAAAATTGGAAAAGTCATATTTAACTTCACTGCCTTTTTTTCTGGTGACATCTTCTTGCATCCTGAAGCAGTCTTACTTCTAAAAATGGGTCATTTTCTTTGTGTAAGTTTTTGTAACAACCTACATGTAACCTTGAGAAACTCAAGTGTAGTCAGTTCATCCTTTCTCGGCACCTTAGAGACTCTTCAAAGATCATCAAACATTTTAAGGAAACAATTGTGAGATTCAGTCTATAAGTGTGTGTTACCATCCCCTTCTCCACTATGCCCAATCCCAAATTATTTTCTGCATATTTTGCCAAATAATTTGTTTTGATCATTTGTCTTCCTAATGTGTTTATATATGTCCTGCCATTAAGATAACAAAGTTGTTGAGCCTTCATTTTTGGTGATATCTGGGTAATAGTATTTTTTGGCAATATCTGGTATTAGTTTTATAATTGTTCTTATATTCATTATTTGAATTCTTGGAAATTCTTGGAAAACATAGCCATAATATTCACAATATGAAAATCAAACTAGTATGAAAGACTGAATATACAAATGGACAAGGGCCAAACCATACATGACAATAGAACAATGACCCACATCTTTAGCAACAATCAGCCCATGGAACCAATCCACATCTCTGCAGCAATCAGCCCAGAATGGTCAGGATTTGGTCAATAACTATCAGCTCCTCTAATTTTTGCCCTTGCTTCCACAGAGAAAACGAAATACGCTTCCCAAACCAATTACGTAGGATGTTATGCTGATATTTAACCCACTTCCAGCTTTCTTGTGTCAATAACCTCTAATCAGGGCGTACCTGAAGCCTTTCCCTTTATCCACTAGAAAGCTTTTCAGTACTTCTGCCTTTTGAGTTTCTGCCAAATGCAAGTGATGGTGGCTGATTCTCATGCTATAACAAGCTCTGAATAAACAGACTCTGTATGTTCTCATCTGGGCAATCTTCATTTATTTCCACAAACAGTATCTCAATACAAAGCACAACAATTAATCCATGGGCAAGTCAAAGACAGATTGGTAATACTTGCAATGACAACGCACTGAAGTTTCACCCTGAAATTGCATCACTTGGAATGATCCAACAAAGGATGAGCCATTATTGTAAAATGCAATTCATATCTGCTAACATCAGTGGCCAGAGGTACAACTGCAACAACTCTGAAGGGCAGGTAGTCTATGCTGTCTTCATTTAACACTAAAAACACGGCTTTTTTCCTTTCAGTCCCTATTTTTTGGGTTGGCTTTTCAGTTTGGTATTTTCTCCCTAACTTCCTCACCTGAAAAATGAGATTTTTTACATCCTGGGATAGTATCTCTAGGATGAGGGACTTTTAGTGCTAAATGAGATTTTTACTCTTAGGGAAGTATTACCAGGATGAGGGACCATCAAATCTGGAAAATTGGTTGATTTTGTTGTTTGATTGATTTTTGTTGTTTATCATATTATCATCCAACCAGAATTACAAGCTAGAAAAATCTGTCGGCCTTCCATGATTCCTATTTGTCTCATCCCTCATATCCAACCAGTTTCCCAAGGTGGGTTCTGTCCTCCTGAGGCAGGTTCATCATAAATGTAGTATAAACTTTGGGGCCTCTTGCATGCATGGACTCCTTCCAACACTCTGAGATGGGCTCTAGCAATGTGCTCATTATTCATATGTTTTAATTTTTCCAAAAGTAATCATCACCATCAGTTAAGATGGCTGCCTCCACAGTGATTTTCCCTGATCACACTTCCCTTCGTGTGGAGTAGTGCCAGGGTAACCACAAAGCATGCTTAGAATCCAGCTAAGAGGCAATTCAGTTGGCAGTACTTCAGTTTTGTGTTATTGGAATATATCAATGTGGTTTATAGTCACTTCTATGAATGGTTACATAATTGCTCACATTCCTGCTGTAGGAATGGCTTCCAGAAGTGCTCCTTCCACCCACTGTGCTGACACACCCAACAGCACAGCAGTAAGGGGAAAAGCCATAAATGTATCACTGTGTGAAGATGGCCTCTGGCATGGGCCACTGCAGCTGTGAGAATGGAGGCCGTACGGCTGAACATGTGCAGGACCAGAAGCTAATATATGGGAAATTGTTCTAATTTTCAAACATAATTTTAAAAGAATATTTGGTTCCCATAAATGCCTAATCAAAACAAAAGTTATTTATGGGTAGAACTATGATTCATAAGGCAGCATGCACAATTATTATAAACCTGCCATATTTTTTCTTCCTTTTTTTGATTAAAAAAAAATGCTTGAAATAAAATTTATCAGAATTCCTGTGTTTTGAGGGCACAATCTGCAGCAGAACTGTCAGCAGCAGATATAACTGTGTGTAAAGCCACAATTGTTTTGCATCCAGACTATCAATTTAAAAAGTCATTCATCTGTTAACAGAAAAATTCTTAATTTCCTCCAAATCTTTCCACAGAAAATACTATTACAAAATTACTGTCATATGAAGATATTAAAGAATATGCATCCAAAAGTTTATATATCTATTATATCACAGATATATAATATATGTATTATATATCTACATTAGAGCTGTCTCAGGAAAGTAATTCATAGAAATATCTGGTTATTTTTCAGGACTTTATAAAATTTGTAATATTTGTCAGCCTTTCAAAGTTAGTCATCTATCGTGTTTCTTTTCTCCTTATAAATAAATGTTGGCTTTCATATATAATTTTGTATTTGTCAATTTTCTTAGAGAGACCTCTCAATTCAAGCCTCAAGCCTCACAAAGCTGGGTCTAGACATCTCTAGAATCTGTCTCCTCCCCTTCACCCTCTTTGCTCTGGTTCAGAAATTCATTCTCTACATACAAGCCAGACACCAAACAAAATGTCTAACTAGCAGGTCTCCTTACTTCAATCTATCGTACCTGCTCCGACCAGGGTTAAGGTTCTAAAATACAAATTTATTTATCACCATGGAATGCAAAACAATGTCCTTCACACGGTGCCAAGAACATTCTACAGTCACCACTTACCGAACCAAGCTCCCCTCACCCATGCTACTTGAACTATCTCCTCACAGGGGACTACTCTCATTCTCTCACCTTCATGTTTGAGCATGATGCTCCCCCTCTCCGTGAGGGAAGATCTGATTAGTCCTTCAGGGTCAACCTCAAATATTACCTGCTCAGTGAAGATTTGCTCAACTTATCCACTACTTATATGCTCTCAAAACATCTTGTTTATTTTTTACCTCTCATCTTTCACTTCATATGGCATTTTCTTACTGATATATATGTATCTCCTATTAATTAGTTTTTTGAAAGCAGGGTCGGGTGCCTGGGTGGCTCAGTTGGTTAAGCGACTGCCTTCAGCTCAGGTCATGATCCCAGGGTCCTGGGATCGAGTCCCACATCAGGCTCCTTGCTCCGTGGGGAGCCTGCTTCTCCCTCTCCAACTCCCTCTGCTTGTGTTCCCTCTCTTGCTGTCTCTCTCTGTCAAATAAATAAACAAAATCTTAAAAAAAAAGAAAAGCTTTAGAAAGCAGGGTCTTTAACATGTCACCATATCATGAGGGGAACATGATGCTTGCTTGACTTAGCATTCATTCACTTATTTGTTCATTCATTAATCATATATATCTCTTATCTTACCTGCTATATGTATCACACATTGTTCTGGTACTAGAGATAAAACTTGTAGTAAATTCACAGTGGAATGAATAAATGAATAATTATCTTCTGATTTTGTCATAAAGATAAACATATTGCATCTTTACTTCAAGTCCCTTCATGTCATTGTCATAGAACTGACAGAGAATATTTCCTCTTGTATTCAAAGGAGTGGCTGTGATATAAAAATAGAACTGAACTGGGATCAAAACACCTGGATTTGAGGTTCTGGGCTCTACTTAAGGTCTGGGAATCTTGAACAAGTCCTGTGAATATCTCTGGTAACAATTTTCTTCTTTTTAAAATGAAAAAAATATTTTATACCTTACTGACACACAAAGAATTAAGTGTTATAATAGATGTGGAAGTGCTTTGTTAACAATTGTTTTACGCAAATGTTAAGGTCCTATTGCTTTCAAATGAAAGGTGTTACTGCTCTTCTGCATCTGGTAATACCTTTCATTTACACTTTCAACAGCAAATCACTGCATTTATTTTTACTGCCCACCTAGAATGAAAACCACCGAATATCACCTGCTCAGTCAACTGCAGTAACACTCTATTCTCAGAGATAATGAAATTGAACTGAATCTAAATGGGAATATGTTTTGCTAAATCATAGTCACAGTCCTAAATGTGAATGTCAAAATGGAACTATAACTCTGGGTAGAGTCAGGTTCAGTATTATCAGACAAAAGGTAGTATTTTACCTTACAATTTTAGTAAGTGTAAAATATGTTAAATATTTTTTCTCTTTTTCTCTTTAGAACTGTTGGGGTCCACTTTAGAAGAACAGGACCTGGGAAAATACATACTCACACTGCTTGATACTTCTGTTCACCCTAGGTAAGATTAAATGTGTTCCTCTTATCATCTTTTAACACAGCTGTATTCTTTGTAGTTAACAACCTGCAATCTGATTTAAGAAAAGAGAGGATTTCTCTAAGTCAGTCAGAGAAAGACAAATACTATATGACTTTACTCATATGTGGAATTTAAAAAACAAAACAAACAAATGATCATGGGAGAAAAAAAAAGAGAAAGGCAAACCAAGAAACAGGCTTTTACCTAAGGAGAACAAACTGATGGTTACCAGACAGGAGGTAGGTGGGGAGATGGGTTGAGTGGGTGATGGGAGTTAAGGAGTGCCCTTGTGGTAATGAGCACTGGGTATTGTATGTAAGTGTTGAATCACTAAATTCTACACCTGAAATTAATATTACACTGTGTTAACTAACTGGAATTTAAATAAAAACTATAAAAAAGGGGGAAGAGAGGATTATCTTTTGAAATTTGAAATAATTTATGAGCTGCTTAAAAGAATGTAAAGCCATACCACAAAAAGTTATTGTGTAGGGGTGCCTGGGTGGCTCAATTGGTTAAGTGTCTGACTTTTGGTTTCTCCTTGGGCCATGATCTTGGGGTCATGAGATTGAGCCCCGTGCCAGGCTCTGTGCTCAGAGCAGAGTCTACTTGAGGTTCTCTCCCCTCTCCCTCTGCCTTTCCCCCCACTCGTGCGTGCACACACACTCTCTCTAAATAAATAAATAAATCTTTAAAAAAAATTTATTGCATAACATTTTTAAGCTTAGAAAAGTAAATAAATAGAACCTTATATAGTAGAATAATATGTATCTCTTTTTTTCATCCTATCAGCACTTTTTCCCTAGTCTGCTAAGAAATCCCCTACTCTGGGGTGCCTGGGTGGCTCAGTCCATTAAGCATCTGACACTTGATTTCAGTTCAGGTCATGATCTCAGGGTTGTGAGATCGAGCCCTGCATTGGGCTCCATGCTGGGCATGGAGCCTTCTTAAGATTCTCTCCCTTTCCTTCTGCCCTTCCCCCCAAAAATAAATAAAAAAATCTTTAAAAAAAAGAAAAAGAAATCCCCTATTCTTTTTTTAGGAAAATGGTGAACATTCGCTCACACACATTTCACAGTGGAATTAATCTCACTACTCATGTTTTCTGAGGTGAGCATGTGAACTAGACAATGTCAACAGTCTTTCTCTAGGATATTTCAAATAAAAAATAAGAGTTGTGTCGTTTCCACTGGTGAAGCTGAAAAGATGTGAACCTCGGAGCTACCAGTGGCCATAATTGCAACTTAATTAAAAAAACCACCCAGAAAGGTTTAAGGCAACAAATACAAAGAGACAAAGAGACAAAATACTACAAAAGCTGAGAGATACAAGAAATCAAACTCTCGTAGCTAGACAGAAAGAAAATCTCAGAGTGAACTACAATCAGAAACTAAAACCACAAGAAGAGAGGATATGTCTGAGTAGTAAGTCAACAGAAATAAGAGACTAAAGGTAAAGAGATTAGTTTAAATAGTTGTTGGACCAGAAGATAGGCCCATGGAGATAAAGCCATGAAGATGCGTCAGTTTAGTATTTTCTTGTAATGCAAACTGCCTGAATATTCAAGGGCACTACGTTTATTTAACTCAGCTGTTCTTATGATCAGTTTACGCTGCATCAACCACGAGGCTGCATCAACCACGCGACGATATCCTCTCTATCTCCAGTGGTATTCTGTGCTTTGGTTCTATTCAAAAACAAGCAATTCATAGAATTCATAGTCTCTTCTCTCTTACAATGGATACAGTGATTAAAGACACAATAGTCATTTTCAGACCAAGAGGATGGCAGGAACATGCTAAATATGGTAGAGCAGGAAGATAGGAGATTGAGCCCACCCCTAGATGATCCCCTTGAGCTCTCCTTGAGCAGTGTGCCACCCCTAGCTGATTTATCTGTAGAGATTTTATGTAAAATGAATAATCTCCTAAGCATTTAAGCCCCTACAAGTCTGCAGTCTGGTCTGCTGTTGCTTATAGCTAAATGCACTCCCATTATAACAACAAGGGTTTACTTCCCCCTGGAGCCATATAGGTCTCCCTCCAGCATCAGCAGATGTCTCTACAAAACTCCAAGAGAAGCCCTCTCTCTTCCAAGACCCACTGTCTTTCTCCTAACATTTTAGGTGGCAAGTGGAAGTAAAACAATTATGTTTGACTATAGTCAGTCTTCCCTCCTTTGGAGTAGCAGTGTTCATAATATGCCATCAGTTAGTGAAATACTAAGAAACTAATACATGATTTCAGTGGACTAATTTGATTGCTATTACATACTGAAGAGATTGTAAGTCATTTCATCACACTATGGAGCAATTTAATTTTCCACATCTTTAATCTTAATACCTTGGTTTATTTAAAATCAGATAACTCAACTATTTCAAAATTAATTTTATTATATAAGTCAATGTAGTATGAAAGCAATTCTTAAAAGTTGATTTGGGTCTTCTGTTATAATTGATCTAATATCAAATATGATTAGAGTCTAAAATTGGCATGACATTTTCAAAAATAAATTATAATTCCTTTTTAAAGGGAAATAGTTGCTAAGTCACTTAGAAATTAAATAAATATTGTCTCATTTTTAATTTTAAAAAACAAAACATTTCATCAAGAATTATTATTATCATATTTCCTCTCTTTGGTCTTTTAAAAAATGCTCATGTCACCTCAGAGTCATTCTGTTAGAGTGATTTTAACATTAATTAAGTGCTATGGCTTTCTTTAACTTTCTTTTCTTTTTCCTTATTCATTTATACTAGTGAGCATTGCATTATATGGGTACTATACTGATATTTAATTTTAGCAGCTCTGTATTTCCCTTTCATATTGCAACAGACTAAATATTGTGTCTACACCCCCCCCCCCCAAAAAAAATTCATGTATTGAAATCCTGACTTCCTGTGTGATGATAGGAGGTGGCACTTTGGGAGATTAGGTCATGAGGGTGGAGCCCTTATGAGTGGGAATAGTGCCCTTACAAAAGAGACCCCAGAGAGCATTTTAACACTTTTTCCACCCATGTGAGTATATAGTGAGAAGTCTACAGTCTGCAACTCAGCAGAGGGAGCTCACCAGAACTAAACACGTTGGCACTCCCTTCTCAATGGACTTTCAGGACCCAGAAACTGTGAGAAATAAATTTCTGTTGTTTATAAGCTACTCAGTCTATGGTACTTTGTTACAACAGTCTGAACTAAGACACCTATAAAATTGAAATGACTAATAATGAGCTCCTTGCTTATAACCATTCTCAAAATAAGAGCACATGACTATCCCACAGTAAGAAAATCATGTGACTTTCCCCCACCTTTCTCTCATGGCTTGAATTTATTTGGGTCACCTTCCTCTGTGACTGATCTTGACAGCTAAAATACTGTTCCACACAACCAAATCACAATACATTTTCTCCCATTTCTCCTATTCCTTATCCTTTTCCTTTTCCCACATCTAACAATTATATCTCACTGGTCATGTGAATTTGGAGATTTCTTGTATGAAAATATATTTTTTTGCTCTTTGTCTCATTTCCCAAATAGTCTATCAATTTCCTGCCTAACTTCCAAAAACCAACTCAATTATCACAAGGTAGCCTTAATGTACATATATGAAAAGAGAAATATTCATTGTTTCAGTAAGCTTTTAAAACATTTCATAATATATTATTTATCCATTTGTAATGGGATCATGTGTTTGAATGTCTGTTCCCCAACTAGACTATGATATTTATCTCTAGCTCAGAAATGTCTCTGGCAAACAGAAAGTTTTCATGTATTTTGACTGAGTTTGATTGTAATAGACTTGAGATCTGGGACGAAGTCTTCTACCTCCTTTATAACTCTTGAGGAAAGTTAATAGCACTCAGAATATATTTAGCAAATGCTGAAAAACAAAAAAATGAGGCTAGACTGAATATCTGGCCTTGAAATTGACTAACCATTGGTCTTTCCACCCTAGAGAAAGAGTTAGTACATTCTCCTTTATTCTTCCTACTAATTATAACTAAAAATCCTGGACAAAATAAATAAATACCAGAGCAATTGAAAAGCAAAGAAAAGAAGGCAAACTAGGAATTTTATGACTTGAGGAATGTCCTGAAGTGAATTCTCTGTTTTTTGTTTGTGTTGCCTCCTGTATATCCTAGGCTGGTTCACAGAGAAACCCATAAACTAGAAATGCCAATGCAAACAGATTTTCTTTAAAGCCCCAAGAAAGCATAGCGTCTTTACACAAAGACTGGGAAAAGGGTGACCCTGTAAGACATAATTCTTTTGACTCCCCTCCAGGTCTGAAATAATAAGATAAAAGCTGTGCTGTGCCTCACTGTTTCTCCACAGGGTGCCATAAAGACTGTGGATAGAATGAAGGGGGGGAAATCGGAGGGGGAGACGAACCATGAGAGACTGTGGACTCTGAGAAACAAACTGAGGGTTTTAGAGGGGAGGGGGGTGAGGGGATGGGTTAGCCTGGTGATGGGTATTAAAGAGGTCACGTACTGCATGGAGCACTGGGTATTATACACAGACAATGAATCATGGAACACTACATCAAAAACTAATGATACAATGTATGGTGATTAACATAACATAATAAATAAAAAAAATAATAAAAATTAAAAAAAGAAATGCTGTCTTCCATCCCTGTCCTACACTAAGTAGGCAGCATCCCTACCTCTTCCTGCCATGCATTGTGGAGACTATGTGTCAGAGCCCTAACAACCATCCTCAGACTGCACTAACACGAGCAAAGGTGCATTCCCCCCCAACACACACACTGAGCATTGTGGCTACAGAAACTAGAATTAAACTATGTGGATAATCCCAATCTTAAGTGAACATTGGCAAAGAAATAGCACCCTTTCATCTTTCTGCGATGTATTGTGGAGATTGTGAAATGGGAGTCCTGTTGACTATCCCAAGCTTGCTCTCAATGAATGATCGCAAAGATGAAACACCTGACTTACGCCCAACTAGAAAGTGGAAGTCGTGCATAGAGAGAGGAAGGGAGCTGCAGAAAGGGAATCTGTGTATGAAATTCTGGGCAGATTTCAGGGTGACCTATGCATGAAACCAATTAGAATCACAAAGCAAAATATTTGAAAACCAATGTATGGTGCAGAATATTACCAAGGTTTCAAATTGGTCACTCATTGAAAAGCACATAAACAGAGTAGACCAGAATAGCACTGCAAGGTTTTGAAATCTCAATTAGTATTTAACTACAGCAACAAAAGTGGGCCAGGACATGCATCCCGAACTTGAGCATATAGATTACATACTGAAATAGAAGATATAAATAGAAATAGTCTTATAATATGACTTAAAATTTCCAGAATGTATTCCAAAATTATTCACCATGTTGACAATCAGAAACATCAATTTGAATTGAGAAAAGAAAATCAACAGACAGCAAATACAAGATATATCAAATGTTGTAATTATCTGACGATTTTAAATAGGTATACCATAAAATACAAAACTATGACAAGAAGTTAGGAATGCTCTGGAATCAAATAAAAACAGAAATTTTGGCAAAGAAATAAAAGATATAAAGAAAAAAACAAATAAAATTTTAGATTGAAAAATATTCTTTAGAGGGCCAGAACAGTTTTCTATCCTGATTTTAGTGGAATTTATACAAATCTATACATGTGATAAAATTTTTATAGAATTATACAACAACAGCAAAATGTAAAAAGAAAAAAAGAAGTACATGTAAAAGCTGGTGAAATCTTAATAAAGTCTGTAGTTTAGTTTATAATTCTGTACCAGTTTCAATTTCCTGATTTTGATAATAGCACTATGGTTTTCTAAGATGCTATCATTAGGGGAACCTCGCTGAAAGGTACACAGGAACTCTGTACTATTCTTGCAACTTTATTTGAATCTAAAATTATTTCAACATAAAAGTTAAAACATTGACTCAACGTAGAATTTGGAATGGTATTTGGTGTGAAGTCTTAACTCTAAAGTCTTTTTCCTGCTCCTACCCTACGTCATCTGTTGCCTAACAACCTCCTTTCTCATTGAGAGGCATTACAAATGGGAAAGTGCCACTGAATTACTTCCCACTGACTGTAAAACAATCATATTATTGCTTGGCAACAAGCCCAGGGTTGGACAAGCAGTTACTGAAAGCAAAACTAAACAAAACAAAAAACTCAAGTGGAGTTTTTATTTGAAATTTCCCCTGAAACAGAAGGATGTTCATCAACGCAGGATGGGGAGGTTCATTGTTTGAAGAATATAAGCATGGGTATAATTTTGCCGAACTAATATAGGAGATTTCTTGTCAAGCTTCTAAGAAAAGTGTTAAAACAATGATACTCTGAAACATTTGATTTATATGTAATCAATATCATGGAAACTGGTCAAATTTAAACAAGCACTATAAAAATTATTCCCTAAGCAAGCTACTGTTCCATTTCAACCAAGGAACTGATTCTATTTGGTGGCAGTATATTCTCATCATGATTAGTAAAACTCTGAATTTTAGCTATATAAATAAAGCAAATGAAAGACATAAAATGACAAATTTACTAACGTAAACATAAACATAAAGCAGATGGCCTCATATTCCTGCAAAGTCTAGATAAAACTAAACGTGTTCCCATCAAATTAACTTCTTTATTAACATCTCTTTACTCAAAAATTTCCAAAATTCAAGTTGTGACTCAGTTTTGTAAAATAAGCAGCACCTGGGAAGTAGTGATGAAAATAAATTTATTTTAAGGATTTAGAGTTCACATGTAAAAAATTAATAATGGTAAACTTTACCTGAGCCCTATTTTCCCAGAAAACAGTTACATATAAGAAACTCCCCTACATGTTTGTTTTTGAAAATCTTCCCTTCCCAGCATTTTGTGTTCCAGGAAACAATTTACCATAAAGAACCACATTTCTCCATAAGACTTAGGTAAGACTCACTGTCTACTCTTTTATTGACTCCCATAAGACCTGGAGACAAGTTCCTGAAATATAAATAATAAATACTAAACATGGACCCTCTGGATTCTTATTCTTTGTCTAAAGAATGACTAGCTGTTGCACAGCAAAGGAAACAGTCAACAAAACCAAAAGACAACCGACAGAATGGAAGAAGATATTTGCAAATGACATATCAGATAAAGGGCTAGTAGCCAAAAATCTATAAAGAACTTATCAAACTCAACACCCAAGGAACAAATAACCCAATCAAGAAATGGGCAGAAGACATGAACAGACATTTCTGCAAAGAAGACATCCACATGGCCAATAGACACATGAAAAGGTGTTTAACATCACTCGGCATCAGGGAAATACAAATCAAAACCACAAAGATACCACCTCACACCAGTCAGAATGGCTAAAATTAACAAGTCAGGAAACGACAGATGTTGGCGGATGTGGAGGAAGGGGAACCCTCGTACACTGTTGGTGGGAATGCAAGCTGGTACAGCCACTCTGGAAAACAGTATGGAGATTCCTCAAAAAGTTGAAAATAGAGCTACCCTATGATCCAGCAATTGCGCTCCTGGGTATTTACCCCAAAGATACAAATGTAGTGATCCAAAGGGGTACGTGCACCCTGATGTTTATAGCAGCAATGTCCAGAATAGCCAAACTATGGAAGGAGCCCAGATGTCCATCAACAGATGAATGGATAAAGAAGATGTGGTATATATATGCAGTGGAATATTATGCAGCCATCAAAAAAAAATGAAATCTTGCCAGTGGATGGAACGAGAGGGTATTATGCTAAGCGAAATAAATCAGTCAGAGAAAGATAGTTATCATATGATCTCACTGATATGTGGAATTTGAGAAAAAAGCAGAGGATCTTAGTGGAAAAGAGGAAAAAATGAAACAAGATGAAACCAGAGAGGGAGACAAACCATAAGAGACTCTTAATCTCGGGAAACAAACTGAGGGTGGCCAGAGTGGAGGGGGGTGGGAGGGTTGGGGTGGCTGGGTGATGGACATTGGGGAGGGTATGTGTTGTGGTGAGTGCTGTGTATTGTGTAAGACCCCTGAAACAATATATTATAGGATAATAAAGGAAAAAAAAAAAAGAATGACTAGCTGCGATGAGAACTGTTTGTCTCTCTGAAAAGAGCTAGACACAGAGATAAGCATTTCCTATTCAGCTAACTGACGGTGACTTCCCCTGATTATAAAACAATCGCAACTCTAAATCCCCCTATCACAACACTCTACTCTTCAGATCTGGAATACTTTCCCTATTACGATAGACTGAAAAGTGTCTCTTTAATTTTGTCTTTGACAACATAAAATGCAATAAGATATTTTGATTTTTGTTTTATAATATACTGTTTTGTATAGTAAATGATTCTTGTGATCGTAAATTTTAATGTGTCAACTTAGTTGGGCCACCAGGATGTCTAAATTAAATATTATTTCTGGTTGTGTCTGTGAAGGTGTTTCCAGATGATATTTGTATTTGAATCAGTGGTCTCAGCAAGTAAATTATCCTTCCCAATGTGAGTGGGCAATATCCAGTCTATCAAGGGCCTGAATAAAACAAAAAGCAAAGGAAGGGGGTATTTGTTCCCTTACTGCTTGTCCACGTGAGCTGGGGTATCAGTATTCTTCTGGCTCTCAAGCCTTTGGACTCAGACTGGAATTATACCACCAGCTTTCCTAGGTCTCCAGCTTGCAGACAGCATACTGTGGGTCTTCTCCGCCTCCATAATTATTATGGGAGCCAATTCCTCATAATAAATATACAGAGTTTTTTTTTCCCCTTTGGAGAAAGAACCCTAATGCAATTCCAATGCAAGATTTAAATTTTAATAAATTCTAAACTAGTAGCACGGATTCTTATTAATGTACTTTAGAAAGATTGCAAGATAGAACCTAAGCTGTATAAGATGACTTGCTACTTCAAAAGCAATAATGAAATCAGCTTTAAAACCAGTTTAGATCTTAAAAAGCCATTCTCAGGCACTCAGAATATGTCCTCAGAGGATAGTATCAGAGGTCAGGCAAACAAGAAGGAGATTTTCCTGTCAATTTAAGCCTATGCCATTAATAAATAAAAGAGAGCTTTCTTATTTAGAATTTGTAATTCTATAATAATTATTCCAAATATATTTGGGGTTAAAGTAAGTCATCTTTTTAAGAAAGCAGAATTGGGAAAAGACAAAGAAACTCTTTTAGTCTCCCTCCTCTATGTGCGGTGAAGATATGAAAGATTCTGATACTGAAATCTCTCTTTTCTTTTTAATTTTCCAAAGACAAAAACAAATAAATAAACACAATGGAGTGGGCCTTGGAGGTTACTGAAAAGAATCAAGTGTTGTGTTATGCCTAATACAAAGAGAGAGAGAGAGAGAGAGAAACTTCATTCATTTTTGAGGGGAAAATGTGTAAGTGGCAAAAGATACTTGGTGGAAAGTGTGAGCATAAAAAAAGGAGTCTATTGAAAATGGGAAAAGAGAAGTGGTGATTGAAAATAGTAGATTTTCCATCATCCATTCATCAAGGATTGTTGAGGTTAATGTAGAGCATGAAATCAGCCATAATACCTGGCTTGCTAAAATGTAACACAGAGGCCGCTGGGGGCAGGGAAGGTTTCCGAGAAGGGCATAGGCCTTTGGAATGCCGAGGCCTGCGTGACCACGACCACTCTGCCATAGGAATGCCGCAGGGAGTTCCTTTCCCTGAAGCTTTCTTAGCCTAAACAAGCCGCCCTGTGATCTAAGAGATGTATGCATTGTCCCCTAGGCTATGTTTGAGAAACAGTGATAAAAATTTGTGATTATCCTGAAGGCCCAATAAAAGCAGGAGCAAAGAAGAGCAAAGGGTCTTCATCTCTGAGCATTGACCTCCTTGCCTTCTCCTCTCTTTCACAGCAAAGTTTGGAGTAATCTTTCATCTGTCAGTACAGGGATTGCTGGCCATTCCTGGCAAAGGATGAAAAGATAATATTTTCATCGAAAACTAATGCTGATTTTGTGGACTCTTACTCTTCATCACTGTCTAACGGTGGCTAGAGCCTATAGGTTACATGCTTCAATATCTATTAAATCTACCTCCTTCTCTCCTTTTCCATTGTAACTCCCACAGTCCAACCCACCATTATTTCTTACTTAAATCATTGCCACACATCTCAGATCCACTCTAGCTCCTACTCTCAACCAAATCTCTCTTTTTTCCACTAGGGTTAGAATTTCTTTTTTTTATTTTAAGTGTGATTCTCTTTTTTTACATACTAAATGAATACCTTAAATGTCTCACATTGTTCTTAGATTTAAAGTCTAACTTTATTAACATGTCCTATCTGATGTTAAAATTCTTCCTACTTCTCCTAAGGTCATTTCTAGATATTTCCATCACTGGATACAAATTAGTCACTCTGTGCTTTTGTTTCTATAACTACCATTCCACTGTTCCTCCTCAAGGTCATGGCACATATTATTCCCTCTGCCCTAAAAGTGTTCTTTTCTCACTTCCTTTTTTTCCACCCTAGATTATTCTTAATTATCTTCACTTCTCCACAGAAGCTTTCCCTGGTCATTCCTCATCCCAAAAATTAGATTCAGTTTATACTCACATAGCAATCTTTACACTCATGGTACTCATCAAATTATAAATAAATACCCATATTTTTGTTAAAGTATGATATCAAGGCAAATTGGCAGAAGTCTTGTTTGCATGACAGTTTCTTTAGAATTCAGCTGTTAAATAGTGAAGACCTTTCATTAAATTCATAGGAGATTGTCAAAAGACAACTACTTCATGGAGAGATACTAAGAATGAAGGAAGTGTCTGAATGACCAGTCAAAAGTGCTTTGACTCAGCCCAGGGGAAATTGTTCCACATTATTAAGTGGATAAAAGAGGGTTATAGAAAACCCAAAAGGACAAGTTACCCTTTGCAGAGCAAAATGAAATAGTTGTAAATGTTGGCTGAGTGAGACACATTCTTTGGCAACATTAGAGACAAGATCAGCATTTCAGAAAAAAATTTGCAATTCAGAAAAGCAATAAATTTTAGAGCAAAACTAGCAACAGAAGTCAGAAAGATTTTACAACTATTTCTGGGAGCCATTGTTGATCATTCTGGAGTGTTTCAGGAAATTTGGAAATGGTTATGCGAGCCATTAAATTCTTCTTCTTAAAAATTTAATTAGCTTTGTGTTGGAATTCTATGAAATGTAATACAAAATGTTACTAAATAAAAGAATTACTCAGATAATTAAAGAAAATTGATTTTTGTTTCCAGTGCAGCATGTATATCTAGGGTTTTATCAATGTAGAAAAGTGGATAGCCCTTGGATAAAATATGAATTTTGTTGGAAAACTTAGCTGGGCGGGATGGAAGTAAAGGGAACTCCTAGGATGGGAGGGGAACAGCCCTGATCTAAGCTTGAATTAATAAGTATGGGAGAAAGGTAGGTTTTTCCTAAGGAACATTCCAAATATGATTGCCTAAAGGAAGAGGAAAGAGGTAAACCAGAGAGTCTACTGCATGGAGCCAGGGAATCTGAAAAGGGGAATAAGATTGGTATCTCAAATTGTTAATATTCCCTGGCAAAGAAAAGGGGGGGAAACCAAATCTCTTGATGAAAGCATCTTCAATTCAGGCCCCAGGTTTACACACATTAAGATTAATCAAATATGAGCTTTTATCAAAAATAGTCAAATTTATAAGAAAATAATCTTTTTGAAGGAGAGAAAGATTGCCAGTAGTTTTATATACATAAAATATTTAAAGAAATAAAAGATACAATCATACATTTGTGAAATAGAAACAAGAAATGCAATGACAAAAATGAAAAAGAAAAAAAAGATAATCCAAATGAACAGATAAATTTGAAAACAGACCAAATAGAAGTTTTAGAAATAAAAATAAATTTATACATAATTCTTGCTGAAATAAAAAACTCAATGAGAACAAACAGACTGGCCTAAAGTGAGCTGGAATGTATATCTAAAGTGGTAAACTAGAAACTACATCTAAAACATTACCCAAGAGGCAGCACAGAAAGGTAAAGATTTATAAAAATATAAAAGGGAATTTAGAAGATAAGGAAGAAAGAATGAAATTATCCAATGTATGTCCACTTGAAGGCCCAGACGTAAAAACTAGAGCAAATGATACAGATCTAATCTTTGAATATATAATAGCTGAGAATTGTTCAAACATGGTAAAGAACATAAGTCCACATATACGGAGGCATTATGTGAACAAAACAGGATAGATAACAAGAAATCCATACATAGACATGCTGTAGTGAAATTGTAGAATGTAAGAGAAAATGAGATGATAGTAAAAAAGAAGATAGAGGAAAATGTCTGATTAACTACAAAAGAATGACAACATATGGAATTCTCAATAACAAAAAATGAGAGCCAGAAGAAAGTATCTTTGAAGGACTGAGAAGAAATAATTGACAACCTAAAATTGAATACTAACTAAAAATATCTTTCAAGAACATGAGTAAAATAAATTCATTTTCAAAAAAATTTAAAAGTGGGGCACCTGGGTGGCTCAGTCATTAAACATCTGCATTCGGTTCAGGTCATGATCCTGGAGTCCTGGGACCAAGCTCCGCATCGGGCTCCCTGCTCTGCAGGAAGCCTGCTTCTCCCTCTCCCACTCCCCCGCTTGTGTTCCCTCTCTCGCTGTGTCTCTGTCAAATAAAAAAAAAAAAGTCTTAAAAAAAATTTGAAAGAATTTACTACCAACAGATGAATGTTAAATTTACTTCTAAAGGGTATACTTCAGAAAGATTCAAAAGTATCCATCTTGGGATGAGAAATCCATGCTTATTCGCTCATAAGTAGCTAATTAAGCTATAATAGTGGTCCTTGGGAAAGATCTTAGGCAACTTGGTAGGCAACACTTGGAACTTAGAGTACATTGGCTTCTCCTTTCAGTTTTATTTAAGGTATTCCAACTCTGCATTTAAGACTAGCTAATGAAGACCATCTATGTAAAACCCACAGCAAACATCATACTCAATGGTTAAAAACTGAGAGCTTTCCCTCTGAGGTCAGAAACAACACAAAGATGTCCACTCTTGCCACTTTTATTCTACATAGTATTGGAAGTCCTGGCCACAACAATCAGACAAGAAAAAGAAGTAAGAGGCATCCATATTGGTAAAGAAGAAGTTAAAATGTCACTTTTTGCAGATGACATGATACTATACATATAAAATGCTAAAGATTCCACCAAAAAATTACTAGCAGTAATAAACAAATTCAGTAAAGTGTCAGGATACAAAATGAATACCCAGAAATTGGTAGCATTTCTATACACTAACAATGAAGTCACAGAAAGAGAAATTAAAAAAAACAAAACACCATTTACAATTGTACCAAAAAGAATAAAATACCAAGGAATAAACTTACCCAAGAGGTGAAAGACCTGTACTCTAGAAACTATGAAACACTGATGGAAGAAATTGAAGATGACACAAACGAATGGAAAGATACTCCATGCTTATGAATTAGAAGAATTAATATTGTCAAAATGTCTATATTACCCAAAGCAATCTAAAGATTCAATGCAATCCTTATCAAAATACCGTTAACATTTTTTGCAAAACTAGAATAAATAATACTAAAACTTGTATGGAACCACAGAAAAATGCCAAACAGCCAAAGTAATCCAGAGAAAGAAGAACAAAGCTGGAGGTATCACAATCCCAGATATCAAGATAAACTACAAAGCTGTGGTAATCAGAACAGTATGGCACTGACACAAAAAGAGACACATAGATCAATAGAACAGGAGAGAAACCCCAGAAATAAATCCACATATTTATGGTCAGTTAACCTAGAAAAAAGAGGCAAAAATATTGAAATGGGAAAAGATAGTCTTTTCAATAAATGGTGCTGGGAAAACTGGACAGATACATATAAAAGAATGAAGCTAGACTACTTTCTAACACCATACACAGAAATAAACCCAAAATGGATTAAAGACCCAAACATGAGATCTGAAACCATAAGAATCCTAAAAAGAGAACACAGGCAGTAATTTCTCTGATATCACCCAGAGCAACATTTTTCTAGATATGTTTCCTAAGGCAAGGGAAACAAAAGCAAAAATAGACTATTGAGACTACATCAAAGTAAAAAGCTTTTGCCAAAGAAGAAAACCATTGAGAAAAGGACAACCTACTGAAGGGGAGAACATATTTGCAAATGATATATCTGATAAGGGGTTAATATCCAAAATATATAAAGAACTTGTACAACTCAACACCAAAAAAACAATCCAATTAGAAAAGAGGAGACATACAGATTTCCAACAGATACATCAAATGATGCTCAACATCACTAATCATCAGGGAAATGGAAATGGAAACCACAATTAGATGTTACCTCATGCCTATTAGAATGGCTAAAATCAAGAAGACAAGAAACGAGTAGTGGCGAGGAGAAAAAGGAATCCTCATGCACTGTTGGAATGTAAATTGGTACAACCATTGTGCAAAACAGTATGGATGTTCCTCAAAAAATTAAAAATAGAAATACCATATGATCTAAAAATTCCACTACTGGGTATTTACCCAGGGAAGTTGAAAACACTAATTTGAAAAGATATATGCACCTCTATGTTTATTGTAGCATTATTTATAATAGCCAGGACATGGAAAGAACCTAAGTGTCCCTCAGTAGACAAACAGATAAAGAAAATGTGGTATATTTACACAATGGAATATTACACAGCCATAAAAAAGGATGAGATCCTGCCATTTGAGACAACATGGATGGACCTCCAGGGTATTATGGTAGATGAAAGAAGTTAGACTGAGAAAGACAAATACCATATGATTCCACTCATAAATGGGATCTAACAAATGAGTAAACAAAGAAAAAGAATCAGAGCTATAAATACAGAGAACTGATGGTTGCTAGAGGGGAGCAGGGTGACGGGTTGGGCAAAATGGATGAAAGGGAGAGGGAAATACAGGTCTCCAGTTATGAAGTAAGTCATGAGAATAAAGAGTAGAGTATCAGGAATACAGTCAGTGATATCGTAATAGCAATGTAATTGGACAGATGGTAGCTACACTTGTGGTGAACACAGCATAATGTATAAACTCGTCAAGTCACTAAGTTGTACATCTGAAACTAATGTAACATTGTGTGTCAACTGTACTGAAATTTTTAAATAAATGAATAAATGGAAAAAATGAAAGACGAGGCTAACAATAGGAAATATCACAGGTGTCCCGCTGAGGATGGTAGGGAGTGAATTTGGAAATGTTAAGAAAGATTTTAGGAATTAGGGTTCCTCCAAATTCTTCAGTACCTCCTAAATAACCTATTTCAATAAGCATAATTCCATTTTTTGCCTTTTTTATTTGATTGATTTAAGCATAATCCAGTTTCTCCAGAAAAAAAGACATTAAGCTCTTTTTTTCAAAATCTGAGACCACTGAACTCCAAGTATAGAAATTAAACCTGCATTGGGAAATTTCAGTAGATGAGTTACCTCTAGAGATAGTAGGTTGAAAAGAGTGTCAAAATGAAGGAAAATATTGTTACCTCACATGTTTAAAATTTCTTCAGAATAGTTTAAATGTGGAATGCCGCACTACAGCATAAACAAAACAATTGTATTTCATATAAGTACTATGGAAACCAGAGATCTGGTTGTTGAACCCCAGTGGTGCCCAATGTTCTGCCGGAAGAGACGTAAAGGATCATTTTCAGGAATATGGCTGGCAAAATGAAATAATCTTCTGAGTAGAATATAGTGAGATCAATCTCTTCAAATTGAAGAAAAAAAATATATACACACAAATGTATATAATGGTTATTTTCCTCCTGATTAGACATTTTCCTTTAAGAATACTGAAAACATTTCTTTTCTCCTTATTATCTTGCTCCTAAAACTGAGCACGACTTGATTTGATTAGATGAGCTCGACATGCATTTCTCTTGGTCAGTTTGGCTTACTGATGATGGATTATTTTAATTCTCCCCAAATAAAACCAAGAGATACTGATAGTTGATTTCCTATAAGTAAAGGACCTCGGTGGCTCAGTCAGTGAAGTGTCCAACCCTTGATTTCAGGTCACCTCATGATCTCAGGGGCGTGAGATGGAGCCTGCTTGCCCATCTCCCTCTGCTCTTCCCACCCCCACCCCCACCTGTCTCTCTCTCTCCCTCTTTCTCTCTCTCTCTCAAATATAAACAAACAAACAAACAAGGAAGTGACTGAGGCAGCTCAGATATGATAGACTCATAAACCACTATGAAAGTGAATATCTCATTTTCTCTAAAACATAGTTGAAGCATCTGTGGAGACAGTGAGGTAAGGTAATAAAAAAAAATCTTAAAATTATCTTCAGAGCAATCACCAAAGGAGTAAAAATTTAATGTTATTCAAGAAATGATTTTTATTCAAGAAAATCAATTACACTGATGTTAGATTGCTTTAAAGTAGTTTGGTTCCCTAAAATATAACAACTAAAGTAAAAATATCCTACTTGCAATATTTTAGATTTATCATTTGATAATGAACATGTGCTTAACTATGTGAAAAGCAGTGCAAGTTTGCAAACTATAAAGGTCAAGTAAAATCATTAAGATTGTGGCAAAATATTTTTGAAGATCACGTCATATGACAAGAAATCATGATTTTATTCAGCAAACATATAATGATTATCTTTTGAAGGGACAGAAAAAATGAAGTGTCAAGTCCTTGACTTCAGCAAGCAAGAAAAGACATGCTGATAGCATTAAGAAATAATAATAGATCAAGTGACATAAAGGAAGTACAGGGAGTCTAGATGAGTTTGAGTGATGTTGTGTTAGGACAGGTCTTTATCATAATTATCTCTTGAACATAAAAGTGAATAATTTGTGATAGCATATGACAAGAAACTTGAATGAAGTCAAAGAGGAAGAAAAGAAAATGTATGGATCTAGGAAAGCATAGACTATGTTCTGTGATCTTGCAATAGTCTACTTAGGTAGAGGTCCATGTGGTGAGAAGTTGTAAATAATTACGCTAGAAGTGCAGGTTAGAACCAGATCATCCACTAAAAAAGAGCAAACAAGAAGTACAAAGAGAAATAAGAAAAAAAATGAATAAATATATAATATGAAGTTAGGTAGTTATAACTACTACAAAGAAAAAATAAAGCAGGGTCAGGGGATAAAGAGAGAAGATGGATGCTATTTTAGGTTGAAGAAGAAGAGATATTTGAGCAGAGATCTAAATGGTCTGAGGCAATGAGTTATCCAGATAGAAGCTTAAGAGATTTTCAGGCATAAAGAAGAGTAGGCAAAGAGGCAGAAACAGACTTGGTGAACTCAAATAATAACAAGGACTCTAGAGTGGGGGAAGAACAGGGAACAAAGGCCAAGCAGTCAAACA
This sequence comes from Halichoerus grypus, assembly GCF_964656455.1. NCBI lineage: Eukaryota > Metazoa > Chordata > Mammalia > Carnivora > Phocidae > Halichoerus > Halichoerus grypus. Next base: position 148,706,685 of record NC_135715.1, read on the forward strand.
TGAATTCAGAGAAATAGGCAGGGACAAGATCCTGTATGCCATGGGAGTGACTTTGGGTGAAGCGTGAAGGAAAACCACCTGAAGGTTTACAGCAGAAATGACTTGATATGATTAGTGATTTAAAAGGATTTCCAGGGGCACCTGGGTGGCTCAGTCGGTTAAGCTTTAGCGTCAGACTCTTGGTTTCCGCTCAGGTCATGATCTCCTGGGTCCTGAGATCAAGACCCGCAAAGAGCCCCCGGTGGAGTGCAGTGCTCAGTGGGGAGTCAGCTTGGGATTTTTCCCTCTGCTCCTCCCATACTCCCACCCCTCTCTCTCTCTCAAATGAATGGAGAGGAGTTGGAATGGTGAGAAGTGATTGGTTCCTGGATCCATTTTTAAAGGTGAAGCCCTCAAAATTTGTTGTTGTGTAGGCTACGGATAAGGAGAGAAAGATGATGCAAGGATTCTTTTCAAGGATTTTGACTTCAGCCCGAAGGCAGATAGTAAGGCTATTCAGTGAAATATGAGAAAATTGTGATAGGAACAAATTTAGTAAGTGGAGAATGGGGGGTAGGAATCAATAATCCACTTCTGAATGTGCTAAACTTGAGATGTTTGCTAGACATCCCATGGAGAGCTTAAATATTCATATGGATATGTGTCTACAGTTAAAAATATTAGGGCTAGAAATAAAACTTGATGGTTATCAGCCCATAGATGCAAATAGAAGCCATAGAATTCAAAGTTTCTAGAAGAAGAAAAGAAAAAGGTGTGAATCTAAGCTCTAGGGTATTCTGATATGTAGAGATAAAAAAGAGGAGAAGGATATAGGAAGCCAAACAGGTTAAGTGGAGGCCAGTGAAGAGTGCATATTTCTTTTAGTTTGAGACTAAAGATAAAATAGTAAAAATAAATAAGCAAATCACATAATGAGAGGGACTAGTGTTAATGAATGTCACCAAAATTAAAATAGGTATTTTGTATAAAGCGACTTCAGTTTTTAGCTTTACCTTCACAGATAGCAATTTGTTAAATTCTTACAGAGACTGATACTTTTACAAAACTGAAATTGAAGAATGACCCAAGTAATTTTGTGAAAGAATAAAATATATATGAAAATCTGTACTGCTGGGTAATATTGCTGTTCTTATACAAACAGGTAGATAAATCAATAGGAGCAATAATTTTTATAAAAGCACTTTTAAAACCAAATCAAATCCAAAAATCTTAGAGATTCCCATTGCAAACATTCATGAATTTAAGTGCATCCCTAGAAAAGTATTCCAGGTCCAGACTTAACCAGAACAGGTAATAAAACTCAATTTTCTTAGAAGTTAGAGTTGGACTTATCGTGAAATAAAAGAGTAAAGGGGTGCCTGGGTGGCTCAGTTGGTTAAGCCTCTGCCTGTGGCTCAGGTCATGATCGTGGGGTCCTGGGATTGAGCCCATAGTCAAGCTCCCTGCTCAGCAGGGAGTCTGCTTCTCCCTCTCCCTCTGACCCTAGCCCCTGCTCGTGCTCTCGCTCTCTCTCAGATGAATAAATAAAAAAATCTTAAAAAAATAAAAGAAATAAAAGAGTAAAGTAAAAATACATATTAGGTATAACAAGTCAGAGCTTAAGTGAGTAGGAGAATAAAAACAATGAAAGCATTTACATAAAGGAAATGTTTGTTTCCTTTCTTGGAATAAATCAATTGTAGCTTCCTAAACAAATCAAGGAGATAATCAGTAGTGTCCAAAACAAAGCGTTCAGTATACTTAGCTGCTTTTAGTGTCCATTCATGGGAACTTAAAGGAACAATTAAGAAAGCTTCTTCTTGCCACTCACTTCCTTTGATCTATAGAAGATTTGCACAAATACATCTACTTATTTATTTAGACACTAACAGGTCAGGCAAAAGGGGATAGGGACCTCCTCAGCAGCTGCTAACAACACTGTTTTTCTCTAAACCAGAAGGGGAAGTCTGGGAAATGCACCAGAGCTCCCTACCCTTCTACTGCAATTTATTACACATGCCCATATGTCTTTACGAGAAATCATGGTTACCTAACACGGGTAAGGCATCAGCATAATTTTCCAGAGCCTTACTACTTGGGCTACTCCCTGTGAAATATGCAGCTTAAGAGAGGTAGGATACCAAATGGCAGAGACTTGTAGGTTCTCAGAATTTTAAACAACTGAAATAACATAGAATAGGGCTTACATTCTAGTAAATTAAGAACCTATCCATAAAAATCTAGTCAAATACTCTTATCATAGAAATTTAAAACTCATTGCCTGTACATTTAGATATATTGTATTCTTAGAGAATACCAATTTGTTTTCATATTCTCCATAGGTACTGCTTCAGGTAATACGGGCACTCAAGGTGAATTTAAGATACCAGCGTGGTCATAGTACTGTAATTCCCATGGCTGAAGTTATGTGAATGAAAATGTTTCGGGTCTCACTGATGCTTTAATTTTATCATTTAGACTGAGTTGAATCCCAACCCTTCTCCTGCCCCATAGCACAAATAGCTCAAGCAACACTGGTGAACTAGTGATACCTACACAAAAAACATTCCTTTTTCAGTCCCTAATTGTATAACAGGTGATTTCGGCGGCTGATGGCGAGAGCACTGCAACAAAGGACGCCTTGCTAAGGACCAAGTTTTTGATAGATGGTTGATTGAGTACAGTTACATCTGGTTCATAACAGCTGGAGGGATTCTTTAACTTGAGCCCTCACGGTGCAGCGGTGATTAAGAGTGCACAGCCTCTGGAGACCAACTGCTTGGTTCAAATCAAGCTCCACGGCTTTTAGGCTATGTGAGGAATGCCTAGGTAACAGGGGACTTTCGATGGCTGAATGAATTGCTGTAAAGCTGAGAAAGCATTGCTTAGAAAATAACAATGATGCAACAAATGTTAATTATTTGAGAACAAACCAAAATGGTACTATCATGTAAGTTGACTAAAGAATTAATTTTAGTGCAGGCGTAACACTTTTAATTTATGTAAAGCCCACTTTATATAATCCTCTCCTGTGGAGTGAGGGCTGAATTTAGTGACTCACTTCTAGTGAATAGAACATGGCAAAAGGGATGGCACTTTTTAAGATTTTATTTATTTGAGAGAGAGAGAGCACGCAAGAGTCAGGGGAGAGGCAGAGGGAGAAGCCGACTCCTGTCTACCGTGACCAACCTTTCTCACACTCTCTTGATCTCTTGTTCTCTCTAGACCCTCACTCGGGGAGAAACAGGCTGCCGTGTTGTGAACGGTCCTGTAAAGAGGCCCAAGTAGCAAGGAACTATTGTCTTCATCCAAGAGCCAGGAGGATTTGAAGCCTGTTCATAATGATGTGAGTAAACTCAGAAAGGTATAGATGACTGCAGTCCCAACTGATGCCTTGACTACATTCTTTTTTTTTAATTTAATTTTATTATATTATGTTAATCACCATACATTATATCATTAGTTTTTGATGTAGTGTTCCCTGATTCATTGTCTGTGTATAATACCCCGTGTTCCATGCAGTACGTGCTCTCTTTAATACCCATCACCAGGCTAACCCATCCCCCAACCCCCTCCCCTCTAGAACCCTCAGTTTGTTTCTCAGAGTCCATAGTCTGTCATGGTTCATCTCCCCCTCCAATTTCCACCCCCAAGTCATTTTTCCCTTCCTACTATTTCTTTTTTTTTTTTTTTTTTAACATATAATGTATTATTCGTTTCAGAGATACAGGTCTGTGATTCATCAGTCTTACACAATTCACAGCACTCACCATAGCACATACCCTCCCCAATGTCCATCACCCAGCCACCCCATCCCTCCCACCCCCCACCACTCCAGCAACCCTCAGTTTGTTTCCTGAGATTAAGAAGCCTTGACTACATTCTTAGGAGAATTTCTGACTCAGCTAAAATAAAACCTACTCCAGTCCACTAATTTAACTAGATAAAATGGGCTTGATTGTAAGTGTGAAAAATTGGAGTATAGGTTATGGAAGTAAGTGGAAGCTCCTTCTCCAGCCAGTTGCTGATGTGTAGAAACACTGGCCCAGTGCTGCCGGTTCTTTTGACTTTCTCAAGAAAAGTCAGATAGACTTAGTTTAATTTTTTCTGTGAAACTTTTAAATGTTGACAACCAGTGATATGTCCTAAAAGACCCTATAGTCTCACCACAACATGAGTGGGGACCACATGCCAGCCAGTTTTCAGCCCCTATCTAAATGAACATTACTCTCTCAGCTTATTTAACCATTTTATTCAATTTTGTTTTAGTTTCACTTCTTTTTTTTCTTTTAAATTTTACTTTCCAGGCAAGTTTTTAGCTCTCCTGGGGTAAGCATGGAAAGGGAAAAGCCTAATTGCTTAAGAGGACAACTACACTGAGATAAACTTGATAGTGACATAAATAAAAAGAAACCCAAAGGAGAAGGGAAACTCAAGAAGAGAGTTATAGCATTCATCCATCCCTGTACCAGAAGATTCTACTTTTAAATGTCAGCCTATGAAGTCTTAGGTTTTAAATTGTGAAGAAAAGCTGGATGTTTCAACATGTGGCTATTGAGATGTCACTTTCATTGAGGACATGTTCCTGGGCTCAGAGTTTTATTTTTTTAATTTTATTACCATTTTTTTAATATTTTCTGGAAAATATGCTGGCCTGTCACACTGTCACACTGGTCAGTTAAGAGTTATGGACAGTATTGTATTTATTTTGTCTTACATCCTTTGAGTATTTTTTAAACCTTGGAACACAATGATTTTTCTGTTTTCTCTTAGCTTTCTCAGCTATTCTTTCCTACCCAAATCTAATCATGTCCTTGTCTGGTCATTTTCTTTTTCCTGCTCAAAAATATTTTTACTTTCAAACAGGGCCAAAAATAAAATAGTCATGAAATTGTCAGTATAATTTAAACTACTGCTGCCTCAAAAGAAAAGACAATTTCAATATTTAAAATATTTTTATTTTTTTTCTAACTCACTACTTTAATTATCATAATATGGGCAGCATACGGGTTATTTATAAAACAAAAAAACTTATTACTACCATTTTCCAAATTATCAATTATATGAGGAAACAGATTATCCTTACCTTATTTTTTTTAAAAGGCGCTAATAGTGAAAATATGCCTATGAAAACAAACCTCTGCCAGCATTTCCTAGTTTGATAGTGAGGAATGAGATTGGACATTATATTTAAAACTTTCTGAGCTTTCAGTCAGTCATAAGTGTTCAACCATATATTAAGAGAAAGAGTCCATAGATATGACTCTTTTCTGTAGAATAAATATAAGGAAAAATTATATTTCTCATGCAAGCATACAGAATTTCAAGAACTAAATATTACCTCATTCTAGTTTATTCATGCCTTAGCAAAATAACTTCAGGACAAATATTTTGTCATCTTATCTGCAATATTTTATCTCCAAATCAGTTGTGACTCTCCAAGTTCTTCTTTTTATTTACTTACTATTTCAATAGCATGGCCTAGGTTATAATACTTTCCTAGGGAATTTATATTTTCAGCAAATGGGTTAGGCAAAAAATAAGAAGAAATATAGTGCCTTTTAATTGCAGTAAAGCCAGCTGAAATAAAATTTCAATTTAATCAACATTTTAATACTTTTTATAGACATGACTATGCAGAATATAAGTATCAGTCCCTGTTATATCAGCAGGTTAGAAATTACATTGTAATAGCATTAAATTCTTTCTAAGAGAAGCTATATTTACATGACACCAAAATAACTGAGGGAAGGAAAATTTTGGGTTGGTCATCTGTGTTTGGATTCTTTGTGCGTTATGTGTTAGTGTCCTTTTGTTCCTCCAGAAGTTCTATGTATCATACAGCTATAAATTAGAGCATTGATAGCTCCTGTTCAGTAATGGGATAATACCAATTAAACGCAACTACTTGATGGTCTTGGTCATAGAACAAGAAGTAGGTGTGGTGATTAGTCCTAGGATTTATCCTGGGATAAATTTTGTTTAATATTTTTAAATAATTATAAAGTTAAAAGAGGAGGTACCCAATAAAACAATTAAATACAAGAGCTGTGAAGAAGAGGGATAATTACTGTATTTTAAATTGTGATTTTAATAGATTTCCACTACTGGAAGAAGTGGTCAGATTTTTTAAAATAGAGTAAAGTTAAAATAACTGCGAATGCACTGAAGCTTTGGGGATGCAGTCTCAGATACATCCCATTTAGTGCTTTTGACCTTCCTACGGGCATATGATTATATTGATATTTTAGTGATAGGAAACTGAGCCCTAGGTCAATTAATAAGTGGATGATGCAAAATTCTAAATTAGTTTCTTTCACCCAGGGCTGTGTGTGCTTTACCTCACATGTGAGAAGGGAAACAATACAAAATTAAATGGCAGTATCAGACAGAATATGACAACATACCCGCCCCCCAAAAAGTGCTAAATAGTATGAGGAAATCGTTAACTTTACGAGTCAACTTTCCTAAGCTCAGGGATGTCCAGATAGCTGGTAAAGCATTATTTCTGGGTGTGTCTGTGAGGTTATTTCTGGAAGAGATTAGCATTTGAATTAGGAGAACCAGTAAAGATCTTCCTCACCAAAGCAGATGGGCATCATCCAACACTTTAAAGGTCTGAATAAAACAAAGGTAGAGGAAAAGTGAATTTGCTCTTCACTTGAGTTGGGACATGCATGTTCTCCTGCTCTTGACATCAGTGCTCCCGCTTCTCAGGCCTTTGGACGTTGACTAAATTACATTAGGAGCTTTCCTGATTCTCCAGCTTGTAGATGGCAGATCATGGGAACTCTCCACCTCCATAAGCATATGAGCCAATTCCCCTGACATCTCACTCCCTCTCTCTTTCTCTCTCCCAATCTCCTATTGATTCTGTTTCTCTGGAGAACCCTGACTAATATATATATGAGTAATAAATATTCTATATAAATATTGAGTATCTGGTATAAACTGCTAAAAGTTAGGCTAGTTCCCCCTGGAAAATAAGCCCAAAACTTAAATCAATGACCTTTCATGTAAAGAAACAAGAAAAATAGAAAAATTGAGTAAATAAAGCCCAAGTAAGTAGATAAGAATAAAATCAATGAAGTAGAAAACAGAAATCAGTAGAGAACATCAATGAAATCGTGGTCTGGTTCTTTTAGAAGATAAAATGATAAACCTCTAACCAAACATCAGGAAAAAAAGACAGAAGAAATAAATTACCAATGTAAGGTGTGAAAGAGGGGATGCCACTACAGATGTGTAAGATATTAAAATGGTAATAATGAATATTATATACAATGCTATGTCAATAAACTTGAAACTTAGGTGAAATAGACAAATGTCTTGAAAGACACAAACTACCAAAGCTGATTCAAAAAAAGACTTAGATAATCTGAATAGTTTTATATTTCTTTTTTTTTTTTTTAAAGATTTTATTTATTTTTGACAGAGAGAGTGTGTACAAGCAGGGGGAAGTGGCAGGCAGAGGGAGAGGGAGAAGCAGGCTTCCCACTGAGCAGGGAGCCCGCTGTGGGGCTTGATCCCAGCACCCTGGGATCATGGCCTGAGCCAAAGGCAGATGCTTAACCATCTGAGCCACCCAGGTGCCCCAGTTTTATATTTCTTTTAAAAATTGAATTTGTAACTAGAAACATTTACACAAAGGCAATGTTGGGCCCAGATGGCTTTATGGGGAAATTGAATGAGTTATTTAACAGAGAAATAATACCAAAACCAGAAAATAGAAAAGTAGGAACTACTTTCCAACTTATAATATGAGGCTAGCATTGATTTACTCTAATACCAGGAGAGAAAATAAAATATCCCTCATAAACATAGATGGGAAGATCTTTTAACAATTTAGCAAATCAAATCCAACAATATCTAAAAGGGATAATACATCACGACCAAGTGAGGTTTAACCAAGTAATACAAGTTCAGTTTAATATTAGAAAATCTATCAGTGTAGTTCATCACATTAATAAACTAAAACAGACAAGCCAAATGGACATCTCAATAAATGCTGAAAAAACATTTAACAAAATCCAACAATCCTGATGAAAAATAATCTTAACTGGTAATTGAAGAAAACATTCTTATCTGATTTTTTAAAAATCTGTGAAACTATTAGTTAACATTATACCTAATGGTAAAAGATAAATGCCTTCTGTGGGGGAATGGGTAAAATTGTCAGTGGGGATTAAGGAGAGTACTTGCGATGAGCACTGGGTACTGTATGGAATTGCTGATTCATCATATTGTACATCTGAAACTAACATAACACTGTATGTTAACTATACTCAATTAAAAAAAAAAAAGATGAATGTCTTCCCCTAATATCAAGAACAAAGTAAAGATGTCACCTCTCATGTCTTTTATTCAACAATGTATTGAAGGTTCTAATCAGTGTAGTTAGGGCAAGGAAAAGGAATAAAATCATGCTAGTGGGAAAGAAAGAAAAAACAATGTCTTTATTCCCAAATGACATGGTCATCTGTGTAGAAAATTCTATGGAATCTACAAAAAGAAAAAGCCACTAGAACTAAATAACATGTGGTAGCCAATTTGTAGGATACAAGATCAATATATAAAAATCAGACATATAGGGGCGCTTGGGTGGCTCAGTCAGTTAAGCGTCTGCCTTCGGCTCAGGTCATGATCCCAGGGTCCTGGGATCAAGTCCCACATCGGGCTCCCTGCTCAGCGGGGAGCCTGCTTCTCCCTCTGCCTGCCGCTCCACCTGCTTGTGCTCTCTCTCTCTCTCGTGTCGAATAAATAAAATCTTAAAAAAAAAGGCATATAGCTACACAATAGCAACTAAGATGAGATATAGCAATAAAAAACCTATTTATATAGCATCAAAAATATGAAATAATTAGGAATAAATCTAGCAAAAAAATGTGAGACTTATACATTTAACACTACATAACATTGCTGATAAAAATAAAAGATGACTTATATAAAGATCTACAGTGCTCAGGAATAAGTAGAATCAATAGAAAGTTAATCTTCCCCAAATTGATCTAGGATTTCAGTGCAACATCATCAAAATCCCAGCAGACTTTAAAAAATTGAAATTGAAAAACTGATTATAAAATTCAAATGGCAAAAAAAATCAAAACAAAAAACAAGACAAAAACAAAAAATCCCTAGAAGAACTAAAAGTACTTTGAAAAAGAAAAAAATAAAAAAGACTTACATGGCCTGACTTCAAGACATATTCTGTAGTTACTGTAATAAGGCACTACGGTTTGGTTTCAGGATAGACAAATGGATGGAACAGAATTGAGTTCATAAATGTACTCATAGAACAAAATGTTTGTGACATTGATTTGGCAAAGATTACTGAGATACAACACAAAAATTTTATGCATAAAGAAAAACATTGATGGAATTGACTTCAAAATTACAAACTTCTGTTCTTTGAAAGTCATTCCTAATAAATTGAAAATACAAGTGACAAATTCAGAGAAAGTATTTGAAAATCTGGTTCTGATAAAGAACTTACATCCACAATATATAAAGAACTTCCACAACACAACAGTAAGGGGGGAGGGGGTGGTAGGGAATTACTTAATTTTTTAAATGTGTAAAACATCTAAATATATATTTTACCAAAGAAGATATATGGATGGCAAATAAGCACATGAAAAGATGCTAAATATCATTCATTATACATTAGGTACATGCAAAACAAAAAGCACAAAGAGCCGCTACTCACCTGTAAGTATCTAAACTTTAAAACACTGATCATTCCTAATGTTGTCAAGGATGTATATAACTAGAATTCTCAAACCATGTTGATGGGGATGTAAAATAGTACAACTACTTTATGTCGTTTTCCCTCTTTTTAGTGCTTTCTATTGTAATTGGGCATTTTATATGATTCAATTTTATCCTCTTTCTTGGTGTACCATGCATAATCTGTTGGGGTTAATGTGGAGCATGAAATCAGCCATAATACCTGACTTGCTAAAATGTAACACAGAGGCCACTGGGGTCAGGGAAGGTTTCCGAGAAGGACATAGGCCTTTGGAATGCCGAGGCCTGCGTGACCATGACCCCACTGCTGTAGGAATGCCACAGGGAGTTGCCTTTCCCAAAGCTTTCTTAGCCCAAACAACCGCCTTGTGATCTAAGAGCTGTATGCATTGTCCCCCTAGGCTATGTTTAGCAGGACTGGTAGAACACACAGATTAGCATATCGTATCTTTCCAGTAAACAGATCCTCCTAGTTCCAGTAAGACCCCTTGTTACACATCACATGCTTGAGAAACAGTGATAAAGATGTGTGATTATCCTGAAGGACCAATAAAAGCAAAGAAGGGCAAAGGGTCTTCCGTCTCTGAGCACTGACCCCCTTGCCTTCTCCTCTCTTTCACAGCAAAGTTTGGAGTAATCTTTCATCATCAGTCAGTACGGGGATTGCTGGCCATTCCCGGCATAATCCTTTTAATAAATACTTTTTGTAGTTGCCCTACGGTTTATGTATTTTTAAATGGTTTGAGTCCACCTTCAAATAATGCTATACCACTTACTGTGTAGTCGAGGAACTTTATACCAGTATTTTTAGTCCTCCCTCTCATCCCTGTGACGTTTCTGTCTTGCATTTCACTTATCCATTACTATAATTATCCAATAAATTGCGACTGTTACTGCTTCTAACAAACAGCTGTCTTTTCTTTTTTAAGTGTTTATTTAAATTCTAGTTAGTTAGGGGTGTCTGGGTGGCTCAGTCAGCTACACGTCCAACTGTTGGTTTTGGCTCAGTTTATGATCTCAGGGTCATGAGATCGAGCCCTGTATTGGGCTCCATGCCCAGCGGGGAGTCTGCTTGAGATTCTCTCTCCCTCTTCCTCTGCCCCTCCCGCTCATGCTCTCTCTCTCTCAAATAAATAAAATAAATATTTTATTAAAATTCTAGTTAGTTAACATATAGTGTAATATTGGTTTCAGGAGTATAGTTTAGTGATTCATCACTTACATATAACACCCAGTGCTCATCACAAGTGCCCTTCTCAATACCCATCACCCATCTAGCCCATCCCCCACTCACCTCCCCTCCAGTAATCCTCAGTTTGTTCTCTGTAGTTAAGAGTCTCTTATCGTTTGCCTCCCTCTCTCTCTCTTTTTTTTCCATTCCCCTAAGGTTCATCAGACAGCTGGCTTTTAGATCAATAAAGATTGAGAAAAAAATTAACAATTTTATTTTATCTTTATTTATCCATTTTCTGATGCTCTCCCTTTCTTTATGTAGATCCAGGTGTGTGACCTGTGTTATTTTTTTTTTCTGCCTAAAGAACTTCTTTTAACATTTCTTTCAGGGAAGATCTGCTGGTGATACATTTCCTCAGTCTTTGTGTCTGGGAAAATATTTCTCTTCACTTTTTTTTTTGGTAAAGATTTTATTTATTTATTTATTTATTTATTTATTTATTTATTTGAGAGAGAGAGAAAGTGTGAGGGACAGAGGGAGCTGAGCAGGGAGCCCGACAGGGGGCCCAATCCTGGGACCCTTGGATCATGACCTGAGCTGAAGGCAGTTGCTTAACCGACTGAGCCACCCAGGTGCCCTTTCTCCTTCATTTTTGAAGGATACTTTCATTGGACATAGAATTAATGTTGGCAAGGTTTTTTTCTTCTAACATTTTATAAAGATTTTACTCCACTCTCTTCTTGTGTGCTCCAATTTGGATGAGAAGTCTGGTGTAATTATTATTTTTGTTCTTCTATGGGTGAAATGCTTTTCTTTTAAGACTTTTGCTTTGCCTTCAGTTTTTGCAGTTTGAATATAATATCCTTAACTGTGAGGGGTTTTTGTTTGGTATTTAACCTACCTGGTTTTCTTTGAACTTCCTAGATCTGTAGTTTGGTGTCTACAATTAATTTTAAAATTTTCTCAGCCACAAAAAAAAAAAATAATAATAATAATAATAATAAAATAAAATAAAATTTTCTCAGCCATTATTACTTTAAATATCTCTTCTTCTCCATTTGACATTCCAATTATGCATATATTATAACTTTTGAAATTACCCCACAGTTCTTAGATGCTCTAGGTTTTTTGTTTGTTTAATTTTTTTCTTCTCTGTTTCAGTTTTGGAAGTTTCTATTGAGGTATCTTGAAGTTCATTAATTCTTTTCTCAGCTGTAGCAAGTCTACTGATAAGTATGTTCAAGGTATTCATTTCTTTTACTATGTTTTTTTATTTCCGTCATTTCCCTTTAATTTTTTTTTTATGGTTTCCATCTCTGTGCTGTCATTATCCATCTGATCTTAAATGTTTTCAACTTTTTCCATGAGAGTCCTAATTATATTAAACATAGTTATTTTAAATTCCTTGTCTGATAATTCTAATGTATGTGCTATATCTGAATCTGGTTCTGATGATTGTTGTGACTCTTCAGACTTCACTTTAGTACACTTTTTTGACTTGCCTGGTATTTTTTGTTGCTGGTGTTGAAAGCTGGACATGTTGTATTGGGTGATAGGTAATGGAGTAAATAAGCCTTTAATGTTAATCTAGCTAGGAGATGTGTTGTGCTTAATATTTGTTGCAGCTATAGATAACTGAAGTTTTCAAATTCTTAAAGTGTGCTTGTTTTTGTCTTGGCTTTGACTTTAGGGTTTACCTTTGTGCTGTTCCTCAGAGAAAGTCTGTATCTTTCAGCTCTCTCCACTGTTATACTGAAAGCATTTTAAAGTGGTAATGAGAGGAGGGGGTGTTCTATAATCTCCTTTTTAAATTTCAATGTTTTAATAAGCCTATATCTCAGAGTAAAGTCTTTCTGAGAGTTTTTGTTCCTACTCTAGGGATATAGCTTTTATCCCCCTCTCTTTCCTATACTTCTGTTCCTGGTGCAGCATTCTTAATCTATTTCCTTGAAACCCTCTTCCCTATTCATTATCCCACCCCAGGTGGGACAGAAGGCTAAAGCAGGTTGAAGTGTGTGAAATTTTGTTCAGCCAGCTGGGATGAGCTTTAGTAGAATTTTGTGGTAAGCCTTCTGGTAACATCCTTCCCTCTAGAATGGAGGCCTTTGTTAAATAGAAGGATCTAGGAGGTTTTCACAATGGCTGTTCTTCCCCTCCCCTTTCCAGGGCCAGGATATTTGCCCCAATTCCTCACCATGAGAACACTGTGGGCTTCTGGACAGAAAGTTCATGAAAGTGCGGGGGATTCCTATGACTACAGCCCTCAAGATTTTCTCTTTCTCACAGTTGTCTGTACTCAGTTTCTAGCAATTTGTCAAAATTACTAGTTAAGTAAGTGGTTCTACCAAGGTATGGTATTGAGGATCTTCTGCCCCATGTAAACAAACCTTGGATAGTATATTTCTCTGAATTCATCTCTGTCTCTAAATTTCAGAGTGATGGCTTTCTCTGCAACTTCTGTTCTCTGGTGGATGGGTCCAAATATGGTTGTTTTTTTTTCCCCAGCATTTTCTTGTAAGAAAGGGAGGGACAACTTGCAAGCTCTTTACCTATCAGAGCTGAAAATGGAAGTGGTGCAACTGCTTTGGAAAACAGTTCAGCAGCTTTTTAAAAAGTTAAATATAGATTTACCATATGATCTAGTCATTCCACTCCTAGGTATTTCTCCATGAGAAATTATAACATATGTCCCTACAAAGACTTGTACAGAAATGTTCATAGTAGAACTGTTCATAATATCCAAAAACACAGAATCAATACAAATGTTCATCAGTTGGTGAATGGATATACAAGTTGTGGTATATCCAACCAATGGAATACTACTCAGCAATAAAAACAACCAACTTTTGATACATGTAATGGCATGGAGCAATCTCAAAATAGTTATGCTGAGTGAAACAAGTCAGACAAAACAAAACACCTATTTTTTATGGTGTTTTGAAATGGCATAATTTCATTTTTATGAAGTTCTAGACAATGCAGACTAATCCATATGACAGAAAGCAGATAATATTTACATATAAAAACCTCCCATTAGGTGGGAGGAATTACAAAGAGCACAACGAAACTTTCAGGGCTTATAGCTATGTTTTCATGTTCACCGTAGTGGTAGTTTCATAGATTTACACATATGTTAAGACCTATCAACTTACACTTTAACATACACATTTTATTTTTTGCCCTACCTCAGGACTGCTCCTAAAAAAAAGAAGCTAAAGTTCATAAATTCTGATACTTCTCACATCAGAGTGGAATCTTAAGTTTCCACTCCTAGATTATCAGTTGACCTTAGTTCATTGCTTCCAACCGAACGAATGTGGGAGATTTGTACTTCCGTGTCTTTTAATGTTAGCTAAGAAAGGTTTGTGCCTGTCTTACCCATCTCATGATGTTCTTCCTTGGACCCCAGTCACCATTTTGTAAGCATGGAAAGCCACATGGAAAGGCAATGAATGTTTTAGCCAAGGGTCCAGTTAAAGTACTAGTGAACAGCAGCATCAATTCCCAGTTGCATGAGTAAATAATATCCCCAGTGACCCTGGTCCTCAGCCTTCAAGCTGCCTCAAGTGACACTGAATGGAGTAGCAGTGGGATTTTCCTACAGAACCCTGCTCAAGTTGAAGATTCATGAATAAAATAAATATTTTTTGGTTTTATCCACTACATTTCGGGCAGGTTTGTTACCCAACAATTGATAAATGGAACAGTTATTTATTGCCTTTATTTGTCCTTTCTTTATTTCCTGTTAATATTAACAGGTAATCAATGACTTCTGGTAAGTGTAAGTGTGAGTATATATGTATGAGAAAGGATGTTGACTATTTAAAATATAGCAAAAAATGTATCATCATATGCCCTTTGTTTATGACAATTTCATGCAAGCAATCTTTTGGGATTTTATTCCAAACACCTGTATCTTCTTTAGAGGAAATCCTGTTGATTACACTGCACTTAATGAAAATCAAGCCTTCCCTCTAAATCTTCTAGGATTAAAATAAATTTAAACCACTCTTGTGGAATTCCATATATTATATGCTTGTTTGTGGTATTTATCTATACATACAAAATCCTAAAGGAAATTAATATATTTCCTACTTTCATTTTTGAGAACCAGTATTTGTAATTCTTAATGACAAAGTGATTAGACTATTCTGAGGTGGTTTGCATTTTTAGGTCTTGATTTATTACATATTTATTACATCAATCTAATCCCTTTATCTAATAAATTAGGTCTAATCTGAAGTCGCATCTCTCCATATTTAGAACATCTGAACCAAAGTATAATCAACCACATGTTGTGACAACCACTAGCATCACCTAAGCTCAGTCTCTGTCTGCACTCTCAGACTTTAAATTCCTTGGAGGTTTGGTACTTCCCACTGTTAAACTATGTTATGTCTATATGAGGGTAATCGGGAGAAATTTCATCTAAGTTATGACATTATTATGGATTTTAGTGGGGATAAACTTTTAATAGGTATTTTATTGAATCATATAAAACCATATAGCATTTTGTAGATCAAAATAAATACATAATGCTAATTTTATATCATTCTACCTTATTACATAGAATGACAAAAGCCTCCCTAGTGACAGTAAAGGCTTAAGAAAAAGTAAGTACAGAGTGAGGAAGCATTTGTGTCTTAGAAATAAGAGAAACATATTATATTGCACACTGTCATAGAATTACTTTTGATTTAGTGAACAGAATTTTAAAAGATTATGTCAGACTTGTTCCAATAGGAATCAAAGGGTATCCAGGCAACTGAAGCTATGAAAGTTACTATCATTTCTCAAATAATTATATCCCACCGTAAACAAATTCAAGAACTTGAACTTGAATGTATGCAACTAACCGTGACTATTTAGAGTATTCTAAATTCCGTACTGATTCAATTAATACAGAAATGTAGATTTCCGTATAGTCATTTATGAAGCACTGGTATGTATAAAGTTTATCCACCTTACTTTTATTTATTAGAATGTTTGGTAGCATGGCTGATGACTCCCTGTCAGTAGACAATTCAGGCTTTCCCATGTACTTGACACAGGTATCCAAGATGATAGATGTAGATAGATTCATAGGTGGTCAGATAAATAGATAGAGGTAGGTAGGTAGGTAAGTAGGTAGGTAGGCAGGTACATACATAAAATGCATTTTACACACACTTGCAAACATAAGATACAGCAATTCTGAGTCACTACTATTCAAATATATGCAAACATGAAGCTCACTTTATTCTGGTTGGCTCTAAATATCTATTCCTCTTTGACAAAGAGGAAACTAAAGTTAGTTCTATTAATCATATGGAGTTCAGTCCAAAAATATTTTAGTTGAGAGATTAGAATTTCAGGGATGATCCAGATTCAGTCTTCAGTTCAGGTTTTACTTCTCTTGTTATCATCCCTTCGTCTTCTCCCTGGTCCTACATTTAATTTCACAGAATTCACCTGTATTATTTTGGGAAGAGTGTTGTAAGGAAGAAGCATTAAGACCTGTTTAGGAAAATGCAGAGTTGTGTGGCTGGCTCAGAATGACTGCTCTACCAGCGGAAAATGCTGGTGTCTCGAATGGTCTTCTCACTGGCTATTCTGAGGGATTGCCTCTGTCGGATAGTGTATTCAAGATGTGTCAGGCTGGCTACTGAGCATAATTTGCACACCTCAGATGTCAGAAACGTTGACAGGGGCACGGGCTAGGGGATTCTTGGACTTCTGAGCATGCTGTTTAGTGGAGGGAGAGCTTCCTATCAACGATAACCCAGGCCCCAGCTACCTTCCAGAATCTAAGCTAAATTCACAAGAAGCATACCAATCCCTACAGGGATGTGAATCTAAAATCCACCACTGCTTGTCTGGCCCCAGGCAGGTGACTTGCCCTTGCTGTGCCCTAATTCTGGCACAAAGCACAAATGAGAGCTAAAGAAGGTTTCACTAGTATTTTCAACTGTGACCTTTTCCCAGAATAATCTCACACTTCCCCGTTAACCCTAAGCAATGAGCACATCGGAAGGAAGGTACAAGTGTTTTACATACCTCTATTAAAAATGGAAAGCATTAGGAATAGCTTGGCAAAGTCAGTCAGCATAACAGGATTTTGAGTATTTCTGGGAAAGATGAAGTATGTCAGTCTCATCTGCACTAGCATAAGATTAAGGAGATCATTCAGTCTGCACCACCAGAGTTTAGAGGTAAAAAGCGTGGGGTTCTGAGCATGCCTAGAACTGAATCCTGTTCCACTAGTTGCTGTGTGCCCTTAGGCAAATAAGTTAACTTCTCCATGATTTAGTTTCCCCATCTATATAATGGGGTTATTACTAGGGCTTCTTCATAAGGTTGTTGTGATGATTTAAATATTTACGTCAAATGCTTACAAGAGTACCTGACACATAGGAAATATTAAATAACTGCTTTTTTGACATTAAAAAAAAAAAGAACTGGGGCGCCTGGGTGGCTCAGTCGTTAAGCGTCTGCCTTCGGCTCAGGTCATGATCCCAGGGTCCTGGGATCGAGCCCCGCATTGGGCTCCCTGCTCCGCGGGAAGCCTGCTTCTCCCTCTCCCACTCCCCCTGCTTGTGTTCCCTCTCTCGCTGCCTCTCTCTCTGTCAAATAAATAAATAAAATCTTTAAAGAAAAAAAAAAAAGAACTTAGGCAGTTAAATATCTTCACTGATTACACTGAACATCCCAACAATGATTTCATGGACCAATTAAAAACATAATTTATGATAATTATGGAACAATTTGAGAGTAGGCTGTGACATGTTTGTCATTGAGTTTCACACCAAAAAAAAAAGTTCTATTTCTTAAGCCTAAATACCCAGTCTTCCCAGTGTAGTGTCCAAAAGGACTGTTAATATTATAGGTTGAAAATACATTATGAGGGGTGCCTGGGTGGCTCTGTTGTTAAGCGTCTGCCTTCGGCTCAGGTCATGATCTTAGGGTCCTGCGATCAAGCCCCGCATCAGGCTCCCTGCTCTGCGGGAAGCCTGCTTCTCCCTCTTCCACTCCCCCTGCTTGTGTTCCCTCTCTCGATGTCTCTCTCTCTCTGTCAAATGAATAAAAAAAATAAATAAAATCTTAAAAAAAAAAAGAAAATACATTATGAATTATGTAGAGCTAAGCATATTACTAATTACATATTACTACATAATATGTAATAATTTTAATCCATTACTAATATTACTAATACGCAGTTTACTCTAAGTAGTTGTTCCTTGGATTACATATCAGTGTAACATGTGATCTAAATATACATTTGAACTTGAGAAGAATCAAACTCATATATAAGATAAAAAGTTTAGCTTTCCAACTAAGCAGATTTGGTTTTGTAAGAGTGGTGTATAAAACACTGCCTTAAATGAACTATGAGAATTTTTAATTATAGAGAAATCTGATCTTCTACAAATATTTTTTTAAAGGGAAAAAAAATACTGAGGAATAGAACATTTTTCCTTAAACTCTGTTTTTTTAAAACCTCCAAGGCAGCAGTAGAATTACTTATTGGCTCCAAGATATGATTATATACAATTACATGATTTGTACCTGTTCAGCCCTTATTAATCATTTCTGTGGAGTTGACATTTTGTTACCAATCCATTAGATTTAGCCCAGGCTGAACTCTCCACTATTCTTTTTTGTGCAGATTTAAAAGGACAGGCATAAAATTCCATCCGAGTCTATTCATGAGACAACACTGACCAAATATAGACCAGTTCCTCACAGTTATCCTGGAAAGGATTGTGTCAAAATTTCTTCCTGATCTCCTGATGCTAAAAAATAAGAGAGAAATAGCAGTGTACTTTTTTTTAGAGTGGGGAACCAAAAAAATTGGGTATATATTAAACTCCCAATTATCATTTTATATGATCCAAATGTTGGATTGTAAAAGCATAGCTTACCCATTATTTTCACATTAAACACATATTCAATCAATCAATCAGTAATATGCGCCACAGGGAGTTGGTTAAATATTATCTCAAACCTGAAGATTAAATCTTCAGATCTGGAATTGTTGACATCCTGAAAACATTTCCTGAAGTTAATAGTGATACTGATATTGGTAGAGATAGCACAACATAAATTAAAATACAAATTTTATTATATCTGAAGAAAATCTCGTTTTTAATCTCCCTACCAAAAAGATTTCAAGATATTTTTCTTCACAGGACATACGTTATTTTCAAAAAATTTTACAAGTTTTAACACATTCTGAAACAGAGACATCAAACAACTCCACATAGCATTAACCTTGTGATACTGGCTAGGGGAAGCTAATTCAATTACAGGAATGAGCAAGGAACCTAAATGAATGAAGAAGACAGTTGTTTGGGAAAACAAGACGATTCCTTCCCTTTGAGCAAAGCAGCAGCTTCTCAACTCCAAATAATTGCTGTGTGGCGTTGTTGAAATGTTGGAATGTGGAATGTAGGTAAATCTTCACTTTTTCACAGGAAACTGGAAGCCCATAATTTCCCTGATTTTAATGTTGGCTACAATTCTAAAGAATTTTAATTATGATACAGGACAAACAAAACATCTCTGCAGGCCAAATTAAGGCAGCTGGCCACCAGTTGGTGAGTCCACACCAACACTCATATTTTCCTGCCTCTGCAGGTTTGCTCATAACATTCCCTCAGCTGAGAATGCACTTTCCACTTAGATTTCTGCATGTAAATCTCCCAGCTAAATGTCTACCTTCTGCATGAGCTCTAGCTTCTGTTTTTTGTTTTTTTTGGTTTTTTAAGATTTTATTTATTTGAAAGAACATGAGCGGGGGGTAAGAGGGTGGGGGGAAGGGGCAGAGGAAGAGGGAGATGCAGGCTCCCCGCAGAGCAGGGAACCCAACATGGTGCTTGGTCCCAGGACCCCAGCATCATGCCCTGAGCCAAATGCACACGCTTAACCAACTGGGCCACCCAGGTGCCCTTCCTGTCTGTTTAAGGACGGAAATAATGTCTTCTCCCTCAGTGTTTGTCAAACACTTCCTCAGTACTTATCTACCACTCATACCACATATCTTGAAAATAATTGTCTCATATCTGTGCCGGATTCTAAAACCATTAACCATAAAAGGATGAATGATTTCTTATAAAATTTAATATCTACATTCATTTAGATATTTAGATATTTTACATAATAGAGTTTAAGTACACAGTGAAATGAATAAATTCTAGCATTAGTGTCTTTGAAGTAAGCTAATGTAGAGTAGTGGTTGTCAGATGGAAACAAAAATTTCTAACATTTTAAAATAACTGCATAATATTAAAGATTTATACTTTAACTGCTTCTGAATTCATTGGGATAGGTGTTGAGGCAATGGGGAGTATGTGGCCATACCCAAATGGATATTTAGGCTTAAACCATTTTAACAGCTGACAGTAGCAATTGTAAAAATAATCCTTTAAATTAATGCAATGAAATATGTTTAGTGCCCAGAAGGATCAAAAAGCAATATTTTTCTAAAATTAATATTTGAAATAACAGAATTATCTTATGATTTAATATGATACAGCTTTATCAAACTAGATAATTTGTATTTGAATAGCAATCTAAGATGGCTCATTACCTTCCCTTGAATTATTTCAGATTGACCTTCAGTTAGACAATGACATTGATTCTGTTCTTGAGCTCTGAGTTATGGAAAAACCTTTATTGAACACACATCCCAGTTCTATCCTTTCCCATTGTGCTAATATTTCAAACCTAACAGAACAAAGCAATCAAGGTGCAAGAATAGGTACTAAAATCCCCCGTAAAGAGGAGATATAGAGCATACTTTTCAAGAATACTTTAATAATTACAAATATATGAAATAAGACTAACAGCAACATACTAAATTTAGTAACCTACATGTGGAGTTCATTTATGGAAGCAAGTATCTCCAAGAACTTACAGACAATAAAACCTTGACAAGCTCTAAATATTAATTCAGGAAGCTCTTAAAAATAGCCATTTCAGGCCAAGTCTTAGACCAGACATGGCAAAAAAAAATCTAATGTTAAGAACAATATTTCTTTATATAATACATTACCTACTTCACAAAATATTTTTTATGTGTTATCTGTTTTCAGAAATACAACTCTGCCAGGGAGAAAAAGGTAAAATCTGATGTCCATTTTAGAATGAGAAACCAATGATTAGAAAAATTAGGTGATTTGCAGAGTTTTAACTACTAGCAAGTGATGGAGGCAAAGCTGGACCCCAGTTCTCCTAATAACATCCCTAGGGTTCTTTCCACTCCATCCTCTAGCTTGTCACAGATTTGGAGTACAATCATAGAGCATATTAGTATACTTTTGTGGCGAGAGGGGGGATTCGTTTTTCTTTTTTTAATTTAATTTAGATAGAATTTTGCTAAAATTACCAAAGGTAAAGTGAAGTTTATTTCTGCATCAAAGGACCTGGATGGAGCATTTGTTAGTACTTTCTTGGCATCTATTCAACACTTCCCCAATAGCTCCAGATTTTTATATGATAAAGGTGTGCTTCTAGGGAAACTAAATCTGCTCAGCTCCATTTTTAGAGCAAGTGTCCTGAGTTAAGGCAATCAAGTGTTTGTTTTTTTCCTGTTTCTAGTGATTGGTTCAGTTGAGGCATCTGACCTAAGCTGCTTCAATCAGACTGAGACCAAAAGATTTTCTGTGAATGGTGGACAAATTAACTCTGCCATCCTGAATATACTGAAGAAAACTGAAACCCTGGAAGGCTGGGATCACCAGGTAGGGGAAATTACAGAGATAGAAACCGAGCCCTTAGTGATACCGAGTCTTGCATGACCTACTTCACTTACATGAATCAGTAAATTGTTTAGGCAAGTTCAAATCAGGCTTTTAGTTATTGGTTACTGAAAACATCCTAATTATTGATGAATTCATTAGTTCTGAACCCAAAGTAGTTCCAGTCATTTTCAGTAATCTATTCTTACATTTAAAAGAAACTGCTCTCGGACATATGATCAAATTCCCCATACTACGGACGGTGAGTAGTACATTATGACCATTACTGGCTTTTATTGTATACAGATTCTTAAACAAGGCTTGACTTCTTGAAGTGAAGTAATGTGACTGGCTATCAGGAATCTTTGTAGAAGGAATCTTTGTTTACTTCTTAATTTATACTTAGTCTTTAAGACTCTGCTTATCTTAGGGGTCTACTCTATTATCTCCTCAGTGAATCCACATAATTATTAGTGAGCCCTAAAAATGGATGAACTATAAATTTTGAACTCTGTGAAACATTGTGGGACAAAATAAATTGAGAAAATCTGTACATTTTCAAGAATAGATCCTTCTAGCCCTGAAATTTGCTTTTCTAATACCGTATATCTGAAATAAAGCTTTTCTATATTTATTGCATACAATAATTCTCACTAATAGATTTTGTGTAAAATAATGATTGGTTCTTAAATGACAAGATATAATAAATTCCTTGAGTATTATTTCTTTTTTCATTTTTTAAGTCTTCCCCTCATATTTTGCACAGTGCATTGCTTAATAGATACTGAATAAGAGTTTCTCAGTGAATCACCTAATGTTCTTAATGGACATCAATCTCATTCTTATAGAATAAGCAAAGCAAGATTTTTGAGAAATAATATGTGATTAGAAAATATTTTGTGATATTGATTCATGATATATCAATGAGTACTTATCATTTTCCATAACATGTAAGTCTATTAACATCAGTAATAAACATAATAGCAACAACTTATTGGGGACTTATGATGAGCCAGGCACTGTTTTACCTATATTAACAGTTCATTTAACACTTATAATTATGCTATAAAACACATTACTATTTGGTCCATTTCATAGATAAGGAAACTAAATGTCTTAAGTTTCTATATAGAACTATTTAAGATTCTTGACAAGGGGTTACATAACTAGTGAGTGACCACGCCAAGATTCAAACCCTGACAGTCTAACAAATGCCATAAAATCTGGGAACATACACCATTGGCATCCTACAGGAAGTATAGAGGGTTCCCAAAAAAGGGATGTGGAATTCAGGCTTAAATAAGCACCTGTATCCTGAAACCAATATTACACTGTATGTTAACTAACTAGAATTTAAATAAAAATTTGAAGAAAAAAAAAGTGCCTGTAAAATTCATCCTGTACTGTACTGTCTGCCTCCTCTCCATGTCTATTCTCCATTAATTCCTTTAGTCCAACAGCACTTGCCTCTCTTGGCACCCCCTTCCCCCCAAAAAATGTGTCTATATCATCTGTAGTTTTGCATGTTTCTGGTTTATAACCTACCTTTTGTGTCCACATTTGTGGGTTTTTTTCCTCTTTCTGGGTCAGCACAAATAACATGGATTGTTTTGTAACCTAATATACTTGAAAACCCTGGTAGTCTGGCACTCCCATCCTCCTGCTTTGTTACTCTGGTTCTTTCACAAGGAATTTTGTTAAAAGTAACACCACCAGTCACCCGAGTGGCCTCCACATTCCAAACTACAGGACTCTGGGTTAGCTCCAGTTTTCAGGGCTCTTGGTTTATAGGGTTTGAAATTTACCTTGTGGGTATTAACTATTTGGAAACATCCCAGAGTGTGATAATTTAAGATAGCTCTTCTCTCCCTTTCCAGAGCTAATCAGAGTCCTTGGAATAAGGAAAGTGGAGATGATGATAGGGAAAATGCTTATTACTTGAAAGGAATATGAAATATGAAACATATGAAATATGTTTAATGCCCAGAAGGATCAAAAAGCAATAGTCCTGAGCAAGTGTCCTGAATTAAGGCTATCAGGTTTTGTTTTTTTTTTCCTGTTTCTAGTGATTGGTTCAGTTGAGACATCTGACCTAAGCTGCTTCAATCAGACTGAGACCAAAAGATTTTCTGTGAATGGTGGACAAATTAACTCTTTCTTCCATCCTGAATATACTGAAGAAAACTGGAAACCCTGGAAGGCTGAGATCACCAAGTAGGGGAAGTGCAGAATAGTCTGACCATCTTGGGGTAATCTGAAACATCGGTAGGAGAAGGATAGTTCATAGCTTTGCCCAGTTTGTCACAGGACTTTCTAGAGTTCCCCAGTATTTTTAATTGAGGACTTGGAATGCAGAGAGTTTGCAACAAAAGTATATCTCAAGTCTGGTCTTAACTAACAAACAGATCCCAGCTATAAACCATGAGTACCAGCCCCCTCCCCAGAGGACTGGAGCTACAGTGCATTTGTTATAGCAGCAATTTGAAAGTGAACAGAAAACTTTAAGTTATAACAGTCTACCTTTTTAAAAATTCAATATAATTATGCTTTGTTACAATTTCTACAAATAGATTTTTACTGAATTGTTTCAGGAATGTTCTCACTGACTATAATTGTATGGCTGTGTTGCAATGTTATTCAGCTACTTGGCTTCAAATTCTGGAATGACTGAACAGGAAAACAAATGACCTAAGTGAGTGCAGAATTTAGTTTGTTTGGGTGATAATCAGGGCCTTAGAGTTTTATGGCCGTTGGAATTCCCTTGTCAATATATTCATCTGAGAGCTGTGCTTTTCACATCTGGAAAGTATATGATCGTGAGTGTGTCTTTAAAAGGACAAACTCTATTAAGATTACCATTAACATGACTATCAACTTTTAAAATGATTGATGTTTAGTTAATGCCTCATTGCTATATCTCAGAACTTCTAAAAATATAACATGACTAGAGCCTTAATACTAGACTATAGTTTCATGGGTATGGCCATGTGGAATGATAATCAGAGTCGGTCAAAAAATGATCTATTATTGTACTAAGTAAAATACATCCATGGAGCCAACTTGGCAAACTAGCAAGCAAAAATAAATAAATAACTGAGACAAACTTTTGGTTTAAAAACATCAGAAAGGAATTTTATTTGCTCAAATGTTTCCTTTGAATTTATAATTGCTGTTATTAACACATTTTTTTAAAGTCAAGAATTTTTTTCCTTCCTACATAATTTCACCCACACTTCTTTGATTATACGCTCTAAGATAATAATCATAGTTGCCAGTAGAGGCTTAGGAATTTTATAAACATCAATCAATGTCACAGCTAGAAGTAGATGAATCAAAGAATACAGCCATAAATTCTGAAAATGCCTTCCCTATGACACTAGTCAGTCATTACATTAAGAATCATTTTAGATTAAGAGTAAAATGCACTGCATCTTTATCAGGGCAGAAAGGGTTATATTATTATCTGGGGTAAAAAAAGATGAGGAAAGGAAGGACAAAGATCCTCTAATATGTCATTTGAAAAGAGATTTAGTTATAACCCTTACTCATCTTCTTCACCCTCAGGCCAAACCAGCCAGCTCTTGGGCTCTAGAAATTCTGGTGAGGTGAAATACAAATACAGAGGGAAGGGTCTTTGTGCCTGTAGATTAGAAGCAAGGGTAGTGATTTGCTCTGTAATCTGCTGATCTCAGGTCTCACCTTAATTCCCACATGTTCTAATGCATGGGGTAAAGTGGAGGATAGGCGTGTCTGGGTTCATCCCCTCTTGAAGAAGGATTATTTAGTGCAGGACCCATAGGACATGGAAAAGTAGCCAAACAAATTTTGAAGTAGCTATTTCAAAAGATACAGTCCATAGAGGGTTCCAGGGAGGACAGTATACTTTCAAAATTATTTGTCCCTCCCACTCCAAGTCAGAAACTGTAGAAACATTGCTAAGTTGTATCCTTGACTCACAACAGAAATGGAGCAAGCAACTGAGCTCTCTGTAGTGGTTAAAGTATGTTATTAAAGTTTCCTACACCTAGAGCTGAAGCACTGTGGCTGGAGAACATAGATGTCTCTTCTTCAAAACTGCAAACATACTGTAGTTCCTGGCAGTCTTACTTGTGGAGTCTAGATTACCTTAAATGTCCCACATCATCTCCTTTATATCTTGGAATCTATGCAGGTCAGGGTTAACTCCTACTAACTGCCTTGAAAGGAAAACTCATGAAGAGAACTGATAGGCTATCTCTAGAATAGTCTCTCAAAAATATATTAGTTTTAAAACTTCCAGTAGTTGATTCAAGAAAGCAAGCCAGTGTCTCACTACAGGGCACTGTTTACCTAGCTCACACAAATGACTGGTTTACAAACTCATAGCTCAGTGTAGGCTTTCATAGTCGACCGGATCTTATGTAAAATATTCTTCATATCATCTTTGCCTAAAACAGAGGTTGTCCTGGAGACACCATCATCTTCTACCGGCCGTAGTTGAAATATGTGAAGTCTCTTGATAAAACTAACAAATTCTTCTCACACATCTGTCTTTCTAACAAGGCAAGTTTATGTCACATGGTGTAAATCATCTAGAAGCAGTCAACTCAGACAGAGATTTAGACAGTATACAGTATATTTCTGTTACCTGGGCACTGATTCCTCTTTTACTTTGGAGGAGACAGCATTCTTTAGTAAATTAACTGAAGAACTCAAATTTACCTATAGTAAATTTGATAGTGTTGAATTAGATACTTCCACATGACACAATTCCCAAATGTATCCATGTTTCCCTAAATTTCATCTTGCTTAAACCTTTGTGAAATAAAGTTTAAATATCAGGAAGAAAAGAAAATATTATGAAACTGAATATGGGGATTTAAAAATAATCGTTAGAATTTTTGTAAGCAATTCAAAATAATTAAAACAAATTCTATCGTAACAGATTTCAAAGAGAGTCTTTGGATTCAGTTTCCAGGACCAGCATTCTGTTTGGAAAGCCTCTAGCTTACAATGAAAACTGCTGCATTTTGTGATTAGATGAAATATTTTACTCAAATTGATAGTTTTTGGAATATCTCTCTGAAAGTGTTGTAGTTCTGGGATTCCTGTATTGCATCTACTATAAAATGCATAATCTCCTTAGACTGAAAAAGCCAAATCAGGCAATTCTTGCCATTATAATTGTTTTTTTTTTTTAATCTTTTCCTGAAAAGCAAATTCAGTTGTCCTAAACTATTTATTCTAGAAACATTTAAGATAATCTCAAAATGTACTCTAATTTCTTTTCATGAAAATAAGACCTTATCCCCCTAGGTTATAAATATTTTTACATGTTGAATATCACCTTAATATCATATTAGGCTTCTTTCTCAAAAAAATGAGTCACTCGATTTAATATTTTTCATAAGAAGCATGCAGATTTTAGACATGGTTATGCCACTACTCTGTCTAACCTCTCTCTCTCATCAAGAAAATAGCTCAAATTAGAATAAGCTCTTCACTATGCTCATTGATCTTGCCTTGATTCTACAAATAGATTCTGTGTTCTAGCATGTACAGTCTTAAAATAGATCCTGTGCTATTAAGGCATCAACAAAGCCTGTATCATATGACTTTAAGACCCAAACTCAGAAGGTTCTGGCAGATAAAATCCCCTTATTAAATGCCGTAGTGCATGAATAACCACCCTTGCTTTTATAATATCTGAATAATTTACAAACTATTTTAGATTAATACCCTATATCAAGTAGACAAAGCTAGTGTCCATTTGTATGTTGGTGGTTTGATTTGTTATAAAAAACCAAGACTCAGTATAAAAAGCAAATTAAACAGTTGGCTAATTATTAGCAGAAAGAACAATTTAGTGTGAATGAAATGAAAATTAAATCGTAAGTTTTGAAAGAATTTATCAAAGTTTAAATCCCTCTGAAAGATGAACTAATGCTATCATTTTGGGATATTTTGCTGTAATTCATCCTAAAATGTTCACTAGGATATACTCCTTACCAAAAAAAGGGGAAGCCGGGGGAGAGGATTTCAAATATTTGTGGGTGTTTATGAACAACAAGGTGATAAAATAGTAATGGCATATCTTAAAAAAAAATTATGTCAAAACCAGCTCTTCCACTTTTTATGTTGCAATACACTGAAAACCTGCCCAAGGAACTTGGCAATGAAAATGCACTCTTAATTTTAAAAATAAAAATGGCCCTTCCCACAAGTTCTGCTATAATTCAATTCTCTTTGGAAGTAAGATGGTCTTTTACCACGTAGTTTTCATTCTTTGTAATTACTTTTACCTAATCTGTATTATCAATATAACCTATTTTTTGAAGAAATTTATTTTGCTTCTTTTAAACATTAGTAACCCTCCAGTTCTTGTGGTACTGGATTGTCACTTTTTAATTTTTATTTTTTTTTATGTATTTGTAAGTACATTGGCATGTATTTATTTATTTAGTTTCATGTTGTTTATTGAAAGACTATAACCTGCCCAGGACTATGCTGTGGAGAGACAAGAGCATGCTTAAAAAGCTTTCCCTACCCTATTTGTGAATTGTGGCACCCAGGACTCCCCTGACTTGAGCTCCCAGACCACATACCTTCTGCACCCCAAGGGGTTTCCTGCAGTCTCTTATTCCTCGGATGCACATGCTTTCTCCTCAGTTGTGGGGCAGTCCAGGTTTAGTCTGAGGGGAAAAAAAACCAATAGACTTGCCAGGTTGCCATTTTGTCAGCTCCTGTCATTTATATAATTTAGTACTGTGAGTCACTTTAAATCCATTTTGAAATTAGTCATGGTCTAATTGTGTTTTCTTACAAATGATGAAAATTACAGTCAATGTCTTTTCCCAGTCCCTTCCTATTATACCGTTTTTGGATCCCTGTGGGTAATGTCAGCCATCATCTCCATCCTCCTACAATCCATCCATACCTAAACAAGAGCAGCATCTCTGACTCTTCAGCACATAAGCTGACTGTGTGCTAAAAACAACTACATTCCCCTTTATGATACCTGACCCTTTTGCTCACAGTAAAATTCCTGCTTCAGCTTCAGGTCAACTATAAGTCAAAGGACCATAATGATAACATTAAATTATGGCGAAAGTAAAATAGATTCCTTTCCAGGCTAAAATGAGAAGGAAGGAGAAGAAGACTTATTATATATAAATCACAGCAATAATTAGAACTTATCTTATTTAGCTGTTTCCCCAGGTACTGTCATAATATGAAAATGCCCTAATTTTGGTAAAATTTGGAATTTTAAGGTTATTTATATTGCATAGTTAATATGATTTAAGTTATCGTTTTGGTTGAATTATGCTCTCAAAACTTCTCTATTGGATTTATATTTATAAACAGCAGCTGTGTTAATTCCTAATGAGCTCACTTATTAGGTGGAATTAAACAGTTTCTCATTTGCTTATAGCTTGTAGTAAAAGAGCCACAGATTATTGAGCTAACTTTTGAAAAACATATGTGTTAAGATTGCTCTCCAACATATCTTTTAAAATTAATTATATTTATAGTAATCATCTTAAATTCAATCTAAAATAATTTGTCACACTTTTAAAATATGTAAACATTTCCAATGACATTTAGAATACATTATATCTAAGAAAAGCCCCCAAAAAGTAAAATCTTTTCATGCATAATGTTTTATCAATACATCCCAAGTTTCTGTATTGGTGTTTCTTTTTACCCACTGCAGTCTTTCTGGTGATCAGTTATACACTCTGTATATGGAGAAATTTTAATATTTAGTCATTGTTTTACTCTGCAAACATATATTGAATTCTAACCATATGCTATGAAATATGCTAATCACAAAGAATACTGAGACATTTGGAAGAAAGGAAATGCATTTGAGCATATGTATAAAGTAGGAATTATGAAAGTATTATAAATTATATTTTGAGCCTCTTTATTATATTTAATAAATCATGTTGTTAGATTCATTATATATTTGAAAGTATTATTTTTATACCACAATACTATGTAAGGTTTTGTAAAATACTCCAAATGGGAAATATGATATGCAGAACGATATAACAAATATCTATGTAACCATTGCTCAGCTTTAGCATAATTTAATGTTTTCACATCTTTGCTTCATTTTTTTTTAAAGTGAAGCATTACAGATAGATTGAAGCTCTCTGCACAACTCTCTTAGATTCTCTCTCCTCCTTCTTTCCACAGAAGAATTCACTAACTTGAATTTCTGTTTCATTATTGCAATTCATGATTTTATACTTTTAATACATAGGGATTCTAAAACAATACTTGGCATTAATTTACATATTTTTTATACTTCCATGAATGGCATTCAACTTTATGTATCTTTACATAATTCTTTTCCCATATCAATATTATGCATTTGAGATTTATCTACATCAAATTAATTCTAATAATTTCCAAATGAAAGCAGTGATTTGTGAGAAATATTTTGTGTTTCCCTATTAGTGTGTGGGAAGCATTTCTCTAGAGGTTATTCTTGGAAGTGGAATTGCTTGGTAGGGTATAAGGTAAGTTTAGTCTGTAACCTTTCCAGAGCAGTGGTACCAATTTATTCTCTGTCAACATTGTATAAAAGTTTATGTTTCTTTCCATCCTTGCCAACTGTTGTATTTTCAGACTTTATATTTCTTGCCAAACTGATGAGCATGAAGCAGTAAGTTGTTGTTTTGATTAGTGGAGAAATGGATTCCTTTTCATAGGTTTATCAGCTTCTTGACTTTCCTCTCATGCATATATTTTCTGTTCATATTCACAGACCAGTTTTCTACAGGCTGTCAAGTTTTCTTTTTGCATTTTAAATACAAAAGATCTAAAAACAAAGGTGTCCTTTGATAACCAGCTAAAGCACCATAATAATTTATAGAAGCTTCTAAAGTCCTTATGGTTGTCATAAGAACTAAATCAGCTAAAGTATATAAAGCATTTATCAAGCCTGGCACGTGATATGCACACAATGACATTCACCACTACCATCATCATCAATCATTATCATCATCTTCGTTATATTATTATTATTATATATCAAATTACCATATATATGTGTATCTATTTCCAAACTCCATACTTAACCACCAATTCTCTTTGGTTATTAGATAACTGGTATCTATTTTCTATTCCTTTAATTATGTATTTTTGTATGATTTTGTTTTACATGTGTGGTTTGTAAGAAGCATATTATAGGATTTAGTTTTTTCAAATCCACTTATTTCTAACTTTATACGTGTGTGAAACACAGTTATACTCAAGTGATTACTGATATATGTAGCTTAATTATCTTAACCTTATTTTATAATTTGTTTATCACCCTCTTCTTTTAACTATTTTTTCTACTTTCTTGTCTACTATTGAACTGATAATAGTTTTCTATATTTTCCTTTTCCCCTGTGATATTTGGAAGCCATTCTTTCTATAGTTGCTTTTATGTTTTTGACATACATTCTTAACTATAAATTTTTCTGTCAAGGCCTAAAGTAATCATTATTTTTATTCTCCTCCCGAACACTGCAAGTTCAGCATGCTTTAATTACTCATCATGTGGCTCTTCAATCTTGATATTTTTGTCTGTAGTTTCATGTATATTTTGATTAACATATAAAAAAGGTAGTTCGATTTTTCAGTGGAAATAAATTGTATTTTGTTTTCTTTCCCACCCTCACTCTACATTTCTTTTTGCATAGTGAGTATTTTTTCCTAGTTGTCTCTAATTATCCGTGGGGCACTGTAGTTCTCAACCAGGTCTAATGATTATGCTTTATGGGTTCCTGCCCTGTCTGCCCCATGGGGATATTAGAGGTATTGTGGATTCAGTCTTCAGGGTGGCGCTTGGCTCAAGTTATGGACTCAGGACTGAATGCTCCCTTCCCAATCTATCACACTAGCCAACCGAATCCCAGGCAGAAAATAAAATGACTAGCATGTTGGGGCTCCTGGCTTGCTCAGTCAGTAGAGCATGCGAGGGATTGTGGGTTCGAGCCCCATGTTGGGTATAGAGATTACTTAAAAATAAAATCTTAAACAAAAACAAATGACTAGCATGTTTTTGCAGCCTTATTTTATAAGTAGGATACTGCTGGCTACCTTATACCTAAGCTACAAAGCAGTGTGCCTGGTTTTGATCACTACCAATTCTCTTGTTTTGTTAAATATTTTAATACCCGTTATCCCAAAGGGGCTAAACCATGGATATACTTCTGCTGGCTTCCAGACCCAAGCCCTTCAGCCTCACTTACTCCTTTGCGTTTCTGGTTCTATTACTGGCTCACAGAGATACCTAGCTTGTTTTTGAGGCTGGTATGTCTTTTAGATTGTGTTCAGGTTTTATTTATCTGTCTTTGCTTTTGGGTGTGCAACAGAGAATAAGCATCAAACCAAGAACATCCTGTGCCATTGTTAGCATAAGTCTTGAACTGGTTCTTCTAA
This sequence comes from Halichoerus grypus, assembly GCF_964656455.1. Taxonomy (NCBI): domain Eukaryota; kingdom Metazoa; phylum Chordata; class Mammalia; order Carnivora; family Phocidae; genus Halichoerus; species Halichoerus grypus. Next base: position 148,738,722 of record NC_135715.1, read on the forward strand.
ATCTAGATATGCTTAAAATCCAAATTTCATATTGAGGAAAAGAACTATGACTTATACTTTATTTTACACAGTCATTCATGAAACCATGGGGTTAAGCACAGTTAATGATGAGGATGATTCAAAATAAATGACCAATAACTATTGATTCATTAACTGAATGGATGTTATCAAGGTTGTTACTTTTTGTGAGGGAGCAGTCTCTATATTATCGGAAGTATATTAATGAAATTTTATGACGGCTATGAGTATGCATTTATATAAAGGCAAAAATAATTCCTCTTTTTTTCTATATCAAATTTTTTTAAAAAAAATCACACAGTTTGGAAAATAGAATACTTGCCTTGTATTAACTTATCATAGATACATAGTTGCTCAACAATCCCAGTATATTAGAAGATGTAGCAATGGTTAGATGAAAAAGGAAAAAAAGAGTCTATGCTGTTCTAGTTAAAATTATAATTACTACTTTGATTATGTAACAAGACTTAATTTTAGGTAAGGTCACATATTTATGTTTATTTTTTCTTATTTCCAAAATCAGATATAAAATTTTCTAAACTCCTCCTGTTGTCCACTGACCAATTTAAATTTATTCAACTTCCTTTAAATATAGACTTACTTTCATTACTTGTTTGAGGCAACAAGTCTACTACTTGTTAATAATGGGCTGTTTTATCACTTTTTTTTGTATTTCTGTGTAATTTCTATGCTATTAACCATGTCCATTTCCCACTATTACATTATATACTTAGCAGCAATTATCTCAGATGATTTATAGAAAGGTACTGCTGCTGAATTCAGAAGTTATTAAAATAATACTTTACATGTTTCACCCCTTGTTCAGAACACTTTAACATGCATTAGCTCATTGAATTCTCACAACAACAATATGAGAAAAGCAGTCTAAGCATTCTCCCTGCACTTTATAAATCAAATACAGTGACCTCTGATAATTATCTGCCTACCCACCCATAACAACAATGGAAAATAACATCCAGGTAATTTGGTTCAAAACTGTTTTCCTTCAGACATTGCAAAAATATTGAAGTAGAAGACAAATGATAACAGACAGTAAGATATGACTCTAAATTACAATGAAGATCATGAATTACTTGGGTTTTTTTTTCAGATTTTAATTTTAATGAGACTTTCAGTACATAGATAACCATTCTTTCTTTCCCTGTGTAATGCTTTCTGGCCCAGTGAATTCTAGGCCAGAGGTTGTCCAAGAAATGTGCACTTTTCCAATGGCACCTCTTGGTAGGAGTCTTCCAAGGACTCAGGCCTGAACTGTTCTCAGCAAGAGTTCAGTATTTAAAAAAAGGGGGAGGGTTCCAGTAATGAAAAATTGTAAATGTTAGAAAACTAGAAAAATAATTGTATTACTTGTAGAGAAAGGGTATATGTAGTTCTCTACTGAGAACATTGGAACTTAACTTTCAGGCAAGAAAATAGATGGGTTTTCCAAATGTTTTTTGATAGGGAAAAGTTACATTAAAAGAAAAAGATTTATTCACTTGAATTTGTTTAGCAGTAGTAAAGACATTGGTCAGATTGTATATTACATAAGTGATCCTACACATACAGATATATTATATTATAGTATTAGACTTTGTGTAAAATAAAAATGGATACACCTTTGAAATCTAGGATGAATATATACATGTATAAATATAGGTATTCTTCATCATACTGAAAAAAAGTATCACATATATGTCATACATACATTTTCAGAGTGGATGATACTTGGAAAAAAAAATTGGGAGGCCAAACCAACTAGCCCCTGCTCATGTTAATGATTGTATAAGAAAGGCAAGGAGCAGGATAAATTTGAAAATTTATCATACAGTACAAAGGTTTTTCAGTACGTCTTTCATAATATTATCAATTATTTCATACTAATTTATGTAATGCAGATTTTAAAAATAATTACCTTTCCATATATTTTGAGGCAATATAAAATGAGTTAAATAACTGCATATGAATAATTTCTAGCTAAAATGATTCAGATTGACTGTATTTTCATAAGCTCCCTTTCCTAATTTTCTTTATGGACTCATACGTAATGTTGAAGGTCATATATTTATCTCTTAGTCTTTATTGTTTTCCATTTGCATTATTATGGCAATTAAATGAAAAATGTGTCAGGGAATGAGATGTATTAAGTACAGGATGCCTGAGGATATAATATTAAACACAGATTCTGCTATTACTATCAAAATGAATATTAAAATAACAGTGCTACTTTGAGGGTAATGCTTCTTTGGAGAATATTTTCTAATAAGCTCACCATAAAATGACAGATAATTCTACTGACCTCATAAGTTTTCTGTCGAAGAGAGCTAATAAGCTGTTGAAAACTCTGTTCAGATACAAAATTCTTCGAGACTATATTATAATCAAGACTGTTGTCAAAAACTACCAAACATGAATATGATTTCTTGACAAAATTAAATCTAGCAATGAGAAAAATAGACAATCTAATTACACATTATTTAGTTTTTCAAATAATGACCTTGCTTACTTGATAATAAATGCTCCGCTCACATTCCCTCTAAGAGGCTGGGCATACATAGATTTAATGTCAGAGTCTGGGTCAACAAAAAAAACTGCAGTAATTATCATTATTTCACCATCATCACCGTTGAAACACTGAAAAATTAAGCATTAAAAATAGTAGACATTTAGAATACCAGAAAGTTCTGTGACTGAAAATGTTCCACTGGCCTTAAAAAAAATGTAATTAGCATGTCTCATGCTTACCTCAAGAGCCTTGTCATCATCTTATTTTGTTCATTAAGCTGCAGAATAAGAATGAGAAGATCATTAATCAAATTGGTATCATGTACATATATATATATAAATGACAAATGGATGTGCAGGGGAATTCTGAATGGATGTGCAGGTAAGATTTAGATGACAAATGTGGAGAAAGCCCTAAAGCAATATTGAAAGTTTTAGAGCTTTAAAAATTCAAAGGATGACCTTTAAAAAGATACTCCCCATATGGTTTTTAGAAGCCATAAATAAACATTAAAATCTAATCATATTAGTACTCATAAAGCTATAGGTATCAGACATGATTATCTTAATCAAGATACAGGTAGAAAGTTCATGCAACCTGTTATATAAACAACATCATCATGCCCTAAATTTATGACATTTCCATTTTCTTCAAAATTTTTATTTTAGATAATCATGACCCTGAATTTAAAATATTTTTATTTCAATTCTTCTGAATATCTGCATCTTGTGAAATCTATCATCCATACCTTTTTACTACCTTTAACAGCCTGGGACAACCACCATGTCCTTTGGTCAGCTATACGCAAGCACACTGTCAGTGGTGTAGCTGGTCTTTAGCCAGCTCTAGAATTTTGCCTGGCCTTCATCTTACTGAAATCCACTACCAGTGACACCTTGTTTTATTTTGATTTGTTTTTCACATTACACGCTTGAATGTGCTTTTGGTTTGTGGAGCTTACTTTACTTGGGAAACCTAAGCTAACATCACAGCTACAGTAAAATGTATTCTCACTACATTTTTTGTTGTTGTTGTTATGTTAGTCACCATACAGTACGTCATTTGTTTTTGATGTAGTGTTCCATGATTCACTGTTTGCGTGTAACACCCAGTGCTCCATGCAGAACGTGCCCTCCTTAATACCCATCACCGGGCTAACCCATCCCCCCACCCCCTCCCCTCTAAAACCTTCAGTTTGTTTCTCAGAGTCCATAGTCTCTCCCATGGTTTGTCTCCCCCTCTGATTTCCCCTCCTTCATTTTTCCCTTCCTCCTCCTAATGTCCTCCATGCTATTCTTTCTCACTACGTTTTCATCATCATGCTCTATATTACCTCCAAAATGTGTGCTTTTCCACTGCCAACCACTTCCAAAAACTAGATTCTACATCTGTTATTCAAAATAATGAGTATCATCTTAGTTTGGGTATGTTGCTCCTATGAATAATCTGTTCTACACATCTTCACTAGATGATGAGCTTCTTGAGGGCAAGGACTGAGTTGTTCATCTTGGTGTTCCCAGAAATGATTATAATAGTAAATGTATGTTGATAAAGAAGTACAGAAACAAATGTGTAAATGAGTGAATAAATAAATTAGCATATGAAAGAATTCAGGTTTTTCTTTATACTTTTCTGATGCATTCTTAATGACACTATACTTTTACCTCAACTATAGCCACAGGCTTCTATAATGAATATCTTGTTCTTTATTTCTCCCTTTTCAATATATTACATCCTCTACTGTCTTACTTATACTATTTCATCTGCCTGATCATTTCACCCTTTTGTTTGAAATTCTCAATGAGTCCCAAATGACATAATCAATGACAAAATCCAAAAAGAAACAGACACCACTCAACTTCTCTCTTGTATAATAAGAATACATGTTACCTGGAATGGGATAAACCATTCTCTCTCTCTTTCATGATGTCACTAGCTCTCCCATGGGTCTACTGTCCTCTCTGAACTCTTTCTCTGTCCATCAGATTCCTGAGCCCATTTTTATTTTCTAGCCATAGCCATCATGGCCCCTTCAGATTCTTCTCCAGATCATGACAGTTGAGCTTTAATCTCTACCACTCACTGGACTGTTTTTCTTAACTCAAACTCACTGGCTCAGCTTGATCATTCACACAAAATATTTTAATATTTGCACAGAATATTTGCTCCCTGAAATCATGGAAGGGAGGCAGCATCTTGTGATTAAGAAATATGACCTGTAAAGCCCACCTTAGCAGAGCTGTGGGCAGAGCAAGTGATCTGAGAATAAAATGTGGAATGAAAAGCGCTAGTGCTGGATTCAGTCGACATGGCTAGCTGTTACAAGCTGTCTGTCCTTGGGCAAGTTTCTTAATCTTTTGTTACCTTAATTTCTTCATTTGTATACTGGTAATTCTAATGAGATCAACATGGAATGTGAGGGTGATCTGGCTGCAATATCTGCCCCCCTCCATTGATTGCCAGGGTTGATTCACCTGATGTGGATGGCTGGGTGGATGTCCCCTTCTTCCCTCACGGCTCTGTGTGCGTCCCTCTAGAACATGTGCACTCGGTGGGAGAGGACGGCCTTCCCTGATAGGAGAGGATGGTTCTTGGGTCAAGTGTACATGAGAAGCTGCACTCCTCTGCTAGAACCTCTAAACAAGTTTTCTAATAGGACCAACCTCATAGGATTAGTATAAGCATTAAATGACCATACACATAGAGCATAGAATCATACCAACCCATAATATGCACTATAAAGTGTTAAAGGGTCAATTATTTTCTAATCCCATCAAGGCTTAGGTTAAATAAAACCTCCAATCCAGACTTACCTGCAGACCCCACTCACTACCATTCCTGGGACAACTAAAGCACAGCTATTATTTCTTTTCCTCTGGGATTGTCTTCCCTCTATTATATTACCAGTTCAGGCTTTCTCTCTCATCCATGTTCTTTGCTCCTCCTACCTGGGGAGAACACCTATCAAATATTTGTTTAATTTAATTCTATTCAAGTGGAAATCCCCACTTTGAATTATGAATTTTTGGCAAGTACAGTACTTTCACTATTTGCAGGAGATATGTTTAATATTGAAGAATATGATTAGATCTTTTGCAATCCTTTTTTTCCCCAACTTGAAAATTGCTGATCTGAAAATAGAAACCTCATCTGGTCGTTAGCCTCTCTCTGTTAAGAGCTCAAATGCTCTCCCTTATTTATTAGATGAAGATAGAGTTAACGTGTACAACTAATCCTGGCAAATTCTGATATTCCAGCTCATCAGGCTCCCATTATGAATAACTATCTTATAGAAGACTTGCAGTTGTTTAAACTAGATGACTAATTGGAATAAAATGTCTAACATACTAGTTAAAAAGATCAATTACTTGAACATAGTTAAAGAAGAATACTAACTCTAATGTAGTTGTTGAAGTTGTATAAATGCTCATTAAACTTTATATGTAATGGTATTCAAGTCTCTTATCTCAGGAAATATTTGTTTATAACAAATACTTAGTTTCCAATGCCATCCATCTTTTATTTTTTTAAGTTTTTATTTAAATTCAAGCTAGTTAAATACAGTATAATATTAGTTTCAGGTATAACCATCCATCTTTTAAAAGGAGGAAATAAAATGGTCAAGATATATTAAAAATAAAAATTGCAAGCTGTCCTAATGGTTAAAAATATTCTTTATTGCATAACTAATCCTAGTAGTGGTCAACATGTAGATTCTGACCACTCCTTCTTTTAGGATACTTAATATATTTTTAGTACTTCTTGAAAAAAAAAACCTCTTATTTAGAGAACCAAATATTGTCAAGGTGTTTCATTGTCCACACACCCCCTAAACTTTTTTATCCCTCACAGGTATAGAATCCAAACTCATCTTCACATCCAATGAAAGACTCCATTGGTTGATTTTTAAAAATGATTTCTTATATGACAAAATAAGAATTATTTGAATAAAATCATGAAAGACTGAGTAATAGTGGCCCATAGGAGAGAAACCTCCCATCTGGTACAGGATATCAATTATTTAAAAGTGAAAATGTCATTATCAGTTAATCTAAAATAAACAGACAACACACCCTGACTCCAGTTAACCTAAACAGGAAAGTGAGAATGGCATAGGGAAACTGAGACAATTGACAGCAAGCCTGGAATACAAGGCCAGAGCAGGAGCCAAGTCACAGATGATGCAGGATTTGACCATTTTCCAGATGGATGCCCACTGCTGCCACTGTCACTAAGACCATCGGAACTCTACCAACACACAGCCGGACCCTCACTGCCCCCCAGCACACTCTCTAGTCTGCCACTGCTGTCTCTGACTGGCCCTACTTCAAACGATTCTCAATGGAAGTATATTCACCCTGGATTTCTACGTATTACAGGTTGTGTTTCACTTGTTAAAAGTAAATATTTTACTATACTGAGTGAGTCACAAATCATTCCTGTAAACAATTGTGATTTTTCGGTAACAGAGTTAACAAATACCATTCAGTGTGTGTGTGTGTGTGTGTGTGTGTGTGTGTGTGTGTGTGTGTGTGTGTTTATGTGTGTAGTTTGGGGATTTTTTTCTTTTTAATATTTTCCCAACTCTCATAATCCATAGCTAGCTGGAGAACCTAAAGATGATCTGGAGGGGAAAAAAACACAATAATATTTCACTGGAATTTGTATCTCAATAGCAAACACAGTCACAATAATTCAGTAAAGAAGACAGTCAATAGTCATATATGTAAAAACTTATCAGTCAATAATGGCCAACAGAACTGGGGAAGAGACAGCTTTTAAAATATGTGAATCATCTTTATATCAATATATATCTATTTATATAGATATATAAATTAGGCATAAAGAACAGTTACATTTGATATACACAAAGGCTTAAAAAGGAAACAATGAGTTTAATTTTAGAGCAGTGATTTTGGAATAAAAAGGTAATTGTATCAATAAGACACACATTCTGTGTTATTTTTTCTAGGGAAGATGAAGAATTTTGGTTAATATCTCCTTATGTGATCAGGGGGAAACATGTCAGCCAATAGTCTGTAGCTGGAAGATCATCTCATAACAGCAAAACAGACTGGACCACATAAATGTGGAACTGGCAGTCCTGCTCTCCATCACAGCGTCCCTCCTGTTGAACTCAGCTCTTAAATATACAAGCAGTGGTGTGCTGCTAAAATATTCAACAATTAAGTTTTCTAAGTGCAGTTCCAGTGCGAGTGTTGGTTGGTATAGGTGTAACAAAGGTGTATACCGAAATTTCAGTTGTTTGTCAATAATGTTAATGACTATTTTGCTTAATTAGGCCAATAATGTTTGAATACTGAAGAATATCTCCTCCATTTTTTATTTTCTATTTACATTGTGAAATCTACAGAATCCACACCCTCTTAAGTTGACACTTCATTATTAGCATTTTAACCCATTACATGTAAATTGAGAATTTATTCAGTTTATAACTTATCAAGATATTTCTACTGGATGTATATATCTAGTTTATACATGTGTTAAGATGGTGATTCCGTTTTTACTTCATCTTTCACCAAATAAATTTAAAGAAGATTAATGAATACAGTAATATTATATAGTACTTTATATGTTTATATACAAATACAAAATATTTTCTAATAACTGGTTGACTTGATACTTTGTTAAAATTTGCTTTATTAAGTAGTAAGAAACAAATATAAAATAAGTCACTAAAGTGTGATTCTGGATCTCTTTCTGGCCAGGGTTCCTTTGAGAATGTAATGACCATGTAAATATACATACAACATTTTGAATTAAATAGTTGAGGATGCAATAATCCCAATATTTTAGAAGTGCACATACACATATATATGCACTCAATTTCCATCTGATGCAAGCTTTTATTTATTTTGCTGAAAAACAAAGACATGCTAAATTCCTTTTCCGTAGCCCAAATGGATTTGTACTTTAAATGAATAAAAAGCACAATGTAAATAACTAATACAATTTAAAACTTCCAATCTTTTCCCAGAAAATTAAACCAAAGTGTCTAATCAGTCCAATGTGTTTAAGTGGACAAAACCTGATTTAATTATGTGGTTTCTTTCTTTTTAAAGTGTGACTTGGTACACGATGTGACTCATTAAAAGTTGTGATATACCCTGCCAATAAAATCTAACAGATTGCACATTAAAACTGGATAATTAAGTTAATATACAAGACATAAACTCACACATTTCATTTTGAACTTCTAATCAGACACCAAAGGTAAGACAAATATTTGAAGCCAAATGCTTCAAATCAGCATACACATGATATGTTTAAAAAGGCAGACTTACTTCATTATTTTAGCACATGTAACACTGTTAAATGCTAAATCACAGAGGAAATGTAGATTCTGACCACTTGTAAAAGAAGGCATCCGTACTGAATGCCTTGCAAAAGAAGGCATCCGTACTGAAGCAAGAGTCACGTTCTTAGCATTGTTCAAAAACATAAAATCATGCCTAGAAACCAGGATGACAGCATATAAAAATAATGCAAATGTGTTTCCTATTCCTTAGGCTACAATCTAAAATAGTGACAAAAATATAGAAAGCTATTGTAATGGATATATGTCTGGATTTTTAACCACCAATATTTGAACATTCTTCCAAATTGGGAGGAATATGTTTTGAATTCCAAAACAGAAAGCCAAGGAGTCACATAGTGTCTCTATTTAACCCCGTGCAACTGAAGTTATACTCAATTATATACAACGTATGCTCAGGTAATTGGTGCTTATACTAGGAGTCTTAGTGGTAAGGTGAAGATTTGGGCAAAGTCTAGAAACAATTCAGTGGAGTCAGGGAGAGTCCACTTGCCAGATCCTCCTGTGGCTGTCCGATTATTCTGACCAAACATGTATTGGGTTATGATGGTAGCTGTGTCTTCTGCTGTCCTATCCCTTGGTATCTGCCAGTATCCCAGTTCTGATTTTCCAGATGTGTTGTTGTTTCTAAAAATTACTCCTTTTTCATTTGAGACTTAATTTAAAGTTGCTTAAAACTGAACAGTCTTACTGATACATATTTACAGGATAAGGACAGTAAAAATATGTGGCCATCATATGAAAGAGAACAATAAAAGTACATTATATCAAAATAAAGTATAACACATTTTAAGAATAAATGGTAAATATAAATAAATGGGAAAAGATGGGAGAAATAGCCTTATAAAAAGTTCTTGCCCATAATAAAGTAAGCAAAATTATTAACTCCTTTATGATCAATCCAGAAAGATGTTTTGAAGTAAGTGAAATCATGTTAGACACTATTTAAGGGGAAAGGGAAAGGAGAGAAAGTCAGAAACTTTGGTAGTCTTTAAAGGAAAATAATTCTAGGTATGTGACATTACTTTAAGAGAAGGAAAAAAAAAATCAAAGATGGGAATGAAAAAATGACATTAGGCTTCCTGGGAAGAAGTTCAGAAAATTGTTTGGACTTTTAAAAAGAAAGAAAAGGAGAGGAATGCTTATTTAGTAGAAGGGTTTGATGTATAGAATAAGGACCTAGATCAAGCATCTATAGTGAAATAGAGAGACAGAAATAAACTTCCTGAAGCTAGGAGTGGGTGTGGTATGTTCAAAATAACCTGCACTAGAACACCTGTGGCAGTAGAAACAAAGGTAGATTGCTAGGGCAGACGCTCCGGGGGTGAGACAAGTATTATAAGAATCTTTTGTGAAATGACCATTTCAGAAATTGTTCTAGAAGAAATGACATCCAGGACAGTGCTGAGGATGACAGAGGTAGGAGGTATACGGGAACTAAATGAAGAAGCAGCAGGATATTACAAAGTATATGACAATCAAAAGGGAGTCACACTGAAAATCACTTTATGTCCTCACCTGAGCTATCAGCAAAATGATACCTTTTTATCCAGTTAGTCAGATGTTATACGAGTAGGAAAAAGTCAGGAAAAAATGTGAGGGGAATTGATCTTCATCTTGTGTAGTTGAAGTTGACAACAGATCACCCAATCAAATTCGTAGTGCAAACAGATGCTCTAGGAAACTGGACCCAAAACATGAGTGTGAGGTAGAAGAAGTAGGATAAAATTTATCACTAAATCAGGAGACTTGAATTTTATGGATATGATGAGCTGTGGTCACTCAGGCTTCAAGCTATACCCCATTTTCTGGCTGCTACATTGGGCATAGTCTTTCTTCTCGTATAGAAGTAAGGGAGAAAACAATGATCACAAAGTTGAAATCAGAAGAATAAGACTCATTAGGCTGACCACTGGATGCATAAAGATGTTCTTATTATTAAAATCTGTTAACTGTAGATCAATCTGAAAGCTACGAAAGTAATTACTTCCTTTTGCTTTTGGTGATATAACTCTGTCAAGTCAAAACAATATTTTGTTTTTAAGCATTAAATTTAATATATAAAATCCCTGACAAAAAGTTCACTGTGTCCCCTGATTGAAAATTTTATCTTAATATTTTAGTACACAAATGTCACCTTGAATAATACTCCCAAAAGCATCTATTATTTTCAGTGATCAAAATTTTAACCAAGTTATAGCAAAAAGGGGAAAGAATTTCATTCTGTAATACTAAGAAGCCCTCACTCTTAGTTAAAATAGATAAGCTGATAATAAGGTGAGGGTACCATCTTCAAAGTGTAAGATGGAAATCTCTAAAAGAAAATGTGCACCTTTTCACCTGAATTTTTTTGTGTGTAATTGAATGTGAAAATCCACCTTTGGAAGCATAGAAGCAAATATCCAGGAAAATGCCAGAGTAGTGTGAATGGACCTAAAAGAGAGATGTTTTATATTGATAGGTCAGGGAAGTTTTCCTCCCAAAATATTGCAATAAACTGTGTCCTAAAGATTAATTAGAATCAGGCCAACTAAACAGTGGCCAAAAGAACATTCAAGATAAACCAAACGATGTGTATAAACACTTCAGAGAAAGAGCTGGAGGCCAACTGGGAATTTAGAGGGCACTAGAATGTAATGAATAAAGAGGAAAAGTGGCTTCAGATAAGTAGTTACCGGTAAAGCCTGATAGAACATGTAAAGGATATGAATTATATGCTGACTGAAATAAGAAGGGGGTTATAAAGTTGAGGTTATCTATGGAAAATGGTAGAGGAGAGTGAAAATGGAAGCAGGGAAACCAGGAAACATATTGCTATTCCAAGAGAAAGCGGGGCAACTTGGACTGGGTAGTAGAAGTAAAGAATAAGAGAAGAGAATGGATTAAAGTAGAAGGATTTACTGAGGGATTTCAAGTCAGACAGAGTTCAGAAGGGGGAAGAAAGTGGAGGACAATACCAAGATTTCTGGCCTGAGCAACGAAGTGGAGTAGGGGTGGTAGCAGTAAATGGATATCAAAAATTCAGTATTGAATGTGGATAATCAGAGATGTTTGTAGGTTATGCGTGTGATAATGTAAGTAAACAGCTGGATATACAAGACCGAAAATGACGAAATATCTTCACTAGAGAAATGAATTTGAAAGCAAACATATGAAAGGCTTTGAGGGCTTATCAGAATGGATAAAGGTGAAAAGTAAAATGCAAAGATAAGTATGCCTAGGATTGAGCCCCAGCGTCTAGAAGAGGATTAAGAAAGGTCAGACGGGTAAGAGGAAAACCAGGAGAATGTGCTAACTCTTTTCATAAACAAATCGAATGTTTCTAGAATAGATTCTTAGGTCACAAGGAAAATCTCAATAAGTAATAAAATTTAGAACATGTTTTTAGTAAACTGATATAAAAAATATAAATTAATACCAAAACCTCAAAAATATGATCCAAAAAGAAAAAAAATTGATAAATTGGACTTTTATTCAAATTAAGAAGTTCTATATGTAAAAACCATTGTTAAGGAAAAAAACATTGATTGGGGGTAGATATTTGCAAAACACATTCACATGTGTTAGGATGCAAAGCAACAGAAACTCATCCGTTGCTGGTTGGAATGCAAAATAGTACAACCCCTTTCAGAGACAGTTTGGGTGTTTCTTGCAAACCCAGACATAATTTTATCATACTATTCAGCAATTGTGCTTCTAGGTATTTACCAAACTGATATTAAACTTTATGTCTCCACAGCAATCTCCACATGAATGTTTATAGCAACTTTATTCCTAATTGCCAAAAACAGGAAGCAAGCAAGATGTCCTTCAATAGGTGAGTGGATAAATTGTGGTACATTCATACAATGGAACGTTGTTCAGCAATAAAAAGAAATGAGCTATCAAGCCACAGAAAGATATGGATCAATCTTAAATGAATATTGCTAAGTAAAGAAGCCAGATTATAGACGAACTTGATGGCCAGGTATGTGATGTTCTGGAAAAGACAAAACGTAGAGACAGTAAAGAGATCAGTGGTGGCCAGGAGATCAGATGGCAAGAAGAAGGCAAATGAATAGATGTAGCACAGAAGATTTTTAGGGCAGTAAAACTATTGTGTATGACACTGTCACAGTGTACACGTGATACTGTCCATTTTTCAAAATCCATATAACTTTATAGCACAGAGTGAATCCTTTTTTTTTTTTTAAGATTTTATTTATTTATTTGACAGAGACACAATGAGAGAGGGAACACAAGCAGGGGGAGTGGGAGAGGGAGAAGCAGGCTTCCCACTGAGCAGGGAGCCCGATGCAGGATTGATCCCAGGACCCTGGGATCATGACCTGAGCCAAAGGCAGATGCCTAATGACTGAGCCACCCAGGCGCCCCTGCACAGAGTGAATCTTTATGCAAGTTTAAAAAAATCATTGGGAGATTAGGGGATCCTAGAATGGAATATAGAACATACCCAAACAATCTAGCCATATTGAAACTATATGAAACAACCTCACTGAATGGGGTAAGGATAAAAAGTTGTAAGTAACTTTGGTAATGAGTGGAATCTGCAAGACTTAAAGGCAAAAGAAACAGTACATAAGAATTACAGTCTAGTTGATAAGGTTGATCCTCATGGGGATATGGATTAACAATTCTGATACTCTTACACATGTATACTAGATTTGAAAAATTAAGTAAATGGATGGTAGATGGTGTGAGCCCGGTTTATTACTTTTAGAATGGGAGATTTCAGATAAACAAGTGAAACAGGGTAAAATTATCCACGTGGTAATGGATTAGAATTGGAGACATTAGCACAAACTCACATTTAACTTAATATAAAGATAGTTACCTATAAAATATTTATAGATATGTGTATATACAGAAATAAATATAATACACACATGTATTTCTTTGCTCTGTCACCTGAGAGGGCCTAGAAGCAATGATACCCCAGTAGCAATTAGCACACCTAGTGCCTAGATCTTGGTTTCTAATACCATCCTTTAGTAAAGGAAACCAGGATCTTTGGAGAAATGGCTTATTCTAGCAGGAGGGCAGGAAATATAGAGATGAGCCTGTAGCAGCTTGTGGTGTCAGAAAACAAGTGCTTAAAAAAAGAAAAAAGAAAAAAAAAACCCAACCCACAACGATGGAGTTACGCCAAAGGGACTCAGAAGCCAGTTGAAAGAACTACCAGTGGCCAAAGCTGAAACAATTTGAGCAAGAAAATAAATAAAGTGGTATTAGATTATAAGCCACTGTATTAAATAAATATTCATGAATCCCTACTGATATAAATACATGATTGAATAGATTTTTAAGATGAGAAAGAATAGAAATCTCCAGTGCAGAAGAATTCCAAATAATTTATGTATATACTCTGCCCTCAAAGAAACCGAGTATAACTGTCACTTCTTAAGTGTGGGTCATGTACAGTGACTTCTTTCCAAAGTGTACAGTATGCAGAAAGGGAAACAAAGCATAGCTTTGCAGTAGAGAAGCTTGGCAAGCACTGTCTCATAAGGTGACCAAGGTAAGTCACATTGATAGTATGTACCTTTGCTATGATATGATGAAAAATGGCATTTTACCTCTCTGGTTTCCCTCCCTCCCTCCCTCTCTCCCTCCCTCCCACTCTCCCTCCTTTCCTTCCTTCCTTCCTTCCTTCCTTCCACCCTACAACCTCAATCTAATTACAAGAAAAACATCAGATAAATACCAATTTAGGTATTTAGGAGCATTTTATAAAATACCTATCAGTACTCTTCAAAAATGTCAAAGCCTTCAAACTTCTTAACGTGACTCATATTTATTATTCTAGACTCATCACTTTTGGGGACCTTGTTGCACTCTGTGCTTCAGCCATTCCTAATTGCTCATAATTCTGGAAGTATGGAATGTTGTGTTTAGCCTCTGGCCATTTTTGTGTTGTTTTTTTTTTTCTCTACCTTTCCTTCCTGTTAACTCTTACTCGTTCTGCAAATCTTGGCTAGAAAATAGCTTTTCTTGACCCTTAAATTTGGATTAGATGACCTTCTTTGGCTCTGGCCTTCATAAAACACAGTACCTCTATTATCAGGGTACATATAATATTGCAAAATTGCCTTTGTGTTTATCTGCATTTATTACTATATACAAGAACCTTGAGTGTCCCTTGTCTCCCGTGTGTACCTATTACATGGTGCCATGCCTGACACATAGGGATGATCATAAATACCTCTGAATCAATGAACGGATAGATGGATGGAGGGATGGAGGGATGAAATAGGCATGGTGTGTTATTTTTCAGGACTAACTGACTTGCTTAGCCTTCATCTTTCAATTATACAAGTGTTCTTGCGTCACTGTTACTGGCAGTAATCGTGCTGAGCAATACATCCGTGAACATAGTGCTTGTAACGCCAAGGTTACATCAGGGCTTCTGAACCTTGTCACTGCTGACATTTGGGGCCAGAAAATTCTTTGTTGGTGGGGAAGGCTCTGTCCTGTGCATTAAAGGATGTTTAGCAGCATCCCTGGTCTCTACCTACTACATGCCAATAGCTCCTCACTTATGACAACCAAGAATGTCTCCAGACATTGCCAAATGTCCTCCAGGAGTCAAAATTACTCTTGGTTGAGAACCATTGGGTTACACCGTATTGGTTTATACAGATACTAAGCTGGTATTTATGATAAAGTGTTGTGATAGAAGATGTACAAGATGATAAAGGAGTTACAAGGAGTACATGAACCAGCCTAGGGCACTAAGGAGAAGAGCAACTCTTCAAAGTGCTAAAGAACAAATAAGACTTGGCTCCTGCCCACAAGAAGGATACGATATAGTGATTACAGCAAGTGGGCAAATAGACCATTAAAATGTAGTGTGGTAAAAGCAGTCACAGAAGCAGAGAATGATACAAACACAGAAGGATCCCTAATTACAATGTCATGCCTCCACCCCTGAAAAGTTACATGAATAAGGGAGATGAGTGACAACAGGGCAGGATTATATTTATTACCATTAAGTATTTACAGAGCATTCACTGTGAGTTTTGGGGTCCAGAGATGCTATAGAGGACATGACAAAAAATACACAACTTAGTTTCTGCTGTCAAAAATATTAAATAATTGTTGAAGGATATAATACTTAGAAAAACTGTTAGAAAATAATGGAACTCTAATCCTCATAATGTAGTATATAGAAATAGCAGTTCAGAAAAGGGGACAATCCGTGTGGGCTGCAGTAAAGCAGCTTAATGGACAATACGGGATTTGCCATCAGGCTTAAGGAAAAAAAAAGCAAATGGGGATGATAGACCTGTCCAGGTAACAAGGAAATGAAAACACAAAAGAAAATCCTCCACGATGAGAATATGCAGGATGCTGGAGCTAGGAATCTGATACTAGAGCAATAGTGAAGGGTTAAAGTATGTAAAACCAGGTTTTGAAAGCATGGAAGCTGTTGCAGTAGACAGATTAGAATCAATGCTGGTTCTTGATTAGTACAACAGTAAAGGTGTACTTGAATATAGTCAAATAGGAATATGAAATATTGATTCATAACAGAAAGAAGGAGACAAAATGATGGTTACAGTAATCCAGGGTGAAGTGACTAAGGCCTGGGCAAAGCTAGTGACAGCGGGTCTTAATACGAAGGGTGAAATCAAGAATTGCAAACAATAGAACTCAGTAAACTGAATTGTTCGCTCCTTTGTTTTCTTGTTTAAAATTTCTGTAAAGTTTGGCTTTGAAGAAAATAATGTGACTAGAGAAAATGAAACGATTGGAAAAGAGGTGATGAAGGTAAAGAAAAATTCAACTAAAATAAAGGATCCTTTGTCGGGACCAGTGATTCTTAAATCTGACTGTATTTCTGAGGCCTCCGGAGATTTTAAAAGATACTTATGCTCAAGGACCAACCCACAGAAGCTGATTTATTGGCCAACAAGAGGCTCTGTATTAGATGGTTTTAAACCTTCCCGCAGGTGATTCTTATGTGCATTTAAGGGCCAAGAACTTACAGGGTCTGGACGTACCTGTGACTGTTTTCACCTGGAGACCATTGACACTCAGCTTTCTGTTAGGTACACAGTTTGTCAGTAGGTAGTCACAAATGGTGAGCATTGGCCCTACAGCCTTTCCTCTTTTGGATTATGCACCAACCAATGATTTCTTTAAGCCTCCTTTTTCTACGGAAAGTTAATAGAACCTTAAACCTCGTAATGAATTAATTCAACAGACTGGCGATAGCCCACTATTAAGCATTCCCAGCTATTGGTAATAGTTTTCACAAATTTAGCCCACACAAAGTGTTTCAGAATGAGATTATGTTTTTTCAGTGGAACTCTGTTTTCCCTTTTCCTTCTGAATGCAGAGGAAATGGAGTATGAAGAGAAAGAATAAAAGGGAGAGCTGCTCTTTTTTTGTCTCACTCCATTGATAACATTTTTCAGTGTTCAACAAGGACTTCTTTAAAGAAGAAAAAGTTAGTCATTGGGTCGTGGTGTATTCGTGCCCATCCATGCCTCTGTGCCCCTCCAACAGTACACCATGTTTTCCTGATGAGTTAAAACTTTCAATGTTGGCATAACATGACTAGAAAAATATGTGAGCACAAGATCCCAAACCAAGGCTCTGAAATTCATGATGAGAAATGTGCAAAAGCATCCCACTCAGAAATGCAGTACCAAACATAGATGGCATTGTACTTAAATTAGAAATTCTTTCATGACACTTGCAATGTACTTATAATTATGCAAATTTACAAGGGCACATTTATTCACATTTATTCACATTGTTCTAGAATATTAAAAATTAAGATTCATTTTGAACCAGTAATGACAGGAATGATCTGCTTTAACCAATACCCTCCTTTACTCTAATATGACGGGGTTGTTCGAATCAAATCATTTCGGTCAAATTCTCTTTTTAGATACTTGGTGGAAAAACACATTTTCAAGGATAAGTAAATGATGGTTTAAAAAAATGCAAATATGATCAGGTTGTTCGTCTACTTAAAACCATTTTGTGTATTTGCATTGCTTTGGGTCTAAATTCCAATAATCTTACACTGACCTGTAAAGTTTCCTTTTTCTCTCATTTTATTGTGTGCCACTTCTCCCTTTGTCTTCTAAATTTTAGCTCTTCTTTCACTTCTTCAGATGTCAGTGTCCCCATCAGCCTCAAAACATGAGCCTGCCAGTTTCTACCCTGGACTGCCTCACAGTCTCAGTGAGCTTATCCTAAATACGTCTTTGTTTAGGGAAGAGTTCACTGTCCCAACAGACTAGGGCAGATATCAATTGTTTATCATCTTGAGACCTTTCCTTTATAATGTGCGATAGTATGTAATTGTACATTTTCTGTTATTACTTGATTTGAGACGCAGTATCCTGATAGCAGGGGTCTGATGTGCTTATTACATTCCCAGTATTAGCCCAGGGCCTGGCACATGGCAAGCACAGAAATATTTACTGAATGAACAAAGAATTTGAGGGCTAAGCATGGGAGCAACTCAATGGGCGATCTTGTCCCGTAGGCTCCAAATTCAGAGCACAAAAAGCAACACTGATTCATGTTAGCATTTGTCGTAGTTTGTTGCCATCCAGAGATTAATAGGTATTTAGAGGGCCATGAAAGTGGTAGGGACTCTCAAGCTCTATTATTTTGAAAGCCCAAGGAGAATCATATTCTTATACTGAAAAATACTGCATAAAATGATCAAAATACTGAATCTTTTGGATTGTACCATAGGACATCGTATCAATACTCTAGCTCATGCTCATCAGGGTCTCTGATTGGCTCTTGTGTACGTTTGATTAATGCCACATGTGGGAAATCCTTATTTAAGGAAAGCCATTTAGAAGACGAAATCCTTTACAACAAGATCCCCTAAGGAGAAAAAAATAAAAGTATCTCTGGAGATTATCTGGAGGTTTTGGCAATAAAACAGAGAGGTAGGGACATCAGCTCCCACATCTCAACTGAGCTCATCCCAGCTATATAAATTTGAACAAGTTTCTAAAAGTAACTGAGCCTCAGTTATGTAAAGTGCCTAACACAGTGCCATGCCAGGAAAGAGTTATTGTCAATAATGAGTGCTAGTGAGGGTAGTGATAGCAGAATTAATAACTCCAGTGGTCACAGTTAACCAAGAATCCCCTTTTACTAAGATGTCTGCAGTGGGATCTAGAAACAGTATTTTTGTCATGCATACTTTTCATAAGTTTAAACTAAGCAGATAGCAAATAGAGTTCAGGGAGGGAAATTTTACTATCTTAATTGACCAAATCTCATGTTTCGGTAAATATTATATGAAACTATCTAAAATCTAATTTTTACCACTTCTTTTACATTTAAGTTATTTTTATCCTGTGAAATTCTGGCCATTATAAAATAAATCTAATCCAGTTTACATATTTCACATGCATTTTTTATTGAGCTATTTTAATTTGCTAAGTTTGTAATTGCCATTTTTCTAGTCCAAATGATAATGGCAAAAATTTTAATTACTGCTAAAAATTACAAAATATTTCTCAATCAATTTGTATCTCATAAACAATAATATTTTCAAGTGGATATATCTATAAATGCAATTATAAATTATATATCTATAAACTCAATTATATTTATTAGGTAAAAGGAAGGACAGAGATAAATCTTAATATATTAGAAGAAAGTTTTATTGAGCCATCATAATAAAAAGAAAGACTAGTACAATGGTTTTAGTATTCACATAAGGCAAAAATGATTGTCTTATCTCTATGTTTCGAAAAGAAGGATTTCCATGTCTCACAAATGCACTAATATTTATTTTTACCCTGTATTCAGTTATAAGTCATTATGAAGATTTTATTTTCAGGTTCTCAAAGGTGATACCAGACCCTTAGGATTCAGCAAAAGATATTCACTGAGTAGGAATTGTATGTTTTTACTCTATATGCCAGTATGAACATTAAGCAGGGGTTTCAGAGTGTCGACAAATTCTCTGAAAACTATATCCCAATGGTTGTGCATATTTGCATTTTCTAATGATACATCAAAATTTAAAGGAGTCTCTGTCCTTGGTTCTTTGAAGTGAAGGCCACTTTATAAGAGGCACTGTCCTTAGCCTAGAAGACACATTTTCTGCACTTATGACTCTTACCTCCTAAAGCAGACTGACCAAAAAAACTATAAGTAAATGAGTGTATTAGTATGCTTCATTTATAATGTAAAAAGTAGCAGCATCTACTTTACATTCATTCATTCATTCATTAAACATCTATTGAGAATATAAGATACTGGGCTCTTTTCTAGGCCCTGGACATAAAGTTATGGAAAAAATACAAATAAATAAAAGCTCTCATTGCAGTTATATCCTAGAAGTGGAAACAGACAATAAACAAGATCTGTTTATATATATTTCCGCATATTCGAAAGCAATTAAAGAGACAAAGCAGAAAAACAACCTAAAGACTGTGGTGGCTGTAGAAGAGATTGCAACTTTAGATACAATGACCAGGGAAGGACTCACTGAGGGATGATATTTGAAAATGAATTGAAGAAATTGTTTTGAAACGAATTATTGCTTATCTGGAAGAAGAGCATTTCAGGCAGATGGAATAGCAAATACAAAATGAAATAAGGAATGCAAAGGCAGAAGCTCACCTGGCTTATTCAAGAAGCAGCAGGAAGACCCATATACATGCAGTGAAGTAAGAAAGCGGCAAATTTGTAAGAGATCAAATCAAAGAGGTAGGAAGGCATTATTGGTCCTTGTAAGAACTATGTCTCTTATCTGACAGATTGGATGACTTTGGAGGGTTTTGAAGAAAGGAGTAACATGAATTGACATTATTAAAGTCTCACTCTGATTTCTGAGTTGAAAATATACTTTAGGAGGACAGGCATAAAATCAGAGTGACAGGTTAGTTAATAGGACATTGCCATTATCAAGGCAAGATGTGATCATTACTTGGGCAAAGTAATAACAATGGAAATGGTAAGAGGTAGTAAACTCTGGACAGATTTTGAAGGCAGAGCTAATAAGATATGATAATACATCAGATGTGGCATATCAAAGAAAGGAATAAAATGATTACAGGGTCTTTATTCTGAGCAAACTGAAGATAGAGTTGTCATTTACTACTGTGAGGAAGCCTGGGATACAAGCAAATTTGGGGAGTGTGTTATTCTAGAAGCTTGGTTTTTGACATATTGAGTTGGAGGTAGCTCTGATTTTGTGCCTGTCCTCCTGTACTTAGACAACATCTAAGTAGAGTTGTCCAGTTGACTGTTTGATATATATAATTCTGGAGTTCAGGGGAAAGGTTTTGGCTAGAGCTGTAAGTTTGGGAGTCATCAGTATACACTGGGTATTTAAAGCCATGGATTTATAGGTATTCACAAAAGTAGTGGATAAAAATTAGAGAAGAGTTCTAAGGACTAAGCTCTGAAGCAATCCAAAATTTAGAGATTAGGGAAAGAAGAAGAACCAGCAAATTTGGCCAGTGAGCTAGAGAAAAAGGAAGCAAACATGAAACCCTGAAAGTTTGTTAAATGGGACTGAGAATTGACAGCTAGATTTAACAACATGGAGGTCATTGGTAACCTTGACAAAATCATGCTCAGACCCTAGGAGGGGTGAAACTTAATAGAGAATTATAGGAAATAAATTTAAGACTGTAATGAATAACTTCCTTTTCAATGATTATTTCTGTAAAAAGAATAGAAATGAAACAAGGCCTGGCAAGAGAGGTAGAGTCATGAAAGGGCTGTTTTGTAGGAAGGTCCTGCTTCATGTGGTTGGCTATATTTATTTTGTTCTTCATTCCCCCTAAAAATGAAACAAATAGGTTTTAATCGAGCTTGAGTCAAAGCATTAGCGGCAAAAAAAGTTGGTAAAGATTTTTCTAAATATAAAGTGACCAATTGAAGGATTTTTTATTCTAGAAGCACATTTTGGTAACCATTCTCTTGAAAACATAAAGCCAAGCACTAATATATTATTTCTTTCTTCTGTTCCCCTCAGTTGTAATTCACATCTCATAATGACCCTAATAGAGAAGTAAACACTACACTTTCTTTAAAGAAACCAGTGCCTATTCACGCATCATGTCGTCTGTTCCTTTCTCCACAAGATAAACATCAAACACTGATGACCTCATTCAATCTTAGCGACTGGCACTATCTAGAGGACAGAATTAATACTAGGAATGTTATATATTTCACTAATGCACTCCCAATTAGGGATAAAGTAGACCAATAAAAGTTTTAGTGGAATTGTACAGTTTTTGAATTTATGTAGCAGTCTCTTCTAAGTCAAATCTACAAACGTTCTGTATACAAATTACTATAATTAAGCCTAAGAGGTAATTTGTTAGCTAAGTAAATATTTTTTTTCTCTTCTCTGACTTCACACTTAATCTATGATTATGACTGGATGTATTTTCATTTAAAAAAGGACTTTGACCTTACATTTGAAGATTTTGCTTCTGACAGTAGGAGTCTCTAGTGAGCTATTTGTTGTGGTTCAATTTTTAAAACAAATAGCTATACAATTAATACCTACTATCAATACTTAGCAGTATACTCATTCCTTTTCATAATTTAAATAAAATATTTAGATTTATTTTCTAATTTGGCCTCAAGAGATAACAATAATTACCACATTTTAAGTTTTCAATAAATATACTTACATGAGCTTTGCAAGGTCAAGAACTTACTGAATTCTTTCTAATACTAGGGCTTAAAACAGAATATGGTTTTTCTGGAATGATCACTGAGCATGCAGCAGAAAGGTGAACACTGAGAGAATTCTTGACATATAGGGACTAAGATTCAACCTTTGGTATATTTCTACCATTATTGGGGTTTAAATCTCTACCCAAGAAACTATCCCAAAGAGTCAAAACAGAAACAAGAAGTTGTTATTGTTGTTATGCCTTCTTTATATCTATATTCAGACTGATCTTTGTGTCTTCCCCTTTATCCATGCCTCTAATGAAGTTCAGAGTTCTCTAGCTGTTATTTCTGCAAGGAATCTACTGATACTTCTACCCAGTACTTTATTATTGCCCCACAGCATCATGATGTGATTTGTAATAGAATTTAGAATATATTTTTGCTACTGAAAGTTAGCTTAGAGACAATCTAGGCCCTTCTGTTTTATAGGCAAAACCACCAAAACCTAGAGAATTTGGGGGATTTGTTCAAGTTGAGACTTTGCATAGAGGCAGAAGCAGGAATTGGCCTAATGTCCACTTAAAGAAATCTGGAAGTTACTTACATTCCAGGTCACTCAAATAACACTTATTCCAATGCCTACTTTTAAATCAACATAATCAATTTTAAATCATGCCAAAAAATAGCAGGAAAACACAAAATGTATTCTAAACTCAAGCCAGCTCCACTATGGCAGAGATGCAGACCACATGCATAGAGTAAATATGAATAAAATGAGAACAATGTCAGTATGACACATATGACTATCATAAAACCTGTGCACAGAAAACAAGGCGTATCTAGAACTTTGACAAATTGAAGAGTGAAATCAAGAATAATAGCTACCAAATGTAATGAGCCACTTTGGCAATGATCCACCCTAAAGTGCAGAGAGAGAACAGGTGAAGAAAAAACTGTCATCAGAGAGACTATGGCAGTCTCTGTTATCACCCCTTTTTCGCCTAATCGTAATAATAAATGATTCTGTAGCTTAATCAATTCTAGAAATGGATGGAGTTTATCATAGACATAATCAGTTGTACTCAACCTGCCTGAAGAAAAAAAATTATGTCAATGTAAGGAGATTTATCAGAATGGCAGTATTTATTTGTTTCTACAAAACTTATTTATTTGGTTTCCCTCCTTGCCATATAGATTTCTTTATTATATATACCTGGCAACTTCTTTGAGAGCACAATCTCCTGGAGGATAAGGATCCAATATTAATTAGGATATGGAGTCAGAGATTGGAGAATCTGTCCGTTTTTAACCTATGTACATAAACTCTAAATCTGAAGATCATAAGCATTCTGGAATTAAAGGGACTGTTTCTATTCCGAGGCAGAAGCAATATATGAGATTTCTTTTTTGCCTGGATAAGTTTACCTTATGACTGACTAATCACCTGTCTGCTCTTTTTCCATATTCATTGTGTGAATTCATGTCATGGCCAGTTTGGTCTCTAGGATGCTCTGTTATTGGGGGGACAGTGATTTGGAGGTGAGGGAGCATCTAGTAACCTGGTGGCCCATGGTGAGCTACTAGGCACTTTGTCTTAAATATTTTGAGCTTTTCAAATGGTAATAACTCCCTCTCTCAGCCTTCTCAACATTCTAGACTTACAAAGCTGAGGTACAATTCATAAAATGTATTTATTCCCCTCTGCATATCCTCACATGTGAAGCACCAACTTCCTTGTGTCCTTTCAGCTCTTCATAAATGCTATCATAAAGCTGATGCAGATTTCTTTTTAAAATCTGAAAATTGTGAAATAAACATGAAATTTTAAAACATGAGAAGAAAACAGCATTAAAAAACAAAACAGAAAAAAAGCTGGCTCTATTTGTTTCTCCTAAACGCTCTCAAAACAAACTCTCTCCTTTGGCTTCACTCTCACTTAACACAGTGAGAAATAAGGGTTCATTATTATTCTCTTGTTTCCCTAGAATCTGGCATAATGCCTGCCATACAATAGTAAATAAATGTATAATAATGAAAAAATCAATGAATGAATTTAATATCCAACAGAAAGATACAATCCATTCTTATGTAGCTCAGGGTGCTAATAGGATCTATGAGAAATCATTATCAATAACAAAGAGCATTGATTGAGTGCCTATTTAGATAATATAATCCTATTTAAATAATGAACACACATACTCCTGTTTCTGAACTAGAAGTTTTCTTCAATAGAAAGTATTGAAGATCGAAATAGTATTCAAGGTAATTTGTTATAAACACATTAAAGGAGGAAGACAATTACACATAAATGAATAAGATATGGGAAAATGTAAAGAAAGAGAAAATCCAGATCAATTTCTTACGTTGGATTCCTCTAGAGTTCTGACTCAAAACATGAAAGTCATAATTTTTTTTAAAAGATTTTACTTATTTATTTGAGAGACAGTGAGAGTGAGAGAGATCACAGAGGGAAAGGGAGAGAGAGAAGCAGACTCTGCACTGAGCAGGGAGCCCAATGTGGGACTCAATCCCAGCACCCCAGGATCATGACCTGGGCCGAAGGCAGATGCTTAACTGACTGAGCCACCCAGGCACCTGTGAAAGTCATAAACTGAGGGGCGCCTGGGTGGCTCAGTCGTTAAGCAGCTGCCTTCGGCTCAGGTCATGATCCCAGGGCCCTGGGATCGAGCCCCGCATCGGGCTCCCTGCTCCACGGGAAGCCTGCTTCTCCCTCTCCCACTCCCACTGCTTGTGTTCCCTCTCTCGTGTCTCTCTCTGTCAAATAAATAAATAAAATCTTTAAAAAAAAAAAAAAAAAGAAAGTCATAAACTGAATTTTTGCCTTGTGTGTTGATCAGAAAAATCTTAAAATTTTAAACAGCTTACTTTATAATTCAATGTTAGGAAATATTGACTATCCTTCCTTCTATTACTCTGGATATTAGACAATAGGAGTTCAATGTTGATCATTTATTCCAACATCTGTGTGACTGTAAGAGGAAAGACATCACTGTTTGACATGATAGTCCTGCATTATGATGCCATTAAAATTGCAGACAATTGAAAGAGAGCAGGTGTTTTCCCAGTGAATGTTTGTGATTAGCAAAAAATCACTTCTCTCATATTCAAGTAGGCCATTGCAATGATTAGGAAGATGGTAGTTCGGAAAATTATAAAACTTCCATTTACTCAGTGTGTCCTTCACCATGAATTCTGTAAGCACTTTTTAATGGGCTCTGTTGAGTGGCTGAGTGTGTGTTATCTCTCGCTCTCACAGATTTCATTGACTTCATTAGGATATTTCCATGGCACAGGCTACTACTTGTTTTTGTTTTTTTTTTTTTTAATCTTAAAGGTATCATCATCACCAAACTATTGTAAGTGCCATGTCTCCAGGCTCTTTTTAAATACTACAGAAAGTCTAAATGTTTTAAAAAGTAAAAATAAGGGGAAATTTCTGAGGAAAGCAATCATTTCACTTTCCAAGCTTCTAATCATATAGCTTGGTCTTTCTGGTGACCAGCACCCTTCCCCTCACCCATCTCCCCACCCTCCACCGCCAAGAAGCCCACCAGGAGTAACTCCATTAAACAAAACACATTTCTGTCATCCAGGAAATTCCAAGGGATTTAGGAGCTCAGTGTTAAATACTCCTACCACTCAGGAAATTACAAAGATCTTGGGAGCTTTGTGTCAGGAACCAGAGACAGAAATATATATATAATATATTAAATATTACATGTATAATATACTAAATACATATTTAATATATTATACACATATATCTTATATATATAATATTTCTTGTTATTTCAGTTTGTTAAAAGCAGAATAGGCTAAACTAAAATGGAGATTCAAGAAAGCAATAAGTGATCCTAACTGATATTTTGGCACATGGAAAGCTTTATGAATGAGGTGGCATTTTAAAGAATGGTGGAAGTCAAGATATCAAGAAAAAGTAAAAAGAGTAAGGAGAGGTACAGAAGCAAGAACACACATAGTGTGTTCAGGAAACATCCAAGTGTCCAGATTGACTATAGCACAGCATCCATGAAGAAGAACAAGAGATGAATCTAGAGAAGCAGGTGGAAGTCAGATCACTGAGTGCCTTAAAATACAACCAGACAGGGGCGCCTGGGTGGCTCAGTCGTTAAGCGTCTGCCTTCGGCTCAGGTCATGATTCCAGGTCCTGGGATCGAGCCCCGCATCGGGCTCCCTGCTCCGCGGGAAGCCTGCTTCTCCCTCTCCCACTCCCCTGCTTGTGTTCCCTCTCTCGCTGTGTCTCTCTCTTTGTCAAATAAATAAATAAATAAATAAATAAAAAATACAACCAGACAAGTTTGAACAGTAGGCAATGAGGAGTTATTGGCAGTTATTTCTGTTTTGTTTGTTTCTAACAAGTGGGTGAAATTATGAGAGTTCTACTGTAGAAAGGCTATACTTGCAGTCCTGTGCAGTATGGAATAAATGGAAGTGGAAGGAAAACAGGAGACCATTACTCTATCCTGTGCAGAAACAAGCCCTGAATCAAAATGATGACAGTAAAAACAGAAAGAAGGGAACTAATGTGGATAAAATTATTTCCCTTTCTGAGATCTTGAGAGAAAATCTTCCCACATTTATATTTGCAGCTATTATCTTGCCATATTTTACCAATGAAAGTATGTCATTAACATGTTCTGCAGTCATTTATCTTTCTAAATACTAAAATCATTTGCTTGCAATGTGAAATTTTATTTTCTACGTAGTCTTTGTATATGTGAAAATGTTCTGAAAGTTGGACAAACATGGAAATCAAAAAGACATTTGGTGGTCAAACATATTCATAGTCAGAGTTTTGTATTTATTGTCTTTCAAAGGTATTTTTAAGGATCAGCTTTGGGTTCCAAACTAGTAGCTAAAAGAATATAATAGCCTTTGGAAGCCATATACATGTAGAGTAGACAATCTGTAGAAGAAAAGAAATTCAATACATAGTGACAAAGCTAATTTAAGTAATGAACCAGAATGTTGCAATAAACTTGTTGGGAAATTAAAGAATAAAGACAAAGGCTAGCCATCTGAGAGTATGGAACTCAATGAGATAGAGAGGAGTGCTTTTCTTCATTCATTTATTCACAATCTCATGCGTTAGCCATGGCCTAGACAATATAGTTAGCAGAAAAGTGACTTTAGTGTATTTCTAATCAGAGTTATCAATTGTTTAGTATGAAAAACAATTTTGAAATGTTTTCTTAATATTAAAGTATTTGTAAAGCATAAGAAAACATACCAAGATTCAAAACAATATTCCAAATAATTATTTTCTTCAATCTGCACCATAAATAAAATGTATGAGCAATGGTGTTCCTTAGAGTACTCCTTAAAGTGGTGAAAATTTGGATACCATGTAAATTCTAATTATTTCGGTTATATACATGTTGCTATTTACATATTAGTTACACCTTTGAAAATCATTTTATAGTGGTCTATTTATCGATATGAGAAAATATTAAATAATATTATTAAATTTTTAAGGGTAGGCTAAAATTTGCATAATATAATTTTTATTCTCTCTAGAGAAAGAAAAATATATATATACACATATGTATATATATATTATAAAATTTGTAAAGATAACTTTTAGGGGGATTAAGAGTGATTTTTACTTATATATATTTTCTTAATATAATTTTGTAATTGGAAAGGAAAATATGTATTTTAATTTTGTCAATTTAAATTAAGTATATTTCTATTTTAAGGGGTATTTGAAGATGTAAAAATTTCAAATAAAATAATGTGGGCATTCTTGGGGCACCTGGGTGGCTCAGTCGGTTAAACAGCTGCCTTCAGCTCAGGTCATGATCTCAGGGTCCTGGGCTTGAGCCCTGTGTCAGGCTCCTTGCTCAGCAGGAGGTCTGCTTCTCCCTCTCCCTCTGCCCCTAACCCCACGCTATGTTCGTGCTCTCTCTCTCTCTCCCCCCACCTCTCTCTCCCCCTCTCTCAAATAAATAAATAAAATCTTAAAAAATAATACTAATATGGGTATTCTTTTAGACCAGTTTAATTTGTGCTAAAGAATGAAAGGAAGCACACAAAATTTATTCTAACTCAGGCTTGGTCTACAGTAGAAGAAAGGTACATCACATGAATAGAATATAAATGAAATAAGACCATCGATATAACTGTCATGAAACTCATTGCCGTCAAAGCACATGAAAGTGAGGCACTCCCAGAACTTTAACGAGATGAAAAATGAAATCTAGTATGATAGCAGTCAAATACAGTAAGATACCTGTGGAGATCACCTGCTTTAAGAAGTAGAGGGTAAATGGATGAATAAAACACTTAGGTTTGCCCAGATTTATCAGAGAGATTAGAGTAGACTAAAAAAAAAAAAAGTCGTCTCCAGCTAATCTAATCCTAATAATGGGTAAGGATGTATCATTGTCCATTCTAGAAACAGATGAAGCTTCTCATTGCCGTAACAGAATTTGTTTTATACAAAATATTTTCTTAATATAATCTTCTCTTCAAGGACCCTTTAACTAAAATCATAAAGACAAAAAATAAACCCATACTTGACCTCATCTTTTACAAATGCATTCTGTTAACCATACCTTTTATTACTTTTTTAAACCTTTTCTTTTAAGATAATTGTAGACTGACATTTAATTGTAAGAAATAACTCAGAGGATACCCAATGCTGTTTACTCAGTTCCCCCCCATGGTAACATCTTGCAACCAGGAAATTAACATTGAAACAATCCATTGAACTTACTCAGATTTCAGTAGTTTTATGTGCTATCATTTGTGTGTATATGTATATATTTAGTTCTATCTGATTTTGTCACGTGTAGATTTCTGTGACCACCATCACGGTCAAGATACAGAATGGTTCCATCGTAAGAATTTCTTCAACTATGCTTTTAATGTCACAGCCACTTTCTTCGTCCCCTGATTCTGACCCTTGTCGACCACTAATCTGTTCCCCATTTCTATAATTGACATTTCAAGAATACTGTATCAGTGGAATCATAAATAATGTTATCTTTTGAGACTGACTTTTTTCACTCAGCATAATTCCCTTGAAATCCATCTGAGGGGTTATAAGGATCAGTAGTTTTCTTTTTTGCTGACTAGTATTCAGTGATATCAGAGTGATTTCTCCCACTTTATTATCTTTTTTCAGAATTGTTTTTAACTACTCTAGTTTGTATGCCTTTCCATATGCGTTTCACATTTCCATATACATTTCAGATAATTTTATCTATATCTAAAAAAAAACTTGCCAGAATTTTGGTAAGAATTGTATTGAACTTATAGATCAATTTTGGGAGAAGTGACATCTTTACTATGTTGAGGATTCCAAACCATGAATATGATATGTCTCTCCGTTTATTTAGGGCTTTTTAGAAAACTACTTTTGTAAGTATTTTGTAATTGTCAGCATAAGGATACTATACATATTTTATTATGTTTATATATACCTATATATAAATACCTAAGTATTTCATTTTTATTGGCACAATTGTAAATGTTCCACACATGTGCAGTATTAGCATATGGAAATGGATTGATTTTTGTGTGTTGGTCTTATATCCTGCAATCTAGCCCAAATTCATTTATTGGTTCTAGGAGGTTGTGTACTGTTTGTTGTTTTTGTTTTTGTAGATTTCTTGGGATTTTTTGACATAGACAATCATGTCATCTACAAATAGAGAGTAAATTTCTTCCTTTCCAATCTGTATGCCTTTTTAAAAAAATTTTATTACCTTTAAAGTGTGATATTATGGATAGATAAGTAAGGATACCAAATTTCTAACAATACACACACACACACACACACATATATATAACTATATAATTTGATTTCTTATTTAAAAAGATAGTTAAAATGAATTATGGAAAGATAACAACAGTGTAAAATTCTCTCAATTGTTTTATTTTATAGTCACTTCAAGTCAATACCAAAAAAATAACATTAATAGCATTGGTGACAAAGTTCAGTTAGCAAGTTTTGCTTAACTGTCACAAGTATGTTATTAAAAAAAAGACTTTTTCTTCTCTCAGTAGCAACTAATTTCTTAGGAGCAAATCAGAATAAACATTTATATCTAATACTTGAATCTATGGTTTATAATCTTAATCAAGAGATTTCATTTAATCAGTTCAAATAGAAATCAGTAATCTTATTATCGCAAATTAATTATAATTGAGAGTTTGCATCTCATATGAAATTAAAGCTCTACAAAGTCTTGTCTGTAAATGTCTAAATGAGAAAAATAAAGTAATATTATAAAGGATTCCATATTCCCTTATAGAAATACCTCCAAAAATAAAATTTCATGCCATTTTAGCTTTGCCTTTATACCAGGAATTCTTTTTTTGCCAAATAAAAGGAATCTGGGTATCATACAGTACACTTATTATTAATACTTGTAGGAGAGCACGTCCCAAAGTATGGTACATAAAATATTGGCTAAGAGAGATATTATAGGACAAAGGTTTTCATTGATTAGTTTAGTTTGGAATAAAATGTAAATCCCTTTTTGAGATTATTATCTCTTAGTTTATTAAATTATCTGTGAAGTCCTATAGGACTGAGACTTATTTGCCCTTGTTTACTTCATTGTTTTTCTAATTTATTCAACTATTAAGGACTACTCTGGAAGAATAAACAGTTTATTAGAACTTATGCCGAGAAATGCTAACATAAATGCTGGCCTCACTCATTCAGTAAGTACTTCGTTCTCAGGGGTATGGAAGGAATTTCTGCAATATCTTTGGGATTCCCTTCCTCTCCTCTCAATCACTGCTCCTTTGGATATAACTTCACCACCTTGTACCGTATTGTGGTAGTACCGTATCTTAGTACCGGACTGGAAGACTACTAAACTATCTGAAAACCATGTGTGTTAGTATATTGCTGAACAAATTTTACTGTGTAAATGCTTCATGGCTAACATAGTCAACACTATGAGCACTGATATGCATAGTACAGTGTTCAACAAATGTTCGTTTTTCCCCACACTCATTTCCTCTGTCTCCAATACTTAGACCCAACCAAATTATAACTGCAAGCACCTCAGGAATTGTGACAGCCTTAAAAGGCTTTTGGGACCCAACAAACTTTCAACTTCCCAAATATCATACCACTTGAATGACCAGTCACTCTATGAAGAATAAAGAATGTCTGTTCAAACAAATGACATTAAATTCTAACTGCTTTAGTCAGTTTTAAAGAAATACTAAGATTAGGTTAATTTGAAACTATCTCTTAACTTTGTTATAGATATAGCAGCAATATACCATCTTACAAACTTCTAAACTACAGTAGTGAATTAATGTACAAATAGTGAATTAATGTACAAATTTCATATCACTGAGAACTGTTGATTGTGTTTCTATCAACTTATTTGCCCCATATATTATTTTAAAGTAAACGACAACATAAAGGAATTACTTTTAAATTACTTTATCAGCTTCCTCTAATCATTTTTTTTATTATGTTATGTTAATCACCATACATTACATCATTAGTTTTTGATGTAGTGTTCCATGATTCATTGTTTGCGTATAACACCCAGTGCTCCATGCAGAACATGCCCTCTTTAATACCCATCACCAGGCTAACCCATCCTCCCACCCCCTCCCCTCTAGAACCCTCAGTTTGTTTTTCAGAGTCCATCGTCTCTCATGGTTCATCTCCCCCTCCGACTTCCCCCCCTTCATTCTTCCCCTCCTGTGATCTTCTTCTTTTTTTTTTTTAACATATAATGTATTATTTGTTTCAGAGGTACAGATCTGTGATTCAACAGTCTTGCACAATTCACAGCGCTCACCATAGCACATACCCTTCCCAATGTCTATCACCCAGCCTCCCCATCCCTCCCACCCCCCATCGCTCCAGCAAGGGCAAAAATGAACTATTGGGACTTCATCAAGATAAAAAGCTTTTGCACAGCAAAAGAAACAGTCAACAAAACCAAAAGACAACCGACAGAAAGGGAGAAGATATTTGCAAATGACATATCAGATAAAGGGCTAGTATCCAAAATCTATAAAGAACTTCTTAAACTGAACACCCAATGAACAGATGATCCAATCAAGAAATGGGCAGAAGACATGAACTGATATTTTTCCAAAGAAGACATCCAAATGGCCAACAGACACATGAAAAAGTGCTCAGCATCGCTCGGCATCAGGGAAATCCAAATCAAAACCTCAATGAGATACCACCTCACACCAGTCAGAATGGCTAAAATTAACAAGTCAGGAAACGACAGATGTTGGCGGGGATGCGGAGAAAGGGGAACCCTCCTACACTGTTGGTGGGAATGGAAGCTGGGACAGCCACTCTGGAAAACAGTATGGAGGTTCCTCAAAAAGTTGGAAATAGAGCTTCCTCTAATCATTCTAATCATTATTCTGCTATCTGTCAGCCTTTCAAAAATCAAATTCCTCTTAATTGAACATTTGTTGCACTTTGTTCTCTGTTTATATTAGTGAAAACTTAGTGAATATATCTCTATTCTAAACACTATCACACCAAAATCCAAACTCGTCATGTGAAACTTTCCACTTCATTATCTTAGCAATAACCATTAAGGCAGCGAAGTCCTCTTTCATTAAAAACATGTCAAAAAAATTGGCTCAATTTAAAGCAACCCTGGCTTATATCATGTTTTTTGTTTTTTTGTTTTTTTGGTTTTTTTTAAATAGTGTGTATTTACATAACCATTTCTAGATTTCCTAACTCTGGATGACATTTTTTCTGGTTCACCCTTTATAAGTAGCCAAACCAACATTTGACACTTTAAAATCTAACAAATACTAAAAGCAAAGTGAATTTTTCTTCTATACATATGTTTGACCCTTATATTATTTTTCCTAAGGTTTATAAAACTTCACTTTCTGCTTAAATTACTCTCAAAAAAAGGATTAATAGTTTGAAGCATTGAAGAGACATTTTAATGAGATAATGAAGTACAAAATATCACTAACATTATTATGAAGCAAAAATATTTAGCCTGATCTTATGTTCTTCAGATACAGAAAGAAAACTCCTTTAATCATTCTGGTGCATTTCATGTTTTAGATCACATAAAATATTTTCCCTATTAGCTAAGGAAGCATTTGTGTTTATATCTCAGAAAATATCTAGGCCTCATAGTACATACAGACCTGGAGCAGATCATTCCAAAAAATATTCAAGAGCAAGCTTGGTAGGATTTTCAATAATGCAAGTGTTGGGGCCTACTAATTAGAATGGGATTTTTAAAGAATTTGCTCACAGGGGATTACGGGTTGTGAAATAAAGGATGATTAGAGCTATAGGGAAACTTGTAGATAATTCCCTCATTTTGTCATTCTAAGAAAAAAGCTGTGGTATCTGCCTAATTATTGTATATTCTAACAAATGAAAGTAACACTTAAGCAAATCTAGTTCATGGCAAAGTTATCCAGATATATTAGCCTCATATTAAGCTACCTCACTGGGAACCAAATACTTAGACACTCGTAATATGTTCTGGAGCTCTTGGGTTATCTGGTTGAAAATGTATGGACAATGAATTTGGGCATTGAGGCTATAGGCTGGAGAAGCTCTAGGCTGCATAGTTCCTTAACAAATATAAAGAGGTTTTTTTTTTTTTTTTTTTCTGGATCCAGTTTTTTTTTTTTTTTATGTTATGTTAATCACCATACATTACATCATTAGTTTTTAATGTAGTGTTCCATGATTCACTGTTTGCGTATAACACCCAGTGCTCCATGCAGAACGTGCCCTCCTTAACACCCATCACCAGGTTAACCCATCCCCCCATCCCCCTCCCCTCTAGAACCCTCAGCTTGTTATTCAGAGTTCCATAGTCTCTCATGGTTCGTCTCCCCCTCCGATTCCCCCCCTTCATTCTTCCCCTCCTGCTATCTTCTTCCTTTTTTTTTTTTAACATATAATATATTATTTGTTTCAGAGGTACAGGTCTGTGATTCAACAGTCTTATACAATTCACAGCACTAACCATAGCAGATACCCTCCCCAATGTCTATCACCCAGCTACCCCATTCCTCCCACCCCCCACCACTCCAGCAACCCTCAGTTTGTTTCCTGAGATTAAGAATTCCTCATATCAGTGAGGTCATATGATACATGTCTTTCTCTGATAGACTTATTTCGCTCAGCATAATACCCTCCAGTTCCATCCACATCATTGCAAATGGCAAGATTTCATTCCTTTTGATGGCTGTATAATATTCCAGTGTGTGTGTGTGTGTGTGTGTGTGTGTGTGTGTCTTCTTTATCCATTAATCTGTTATCCATTAATCTAGCCACATCTTCTTTATCCATTAATCTGTTGATGGACATCTTGGCTCTTTCCACAGTTTGCCTATTGTGGACATTGCTGCTATAAACATCGGGGTGCATGTACCCCTTCGGATCCCTACATTTACATCTTTGGGGTAAATACCCAGTAGTGCAATTGCTGGATCGGATGGTAGCTCTATCTTCAAAATTTTGAGGAACCTCCATACTGTTTTCCAGAGTGGCTATACCAGCTTGCATTCCCACCAACAGTGTAGGAAGGTTCCCCTTTCTCCGCATCCGCACCAACATCTGTCGTTTCCTGACTTGTTAACTTTAGCCATTCTGACTGGTGTGAGGTGATATCTCATTGAGGTTTTGATTTGGATTTCCCTGATGCCGAGCGATGTTGAGCACTTTTTCATGTGTCTGTTGGCCATTTGGATGTCTTCTTTGGAAAAATATCAGTTCATGTCTTCTGCCCATTTCTTGATTGGATCATTTGTTCGTTGGGTGTTCAGTTTAAGAAGTTCTTTATAGATTTTGGATACTATCCAAATACAGATTTTATCTGATATGTCATTTGCAAATATCTTCTCCCTTTCTGTCGGTTGTCTTTTGGTTTTGTTGACTGTTTCTTTTGCTGTGCAAAAGCTTTTTATCTTGATGAAGTCCCAATAGTTCATTTTTGCCCTTGCTCCCCTTGCCTTTGGCGATATTTCTAGGAAGAAGTTGCTGCGGCTGAGGTTGAAGAAGTTGCTGCTTGTGTTCTCCTTTAGGATTTTGATGAACTCCTGTCTCACATTGAGGTCTTTCAACCATTTTGAGTCTATTTTCTGTGTGGTGTAAGGAAATGGTCCAGTTTCATTCTTCTGCATGTGGCTGTCCAATTTTCCCAACACCATTTGTTGAAGAGACTGTCTTTTTTCCATTGGACATTCTTTCCTGCTTTGTCGAAGATTAGTTGACCATAGAGTTGAGGGTCCACTTCTGGGCTCTCTATTCTGTTCCATTGATCTATGTGTCTGTTTTTGTGCCAGTACCATACTGTCTTGATGATGACAGCTTTGTAATAGAGCTTGAAGTCCGGAATTGTGATGCCACCAGCTTTGCTTTTCTTTTTCAACATTCCTCTGGCTATTCAGGGTCTTTTCTGGTTCCATACAAATTTTAAGATTATTTGTTCCATTTCTTTGAAAAAAGTGGATGGTATTTTGATAGGGATTGCATTGAATGTGTAGACTGCTCTAGGTAGCATTGACATCTTCACAATATTTGTTATTCCAATCCATGAACATGGAACGTTTTTCCATTTCTTTGTGTCTTCCTCAATTTCTTTCATGAGTATTTTATAGTTTTCTGAGTACAGATTCTTTGCCTCTTTGGTTAGATTTATTCCTAGGTATCTTACGGTTTTGGGTGCAATTGTAAATGGGATCGACTCCTTAATTTCTCTTTCTTCTGTCTTGTTGTTGGTGTATAGGAATGCCACTGATTTCTGTGCATTGATTTTCTATCCTGCCACTTTACTGAATTCCTGTATGAGGTCTAGCAGTTTTGGGGTGGAGTCTTTTGGGTTTTCCACATAAAGTATCATATCATCTGCAAAGAGTGAGAGTTTGACTTCTTCTTTGCTGATTTGGATGCCTTTGATTTCTTTTTGTTGTCTGATTGCTGTGGCTAGGACTTCTAATACTATGTTGAATAGAGGTGGTGATAGTGCACATCCCTGCTGTGTTCCTGACCTTAGGGGGAAAGCTCTTAGTTTTTCCCCATTGAGAATGATTTTTGCTGTAGGTTTTTCATAGATGGCTTTTATGATCTTGAGGTATGTACCCTCTATCCCTATACTCTGAAGAGCTTTGATCAAGAAAGGATGCTGTACTTTGTCAAATGCTTTTTCTGCATCTATTGAGAGGATCATATGGTTCTTGTTCTTTCTTTTGTTAATGTATTGTATCACGTTGATTGATTTGCAGATGTTGAACCAACCTTGCAACCCAGGGATAAATCCCACTTGGTCGTGGTGAATAATCCTTTTAATGTACTGTTGGATCCTATTGGCTAGTATTTTGGTGAGAATTTTTGCATCCATGTTCATCAAGCATATTGGTCTGTAATTCTCCTTTTTGATGGGGTCTTTGTCTGGTTTGGGGATCAAGGTAATGGTGGCCTCATAAAACGAGTTTGGAAGTTTTCCTTCCATTTCTATTTTTTGGAACAGTTTCAGAAGAATAGGTATTAATTCTTCTTTAAATGTTCGGTAGAATTCCCATGGGAAGCCATGTGGCCCTGGGCTTTTGTTTGTTGGGAGATTGTTGATGACTGCTTCAATTTCCTTAGTGGTTATAGGTCTGTTCAGGTTTTCTATTTCTTCCTGGTTCAGTTTTGGTAGTTGATACATCTCTAGGAATGCATCCATTTCTTCCAGGTTATCTAATTTGCTGGCATAGAGTTGCTCATAATATGTTCTTATAATTGTTTGTATTTCTTTGGTGTTGGTTGTGATCTCTCCTCTTTCATTCATGATTTTGTTGATTTGGATCATTTCTCTTTTCTTTTTGATAAGTCTGGCCAGGGGTTTATCAATCTTGTTAAATCTTTCAAAGAACCAGCTCCTAGTTTTGTTGATCTGTTCTACTGTTCTTTTGGTTTCTATTTCATTGATTTCTGCTCTGCTATTTATGATTTCTCTTCTCCTGCTGGGTTTAGGCTTTATTTGCTCTTCTTTCTCCAGCTCCCTTAGGTGTAGGGTTAGGTTGTGTACTTGAGACCTTTCTTGTTTCTTGAGAAAGGCTTGTATTGCTATATACTTTCCTCTTAGGACTGCCTTTGCTGCATCCCAAAGATTTTGAACAGTTATGTTTTCATTTTCATTGGTTTCCGTGAATTTTTTTAATTCTTCTTTAATTTCCTGGTTGACCCATTCATTCTTTAGTAGGATGCTCTTTAGCCTCCATGTATTTGAGTTCTTTCCAACTTTCCTCTTGTGATTGAGTTCTAGTTTCAAAGCACTGTGGTCTGAAAATAGGCAGGGAATGATCCCAATCTTTTGGTACCGGTTGAGACCTGATTTGTGACCTACGATGTGATCGATTCTGGAGAATGTTCCATGGGCACTAGAGAATATGTATTCCGTTGCTTTGGGATGGAATGTTCTGAATATGTCTGTGAAGTCCATTTGGTCCAGTGTGTCATTTAAAGTCTTTACTTCCTTGTTGATCTTTTGCTTAGATGATCTGTCCATTTCAGTGAGGGGGGTGTTAAAGTCCCCCACTATTACTGTATTGTTGTCAATGTGTCTCTTTGCTTTTTTTATTAATTGCCTTATATAATTGGCCGCTCCCATGTTAGAGGCATAGATATTTACAACTGTTAAATCTTCTTGTTGGATAGACCCTTTAAGGATGATATAGTGTCCTTCCTCATCTCTTATTACAGTCTTTGGTTTAAAATCTAATTTGTCTGATATAAGGATTGCCACCCCAGCTTTCTTTTGGTGTCCATTAGGATGATAAATGGTTTTCCACCTCCTCACTTTCAGTCTGGAGGTGTCTTTGGGTCTAAAATGAGTCTCTTGCAGACAGCGTATCAATGGGTCTTGTTTTTTAATCCAATCTGATAGCCTGTGTCTTTTGATTGGGGCATTTAGCCCACTTACATTCAGGGTAACTATTGAAAGATAGGAATTTAGTGCCATTGTATTGCCTGTAAGGTGACTGTTACTGAATATTGTCTGTGTTCCTTTCTGGTCTATGTTGCTTTTAGGCTCTCTCTTTGCTTAGAGGACCCCTTTCAATATTTCTTGTAGGGCTGGTTTCATGTTTGCAAATTCCTTTAGTTTTTGTTTGTCCTCTAAGCTTTTTATCTCTCCTTCTATTTTCAATGACAGCCTAGCTGGATATAGTATTCTTGGCTGCATATTTTTCTCGTTTAGTGTTCTGAATATATCATGCCAGTCCTTTCTGGCCTGCAAGGTCTCTGTGGATAGGTCTGTTGCCAATCTAATGTTTCTACCATTGTAGGTTACAGATCTCTTCTCCCGAGCTGCTGTCAGGATTTTCTCTCTGTCTCTGAGACTCCTAAGTTTTACTATTAGATGTCGGGGTGTTGACCTATTTTTATTGATTTTGAGAGGGGTTCTCTGTGCCTCCTGGATTTTGATGCCTGTTTCCTTCCCCAAATTAGGGAAGTTCTCTGCTATAATTTGCTCCAATATACCTTCTGCCCCCTCTCTCTTTCTTCTTCTGCTGGGATCCCAATTATTCTAATGTTGTTTCGTCTTATGGTATCGCTTATCTCTCGAATTCTGCCCTCGTGATCCAGTAGTTGTTTATCTCTCTTTTTCTCAGCTTCTTTATTTTCCATCATTTGGTCTTCTATCTCACTGATTCTCTCTTCTGCCTCATTTATCCTAGCAGTTAGCGCCCCCATCTTTGATTGCACCTCATTAATAGCCTTTTTGATTTCGACTTGGTTAGATTTTAGTTCTTTTATTTCTCCATAAAGGGTTTCTCTAATAACTTCCATGCTTTTTTCAAGCCCAGCTAGTATCTTTAAAGTCATGATTCTGAACTCTAGATCTGACATTGTACTAATGTCCATATTGAGTAGGTCCCTGGCAGTTGGTACTACCTCTTGTTCTTTTTGTTGAGGTAATTTTTTCCATCTTGTCATTTTGTCCAGAGGAGAATAGATGAATGAGAGAACAAAATGCTAACAGGGTAACAACGTCCCCAGAAAATATACTCTAAACAAATCAGAAAATACCTGAAGCCAAGGGAGAAGAAAGGGAAAGAAAGAAAAATGAAAAAGAAAAAAAAAAAAAGAAAAAGATAAAAACAAACAAAAACAGAACAAAACAAAAAAAAACAGAATATGATCAAATATGATCAGGCTGGTGCATAGATCAGTGCCACACACTAGATTTTGGGTGTATTTTGGTCTGTTAGAAGAAAGTGCCTCCCAAAATTTTAAAGAAAGAAAAACTTATATATGTACAAAAATAAGGGCTGATATGATGAAGGGATGGTATATGACTGTAAATATGAAAATTATAAAAAATTTTATAAAAGGAATTGATAAGAAGTTGTTTGAAAAAAGAAAGAAGAGGATTTAAAAAAGAAAAAGAAAAAAGAAAGGGAGATAATGTGATCAGGCAGGAGAGTAGAACAAAGCCATACACTAGAGATTTAGGGTATATTTTGATCTGTTAGAAGACACTGTATCTCAAAATTTTAAAGCGAGAACAACTTATATATATATATGCCAAAAACAAGGGTAACTACTATGAAGGGATAGAATATGACTGTAAAAATGAAAAATAAAAATGTTTTTTAAAAAAGAGATTGATAAGATATTGTTTGAAAAAGGGAAAAAGAAAAATTCAAAAAAAAAAAAGACAGTTAAAAAAAAATTAACTTTGAAAGACTAAAGAATCATGGTAAAAAAGCCATGGATTCTATGTGCAGTATTCCCCTAGCGTGGAGTCCTGCCGTTCTCACTGATCGGTAAACTTGGTCTTGGCTGGCTGTTCTTGCTGATCTTCTGGGGGAGGGGCCTGTTGCTGTGGTTCCCAGATGTCTTTGCCGGAGTCGGAACTGCCCCGCCCTTGCCCGGTCCGGGCTAAGCAATCTGCTCGGGTTTGCTCTCGGGAGCTTTTGTTCCCTGCAAGCTTTCCGTACAGCTTTGGAGGATGAGAGTGAAAATGGCAGCCTCCCAATCTCCGCCCCGGAGGAGCCAAGAACTCAGGGTCCCGCTCCTCACTGCACCCCCAGAGAAAAGCAGTTGGTCACTCCTGTCTCCCCATTCTCCGGCCACACTCTGTGCTCACCCGGCCTGTGACCGAGCGTTTCTATCTCTGGCACCTGACCCCGTGTGGAGTCTCCAAACCCAGCAGATCCCTGCAGTGCGCTCCCGTGCCGCTCCTCCCTGGGGGGAGGAAGGTCAGTCTCCCCGGATCTGCCGCTTGTTGGGTCCCTGCTGGAGGAGCAGTGGCCCGACTGTGCCGCGGATCACAGCTTATGGCAACCCCGAGCTGAGAGCCTGCTCCTTGGCTCCGTCTCTGCAGCCGGCTTCCCCGCTCCGATACCTGGGAGCTCTGCTGCACTCAGGCACCCCTGGTCTTTCTGAGACCCCGAGGGTCCTGAGACCACACTGTCCCGTGAGGGTTCCACTCCCGGCTTAGCCACTGGAGCGACGTCCCTCAGCGGATCCGACTTCTAAAAGTTCTGATTTTGTGCTCTGCGGCTCTATCACTTGCCAGAAGCGGCCGACGGAGGCCCCGTCCCCCGCCGTCTATCCTCCCAAATATTGCCTCGGATTCACTTCTCTGCACGTCCTACCTTCTAGAAAGTGGTCGCTTTTCTGTTCAGAGAGTTGTTGCTATTCTTTTCTTCGATCTCCTGTTGAGTTTGTAGTTTTTCAGAATGGTTTGATCCCTCTCCAGCTGAATTCCTGATACCAGACGAAATCCAGGTCTCCTACTCCTCTGCCATCTTGCTTCACCCCCACCAGGAGAGTTTTTGAAAAGCTGGGGTAGCGTATCTTGGTCTTTTGTGTATGTTAATTGGCCTTACCCAGAGGAAAAGTATACCCCTCTCATATGTTCATGACAGGAGGTAGTTTTATAACTTACGGCAAGATACCCACCTCAGTTAGGCCTCTACCCTCCCAGAGAAACTAGGAAACAAGGATGCTATCTCCCTTGATGTTTACATTTCAAAGAGATAGCAACCAGGTCCTTGAGAAAAACATTCCTGGGTTGTGAAACTTTAGGGAGAAAGAAATAATATACAATTATAGGTTTCTAAATAAAATGCTCTAGGAAAAGGGAGGTCAATGCCTAGAGTCAGAAAGGAGCCCATCTAAAGTTTAATCAAGCTGAGCGAAACATTAAGACCATCTTGGTCACCACCAGATTAACCACCCCAAGAACCATAAGCTTACTCCAGTGATACTGCATTTAACTCCAAGGTATTTAGAATTCTTTTGGATGAGGCCATGAGTATATTTTGAATCACTGATTTAGCTTTCTTGATCTAATTCCTCTACTTACTAAAATTTTGAGACTAAGACAAAGACCGATTTCCACATAGGTTCTGTCAGCTGTAAAGAAAATACTATGGCTGATAATAATGTACACATGGATGATAATTTCAGCTATACCTAGTAAAAATTGTTATTGTACTATATATCTTAACACACAGGGTGAATCTTACATTTATTGATATGCAATTATTACCCCAAATGCTATAATTTTATCATGATTTACCCTGTTAACAATATAAATAATTATTTAGATGACTGAGCAATAACATCAATTTCCCTTTATAAAATTCAGATTCAAGAAGCAGCATGAACATTTTATATACTCCTTAAAGCTGTTATATTTCTTCTATACTTTCATTTAAAATAGATTTTTTAATATAATACTCCATTGGTAGAGCACTGAGAATTTACTTCAGAAATGTGCATTGCATTTTTAAAGTACAAAAAAAAAAAACCTCTCATTATTATCTCCACTTGAAAATTTCTGTTTATGAAAGGCTTGAAGTTGAACAAAATGTTTTCTTATGAAACTATTAGGCAAGGATTCATTTATCCCTAAGGATAGAAATAATTGTATCTGTGTAGACCTGGCTTTATAATAGGTGTAATATTTCTAAATTTGCCAATAAGTTCTCTTAGAGTTTTCCCTAGGTATATCCCCAGACACCAATAATAAGTATTTGAAAGGGGACCGTTATGTTTTTCTTTCTCCCTCTCTTTCTTATTACTTATGTGCATCATCCATGCTTCATATTTGTCCCTACGCAGTTGGTTTAAACACAGTTCTTATAATACAGCATTTGGGAGCCAGGGTGTATTTTCTGAGTAAAGGAACAAAAAAGTGTGCATTTTTCCCTTCCAAATTCTTGTTGATAATCTTTCTTATTTAGCCTCTTGAGTAGACATAATTGTGTAGGTTGCAATGCACTCTAGAGCCCGGTATACAAATTAAAAAATTATAAAGAACATAAATAAGGTGTTAATGTTTACATTATAAAAGAATGTTAAGTTATGAAAAGCAAAATCACCTGCTACATTTGCAATTGAATTTGATCATTCTTTAAAATTCAATGTATGGGGTGCCTGGCTGGCTTAGTCGGTTAAGCATCTGACTCTTGATTTTAACTCAGGTCGTGATCTCAGAGTCCTGAGACTGAGTCCCAGGTCGGGCTACACACTCAACGCAGAGTCTGCTTGAGATTCTCCCCCTCCCCCTCTGTTCCTCTCCTCCACCCAACATCCCCCCTCCCGCGCTTGTGCACACCCATGCGCTCTCTCTCTCTCTCAAATAAATAAATAAATAAATAAAATCTTTTTAAAATTTTCAATTTATTTATTCTCAATTTCTCAGGAATAATAAAACAAACATTGTTTAAAGTGCGGCTGATCACCTGTGTTGGGAAATGGAGATCTGAATAGCTGTGAGGGAATGAAAGTGGCCCTTCCACAACTCTGAGGCAGCCCATTGGTATGGCCAAAGCAGTAGGTTTATTTACAGGCAGGTGGACATGGATCTGAACCTCAGACATATCATATCTTGGCAAGTATCTACTTATTTGTTTCATATTGGAAACAAAGAATGACTTGTTAGTCTCTTGTCTATATTCAAACATTTGGATGTGATTGTTTTTCAACTGCTCTTCCCCTTAATGTTATTCCCATCAGGAATTTGCATTACTTAACCATCTTTATTCTTTTACAATCATTTGATAAATTTTATCTTTCTTTTTAAGTTTCTCATATTCCTCTTTAGTTTTACAGTTCATGCTAGAAAAGGTGTAGTGTACATAAAACTTTTCAGTCAGAAACGCATGATCCAGTGGGTCACCTTTAAACATATGGTTTAGTAGCAACTACGTGGTTCTGATGTCTCCCTTGACCCAAATCTGTTTCTCCATAAAACTGTCCAAAGATTCTACCTGTAGGAAAACAGGTGGCTTTTTCCTTCCCTCTGTTTTTGTTTCTAATTTCCAATTTTTCCATATGTAATCGTATCAAGTCAGCAGCTTCATTGTGTTTAGATGCCACTAACCCAGGGGTAATAATAGAATCATATTAACATTTTAAAAAAATTGTTTCTTCTTTGCTTTGATTCTCCCCTCTCTGCAAGAACTCCAACTCCCCTAAATTCCTCCCTGATAGTTTTCATTTTATTTAGGATAGTGTCTTTTACATGCTTACCGAATACTGATCTTGGTTGTCTCCCGTTGCGTCTGTAAGTTTTGACACCCTTGCTGTCTTTCCACGTCGTATGTACTGCCAGAGCCATCAAGACTTGCACAAAGGCATCACCACTCATGTCGAAGGCACCGAGACCCAGTGCCTAATTCCTATCCTAAGTGTCAGTTAGTCTGAACGGACATTCTGCACTGCACCTGAGGTCCAAACATTGCTCCTCTGCTTTAAAAGACACCAGAGGTGTTTTCAGTGTCTCTTGTAAAATATAAAGCAACTGCCACTAGAGTTGTTCTTTTTCTATCATTGCAGCTTTCTCTCCTTGGAGAGTAGACATAAGTCCATGGATGTGGGGCATGGAATAAATGGAATAATCTCATGAGAGCCTACAACATTACCTCAAGTCAGTCTTCTGAGACTGAGGCAGTGTCCTTAAAGCAGACTTGTACTTCTTCACTCTTTTATTTTAAGCTGCTTTTTTTCTCCCCCAAGTAATTTCTTTGTTCTTGAGTAGCTAGACGTTCAGGGAGATTGATTT
This sequence comes from Halichoerus grypus, assembly GCF_964656455.1. Classification (NCBI taxonomy): domain Eukaryota; kingdom Metazoa; phylum Chordata; class Mammalia; order Carnivora; family Phocidae; genus Halichoerus; species Halichoerus grypus. Next base: position 148,783,264 of record NC_135715.1, read on the forward strand.
TCCCAGTGCCACTTACCCTAACACAGGCCCTTCCACAATAGATTAAATAAAGAGCCAGATCCAAGTTCTATTCTGAGCTGCTTTGGGTATGTATAGCACCTTTCAATAAAAGGACTTCTTAAAGGGCGCCTGGGTGGCTCAGTCATTAGGCGTCTGCCTTCGGCTCAGGTAATGATCCCAGAGTCCTAGGATCGAAGCCCGCATTGGGCTCCCTGCTCCGCGGAAAGCCTGCTTCTCCCTCTCCCACTCCCCCTGCTTGTGTTCCCTCTCTCTGTGCCTTTCTCTGTCAAATAAATAAATAAAATCTTAAAAAAAAAAAAAAAAAAAGGACTTCTTAAGCTCCATATAGTACAATTGTTTTTTTGTTGGTTGGCTGGCTTCATTTCATTTTGTTTTCCCACAGGCAGACATAATAGTAGTTAACAGAAGAAAAAAACAGTACCCATTTCCTGATCACTGGGAGTTCTTGGTCTGAGGTAGACTAAAGGGAATACCAGGTCCCTATGGTGCACTAGAAGCAGAAAAGACTAAAGAACCTCACCCTCAAGAATGCAAGAGACACCTCTCCCAAGGTATCACTAGCAAATTAAACAAAGCAAAGACAATTTACGCTTACGCTGTAGTGCTTTATTTCATATTTTAATTATATCTGTATGATCTATACTTAATTATCATCTTTATCATTTTCCTATATTGTTAGGTATGAACATAATGTACAAGTTAGCATACATAATGAAAATCATTAGATTTAGTGGCTTACATCAACTATTTTAATTTAGCAATAGGAAAAAGCTTTGCTTCATGGATAAATACATCATGGATCCAATCAAATTAGTTACATGGAACTGATAGCATATTACTCTCTTAGGTAGCAGATGAAGGCTATTCTGTGTACCAAAATTATCAAAACCATCCTACCAATCATGAAAGAAAAAAAATAGCCTAATGGGTGATTTTGTGGAAGGACAATTTACTTTTGGATGAGCATATTCTTCTTTGGCTTTCAACAGTTACTCTGTTTCACATTTTAAAAGTAATCACTCATGAAAGGAAAAATAATAATTATTACATATATTATTATTATTATTTTATATATATACTTCATTTATTTTATACACACACACATACACACATACATGCTGAGTAACCTTTAACTTGGGCCGCATCAGTGGAAATTGCTTTGGTAAAGCTGTGTGTCCTTCATTTGTTTGTCATTGTAGCCCTAAGTATCACTAAGGAGTATGGCCTTTCATTTTGTATAAAGCTATTCCTAACTGAAAGAACTGTTCAACATTTTCATTACTGATGTGTTAATACATAGTGATTCTTAAAATTAGACACATTTAAACATCAGCATATTTGCAAACATTGAGATGAGAATTCTTGTGCTTGGCTTCCCTGCTAAGAATCTCTGATACTGGGGTCGAGGCTTTAGCACCTCAGTGTTTCAGTTATGTATGTTTTACATCTACACGGTGTTGTGAGCCTCAAATTATAGAGCATATGGAAAAGTGCTTTAAAACTGTAAACTACTAGGTGGTGAATCGATATCATTTCTGTCTTGTATATTTAATTGAAATGTATGATTCTAACTTCAAAGGTTAAGGAACCATAAGGCACTTTGGAATGCAATGCTTCAAACTTATTGCTTATCAAGTGTTATATAAGTGGATAATATCGTTGTAACCTCCATTATTTTGTATGTATTTTGAACAGCAGCTTCACAGAAAGGATCTTTTTTTTTTTTTTTTCAGAAAGGATCTTTTAAGACATATTTTAGGTATTATGAGAATGATATGATAATTTCGGAAGCACTCTGTGAATCTTAGAAAAATGACAAAATTACTCTTTTTCATTGAAGGATATTATATTTGAGAATCTCTTTGGCTAATTCCTGATGAAGGATCGCCAACATTATGTACATATTATCATATCATAGATCATATTATCATATATATTATCATATATATCAAACTCATATAAACAGAGTGGAAAGATGGTTACAAGGGACTGAAGGGTGGGGGAAATGGGGGGATATGGGGTCAAAGGGTACAAATTCCAGGTATAAGATGAGTAAGTTCTGAGGATCTAATAATGTACAGCATGGTGACTATAGTTTGTATTGTATGCTTGAAAGTTGCTTTAATATTCTCATCAAAACAGCAATAGCAATAAAATTGTAGTTATATAAGGCGAAGGATGTGTTAACTAACCTTGTTGTGATAAACATTTTACAATATATACATTATCAAATCATCACATTGTACACCTTAAACTTACACAGTGTTATAGGTCAATTATATATTAATGAAGCTGGAAAAAAAAAATATTCCCAAATAAGGTAACATTTTGCTCTACTAGGGGTTAGGATTTCAACATGTCTTTTTTTTTTTTTGCGGTGGGGAGGGGACACAATTCAACCCATAATGTGTACATTAATATTATTGAAATTATATATGGCAAGATAATGGTAACAAAGGTGGTAAATCTAAGTCTATGAATTTGCAACAAATTAAATGCTAATTAATATATTTATAACTCATAATTTCTCTTTTTAAGATTTATTTATTTATATGAGGGGAGAGGGACAGAGGGAAAGGGAGAAAGGGTCTTAAGCAGACTCCATGCTGAGCACAGAGCCTGACCCTAAGATCTCATGACCCTGAGATCACGACTTGAGCTGAAATCAAGAGTCAGACACTTAACCGACTGCACCACTCAGGTGCCCCTCATAATTTCTTATAAGGAACTTAACTCTGCCATTCCATAAGCTGGAACTTTGAATGCAGTTGTTATTGGAATTGTATCATCTTATGGAATTAATTTGAAAGAATTGACATCTTTATGCTATTAAATATCCCCTCCATGAACACAGTATTGCTTTAATACCTCAAGTATTATTTTTATATTTTCAAATTAAAATTATCTTTCACAATGGTCTTGGTCATTCTTGTTTGACTAATTTCTAAAAAATTTGTACTTCCACTGCTATAATTGGTAATGAAGTCTATAAATTTATATAAATTAATAACACATGCCCATAAACACCTCTTTCTCTCCACACGTTTATACACACACATACCCACATCTACATATTTTGAAGACATTGCAGAGTATATTATGACGGGGTGGGAATTGGAGTAAGGATGGATATTAAGGAACAAATAATAAAAGAAGAAAATGACTTTGCATGGCTTTTAATGTTGGTTTGCCAGTAAATGAAGAGGGTGTTAAATTGAGCCTTGTGCACTAAAGGGAAAATAATTTAATTGCTAAATCAATTGCCTCTTTATGATTTTGACAACTTTTAGATGCGAAGGGAAATTTTTACATCAAACGTGGTAACAAATATAGTGAGAGAATATGTTTCCTAAGACTAATTAGTCGTATTGAGATAGTCCTTTAAGATGATACCATCAAAGAATAATAGCAGGTTTAAAACTGAAAAGAAAAAAGGTTTTGTTGAAGGAGCAGGAGGAGAACATGGAAAAAAGATTGTCCTACGTTGGCTTTGCTATGCTCACCATGGGGTCTTCTTAGTTTCAGGTCACATTCAGACCCCTCTGGTCACAGTACAGCAGTCCAGTCGGAAGAGTATAGGTCAGAAACCACGCCTTCCAGAAAGGCAACACCAGCCCTTTCCATGGGAGTTGACTTCACGTAGTCTCTGCAGCAGTCCATCCACAAGCGATCTCTTTCTATCCCCAAGTGATAGCGCAGGTGGAAGGGAATGGGCTTCCCGTGAGGTAGATGTGGAAGCTGCTCTGGCTTCAAAGCCTGAGGAGCCGATACCTCTTATAATATCTCCAATGGCATAGCTTCCAGATTGCTCACAAGCAATAGGCCCAATTTCAGAAATCACTGTAATTGGCTCAATGTCAGATGACATAATCTCTTAACAGATCACCAAGGGAAACAAAAATAGAGAATAAATTCTAACACATGGAGAAGGAGAAAATATTTGACAGCCCTTCAAAGGACAGTACGAAGTAAAAAACCAAGCAGCAAATGTTGCATTCAGGCTGAGGATAAGATTTCTAATTTGCTCTGCTCTGCTTCTTTCTTCTTAGTACCTTGTCTTCTTATTGAGCCTCCACCTTTAAGTCCTAGGTCCTATTTACCCAAATCAGACCAGGAGAGTCATCATGCTTCACCCAGTTTGGCAGCAATCACCTTAATGATAACTATGAGAACTGATGTCATTAAGTCTCACTACATAAAGCAATCTAATAATTAACTAAAGACGTAAGAGGAATCTACTGGAAGTTCATTTGAATAACTCTTTATGCTGAAAAAGAAATACCACACAGTTTAACTCAGCCCTGCTGTGTTCATCCTTGATTCAGAGCATTGCTCTCTCAGTACTTTCATATTTCCCAAAAGCCAGCTTTCTCCTCACTTCCCACTTCACTGTCACCCTTCTCTCAGAGTCCCCTAGATCTGATATTATCGTTGATTACTCTCCTCCCTGCATTCTCTGCCTTTAATCGGTCACCACATTGTTCATTCATACCTCGCATTTTCTTCCACTTTCCTCCCTTTCTTCTCCAACCCCTCATTTCTCATCAGCAAAAGCTAATGTACAGATTGTTTTTTCAGTTCCAAGAAAAAGTGTGGTGTGAAGAAGGCTTCTGGCCAGGGATGTGGGCATTTTAAAAGGGGAAGGAAAGAATCATTCCAATTTGATCCTGTGGAAAAAACAAACTGCCAATTGCTGACTTTCAATGAGGTGCTGAAGTTGCGGTCACTGTGTTCCCTCTGTGCTGTCCTTCAGCCTCAGGGTCCACAAAACAGGCACTCTGGGATTCTTTGCAGAATCAAAAGGGTAATTACAATAAGTCGTTGATATTCTGTTTCCTGTCTTACATTGTGACCCCTTTAAGAGAATGTTAGTGTAGCTTAGGGATGTGACTCACTGGTTGAGACTCTGGCACTCAAACTCATGACCACAAAGGTATCAGTAAGGCCATAAAAATAATGCCATCTTCATAGGTCAGGAAAGATAATTAGCTAACGTTAGAGTGGTACCTTCCATCTTATGAGTCATCTACATACTATAATATTTTATCTGGGGGCTTGGATTTTTCAGTGATGAATTAGGTATGAATTATAATTGAAAATAAGAAAAATAAGGGGCGCCTGGGTGGCTCAGTTGGGTAAGCATCTGCCTTCGGCTCAGGTCATGATCCCGGGGTCCTGGGATCCAGCCCTGCATTGGGCTCCCTGCTCAGTGGGGAGCCTGCTTCTCCCTCTGCTGCTCCCCCTGCTTGTGCGATCTCTCTCTCTCTCTCTGTCAAATAAAAAAAATAAAATCTTAAAAAAAGAGAGAGAGAAAAGAGAAGCAAAATAAGACGGTAGAAATCAAATAACTACTTATGAATTTTTCTATTAAAAGAGTAAGATTTTGCCCTCAGAAATTATGTGCTATGTCTTTAACTCTTTAGTGAACTCTTCAGCTTATTTTCCTTGATTGTTTTCTATTGACATTAAGAACTTAAGTTATTTCATTTCATTTATATTTTCCGTTAATATATTCAGTCAAGACTCTTTAAACTATAGACATATAGTTCCATTTGTTTGGTTATTTTCTTAACTTGCCATCTCCATTTCTGTGTTGGGTTATTTTTTTTTTCCAAAGCTGATAATTTTTCTCTTCTTATAAAAACCCACTTTATTTGCTGATTCTTCTGTTCTTAGAGCAATTAATTTTCTGTTCATAAGGTTTCTCACTATGTTTTTTAGTAAGCATTTATTTTTTCCATAAGTCTTGTGATCTGTTGCTTTGCTTTTTAAAAATCTTCTTAAAAAATGCCTGTGTGGCTCAGTTGGTTAAGCATCTGACTCTTAATCTCAGCTCAGGTCTTGATCTCAGGATCATGAGTTCAAGCCATGCGTTGGAAACTACTTAAAAAAAATGAATTAAATAAAAAATATTATAATGAAAATTGATAATCTCTATGCACAAAAACTAAAAAATAAGCAGTTAAGAGATTTTACTTTGTTAGGAACTCAGAGACCTCCATTTTTGTACTGAGGAGTGCTATATAATAAATTCATTTTATAAAATCATGACTTCACAGAAAGCGCAATGCATTTCCACATGTTCCGGTAACCATGGACGCCTTTGGCCCAGCAGAGATAGTAACAGGTTCTGCTTGGACTCATTCTGGAAAACAACGAGGCAGAGACCACAACTCCTCCCCAGCAAGCTTCTCACTATGGCACCAATTCATGCTACAGATGTTAGTGGACAGTGGATGAGCATTAATGTGCAGAGATCCCAGAGAATGGCCTTGGACTTGCTATTCTCTGTTTTCAACACTGTGGTGTTCAGAGCATAAGCTGGAAGACTAGCCAGAGGGAAGGCCCCTCTTCCAGAAACAGGAAATGAATAGACAGAACTGTTACTTTGAGAATTACCATCAATTAAAAAAAAAAAAAAAGAATAAATGTAAACACAAACCTGATATTCTGGGCCTCCGAAAACAATAAAGCTCTGTTTGCAGCATCAAGTTGGGCTCTCTTGCTGTTTATCCTTGAATTGAATTTTTAAAGCATAGATATCATCTAGAAAACATCCCTTCATTTTAAAGGAAAAACAAAAGGGAAACCCAGAGAGTTTAATTTATCAGCTCCAGATTACCCAGCTAGTTGGAGGCAGAATAGAAATAGGAATAGAACCGACTTCCTGACACTAAGCTCTTTCTGTTCCATCTTACTCTCTAAAAATGTGAAAACTGGGTTAATTTTGCTCTAGACTGAATTACTGTCTTTGTGAAGGGCAAATCCCTGACCTATAACTTAAACTGGATTCTGGATCCTCATTATGTTGATCAAGAGATAATAAATGACCTCATACTGGTCATAGTTACCCTCTTTCCCCTGTTTTGATCAGCCCATGCAGTCATTACCCCCATGACATCTGATTCTCTGTTTCTCTGTAACTTCATTTAAAAAAATCCTCTTTTTTGCCCCTGCAGTAAACCTTGCAGTGCCTTGAACACACAAGGCATGATCATGCCTCACGGTTTTTGCACTTAATCTCCTCTAGGTGGGTAATATTATTTCTCCAGGTACTTGCATGGCTCACTACCTTCAAGTTTTTGCACAAATGTCACCCTATCTATGAGGACTTCCTAAATCACACTATATAAAGTAGGCCCACCCTAACTCTAATACTCCTTCTCTCTCTTCTGTGCTTTGTCTTTCTCCATAGCCCTTATCTTATTTGATATGCTGCTTTACATATTTATTTGGTAATTGTCCTATCCACTAGAAATATAACTTCTTTGAGGGGAGATTTTTGCTCATTGTGTATATTGCTATATGCCCAGAACCTAGCACAGTGCCTGATACAGTATGTGCTCAATACATATTTATTGAATGAATTAATACACAATGCTTCTCCCCCAGATACCCATTTCTCCATTTTCCTTCACCCCTCAACAAAAAGGGTTTCCACTGTTTTTCATTTAGGACTGTTAGGCCTTCTAACTATAAAGAGATAGAGAAAACTTGAGATTAACTGACCCACTATGGAGAAATTACATCAGCAAAGAGACAAAGCATTAGGTCTTTGTTGGATATGTGTACATTATAGGAAATGACAGAGATGTCAAATGTAGTTTCTTTCTACCTTGCTCTCAATGGTATAAAGTTAGGTCTTCTCTCAGAATGCCCATGAGTTAAATAAACATCCATCTTACCAGTTATTACACCATGCTTTATATGTTTTGAAATGTTGGTCTTTGCAACCTGAATATGAGTTTCTTAAGGTCAAAGATGGTGCTGCATATTTGTTTCTCTTGGGATAGTGACTTACACATAGGAGATACTAGTAAATGTTTGCTTAGTTGACTGAGTTGAACGTTACAGTGAACGTAGGACAAGAACTCCATAAAGCCTTGTATCTCTAGAGTTTCAGTGCTTGGAGGAATGTCTGCAAAAAGGAGGAAGCCAATAAATTTGGAATTAATGAATAAAATAATAAGGAGACAGAGTTGGAAAAAGACAAAAATATAGAGTAAAGGGAAGATTGGTAAGTGATTCATGCCAAAAAGTGAGGGAAAAAAATTAAAACCTAAGACAGAAAGAGAGAGGCTTATACAGAAAAGACTGAAAACATAGATACATTATTATCTCTTGCTGTAATTTTTTTATAGACTTGCGACATTTATAACAATCAACTGCTCATCATTAATGGTCTTCCCCTTGTCACTGTCTACTGTGCAACTTTGCGCAAAAGGTTTTACTCTTCCTTATCCATAGAAAAAATATACCATGAACCAAAACATACTCCAAACCTTATTTGAACTATTTGATTTCCCTAAACACTCTCACTGAGATTTTACTTCACAAATAACTCCAAATGGCCCCAATTCCCTACATTATTATTAACATTTCAAGCAAAAACATTTAATACTCTTGCTTCAAATGATATTCACCTAAAAGAATTTTCCATAAAATTTTTAAGCTAAACACTCTTAATTTATTGAACATGTCATAATAATTAATTTTTATCAAATTCCCTACGAATAGAAGCTCCAGGCCCCAAAGATCTGTTGTTTAGAAACATGAACAAATATCTATAGAGTGACCCTTGGAAATCCATTATTCTGTGAGGTGCTTGTTAACCACAGCAAAAGAAGTGTGTATAGGCACTGAAATAAGTACTTATCTGAGAACCCAAATCCTATAAACCCAGCTACATTAACTTTACTCAAACTAATTTGATCAGAGAATCATCTGGAATCAGAGGCATTTGCCTCTACTAGCAAAAATAGTATCCTAAACTGCTGTCGAGTTTAACCAAAAACAGCAGTAGGATACAATGGAGAGTATCAACAATGAATATTCTGGATCATTCCTTTTGGTGCTTCTAAAGGAATATACGCTGACTTTGTTTGAGCTGTTGTACGTATAATTGTAAATAGCACCAACCAATAAAAAATCAATGGCAAACTCAAAATCATTTAATGAGTACCCATACAACTTGGGTGTTAGGAGGTTTTTGTTTGTTTGTTTGTTTTATTTGTATATATCATATATATCAATAACAAGTCACTATTATTTCCCCAAAAAGCTAAAGAAATAGGTACAGCATAGCTAAGGTAGAACTTCTGCACATAAAACACATTTATAGTTAAAAAAGTTACATTGAGGGGCACCTGGGTGGCTCAGTTGTTAAGCGTCTGCCTTCGGCTCAGGTCACGATCTCGGGGTCCTGGGATCGAGTCCCGCATCGGGCTCCCTGCTTGGCAGGAAGCCTGCTTCTCCCTCTTCCACCCTTGCTGCTTGTGTTCCTTCTCTCTCTGTGTCTCTTTCTGTCAAATAAATAAATAAAATCTTAAAAAAAAAAAAGTTACATTGATGCACTTAAGTTAGAAAAATTTTAAGCTTTGAGAAATTAATATACACTTGATGGATTAACAGAGAAAGAAAAAAATGTTTGAGGCAATGAGAACACCATAATCATAATTAAAAACTACTGGAATATATAGAGGGAAACAGAAAACTTTCCAGAAATACCTTCATTACATAAAGCTCTTTTCTTCATTATGTCACTTATTTCTTTTATTTACAAAACTACTCTGTAAAATATATGTTGGGTATTTAAAATCCCCAACTCTTGTATCTATATTCAAAATCCTTAATTACTCAATCCTCCTTCTGTGCATCTTTTGATTATAATAGTTTATAGTCTTTCTTAGTTATGAGTTCATAATAAAATATATTTTTTTCACTCAGTAAACTAATTTTAAATTATGAGTCTTTTTTTGTTCCTATAGCCTTTCAGTTTCATGAATGTAATAAAGAAAGAAAGTTCTTTAAGCAGTTTTAAAACACACCTTTTTACAGAGGGAAGACTATTTACTTACAAACTTCTTTAAAGGAAAACATTTTCATATGCTAAGAGATTCTCTCCACTGGACATATAGGTAAAATAACCAAGTAAACTTTTGTTCAAGGATTGATAGTTGTTTGAAAAGCTTATTGTACCTCCTTGGTTATCTTACTTGTTTCAAAGGAACATAATCTGCCCCTAAAAAAGGTACTGTATGTTCCACACAGAGAGTCCAAAGGCTCAAATCCTGTGGGGTGGCTGATGCTTCTCCTTGAGAACTAAGAAGTCTATTCTGTACAACAAGATTACCGTTCCCTTAGGAACTTAATTATCCTGAGTTTGCCCATCTATTGAGACTCCTGCTGTTTCTGCACTAAGAAGGGGTTCTAGAAACTAATTCAGTTTACTGCACAATTGACAAAGGATTTCCTTGGATTTTTCATAACAATCCCTTCGTTAATTTCTCTTTGAAAACCTGTTTGCAAGTCTCCTGCCCAAGACCAACAAAAGCCCTGCTTGCCCTGAAATGGCAGAGTGTCACGTAATATTTCAAAGTCGGCTGTTTTTTTCCATGCGTCACATCTCGTTAATTCTGTTTGTGTGGCCCACTGATAATATTTCCTTCACTACATATATTTGAGAGTTTTCCCCCTTATTTTCTCTGACTTTTCCAAGTCCTATCTTTTCTAAAAACATTTTCTATTCTCTCTGGAAACCACATTCCATGTTTACTAAGCTCTCTTCTGAACTCAAACTTTTCACAAAATCCTCTCTTTGTCTCAACTCTTTGGCCTCAACTAAAACATACATCTTCCCCCAGAATGATCCTTACACTGGAGCCCTTTCTGGAGAAGCTATTCTTTTTTTTTTTTTTTTTTTAATTTTTTTATTGTTATGTTACTCCCCATACATTACATCATTAGTTTTAGATATAGTGTTCCATGATTCATTGTTTGTGCATAACACCCAGTGCTCCATGCAGAACGTGCCCTCCTCAATACCCATCACCAGGCTAACCCATCCTCCCACCCCCCTCCCCTCTAGAACCCTAAGTTTGTTTTTCAGAGTCCATCATCTCTCATGGTTCGTCTACCCCTCCGATTTCCCCCCCTTCATTCTTCCCCTCCTGCTACATTCTTCTTTTTTTTTTTCTTTCTTAACATATATTGCATTATTTGTTTCAGAGGTACAGATCTGAGATTCAACAGTCTTGCACAATTCACAGCGCTTACCAGAGCACATACCCTCCCCAGTGTCCATCACCCAGTCACCCCATCCCTCCCACCCCACCCCCCACTCCAGCAGCCCTCAGTTTGTTTCCTGAGATTAAGAATTCCTCATATCAGTGAGGTCATATGATACATGTCTTTCTCTGTTTGACTTATTTCGCTCAGCATAATACCCTCCAGTTCCATCCACGTTGTTGCAAATGGCAAGATCTCATTCCTTTTGATGGCTGCATAATATTCCATTGTGTAGATATACCACATCTTCTTTATCCATTCATCTGTTGATGGACATCTTGGCTCTTTCCACAGTTTGGCTATTGTGGACATTGCTGCTATAAACATCGGGGTGCACGTACCCTTTCGGATCCCTACTTTTGTATCTTAAAGGAGAACACAGGCAGCAACCTCTTCGACCTCAGCCACAGCAACTTCTTCCTAGAAACATCACCAAAGGCAAGGGAAGCAAAGGCAAAAATGAACTATTGGGACTTCATCAAGATAAAAAGCTTTTGCAAAGCAAACAGTCAACAAAACCAAAAGACAACCAACAGAATGGGAGAAGATATTTGCAAATGACATATCAGATAAAGGGCTAGTATCCAAAATCTATAAAGAACTCATCAAACTCAACACCCAAAGAACAAAGAATCCAATCAAGAAATGGGCAGAAGACATGAACAGACATTTTTCCAAAGAAGACATCCAAATGGCCAACAGACACATGAAAAAGTGCTCAATATCGCTCGGCATCAGGGAAATCCAAATCAAAACCTCAATGAGATACCACCTCACACCAGTCAGAATGGCTAAAATTAACAAGTCAGGAAATGACAGATGTTGGCGGGGATGCGAAGAAAGGGGAACCCTCCTACACTGTTGGTGGGAATGCAAGCTAGTGCAGCCACTCTGGAAAACAGTATGGAGGTTCCTCAAAAAGTTGAAAATAGAGCTACCATATGATCCAGCAATTGCACTACTGGGTATTTACCCCAAAGATACAAAAGTGGAGAAGCTATTCTTACATTCCACGTTCCATAAGCCATTTGGCAATATGAATCACTACTTCATTCCCCAGTGCTACCATTAACCTACATCCTTATCAGGCTCGTAAGGTCATTGGAAATTTCTCGCCTGAGAAACAAAATTTCTGTAACCCTACATTCCAGCATTATTCTACATTGCTGACTCTTTAAGACCTCAATTCCATTGATCTGAGCTTTCATTCCCTTAAACCATCTACATTTGCAGCCCTATCTTCTTTCTCATCAGTACCCAGAACCACTTGAGTTCATCTTTATTCTTTTATAACTTCCTGGTAACATCCTCGCTGTTCTCTGAACATGCTGAGTTTATTCTCACCACTGTGTCTTTGTACAAGCTACCTCCTTTCTCTGGAATATATATGTCAGGATGATTTCAGCTGCAAGTGGCAGAAAAAAAGAAAGTGTATTAAACAATAGAACCTATAATGGTTTACATAAATGGAAGTCAGAGGGAGATCAAATTTTAGGAGTGTTCAATCCAAAGGTAAACACTGTAATCAAGTTCATGAATTCTTTACACCTTTTTATTCAATCATCCTTCATGCTAGCTCCATTCTAAATCTAGTCCTTATATCCCAAGGACATCTGCCACTTGGAATCATGATGAGATGCTTTCTCATTAACATCCAGAATTGGATTCTCATCACCCTCCAGGAGAGCTATAAACTGCCTTTCTAGAAACTTCTGTTAAGCCCTCTTTTCATTCATTCCACTGAAAAGAATCATATACCTGTTCCTAAGTCAATAACTGTAGCAGGGCAGATGGGATTACTTTGATCAGCAATAGTTAAGACCCGTGCCTGAAGCCAGAAATGAGCATTTGGGGAGGCATATCTATCTATCTATCTATCATCTATCTATCTATCATCTATCTATCTATCTATCTATCTATCTATCTATCTATCTATCTATCTTTCTATCATCTATCTATCTATCTATCTATCTATCATCTATCTATCTATCTATATCTATCATCTATCTATCTATCACCTATCTATGCTAAAGGAATGTTCCTATGTTAGGTATTCATCCAGTGTGATTCAGGAATAGAGTTTAAAGAATCTGTGGAAAAAGATGATACCTATGATCCTTAGAACAGTGATTTACAAACCTCATTTTTGCGGGTGGGGGGGGCATATGAATGTACAGGGGCTAACTACTTGAAAGATATCAAAGGAGACTTCTTTTTCTTGCAGAGGGTAGGGATTAGTAGTGGTTCCTCATTCACCTAGGAAGCCTCTTAAGGTTAGCTTGAAAACTCTCTGGAGAAACCCTGGTGCCCCATAGGGTGCAATTTGAAAACCACCATCTTAGATTGTTTCTTGAATGTTGTTTAATTATCTCAGCCAGATTACTAAGAGTAGCTGATTATTAACTAATATGAGAATAATGTCTAAAGTTGATCTAGTCACTATTATTGATTGAAAAAAAAAGTCTGTGCATTCTAAATACCAGGCATATTGTTATCATAGTTGATATTTAATTATGAAAATTAAGAAAATCACTGTGAATCTACTTCAAATGCAGAACTTTCCTATCCCCTGCATAAAGGTAAATATCAAGACTGCCCAAAGATAGAGCCAGTACTTTCTCATGACTCGTAAGATTAACTCTATCTACATCAAAATCCAACTGGAGTTAATTTATCTATCCTGACCAAAGGAAAGTCTCCATTGGAACACATTGTTGTCTAGCCCTCACTAGACTGCGTTTAGGACCAGTCTTTTTTTTTTTTTTTTTTTTACATGGCTAAATACTTGACGATATTAAGCCTTAAAGACTCATTTACATTTGGAGGTATTTACATTTTGAGTACTTGACATTTTGATTCAAATTTTAAAGACCAAATCGGTAGCACCCACATTTCTCTGCCCCATGCATTTCCACCATTCATTTATTGTTGAAGAGATAATAAAATGTCACATATCTTTAGTAATCTGTCCAGACTTTCTACAAGGACATTGCTTTCCTGGAAGAATAGTCAGAGAGCAGTCTCATGGGAAAGTTAATAAAATGTATTAAACTCAGATATCTAAATTGTTTTTTTTTTTAAGAGCTAGCAAGTCTTGATACTGCCCATCAGCCTCTTATCAGAGACGACCACTGTGATTTAAGAATAAAATGAGCTCCTGATTTCTGCTTCTTAGACCTTAAAAACTGTACAGAACTTCTGTCTGCTTAAGTCAGCCCAGTGTCTCTGAATAGAAATGAAGTCAGAATTACGTTCTAGAGGATCGAGCCCTCAGTTTAGTTGTTATTATACGTGTTCATTTGTTTGCTTATATGTAACAAAGTGAGGAAAGAAGATAATGAGATTCAAGGCCTGTGTTCCACATTTCTCAACTTTTGGTTCATAGCAAGCATAATTAATCAGAGATTCCCCCTCCTGATACAGCCTATTTGCCATTTCTGATTTAATACATTAAAAATAAATTAAAAAGTGAGATGTTTTGGAAGATATAATACCTAAGACCAAAAAACAAACAAGCAAAAATCCTATAAACCAAACTGAATGAGGGAAGGTGGGCTTTTTTATAAGGAAATGATCAGTTAAACTGCAGAAAGCTGACATAAAGAAAGAGCCGGAGAGAAGTACAAAGGTTCACAAGCATATGAAAATGTTACTTTAAAAAAAAACACACACTAAGATTTAAACAGTAAATATATAAAACAAAAAAAAATTAATGTGGAAAAAAAGGGAAAAGTTAAGAATGGGTATTAAGAGAAAAGGTAGAATAACTTAATTGGCATGTCTCATAGACATTGCAAATTAATAAATCCACAAAACTTAACTTTTGATCTTCATCTGCAAACTTAACTTTTCTCCTGTTTCCAGTCTCTCATACTCACACCATCATGTACTAACCTTGGAGTCATGTTGGACCCCTCCCAGTTCCTCACATTCTTAACTTTCATCTGCATCTGGTCCCTTCCTGTTGACTGTGCCTTAAAAATGTGTCAGCAGTCTATATCTCTCTGCTTTCACTGTGGTTTATCCTCTCTCATCTGAACTGTTCCAGCATCCCGAGCAGGATCTACAAGGTCCTGCATAATACAGTGCTTTGTGCTTCTCAGTCTTTTAACAGGACACTCTGTCCCCGTTCTCTCCTTGCCGGCTCTCCTGGGCTTCCCTCATTCTCTCACACCTATTGGAATGTTTGTCCTCTCAAAGCCTTTGCCTGCACTTCCTTCTGCCTATAGCATTCTTCTTTGCCTAGGAAAGTGCTGTTTTCTTTCATGGCTTAGCATTACTTCCTAAGGGAAACACTTCCTGAACTCCCAGGCTTGGCAGAGTTACCCTCCTATATGCTGCTGTGGTCAACTGAAAATCTAGTTTTAAATAATACAGTTATGATCCTCTATTTTTTTTATTTACTTGAGGTAATTGCTTATTCATTTTCTTAACTAAAGTGGCAGGAGCATGTCTGTTTTGTTCTGTCTAAGCTAGCACTTGGGATCAGGTATAGTTCCTTGTACAAGGAACTACAGGTACTCAGTGAAAACTTTTGACTTCTGATTTTGAAAACAATGAACAATAGATGGAAAAGTTGAAAAAAAGAATTTTTTTTAAGTAGATATGTTTAACTGGGGCTTAAGAGTTATTTTTAAACTGATATTCTGCACTGCACTCACTCCCTACCTTATTTAGTAAACTGAGCCATCAGGGTTTATTCGTTTGAGAATATGATACAACAAACTTATTTAAATTTCTCTTCTAATAAAATAGCTAATGAGAACTTTGTCATCAAAAAGACAGTGAATGACACGAAAAGACGCTCAACATCACTCTTCCTCAGGGAAATATAAATCAAAGCTACAACGAGATACACATCATACCTGTCCAAATGACTAAAATTAACAACACAGGAAACAACAGGTGTTGGCGTGGATACAGAGAAAGGGGAACCCTCTTGCACTGTTGGTGGGAATGCAAAATGGTGCAGCCACTCTGGAAAACAGTATGGAGGTTCCTCAATGTTAAAAATAGAACTACCCTATGACCCAGCGATTGTACTAGTAGGTATTTACCCAAAGAATACAAAAATACTGATTTGAAAGGGGAACCTGCACCCCAATGTTTATAGCAGTATTATCAACAATAGCTAAACTATGGAAAGAGCCCTAATGTCCGAAGACTGATGAATGGATAAAAGATGTGGCATGTAATTTGCAACGACGTGGATGGAACTAGAGGGTATTATGCTAAGCAAAATAAGTCAACCAGAGAAAGACAATTATCATATGATCTCACTGATATGTGGAATTTGAGAAACAAGACAGAGGATCATAGGGAAAGGGAGGGAAAAATGAAACAAGACAAAACCAGAGAGGGAGACAAACCATGAGAGACTTTTAATCTCAGGAAACAAACTGAGGGTTGCTGGTGTGGAGGGGGGTGGGAGGGATGGGGGGGCTGGGTGATGGACATGGGGGAGGGTATGTGCTATGGTGAGTGCTGTGAATTGTGTAAGACTGTTGAATCACAGACCTGTACCCCTGAAACCAATAATACATTATATGTTAATAATAAAAAAAAGATGTGGCATATATATATATATATATATAAAGAATGAAATCTTGCCACTTGCAATGACGTGGATGGAGTTAGAGAGTATTATGCTAAGTGAAATAAGTCAGAGAAAGATATATACCATATGATTTCACTCATAATTGGAATTTAAGAAATAAAACAGAGGATCATAGGGGAAAAAAAAGAGAGAGAAAGAAGGGGAAGCAAACCATAAGAGACTGAACTATAGAGAACAAACTGAGGATTGATGGAGGGAGGTGGGTCGGGGATGAGCGAGATGGGTGATGGGTATTAAGGAGGGCACTTGTTGTGATGAGCACTGGGTGTTGTATGTAAGTGATGAATCACTAAATGAAAAAAAAAAGGGCAGTGAATGAGTAATGAATAAGTAGGAATAAAAAAAGACTAGAGGGGAAAGAATGCAGTAAAGAGAAATCTGAGACCAGCAATTGCTCTTTCAGGGAACTCATAGTCTTCCTGCAATTACTTAACTAGGCAAGGCAAGCCCAGTGTGTTTTTTTTCCTCAAAGAGTTCTCCAGTTTAGCCTTTGCAAATAGGACTAATAGTTGTTTGTTGTTGTTCTTGTTTTTTATCTCATCCACTTTATACAGCTGGATACCCAGGTTCATTGCCAAACTCAGAAAGTAAAATGGCTATTAGGTGACTTTAATATTCATCATTCTCTACCCAACAGTTTTTAGTATATTTGTGTCATCTAATCAATACCCAAAAAAATCCCATTATATTCTTGTTGAGCTCCAGCTTCTCCTTATCTAACTCCTTTGTGATGAATAGTTTTAGACATGTTCTTATTTGACAATAATCCTTTTCACCTTTTTGTATAAAAAGAATATCTGCTTAAATATTTGATAAGAATCCTTCAAACAGAAACTTCATCACCATGGTCCCCAACAATTAAGTTTTTATGTGTGTGTGCTTGAATATATCTAACTTAATTAATTTAACTTAAATAGGCAACAATTTCAAAAGTTATTAAAAATCACATTAAAATCTAAAATGTCATAGGAAAATTTCCTTTTAAACAAAGAAAGATGACTCTGAAGGTATAGGCAAGGTAATTAAATGTATTTATCTTTTTTTTATTATGTTATGTTAATCACCATACATTACATCATTAGTTTTTGATGTAGTGTTCCATAATTCATTGTTTGCGTATAACACCCAGGGCTCCATTCAATAATTGTCCTCTTTAATACCCATCACCTGGCTAACCCATCCTCCCACCCCCCTCCCCTCTAGAACCCTCAGTTTGTTTTTCAGAGTCCATCGTCTCTCATGGTTCATCTCCCCCTCCGATTTCCCCCCTTTCATTCTTCCCCTTCTGCTATCTTCTTCTTCTTCTTCTTTTTTTAACATATAATATATTATTTGTTTCAGAGGTACAGGTCTGTGATTCAACAGTCTTACACAATTCACAGCGCTTACCATAGCACATACCCTCCCCAATGTCTATTATCTTCTAAGAAGAGAACCTTTGCGGATCTCACAATAAAAGTTATAACTGTTCCATTTGATCAATATCTAAACATCATAGTTTATTCTGTAACTATTCTGTAAGAGAGCCCAGTTCTTCAGAGAAAGCAGCACAAAACAACTAGATAGAACAAATTTGTGACAACGCATCCTTTGGGGATTATATAAGTGATGGGCAGAGAATAGACAAGAGGGCTTGTTGAGAAACTACACACACACACACACACACACACACACTCACTCACTCACAGATAGGATTATCCACATTTATCGACTGTGCTATTTCATAGATTGACAGTTGAAGTGGGGGTAGTGCCAACAAAGAATTCTAAACCAATGTAAATGTTAATTGAGTTGAAGAATAAACGCTCTTCCTTATTCTCTAATCCAGGTTTAATCTTGAGAGGTGTAGAGAAAAGGAAACAAAAGACAATTCAGTCATTTGACCTTCAGAACAACGTCTTCACTTTAAGAATTGACTACTTCTATGCACTGGTTTTTCTATTTCAAACTATTCAGATTTGTTTGGGATTTCCAGATACTGAATGGTTTGCTTCACAGAGAAGCGAAGCTTTCTAAAATGTCTATTAGCAAAAAAAACAAGCCATGCTCAAGGGTCAAAGTAACTGCAGGAAATGTAACCAAGTGAAAAGTAATCAAATTTGCATTACTCTCCCTGAGGTTCACTCAGGAGCCTACTAGACCTGAGAAGACTGTACCCTCCAGCCAATCCAACCCTACCAATTAAAAAAATATCCTTACATACAGCTAACGATCCAAGATCATGCTAAATGTCAGGGTCAGCTTAAACTTATGAAACCCAAACTCATTTTAGAAAATAGCTTCATTTTTCTTTCCATCCATACATCTTCTTAACTGAGATGTCAGCAAATACAAATTAACTTACATAAGCTTCGTGGCCTACAGCTCTCTCTAAGCACCCTGGATTGAATGATATTAAGAAAAATTTTCAGATTAATTAAACTCCTGTCTGAGCTCATCCAAAGGTAAATGTAGCAAAAGGAAACCTAATTTACTTTAATAAGGCAAAAAGAACAATTTGTGGGCTTCCTCTCTCTGTCTATGAAATGGAAATGCTTACAACTGTTCCCTACGCCATAAAATGCAACTCAAGGGGCTCCGGGTTGGCTCAGTGGGTAGAGCATGTGACTCTTGATCTAAGGGGTTGTAAATTCAAGTCCCACTTTGTGTGTAGAGATTACTTAAAAATAAAATCTTTAAAAAATATAAAAAATATAAATGCAGCTTGATGGATCAAAAGAAAGAATGGATGCAGAATTCACAAACATAAAGGACTGTACAAAAGCTAAGTGATGGTATTGTTCTTCTTTTTATAGCCATCATCCAACTCTAAGCAATATGTAAAATAATAGGATAGAAAATTTGCTGTTATTTTTACCTATATGAACATTTCACCCAGCACAACCTCTTTTATCAAAACTTCTTTACAGAAGTGATGGTTTTAATCATTCAATAAGATTTCAATTTAATAGCTACAGTATTCATGATGTTACCATACCTAATTCATAATACAACTGACCCTTGAATAACACAGGTTTGAACTGTGCGGGTCCACTTATACATGGCTTTTTTTAGGTAAATACAGTACAATACTGTAAATGTATTTTCTCTTCCTTATGATTTTCTTAATATTTTCTTCTCTCTAGCTTATGTAATTGTAATAATACAATATATGATACATATGACATACAAAGTATGTGTTAATCGACTGTTTATGTAACTGGTAAGGCTATCAGTATTTAAGTTTTGGGAGAGTCAAGTTATACAGGGATTTTTTACTGTGAAGGGGGTCAGTGCTCCTAAACCATTGTTCAAGGATCAACTGTATTTCCTTGTAACTAGTTTGGGAAATGCATTCTGATTCTGAATAATTTCTCCTAAAGAAATCAATTGTAGGGATGCATTATTCAAGGTGAAATATTCCTCCATCCATAGTAGTTGTCATTTTTGTTCAACCTTTTTTAAGGTTCATTTTAAAACGTACTGTTTCTAGTATTTTTGGCTGCCCAGCCTGTGAACTCCTTTTGCTATATTTAGAAAGTTCTCCACCTCTACGTCTTGATGGAAGGTAGAGCCTACACCCCACTATTGAACCTGAAACACTAGAAACTTGCTTTTCTGGCCTGTCTGACAGCCCAGACATTCCGATGCATGGAAAACAAAAGCTAGAGATCCAAACATAACTTGAAGAGATTTCTTTAGAGAGGAGTGCCACCAAAATATAATTCCCATGGGTATGTGGCAACAATGGCACATGCAAGGATAAAAGCTATGAAAACAAGTGTTCAATGCTGGTGTCATCAGAGTCCTCCCTGCCTTGTGTTGTCATGACTTTAACTGTGACCCTGATTGTATGATTCCCATATCACTCTTCCTTTTTTTCCAGGAAGCTCTACACTCATTCTTCATTCTGTTAGCAACCCAATATTATTTTTTTAAGATTTTATTTATTTATTTGACAGAGAGAGACACAGCGAGAGAGGGAACACAAGCAGGGGCAGTGGGAGAGGGAGAAGCAGGCTCCCCGCTGAGCAGGGAGCCCGATGCAGGGCTTGATCCCAGGACCCTGGGATCATGACCTGAGCCGAACGCAGACGCTTAATGACTGAGCCACCCAGGCGCCCCCAATCCAATATTATTTTAATAAATTTCTAAGTCAGCCAAACTTAATTGGTATTGATGATGTAGTATTGATACATGAACAAAGAAGATAATATATATTTATATATAATATATGTAACTAAACTATATTTAATATAGTTTAATATATATAACTAAATTACATTTATAGAACTAAACATTTTTTTCTAAACTTCAGAAAAATAAGATAAGGACCTATTTAGTAGAGTATATAGGAAAGAAAAGAAATAATGTAAAGAAAACATATAATGGTATAAAAATAACAAATCCACAATAACTAGCTGGCTAGAGAATAACATGGAGAGATAATAATCATATTTATTTATGGAAAACTAGGTGTCAGATGCTATTCCAAGCAGTGTACTAACATCTCATCTAATCCTCAAAACAAGCTATGAGTAGGTGTTAATATTGTGGATGTGGATGAGAAACTGAGGTTTTTGAAGGTCAGTTAATTGCTTTATTCACACAGTGAATATAAAGATCATATGTGAACCTGATTCCAAAAATGAGCTCTTAACCATCATAACATTCCCATTATATTGTACTTACAGTTAATTTGTTAATCACCAAGATTTTATATAGAAGGATCGTTTTCACACTTATCAACAGTAATTATAAAGGCAAAGCAAATATTGGAAATGACAGATTTAATGCAAATTCTGCTTAGGATCCTGAATTTAAATTATGCTGTAGCAAGAAATCTTTTCCAATTCTCCAGTCATTTTGATTTGCCCATCAGTAGCTCTTTATAAAAGCCATACAGTATAGTATATTAAAAAACAGTAAGTTGTAAGTTTTCATTGAATAGATTTATGATGCAATAAAAAAGCAATTGAGTAAATTATTTTTATTCTCCAGCTTAATACATATGTTTATTTGTTTTATGGAAATGCATAAAATCTCAGTCAATCAAAAGAAAACTTAAAAGTGGTCCCATTTTCCCCTTGTCTATATCGTATTTTTTCCATATTGACATATATCCATGCCCTGGCTCAGCAAAATGAAATACATGGAGCTACTTCACCTCTAGTTTCTGGCACCATTCAGCCTGATCCCAGGAAGCTGTCAGAAATGTCACACCTAAGACAAGGCCAAAGTTAGAATTGTAGAATTTACCTCTGCTCTCCTAGCCTCCATAACCATTTTGTCAACTCATTTATATATGTAAATCATATATAGGCAGAATCATTCTTACTAACACTGTTAATAAGTTTTGTTAATAATGACCACAGAAGAGAGCCATGCCTCCTTAGAAAATCACAGCAGTTTTTGGGTGAGAAAGGCCCCTCACTCATAAGAGAACACATGTGCAAATACTCAAGGAATTCATTCCAATTAATCTTTATTACTATAAGAATTTTAAATTCATTATTTTGGGGAGAGGCCAGGGGGAATGAAGCAGTGCATGGCCCTCACAGGGCCACAACAATGACTGAGGGCAGAGGATCAGGCTCCCTGGAGAGACCAGCATGGAAAGGGTTCAGAGCCAGCTAATCCCAGGTGACAAACGGTCGGTATTCACTGACCCTTGAAAGTTGTGTTTGGCATTCCCACTACATACAAATGTGATAATCAGGCATAGCAGTCAAAAAATCTTCTACAAGAGAAAGATGAATGAATGATACCATACCAAATTATGGAGGTTTCTCAAAATGTGATTTTTTTTAAAAAACATTTTTTCTGAAGAAAATTTATCACAATTTCTCAGAATATTACTCTTCTTTATTCACATGCGTAATAGAACTTAATCAATATTTGGATGTGGAAAGTAATTACCTTAATGCTGATTCTTATCCTAAACGGTAAGACTTAAGATTAACCACATCAATGACCAAAAAAAAAAGAAGTGTTTTTTCTTCATTATAATCAAATCTTGTTAATTTTGCAATTTAATCATGAGCCTTATTCAACAAACATGGATCTTAATAATATAGATTGTTTAAAAAATCGAATTTATCTTTAAAGGACAAAGTTTTGCCACCACTAATGCTATTTAATAAAAATTATTTTAGATTGCAAAGACAAATTCACAGTCAACACCAGAAAAACAATCTTTGGGTCCACAGTTTTTGTTCAGCTATGTTTGAAGACTATTTCCTGGGCTGGAATGATTGGAGTTGAAAACACATGGATCTAGAAATTATGCTAAATGGTATTCATAAGAAATGTACCATGAAGATGAAAAAAGACAGAATGACCATTAATATTCCTGACTCCAAAGGAAAACCAGTGCCATCTATCATATTGTAATGAGTTTACATAACCCAGGAGTTTTTCAAATAAGCCTTGGAATGAAAGGAATCCTCTAGAAGACTTTGTTTTTCATGTTCTTAGAAATCTATCGTCTCCACTTGGTAAACTTCACATTTACTGCTTGGTTGTTACAAATTAATTTGGCTTCTTGTCATTTCAGATTTTTTTTTTTTCCTCACCTGCATTTGAAGCATCTAGTGTTGAATTTTCAAGTCAAATGGTCACTCATATAAACCTTGTTATTCTAAGTCTCAAGTCTTTGTATTCTATATTTAATATAATTGTGTGTAAATGTGTGTGTGTAATACAGAGACAGAGAAAATGATTCACATTTTATGTGATAAATATAAGCTTCTAAAGGAAAAAATATTCTAATGCATAAAATTTATTCTAATACATAAAAAATAATTTATCAGCATCCACATTTTATTTGTTTTTATTATGCCTTTCTGAATCTATAAAACTATTCTTAAAAACTATTAAGTACTTTTTCAAGAGAATGTTACTTTTCTTTGTTGCAGAAATAACTTACCACTCCAAGCATGGTTTTCCTGTGATTCTGTTTCTTTAGGCCTGGGGACTGGGTGGTGGTTCCTTGTATTGTATATAATTTTCTAAGAGCAGAAGATGAAATTTTTTTGTATAATCCAGTTAAACTGAAATCTAGGAATCTAAGGTGTGACTAGACTTTGGAGATGGTTCTAATGCATTTCTTATATGGTCAAATTCCAGTATCAGGGGTCACATTACATTTGAGTAGTCTGATTTACTAGGGATTTTTTTTTTTCACGTTGAGTTGAATCAATGTTGCATTGGCGATACATAATTTTGATTTTTTTTCCAAGATAAAAGGCCCTCCTCAGTTTTTCTGTCATTCTTCATGTGAATTCAGTTGAAGTACTACCCTGAGCAACTTCCCGGCTATCTCCTCTCCATCTCACATTTTAGACCAAAATAGAAGCTTCCTCCTCTATGCAGTTCTAGGTCCCTATTCATATTCCCATCATAGTTATGTAGGCATTTTATAATTATCTATGTGCAGGTGTCTTCCTTTCCAGACTATGAAATCAGAGAACCTGTCTTATTCAGCATTTAACCTTAGCATCTTGCATTATGACTACCATGTAACAGATATGCATTAAATGGTTGCTTAATTAAATTGATTATCTGCCACATTGCCACGATGATAAATACCATAGTGGGAACAGGGGAGGATTTATCGAGTACTCGGTATGTGGCCAGGCACTGTCTAAGTATCAGGAACTACAAATGGTCTGAGATTGTTTTCCTACTTGCAAACTAACTAGTTACCTTACGACAGTTTCAAATATAATAGCAGAGGGGCGCCTGGGTGGCTCAGTCAGTTGAGCGTCTGACTCTTGATTCCACTTGGGTCATGATCTCAGGTCGTGGCATCAAGCCCCAAATGGGGCTTCTCGCTCAGTGGGGAGTCTGCCTGAGTTTCTCTCTCTCCCTTTGCCTCTGCCCCTGCCCCTGCTCACACACTCCCCTTCTCTCTCTCTAAAAATAAATTGATAAATAATCTTTTTTTTAAAAAAAGATGATGGCAGAAAAGGATAGACTTCAGGGTCACAGACAAAGGACTTTGTTACTCATGGCACAGAAAGCAACATAAGGTTTAGGTTTGCATCTGTTTTCCTTACGTCCCACGACCCAGGGGAGCTATGGTATATGTCTGTGGATTCATGAGGATGTTGCCCACACAATGGGTTTAAGTCACAGCTGAGGAATCCCAAGTTTAAGAAGTCCCTATCTTTTAAAGAGTGTTGTAGCAAACCTGCCTAACCTTTGTCCTAGAGAGAGATACTATCTTTAAGAGATAATAATCCTGGACCGTGCCCTGAAAGAGATATCTCTCTCTCTCAAGGCTGTTTCCTCTACAAACATCCTTGGAAAGATAGTCCAGAACAAAAGTTAATACAAGACATGCAGGAGACTTATGGAGAATTATTTCCCAACAAGAGGAGTTTTATATCCATTAACTCACTTACACTTTACTTCAACTTTATTTTATCCCCCTTTATAGATAAGCACACTACCAAAATTGCCATGCCATATGTAGGGAGAGTGATGACAGTGATTGGATGGCTTTCCTTTGCCTGCTGCTTGTTATAGGGTTTCAGAAAACCTTCTATCTCACCATTTTGATTTAATGAGGGTTTATTATGTGCCAGGAATTATTTCATGAGATTTTATTCTCTTTAAAGCAGCTCTAGCATGTAGGTATTATAGGAATAAAAACTCCGCCTACTTCACTAGCATGGTGTAAATAGCAGTTGAGGTAGTATCTGAAAGCACTGTTCTTAGTACCCAGCACCTAAGGGCTCAATAGACCATACCTGTCATTTCATAGATTATAAGAAGAAGCATGAAAAATTTAGATGCTCATGCAATATTATAAAACTATAAGTAACAAAGCTGACATTGAAATACAATGTCTGTGAACAGACATTTCTCCAAAGAACATCCAAATGGCCAACAGACACATGAAAAAATGCTCAACATCACTGGGCATCAGGGAAATCCAAATCAAAACCTCAGTGAGATACCACCTCACACCGGTCAGAATGGTAAAATTAACAAGTCAGGAAACGACAGATGTTGGCGAGGATGCGGAGAAAGGGGAACCCTCTTACACCGTTGGTGGGAATGCAAGCTGGTGCAGCCACTCTGGAAAACAGTATGGAGGTTCCTCAAAAAGTTGAAAATAGAGCTACCTTACGACCCAGCAATTGCACTCCTGGGTATTTACCCCAAAGATACAAATGTAGTGATCCGAAGGGGCACCTGCACCCCAATGTTTATAGCAGCAGTGCCCACAACCGCCAAACTATAGAAAGAACCCAGATGTCCATCGACAGATGAATGGATAAAGAAGATGTAGTACATATATACAATGGAATACCACTCAGCTATCAAAAAAATGAAATCTTGCCATTTGCAACGACATTAATGGAGCTAGAGGGTATTATGCTAAGTGAAATAAGTCAATCAGAGATAGACGATTATCCTATGATCTCACTGATATGTGGAATTTAAGAAACAAACAGAGGGTCATAGGGGAAGAGAGGAAATAATAAAACAAGATGAAATCAGAGAGGGAGACAAACCATAAGAGACTCTTAATCATAGGAAACAAACTGAGGATTGCTGGAGGGGAGGAGGGTGGGGAGATGGGGTAACTGGGTGATGGACATTAAGGAGGGCAGGTGCACTGGGTATTATATAAAACTGATGAATCACAGACACGTACCTCTGAAACTAATAATACATTATATGTTAATTAATTGAATTTAAACCAAAAAATAAAAATTAATAAAAAAAATTACAATGTCTAATTCCAGGTCAATTCTCCTGAACAGCACAATATAACGGTGTCACTCATACTGCTTCTCTGCCTTTATGTCTCACACCATCTCTTGTGGGGGGCACTTCACTTTTCTAATATCCCTCCAATTCTAGTTCTGATTTCTTTACATTCTTGACACTTCACACTGCCATGTGAATCCCAGCATAATGAATGACGCTTTTCTAGAAATTAGATTCTCAGTCCCTCCTGACCTTCTCATGTCCTTTGGGCATCTCTCCAGATACAGCACACCATATGCTGGGCATTGAAACACTTTTCCTAGTCCTCATATCCCTAAAAGAAGGCTCTGCAATGCAGTGACTCTCAAACTGCTGGATGCAGCCTCAGTGTGGTAAGAAATATATATAATGTGTCAGAAACAGCATCTCAGTGAAATAGACTGAAACAGAATAGAACAGAAAATAATAGAAAATCTTAGAGTTCATCACACCTGAGAAAGGTAAAGAACGTGTATGTGTGCATGTGTGCGTGTACACACTGATATCAGGTCTCAGTGTAAACTGTCAAAGGTTTGAAAGCCACTTCTTCACTAAAATTAAGTATGAAGAAATCCACCTACTGGTAAAACCTCTTTCCTCTGGAATCTAAATGTCTCGTCTAAATCTTTTCTTCGACTCTCTTTCAAACATGTTAGGCAAAAATAGGCAACTTACCATCATATTGTCACCAACTACTTTACCATAACCTATTTTTTTTTTCAGTATCATTTCCCAGTGGCAAATTTTCCAGTAAACAGAAAGTCTGTTTTATAGCATTTTGAAAGTCATTCAGTCACCTTTCGCCATCTTCCTACAACATCCAGGAGCTTCTGTTAAAGGAAGTAATACAACTAATCTCAGGCATTTTGACAGGGTCTTATTTTGACTGAGAAAGACCTTGGTATTAATAATAATAAATCTATTTTCTTTTTACTAGATATAAAAACATAAAAGTTTTCATGCTAATAAAAAATTCTTCCCCTAGGGTGACCATTTGCCTTTATGTTGCTCACACACAGTTTGCTTCTTAACTAATTACCTTGCAATTTCTTCACATATTGAGGTCCATCCTTCAAGGAAGTTTTCTTAATTTTCATCAGCAGTCAATTAGGAATCATCAATTCTCTATCATTTATCTGGGTCTGTCAATGCCAATGTTCCCTTTGATGGAATATTCATATCCTCCAAATGTATAGGAGACATAGAGGTTATTAATTTAAATATGAGGAAAGAGCAGCTTAGGGACTTGAAATGACTCACAAATCTTTCTCGGTTAAAAGTGTCGGTAGTGGGCGCCTGGGTGGCTCAGTTGGTTAAGCGACTGCCTTCGGCTCAGGTCATGATCCTGGAGTCCCGGGATCGAGTCCTGCATTGGGCTTCCTGCTCAGCGGGGGGTCTGCTTCTCCCTCTGACCCTCCCCCCCATGCTCTCTCTCTCTCTCATTCTCTCTCTCTCCAATAAATAAATAAAATCTTTAAATAAATAAATGATCTCTTTAAAAAAAATAAATAAATAAAAATAAATAAAAGTGTCGGTAGTCTTCTCTACTCCTTCGAATTGCCATGTGTATTAGTCTCCGATGGCTACTGTAACAGTTACTACAGCTGTAGCAGTTTAAAACAACACAGATTTATCATTTTACAGTTCTGGAGGTCAGAACTCTGAAATGGATCTCACTAGGGTTGTGAGAACTCAGCAGGGCTGCATTCCTACTGGAGGCCTACATTAGAATCTGTTTCCTTGCATTTATCAACTTCTAGAGGTCACCAGCATCTTTAACTCATGACTCCACTCGTCTGTTTTCAGAGCCAGCAACGCAGGGCCAGTTCTCTCTCATGCTGCCCTCTATCTGTTTCTCTTCTATACCTGTCTTCCATTTATAAAAAGATCTAGTGATTATATTGGGCCCATTAAGATAATCCAGGATAACCGCCCAATGTCAAAGTCAATTGATTAACAAATGCAATCCTATCTTCAACTTAATTTCTTTTTTTTTTTTTTTAAGATTTTATTTATTTGTCAGAGAGAGAGCACAAGCAGGAGGAGCGACAGGCAGAGGGAGAAGCAGGCTCCCTGCTGATCAAGGAGCCCAGTGTGGGACTCGATCCCAGGACCCTGGGATCATGACCTGAAGGCAGATGAAGGCTGCTGAAGGCAGATGCTTAACCAGCTGAGCCACCCAGGCGTCCCTCAACCTTAATTTCTCATTGCCATGTAAACTAACATGTTCACAGGTACTGGGCATCTTTAGGTGGCCATTATTCTGATTACCACACCAGGCATAAAAGATAGAGTAACTATTATTACACATACTGTTATATGTAGGGTACTGTAAGGAATGTACCCTATGAGAAAAAGAGCCCTAAAGATAGAGAGAAAAGGATAATGAATAATGAGATAGAAATAAGGATAGGTATGGATGTAACACGTCCCATTCACTCCCCTCAGGTACAAGTAAAATCATTTTCCTTACTAAAAATTTCAGTCTCCTAAATGCCAAAATTAACAAGAAGTTCCAAAACTCTTTTTCATTTTACCTCTCTGCCCAGAATTATTCAAGAATTTGAAGGGTTTACTCAGTTTCAATTTAAAAGGAATATTCTTTCTTCCAACATTCTGGAGGTAAAGGAATGGAAAATTAAATCAGGGGAGGAGAAGCCTTCATTTTAGTTGCCCTTGTTTGACTTATTGCCAACATAATGGAAAGAAGGTACAAACTAAATAAGAAATATGAAAGCTAAAAAGAAATTTATCCATTAATGAAATTCAAGAAATATTAAAACTCTACCTAGTACCCAAATAAACAAAAACATCAGGTCTCGTGAGTGTTTCAGGCAAATCATATCCCAATCTGCAACTAAATGTTAAAGAGTACAAACAAGAGAAGGAACAGCCCCCAACTCATTTTATGAGATGACCATGACCTTTGCCAGAATTTGACTAAGAAAACATAAAAGGCCAATTTATCTACAAGCATAGCTTACATTTTTTAAAAATAAAATATTAGCAATCAAAATCAAGTAATGGAAAAAAATTAAATGATCAAGTTTTGTTTAATCTCCAAGAGGCAAAAAGATAACGAATTTCAGAAAATACATTGATATACTTTTTTTCTTAGCAATTAAAGGAGAAAAATCATGTTATGAGTCAGAATAAATGAGTTAGATTAAAATTTTAATAAACTCAAGAAACATGTTTATTTTCTAAAAGAAACAAGTAAAAAATTTCCTAGCAAAAAGGGAATCGGACTTCTTTAACACTATAAAGGGATTTTACAAAAAGCTAGAGCAAATGGGAAATGTAATGGAGATTTTTTTTTTTAATTCTCTTTAAATCAAGAACAAGAAAGGGGTGTCCACTATAGCAACTACTTTCTGAAATTACATGAGGGACAAGGGGAAACAAGTATTAGGATTAGGTACAGAGAAAGTAAATTAATTCTCTTACAGAGCTTTTTTTCTCTTATTAAGACTTAATTTTTTTAGAGAAGTTTAAGGTTCACAGCAAAATTGAAAGGAACTTGCAGAGATTTCTTATATAACCCCTGCCTCCACATTTGTTAAAATTGATGCACCTACACTGACGTATCACAAGCACCCAAAGTCCATAGTTTTAAGTTACAATATACTCCTGGTTTTGTACATTCTAGAGGTTTTGGACAAATGTATAATGACATTTTTTCTATAAAGTATCCCTTAGGTTAAGGCCCCAAGTCAGTAAACCAAGACCAAATACCTAACCTAACTGCAGTTTCAAGCCTGTAGGAATGTAATCTTTAACCAATCAACATGGGATTTCTGGTCAATAGTAGGAAATTTTCTGATAGATCCTTTTTGCTTCCCTTTGGAGGGCAACCTTGCCTAAACAATTCATTTCTTACTAATAAATACCTGTTGTCTTTTTTTTTTAATGCCTTCTCTCTCCCTTTCAAAGCCTTTCTTTGTTTAAAAAAGAAACTCAGTGGAGCTTTGGGATTTATGAATCATTTAATAAAGCCAATTAGATTTTCAAATGTACTTGGTTCAATTTTGTTTTTTAACAAGTCTATTCAATGTCATATTCAACTCATATTCAAACATATTCCATTCAACTCAAATGAATCCATAATTTTAGTGCATTTCTAACCAAAATCTCAACAGGGCTTTCAATAATGAGTGATTTAAAACATATGTTGAAGAGCAAAAAAGCCATGAAAAGCAAAGAAAAAATTTAAGAAGAACAAAAAGTGGAAGAATTAACCCAACCAGAAAATAAGATTATTTTTTAAATTTTATTTTATTTTGTTATGTTAATCACCATACATTACATCATTAGTTTTTGATGTAGTGTTCCATGATTCATTGTTTGTGTATAACACCCAGTGCTCCATTCAGTACGTGCCCTCTTTAATACCCATCACCAGGCTAATTTTAAACCTTAGTATTTGACAAGTAATAACTTGTATGGTTATTACTGCAGAGTGAGACAAATAATGAAACAGAATACAGATATATGATAAACAGAATTTCAGTAAAAGTAAAAAGATGGATAATTTTATAAACAGTGCTAGAAAAATTGGTAATCTATATGGAACAAAATAATGTGATATTTCTGTATCATCTCATATAATAAACACTCACATTTCAGGTGAATGAATACCTAAAAATAAAGAACAACTTGTATCATGTCTAGAAGTAAGGGTAATACCCTGCTTTTATGACCCAGGTAAAAATGAATTTATTAAAAAGACATGAAATGTATAATCTCCAGAAAAATTGATAACTTGAACTACACCGAAATTTAAAATATTAGTACTATAAATAATTTCATAAAATGTGAAAAGTCTAGCCATTATTAATATTCAGAAATATTAAGGTCACCTACAAATCAATAAGATAAAGAAAAGCACTCTAATTAAAACTAAAGCAACAACAATAATGGCTAGGAGCAGGCAAGCCCCAAAAGGAGAAACCCAAATAGTCAATAAAGAGATGAAAAGCTGTTTATCTCTCTAGTAATTAAGGAATTGAAAAATAAGACCACAATAAAATGCCATTTCACAGTCAACAATTGGGAAACATTTTCTAAATGCCTAGTATTGGAGAGGAAGTGGAGATAAAGGAATTCTCACACATTGCTGAGAAAAGTATAAATTTGTAAAATTTCTTCTGGAAAGGGGCGCCTGGGTGGTTCAGTCGTTAAGCGCCTGCCTTCGGCTCAGGTCATGATCCCAGGGTCCTGGGATCGAGCCCCGCATCGGGCTCCCTGCTCGGCAGGAAGCCTGCTTCTCCCTCTCCCACTCCCCCTGTTTGTGTTCCCTCTCTCGCTGTGTCTCTCTCTGTCAAATAAATTAAAAAAAAAAAAAAAAATTTCTTCTGGAAAGCAATTTTGCAGGAGGGATCTTGTAAAGTTAGCAGTATATCGTAAAATGGGAGGTTTATGTGATCTAAGACCGAGCATTTTCACTCGTAGGGATATATCCTAGAGAAACTTACACATTTATGTATAAGACACCTGTATAAGAAAGATTTTTAAAATCATTTTATAATAACAATAGGTAACATTATTATGCAGCAGCTTACTCTACTAAATATTTTATCTATTTTAACTCTTTTAGGTTTCACAAAAACCTTCTGAGGTAGATGCTAATTGTATTCCCTTTTATAATTGATGAACTTGAGACATACAAAGAGTAAGGAATTCACCAAGTTCATATAGCTGATAAGTGGTGGAACAAGGATTTTCAAAGAGCTAGTCTAGCCCCAGAGTCCATCATCCTGTCCTGACCTATATGTTATGCTCTCTTGAAAGCCTAAAGGGAAATATTTAGACACAACTTAATGTCCATCAACAGGAGAATAAATAAGTGTAGTCATAAAATAGAAAATTTTGCATTAGCTTCATCTATTAACACAGATGTAAGTTAAATCATAATCATGAACTAAAAAGTTACAAATGAATATGTCAGTTCAATATCACTTATATGCCATTATACAATATATAAAACACATTATATTTTTATGGTTATGTATGTGTAATAAAGGTAACATATACACAAGAATAATAAACATCAAGTTCTAGGTAACAGTTTAGGAAGGAAATGGAGTCAGGGAGGACTACACTGGAGATTTCAAATTTATCTTAAGGTTAAAAAGAAAAAATCCAAAGCAAGTCTGGCATAACATTAAAATTATGAAGTGGGTACTCAAATGTTTCTTGTATTATTTTGCAAAATTGTCTGTATGTGTGAATTTTTCATAAAAATAATAAAAGAAACTCATCTTGCCACAGTCTGTGCAACTTACATTTTTGTTGTCTTCTTGATTTGTGAAACATGTTGAAATGGTATTTCCAGGAAGGTAAACCCATCTACCCCCAACCCTATTATCTTATGCAGGGCTAAGGATCCTTTACATGTGGTACTCCTAAGGTTGTGACTTACCACATTGTGAGCTCCACTCCCACTGATTGCTAGATCAGAAGTGGAGCCAGCCTTGGTCACATGCAGCGTTGAACCAGCTCTCCCCAACATCCATCATTCTTGGCCCTGATCCCTACTCCAGCCATCCTGGTGAGTTTCCTTAGGGAGCATCTAGTATCCTTTGCCTTCAAAAGACCTAAGTAAGGAACAGCTTCTACCATAAGAGTGGTTATAATAAATCTCTTCTGTAAAAGAGTATGATTCCTATACCCTTTGTCCTGAAGGCCTCTGCAGGGGTTATGCAAAATTTTCCTTATCCTTCTCTGGAGACTTTGAACTCTTCCTACCAAGAATATGAAGGGAATAGTCTTTATAAGGAACCAATGACAACAGTAGCAACAACAAAGTTTTCATTAACCCCAAATTCATATCATTAAGATGAGTCACTTAAATGATTCAAAGCAAACGTGATCTACTCCAAGATGACCCACTGTCTACCCCAAAACTGACTGAGAAGCTGTTGACAACTTTTAAGTAGCAGCATTGATTGCTCAGTTTCTGGATAATCAGGTTCCCACCAATATGATTCATCCATATTTAAATTCTCTCTTTAAGAAAATCTGAGTGTAGATATGATGATATTCTGTCTCAACCTTTCACGTCATCTGCAATTTAAAAGAGGTGATTTTTATTGTGGTAAAAAAAACACATTTTAACAGGAATTTAAAACTTTAAGTGGAATGAATTCTGCTTCTGCAGCTCAATTTCAGGCATCAGTGAGCAGGTGGGAGATTTGCCCCTTTACTCTCTTCAAGGCTTTTACTTTGCTTATGTCTAAATCTAAAGACATTCTTTTACTAATGTATTCCATTTCACATAATTAATTCAAATTTCTTCACCTCAACATATAACATTTCTACCTAAATAATATTTATTTTTATATAGGAAATAAGTATCCAGTATTTGTCTGTTGTAATAATTTTTAAAAATTTCTTCATCTCTTTTT